>NC_071355.1:177728512-178386325 GCF_943734655.1 Sabethes cyaneus
TAATACGTATTGGAAACTAGAACTAGAAACTATTTTGCAGTTGTAAATCAGACTACAATATTCGATTCCTTAAAGATTGTTCAACTATAACTAAAAACGAAACGTAGAAACATTTAATTTTTGTCCTTGCTTGATTAAATACCAACCTAAACCAATAAACGCCCTTGCCCTTGATTGATTTGAAGCCAACCTAAACCGATAAACTCGGTAGTTTAGCAAGTGATTTTATTCCAGGCTAAATGTGGCATACGGCATTCCTGCTCGAAAGCCTACAGCCCACCAGTCAGGAAATATTCGATTAAATTCCATCCTGTCGAATTGTCATCGTTTTGATTTTGCACAGCTGCTGTGCGACATCTTCGCCGGCTACTATTCACTAGCAAATTAAATTGCGGATGGACCATGTGGCATATTTCGATTCCGTTTTACATTAGCGTTGTTAAAAAGTTCGTCTGCGCTTTTATGCTGAGTGTTTCTAGCCCCGGGCAGTTTTTCTCATTTTTTAGCTAATCCTGCCACGGGCAGGATTGCCAACATGGTCAAATCGTTTACACCAAGCTATGCATCATTAGTATTCACAGCAGGGGAGTTTTTCAACTGGCGCTCGAATTGGTAACAACAAGCGGAAGTCCCTTTCTTTTTGGGACGACGACGGTCCCGTATTGCCCAAATGAACATGCTTTTGGCGTAGAAACACCACCTATTAAAAAAAGAGGAAAACAAACCGCTGCCGTAAAGACAACCTTTTTTTTGCCCCACCCAGGGTACGTGAGGAAAAATCAATTTTCGATGCACGTTTCTTCTGCTACTGGTAATATGGTGAGAAATCTAAACACTTTAAGTTTTAATCTAGTTTCGTTTCGTGAGTATTCTTTCAAGCGAAAACTTTTCTGGAAAATTGTTTCCTTTCTCTGGCGTCCCCAGGATTAGCCACAGTGAGGGAACTTTTGCTAACTGCAGCTGTTTTACAATTCGGTAAATGCACTCGACGCTTATTGAGTTTGTGCAGGGCAGAAATTCATAACGGGTTTGAAAATGCTGACCATAATGGGTTTTGACACCGTTGAATAATTGAGCACCTCTTCCGCTGAAAACCTAGTGACGATTGCTAAAGCACACTTCATGTTACGACTACTAACTGTAGGCCGGACCAAATTGAAGCCGGAGCCTGGGAAAAACAAGTTTTATTGTCTCATTTTTTAGGGAGCTTTATTTGTGTTCTTAGTTTTTCGATGATACGCACTGCTAGCAAACCCACTGGTACAACGTCACGAAAATCCCCAGTCTAATCAGGCTTACTAATGTCTCCGTCGTGGCCACCCAACCGACGGGCAACATTTTCCAGCAAAACATTTTCTCTTCGTTTTGTTTCGGGATGTTTGCAATTTAGTATGGCCGTCTGCTCACGAGAATTGATTCCAAGATCCAGGCTAAGTTTCTGCTTAGAGTTTTTGTTTTCATTTTGCTGTCGTCTAATGGTTTCAATGTGAAGATCCGAGAAAAAAAACTGGACTGATGGTAGCCCATATATTGATAAATTGGCTTGAGAACAGCTCATATCAAAGACACAAAAATTTGGAAGCCTTCCAAGAATCTAATTTATGATTTATGATTGCACAAATGTTCGCAGCAGTTTTTACTTTCTTTTACGGTTCAGCTTTCGTGTAACCGGGAAAGCTTGGAAGTCATTCAACTACAGCATTTGCTGGAAATTTAGGAAGTGTCTGACTAGATGTTTTTATTTAGTAGGAAAGTCACTTAAGTTTTATTGCTATGATGAATTCATTTTTTTTGCAATGCCCATATGAGAAATATTTTGCAAATGGCGGGAGAAAAGGGTCCTTGCTTAGGTCGCTTACAGTGAACAAGATAGTCACGTTATGCATAAAACGTGAAGTATTCGAATTATAACGTATTTTGTAAGTACTATTGTATCAGGTGCTTTAAGATCTCCCTAAAGAAATAATTTTGGCATTGTTAATCATGAATTATTGGCAATAACTTACTAGAATAGATAGCAATACATATAACATTTTGTTATGTTAATTTGATGTAGCCTAGGTTTGAAAGAAACCAATGCTGGTTTTGCGTTAAAACTTTATTTGTACTTTTGGTTGATTCATCTGACAACCTGGAGACGATCTACATGAACTTATATCTAGAATAAAACTATTGTAGCATCCTAGATCTTATTAGGATGCTAAAGGCGCGTGGAGAAACTTGTTCAAAGCCGAATAATTCCTTGCCCAGCGTGTAGGTGCGGATGCATTACGTCAGTTTTTCATAAAAACTGTACATAGTCCGATAGAATCTGGTTGTCAGTAAATTCGATGAACGAAGCTGCCTGCGTGAAGCTCGAAAATCAATACGAGACAACAGAGCCGAGGAATCAATTTCATTATTAAGGACCTTGGCCACAAAAGTTGCTTGTTGAATCCTACGACGACTGTCTAATATCTTCAAATCCAAAAGCTGGCATCGGAGCGGGTACGTAGTACGTATTCCAGATAATATAATATTTTCAAGTATTTGGCGTTCCAATGCACAGTACAACGCCTTTAAGCAATAGAGAACTGTAAAGTTTTGGGAAATTTAGTGATGATTCAGAGTTCTAGAGATGGCAGCAGTATAATGTTGGTTGAACGTGAACTTGTTATCTAACAGAACTCCAAGATTGCTGATCTGATCGACGCGTCAACGAATAGCTCCGTTCATACGGTAATCAAATAATGGGGCATCAATAAAGTACGTCACGCTTATAGGGGGAGAGGGGGTTGATCTAATCGTGACGATTTGTGACGAAGGGGGGAGGGGGGTATGAAGTTATGTGACGTCACATGAAAAAAAAAAATTGAATGGAAAATTTATTCGGGAAGTAATAATTTAGCCTTTATTTTAAGATACAACTATTGAAGGCTTCTATAAAATTAACGTACCTACTGATGGATTTTAAAACAAATAGTTAAATTTTTTGAATGAAAACTTTTTTTTAACATATTTGTGTGAACAGGACTCATTTATTCTTTTATGTAGTATGAACTCTCCATTAAGGCTTTACAGAATATGCAGTATACCGCTGAAGAGCTGCTTGAGTACCGTCCTGCCTAAAAGATTTTTGCAACCGCAAATAGCAGTCACACAAACTCCTGAGGGGCTACGGGGTGTTACCAGCAGTGTTGCCACATATTCATCTGTACTGGAAGGGGCAAAAGTCTTTTTTATCTGTACTTTTTCTTTCAAAAATCTGTACCAAAATCTGTACCATTAAAAATATTTATTGCATAGAAAAATTTGGTTTGTTAGCATTAAAAAAATGCACGAGTCTCAAATCATTTATTTTTACTTCGTGATGTTTGCACATATCACTACTAAACTTAGACATAAACAAAGGTAAAACGTTTTGTTTTGTTTCCATTCATACTAAGAATTGCCTCTCTATTGATTTCAAGAAACAGTAATGAGAAAAAAGTATGAGTTTTTGACACACAAAAAAATCTGTACTTATCTGTACTTTTTGGCAATTCTGTAATCTGTACCGTAAAGAATCTGTACCAAAAAATTTTAAAAAATCTGTACTTTTCCAAATAAATCTGTACATGTGGCAACACTGGTTACCAGAGACCCATGGCAATGTTTTCTCTTGATATTCGTGCTGAACTCAATCGATGAACATAAACTCATACCAAAATTCCACGGCTGCTTTTAAGGTTTTTCGGTATAATTTATACTGCCCCTCACTCAAAAGCTCTCTGAAGGATAGAGGTTATGCTACTTGCGGATTAAATTTCGCATCTAAGGTAGTATTGAATGATTGCACGATTGAATGAATACACAAAATGACAAAATCCGTCAGAAAAGTTCTTCCAAGGCGTGTTGCTGCAAGACGTCAGCAGGAAGTCCTGATTCGTTCAACTAGATCAGACGAATTTGAGTGGATGGATGTAAAGGACGTGGATATGCGTGAAACATTAATCGACGACACATCAGCGACTTCTGGAGCGTATCCGATCGCAGCAATTGGAGATCATCTTCAAAATCCGTGAATCGGTGACTTATAAGCTCGAAAATTTTCCTTTTTTGATTTGCTGAAATTCATTTGATACCGTCATCCGGGGCGAGATTGTGCCAAAAAAGCATATGTTTTTGTTCTTTAGCTCAGTATACACACAATTTAGGAACTAAGTTGATTTCAAACCTGTCAATATATACTAAATTGTTCAATTAACAACTACCGTAGAGATGGTTTAGTTACAATGAAACCTAGTTTTACTAGAAGTGCATGAACTTTGGCACAATCTCACCCCTTCTAGGGAGTGACATTGTGCCAAAAACATAAAGTTAGGCAAAAAACCTAAACAGTGTACATTAGCATGTTTATAAACAATACACATAAATATCAGTATAAAGTAGTTCATATGGGGCCGTCCATGAACTAAGTGGACTATTACGGGCAGGGGGTCGGCCAAAAACAACGCATCATACAAAAAGTATGAAAAAAAAATAACCCGGGGAGGACTGAAATAACTAAAAATGAGTTCGTAGTCAATGGACAGCCTTTATATAGCCAGTAGCGTTTGTAGGGTTAACAAGGGGAGATATATGAAGGGGTGTATCCCAAGGGGGCATACCTATTTGATCATTTAACAAAAGTAACCATTACTTCGTTCGAGAACCCGCGGCCGCAGAACATATGGCCTATCCCACCCCCTCCCCCTCCTTAAAACTGGCAGTTTTTACACGGTATAATATATTCGTCTTATTTTAGAGTGTTTATTCAAAGTATCTGAAATTTCTAGAGAAAAAGTAAAAATTAGTTTAAATTATTTAGCAGACCTATGATGCTGTTTGCTCCAAAATGGATGATGCAATCTAATCTGTCAAAATATTGTGCTCAATAGTAAAGAATGTGAGTGTACTGGTGTATACTAACGTATTTTTTTTGTATATGTGAAATCCACAAATTGGATCGATCATTATGGCTTGGCACAATCTCACCCCCGTGAAGCTCGAAAAGTACAAAGTTTCGAAAAAAATAATTTTCGTAATCAAAACTTATCCAACGCATAATAACCTTTCAATACATTGTAAATGATTAGTTTATATACCTTCACAATAGCAAGTTGATGCGATTTCTTGTTTGGGTTGGTTTACGCGGGACATTTTTTACAAGTGTTATTTCCGAGTATTTTTGATCGCGAACTTTGAAACCCTGTTTAGGCTAAATAGTTTGCTTATATTATCTGTGTTCCATTGGAAGTTATGAATAAATATGTTATGTTCATCATCATTTTGGATTTGGGTCACAAGTTTCTATAGATACAATAAATTTTCACAAATGAACATTTTTGGTTTTTGGCACAATCTCACCCCCGTGGCACAATCTCACCCCGGATGGCGGTAGCTTTAAATAAAAAGTTGGAATGAATATTTAATTTTTTTGTTGTGAAGGGCGGGGGTTGCCGTGACGTGACGTACTTTCTCAGGGGGGTCACGAATGATTTTGATCGAAATTTGCGTGACGTACTAAATGGATGTCGCCTAAGATGGACACATTGCATCGGTGAAATGTTATAACCAAGCATTTGGCAATGTTTGTTGGGAGCTTGTTTCTAATACACCAGTCAGTCAAAATGTCCAACAGCACTTGCAGTTGGTAGCAATCAGCGATAGATTTCACAACGAGTTGGGTCTTGAGATCGTCGGCATAGACCAGTGCGCATCCGGAACCAAGCAGGATAGCAATGTCGTTGAAGTACACGGCGAACAGCAAAGGCCCCAGGTTACTGCCTTGTGGCACACCAGAAGTACGTGTGAAACTGAGGAATCCAGCTTGACACGTAAAGTACGTGCTATACGACAAGAGCTCCAGCATGAAGTCAGTTTGTCAGATACACTAAGCTTAGATAGCTTGTGCAAGGGTATTCGATGATCTACTGCATCGAAAACGGCCTTGTGTACAGTGTGTCAATTTGAGTTTCATATTTGAGATGTTTGAGATCTAGCAGAAAGACTGGTAATGCCTCTGTACTTCGTTGCATCACGCCTTTGTCCTTTTTTAAATACAGGAAGCATATAGAATTGTTACCACAGCGTTGGAATATCGCGTTGCTCAAACGATTTGGTAAAAAACCTGACTAAGTGGCACGGCAAGAGTAGTAGTGCAACCTCAGAAAATAATAGCCGGAATACCATCGGGAGCAGGTGAGTAGGAGCTTCTATTTCTTTGCACCAGAAATCGCCTTAAATGACCATAAAATTTTCCAGGTCAACAGCACAATCGGCGACACCTGAAGCAGCTATTTCAGCATCAGACTGTGTAGGTAGGGGAATTGTGTATAATGTGCCTCCCCTAAGAATAAATGGATATATCTCTGTTATGCTTCCCCAAATTAACGTGACAACTACGAGTATATGTTGGTATTTAAGCTGACAACCAATTGCAATTGTTTATTTCATTTAGTATTGTGGAATAAATATGATAGGAATTATTTAATAGAAGCACCTAAATGTTGTGTTTCTCGTCTGCGTGGGGTAAAATGCCCTACCTGCGGTATAATATGCCTGTTGGCGCTTGCCCTACGTTGTGTATTTTGAAGGAAAAAAGGAAACGACGATAGCCGGCAGCAAGCGTGTATAGCAGGCGGGAACGACGACAGCCGGCGGCTGCTGGATAATAACCACCAAAGAGGATGGTAGTGGATCGGAAATTTCACTGTTACAGAATCACTTAAGTCACCGTATTAGGCACTATAACTTAGAGATTTATTTCAGGCTAAACGGGTCCAACTAATAACTAACTACACAGGTAAGTATTGCAGAGTGGTAAGTATATTTGATTGCAGGACAACGAAGACGCAAGTTTTGCGTTCACTCTTGCTACTGGTTCGATCTGGACTGACTATCGTCCGATCGCTACCGAAATTATTATGCGGCAGACGGGTTGCCAGAAGGGCTGCAAAACTGGTCTAAATGTACGCCCGTTAGCACCAATCTGCTACAGGATGCAGTTCTATCCGCCAGTGCGGTCGATTTTACTTCTAAGTCTCAACATACCCGCCGCCTTGAACAATCGTGTTCAACAAAAAATGTAAATAAGAAACATAACTTTTAACTAACTAGTAATACAGGTTGGTTTTTATAATTCTAACACTATTTCTTCTCACGTTAGTTCATTCTGACGACATATCCGAACTGCGTTGGGCCGGTTGTGGGTTGTTGGCCATTGGTGAATCTTGTGAAGTGCTGGCCGGTACTGGAGAACACGGCAACAGGCAAATTTTTGCAATCGGACGAGTGATGATTCCACGAGTAGTGCGGACTGAAACAACTCGTGCCAGCTGATCTTTTCCGGGCTTAACAGCTTGTATTCGCCCTAACGGCCAGCGAATCGGTGGTTGCATTTCGTCGACAATGATGACCATTGTGCCGGGAGCTATTTCATCATTTCGTTTCCATCCTCTGGTGTCTTTCTGTAGTTCTTGTAGATACTCCTTTCGCCAATGGATCCAAAATTGCTGCACATGCAACTGCAGCTGCTGATAGTGGTCGAGTCGGTTCACAGGTATGTTGTTCAGTTCTGGGTCGGGCAGGGCTTGCAGGGATGATCCGATCAGAAAGTGTCCAGGTGTGAGTGCGGCTAAGTCGTTCGGATCTTCTCTCATGGGTAGCAGTGACGGTTCGAAATGTTTACCATTATCAGAATGGATATGCGCAGGACAGCCACGCCGGGCGAGGAACCTTTGGAGGCAACACTGGAATGCTTGGGTGGAGAGGTCATTCACCAATTCTAGGTGCACTGCTTTGGTTGAGGAGCACACAAAGACGCACAGGTAAGATTTGGCAGGTGCTGCACGCTTATGAATCGGACGAAGATACAGTGGGCCAGCGTAGTCAATGCCGGTGATACTGAATGGACGACTTGGGATTATTCTCGGAGCTGGTAATTGACCGATTTGTTGCTGGGCAGGTACTGGATTGAGGCGTGTGCAACGAAAACAATTTCTGACGATGCTTTGAACTAGTTTGCGGCCTCTTGGCGGCCAAAATTCCTCTCGAATTGTACTTAACAGCAAGCGCCCGCCGCCATGAAGCAATTTACGGTGGTAATGTTCAGCTGTCATCCGGGTAAACGGGTGGTTAGCGGGAATTAAAACCGGATGCTTTGCTCGATAGGGTAGCTGGGACAAATTAAGACGGCCTCCTACTCTCAACACTCTCTCTGGGTCTAAAAACGGGCTCATCAGGTGAATCGAGAACTGTTTTGAGACGGTTTCACCTTTCTGAAACTGGGTGGCTTCTTCGACTGTTTGTGCCCCACCAATGAAACCGTTGACATAAAAACATTTCTTAAGAGCCTGTGCATCGGCCGGATATGGTTCGCCTTCGTCTGTCGCTAGCTGCTGGAGAGTACGGGTCGCAAGAACTGTTGAAGGAGCTAAACCATAAGTTACAGTTAGCAATTCGTAGGTTTGTACAGGTGATTCTGATGAAAAGCGCCATAAAATGCGCTGCAACGGGATATCTTCCGGATGAACGAGTGCTTGTCTGTACATTTTAGCAATATCTCCGACTAGAGCAACTGGGAATGCGCGAAACCGTAAGATGATAGTGAGAAGATCGTCCTGCACCACGGGGCCTACGCAAAGAGCTTCATTAAGCGAGAAACCGGTGGAAGTTTTTGCAGAGCCGTCGAAAACGACTCGAACCTTGGTTGTCGAACTTGCTTCCTTAATTACGGGGTGGTGAGGTAAATAATAGGCTCGAGAGTTGTGTTCTTCGTCCTCTTTGACCAACTGCATATGGCCAAGGGAGAGATACTCTCGCATGAACTGGTGATAATCATCTTTAAGTAGTGGGTTTCGCTGCAGCCGTCTTTCAAGTAATTCAAATCGTCTCATAGCAGCAGATTTTGACTCACCTAATATTGATTCGAAATCAGGTTTCTTGGGGTAGCGTACAAAATAGCGTCCTTCAGGATTTCGGGAAACAGTAGCCTGGTACAGGGTTTCACATTGCGTCTCCTCAACCGAGTAGTTGCCTTCAGTGGTAAGTTCTTCGGTTTTCCAAAAACGTTCGATGCTGTCTTCCAGAGAGATATTCGAAACTAATACGGTATTGCAGACTGCCGAAGAAGAAACTGGTGAAGAAAGAACAGGACTTGCAGAGCCAACAATAGTCCATCCGAAGACGCTGTCTACTAAAAGCGGTAGATTTTTGTCCAACTGAATACGCGCAGCACTGGGAAAGAACGAATAGAAATGTCTGGCTCCTAATACCATATCGATTGGTTGACTCTTGTTGAACGATGGATCTGCCAGGAACAATCCCTTGGGAATTTTCCATCCAGTTGTAGAAATATCCTGAGAAGGAAGATTTGCCGTTACCTTATCCATTACTAGAAAACTTACACCGCAAGAAAAATCATTCCGTCTAGAATGGATTTGTGCAAAAACTGATTCCCGAACCAGTTTACAAAGTTTACCGGCTCCCTGTACGGTAACATTAACACGATCCCTTCTTAAGCGAAGAATTTGAGCCATTCGATCTGTGATGAGATTTGGCTGCGATGCGCTGTCCAACAAAGCGCGAGCCAGATGCGTATGTCCGAAAGCGTCGATTACCTTCACGATCACAGTGAGCAGGAAAACATTCTCTCTTGGATGCTGGACAGCGGAGCTGACTTCCACTTCTGGAACATTTTCGGTAGCTGGAACTGAAGACTGGGTCGACGCGGTTGCTGTAGTAGGTTCGTCAGGTTGCGAATTCTCCGATAGAGTAGAACTTGAAGCAGTTGCTTCGAAGGTCCTTCGTGACCCGTCACCTTGCGTAGGATGCAGCAGAGTATGATGACGACGATTGCATTTTTGACAACTGGAGTTGGATAAACAATTGCGAACCATGTGGCCAGTTTTCAAACAATTATGACAAAGTCGCTTGGATTGAACGAGTTGCTGACGTTCTCCAAACGTAAGCTGGTTGAACTTTGGGCATTTTATCGCCATGTGCGGTTGACCGCAAACACCACATCTTTTTGTGGGTTTGGATCCTACTGAATTTGCTGTAGAAGAGTAGGAAGACAACCGATATTGCGAGTGAAAGGGTCGCTTTGATGTGTTAGCTGGCGTAACAGAAGCAGGATTGGAAGCGTGGTTATGATTCACTGATATTGAATCCAAAACTCTGGTCCTTCTTTGGAGGAAATCGATTAAGCAGGTGTAATCAGGATTCTCTACGGTCGAGGCATGGTTTTCCCATTCTCGAAGAGTGCTGTCATGCAGGCGGGTACACAGAAGATGCTCCAAGATGGTACCCCACGAATCGGTTGGCTCGCCCAGTTGATGAAGAATTTTAACGTACCGCTCGAACTCGTCTACTAACCCATGTAACGTTGTAGCGGACTCCTTTTTCATGCACGGAATGTCGAAGAGTGCTTGCAGATGCCGTTTTTTAAGTAAATAATCGTTGGAATAACGCCCCTCTAATGTCTGCCAGGCCAAAGCGTAGTTGGCAGAGCTAATTCCAATCGATTCGATCAATTTAGCAGCTTCTCCCTTTACAGCTGCTCGCAGGTAATGAAACTTTTGAATATCCGGAACTTCACTGTTGGAATGTATCAACGCTAGGAAAGTGTCGTGAAAAGCAAGCCACTGCTTATAGTCACCATCGAATTCCGGAAGAGAAATTGTTGGCAACTTGATGCCCGAGAGAGTGGAGGAAGACCGAGAGGGCTGAGAGCTCTGATTAGCAGGAACAGAAGGCAATTTCGAAATTAGACTGGCTTTTATTGCGAAGAGACGGGATTCAAAATCGGCACGTGCCGCTGCATGCTCCGCTTGACCCTCTGGACTGGCTTCAATGTCCTCTAATTGAGCCTGCACGGCCTCTAAGTTATCCCATATTCCGGAAAGGTATTGTAACCTTAATGTTACCTGCGTTTGGTCCCGTTGAACGTCGAAATCAGCATCAAAAGCCTCTGCCCGACCCAGCGATGCTAGCAGCGTAGATCTCCGGGAACGCAGCTGCCTTTCTAGTTGCTGATCCGCCATGTTGATAAGCGGCACGATGAATTAAACTGGATATGAAGCAGCCGAACGACCTGTAGAACGAAAGACCACAAGTAGACCCACAAAAGGGTAGAAAAATGCTTGGAAAGGTGCTCACCTTTGCCAAGGCTAATTATGCCTTGTATAAATTTCAGCCAACAGGAACAAATATGAATACCGGATTCACCGGTTCGAATAGCAAGATGCAGAAAAGCTAAGAAATTCCACAGCACAATGAAACTGGAACTACAGCTCGTTGAAAATTTCGAAAAATCCTCCGAATTTGTCGTAGCAGGTAGAAAAGCGTTAATTCCCACAGCTTGGGACGCCACAGCAAGATAATGGTCGTATTGTAGTCCTATTGTTGTCCAGATCGATGAAAGCGTCACTTTGTATTATGAACAATGGTGATTCGTAGTATAATAGCATTTTGTAGCAGGAACAATGATGCCTCGTGGCGGGAACAATAGCACTTTATATCAGGAACAATGGAACTTTGCAACAGGAACACTAGCAATGTATGCCAGCCGATGCCAGCAGAACAATCAGGAACAGTACCGATCCACGTGAAGCATGAAAGAACAAAAGCAGAATCTAAAGGGCACCTGCGATACCCGCGAACTTCATTGGACAGGTCGTTACCTTACGCCCGATAAATCGAGCCTTGTAGAAAAATTAAACAGCTACTGGATGCGCCAAACAGCAAGTAACCAGTCAATCCTGGTCACGGCACCAAAATTGTGTTGGCGCTTGCCCTACGTTGTGTATTTTGAAGGAAAAAAGGAAACGACGATAGCCGGCAGCAAGCGTGTATAGCAGGCGGGAACGACGACAGCCGGCGGCTGCTGGATAATAACCACCAAAGAGGATGGTAGTGGATCGGAAATTTCACTGTTACAGAATCACTTAAGTCACCGTATTAGGCACTATAACTTAGAGATTTATTTCAGGCTAAACGGGTCCAACTAATAACTAACTACACAGGTAAGTATTGCAGAGTGGTAAGTATATTTGATTGCAGGACAACGAAGACGCAAGTTTTGCGTTCACTCTTGCTACTGGTTCGATCTGGACTGACTATCGTCCGATCGCTACCGAAATTATTATGCGGCAGACGGGTTGCCAGAAGGGCTGCAAAACTGGTCTAAATGTACGCCCGTTAGCACCAATCTGCTACAGGATGCAGTTCTATCCGCCAGTGCGGTCGATTTTACTTCTAAGTCTCAACAATGCCCAATGCGGTAATTTGAGTATTTCTACCAGTGACAGTGACCAACTCTATTTTGTAGAAAGTAAAACTATTTCTTTTGTTTTCAAAAACTCGAATCTTTATATAAAATAAACCTAGTTTCGGCCTTCTGGTGCACTTTTTCTTTTCTGCATGGGACACATTATACTGCAGCTGTGGCATTTTGCTCCGCGTAGTTGTATTACCTGGAATTTGGACGTTGGTAATAAATTATTTCCACCACGGTTACTCTACAATACTAATTGAATTAAATAATGTCAATTGACTTGAACTTAGATCTGTTTACCTATGTTTATAGCCACATTTGCAAGGGGGGCAAATTGCACCACCGCAAGTGGGGCATATTGGCCTGCTTTCACTTATTTGAAAAAATATTAATGCTAAAGCAAATCAAGCGTTTCATACCGTCATTTTTGGCAGAGATGTCTCTTTGAAGTTCACTTTACGCAATCGAATCGCAACAACCGGTTATTTACTGATTTTGACAAGAAAATAGGTTATATAAAAGACGCCAAAAGTTACATAGGAAGCTGTTCAAAAACAAATTTATTTTTGTTTTGTTTTTACAGCATGTGACAACTGTCACAATTGCATAATAGGCTAGTTCCATCAAATACTATGGATTCTGGGTGGTTTTGCATTTTAATTTCGCTTGATTAGGGAAAAACTAAGGGGGGCACATTGGCGAGGGGGGGCACGTTATACACAATTCCCCTACTTTCAATGGCGAACTCGGAAGAACAATTCGGAAGTAAGATTCGGTAACAGTTGATGATTCTGTTCCGCCCAAGACCACACTAAAAGGAATTGAAGATCCTTTTCTCTTGAAGTTTACGAATGTCCAAAAACTTTTTGGATTAGTTCACAATCTGAATTGCGCCTTCAGTACGTATGATTTGTAAAGAGAACTATTTAGCCTACGGTATGCGTCACCGGCAGTGCTGTTAATATTCATCAGCATAGCGTTCAAACTTCTGGATTATCAGTCTACCTTGCAATGAAAATCTGCTTGCTTTGATCAAACGTACATAATAACTAAATGCAGCAAGCATGAACTTCATGCACGAGAATATACAATATCAGCGCCCTGTGATATTGTAACAAACTGATATTCACGTTTGAGCAGTGAAAATCAATAAAAAAAATTTATGTTGTTATTTAGCATCTATTGCGTTCAGCTGTTGGACATAAGATTTTTCTTTTCATTTACTGCATTTAAAATTGTTTTTTTCCTGAAGTGAATATCACCTTGTGGATTTGAAAATCACTTTCTCCTGTTCTATTTTCACGATATATTGAACTTGTATACTACGATGAAAATCACTGTGCAGTTGTACATACGAAACTCAGAGGCATAAAAAACAATGTATGCTAAGAAAAAAGATTTTCTGTTTTGTTTGAAATTCGGTGATAATTAAAGGCCCTGGTCACCGGTTTATTTTAAAACGCGTTTATTCTGCAGCGTTCGTTGCTTATGGAGTAGTCTCTGCTTTGCGTTTCAATGCCATTTCAATTTGTGCTGTTCACTATTATTTCAGGCAGGTTTCGAAGGCGGTCTGGGAAGATTTTCGTTCAGCCACGTGCAAATAGCATCGCAAGACAGCAATGTGATATCATACACGTCGATTTTGACCAATAATGTAGCTGAATCCAGACACGAAAGGTGCTTCACAAGTGCATTAAAATTAATACGTAGGCAAGAATAAATCCAGTGGTGGTTGGGACAAATCAGCAGGAAGTAGCGGAGAAATAGTCCGAAGCACAGAGATCTCTTGTTCAGGAAGGAAGTAAATGAGTTCCGTCCGAGATAATTACGCAGTGGATTGCGTTGTTTTAAGTTCAGGAATTCAAATCCATTCACCACAGCAGCACTGGCAGCAAGAAGTCCAACCATTAAACCAAGAAATTCGCGGTTGGTTATGATCTCCACAAATGAGAATGCTTTCGTCTGAGGACCCTTTGTCACATAATTTACGGATTGAGAGGATATGCCTCGACAACCTTACTTCTGTCAGGTGGATGTAAACTGCAGCAAGTAAAAACTTCATGCCTTTGAGAAGAGTAGAAACAAAGGCTTGTTGAAGATAATTTCCATGTCTTAAATAGACCAGCGAACTAGGGAACTGGTGAGCAACGGCAAGCAATATGCTACCAAAACTACTTTTGTCACTATTCTTCGAGCTACGATCACAACGATACTCGTAGAAGGTGGACAGCTGAAGGGCATTGATGCAACCATCTAAGCCGGTTTCATTTAGCATGATTGCATCATAGTTGCAATCATTTGATGTAAGGAATAGGTTGTCTACTTTAAACCTCGCACATTCTGATAGTATGCACAAATACCATCCACGTTAGTAGTGTGGGCAGAAAGTTCCGAAACCGAACTCTCTGCACGAAGAGATCCCAAGATAAAGCGGGAAATACATCAGAAGGAATGTTCGGATCGCACATACATGCGTAACTAGGTTGGTATATCCTGTCACCACACTAGTACACAGGGCAGGGATGACTGCTGGGCGCTGACTGGCGGATGGTCTAAAATGTTGACTTTTATGGGAGACATTACATAATCCTCAGAAGATCAAATAATAAAACTACCGTCTTCTTTCATAATTTTCGGCTATTTAAGAGAATTTCGAAGTTTAACATTACAATTTTTTAAACTCCACATAAATCCTATGCAGGTCATAATTACCTAAGTTACGTTTTTTCGAGCACACCTGTTTAAGTTCAGCATTATTCCATGTTGAAACGCTTAATAAAATCAACGTGGAATCATAATTAACGCCCTTATCCCGATAGACGAGTGCCAACGGCGAAGAAATATAACTGCATTCACCCGTTTCCGTACTGTTCTCGGCCATTGTTTGACTTTTATATCATCAGAAGCTTCGTTTTGCTTTGCCTTCCAGAAGAATCCAGCCAGCGCCAGCGGGTAGCAGAATAACAGCTCTAACAAAGCGAAAAATGGAAAGTGAGTGCAAACGCGTTAAAAGTGGCTCATAAAAGAAAGTCGGGAAATTGTATGCGCTACCTACCGACAATGGAAAGATAAATTATATGTTTTTCACTCACCGAGCTGTTAGGATTGCATAACTTCGCCAGAGCGTATTACATAAAAAAATGAAAATGTTGAAATTATGATTTTCAAAACGTATTTTTTATTGTTCTGCGTATTCTGCCGGCTGAGGAATACGTTGGCCGCCTAAGAAAGCAATTATTGCATTTTAAAATTTAATCATAAAATTAAACTGCTATCTGTTACGATTGTGATGTTTGAATTCGCTATACGCACAAGGTTTTCCAATAATTGTATCTTAATCTGTTATTTAAGCAAAGCAAAGCAAAGCCTAGGTGTTACATTTCGTTATCGAAACTTGACTTTCTGTTTTTATACGACAGACTTCGTAGCCAGCTGTTAGAGTACAGGACAATTGCAGGGCCAGTTACTACGATCCTATTGACTCTAATAGCCTCTCTGTTATCTGTTATTTACAAGGTTCAATTTGAAATATTTGCGAACTTCCCGGAAATGCTTTTTATAATTTGTTATTTTTAATAAGTACTAATAAACCCAAACTTTAACAAAATTAGAGTAAGATTTAGCAAGATTTCTATTCAAAACTCACTCTACTGAAATTTTGCAATTTTATTTCGATCGAACAACCAAATAATCACAATGCAAAAAAACGAAGATTTTCAATCTTTACCCCACGATAAGCAATGATTCGTCAGTTCGAGACAGGATAAAGGATGAGCGAAACCGTCTGTGTACGGCAGTGAAAAGAAAGCGGAAAATTTCCCCAACAAGAGTATTTGAATAGTTGAGAGCTGGACTGTTTCAAGCACAAGCATACTGAAAGTTTTTGATGTGCTTTCCAGCTGAAGTGCTTATTTATTTCGATGGGCAAAATCGACGATGCCAGCAACCGGTGGAATTTATTATACCGCTAGTTGGAAACTTTTTCACAGCATCCAGTGCGTTTTAAATTATTAAAAAGACTAGAAATGCTTCAACGTGAATGATTTTTCGCTAACTGTTGACTGAAAATCATATCGAAATGACAACCGACGCATTTGCGTACAAAAACCCGAACAAATTAATCGGTTTTCCCACAACACAAAATATTAAACAATTTACTGCGGTAATCGGAAACCATTCTCATTGAAGTGCATGTAAAAGCTCTGTAACGTGTGCATCAAAGCCAAACCAAAATTGATTGCAGTGTCGTAAATAATGTAGAGTTTTTTCCCCAGCTCGAAACAGAAATATTTCAACAACATGATCCTCAAAACATTATCAAATGCTCATTTTGTGGTGCCATTTTTACTCATTTGATGACGGTTTAGCAACAGTATTGAATAGTCATTACATGATTGAAATTATACGTTATTGTATTTAAATTCTGGTAATGAACTACTTGAGAACGTAGTAGATTGGTTAAATAAGCACTTTCATTAAGGTGCTTTAAATTTTATGAGTGCAATGTAAGTTAATTTGCCAGTGCTTCGCAGTAACCACAGCACTATTTAAAGTTGTAATCTTCCAAATTGCATTTATTTTACCATAAATCATTCCTTTATCAGTTTTCTAATTTCACCACTATAATCATCATAAAACATGATAGAAATAAACTTTTTTCTTTGAAAGAAATTCGTTCACGCCATGATAAATACTTATATCAACACTAAATAGAACCAATTTTATAACGTGGTTCGATAGCCAATCGCTGAAAAAAAATGGAACGATCAAAAAACTTTATTATGCTATTTTTATCGGGAATCTCCATTAACCGCGGTCGCATAGAATTTCCGATAAATGCCACCGGTGAAGGATAGATAGCAGTTTGTCATCAAGCGCACATTTCACGTGCATTTGCAAAATGAAAAATGCAACTGTACGCTGGCCCAACTCTCAGACTTTTTCATATCACCTAGCAAAGGGCTAATATAAACGTCATTTAGCCGATCACTATATTCACAAACAGAAAAACTTTTGGGTTATGTTAATATTTTGATTTTAGACCGGTTTACTGATTACTTTTAGAAATTTAAAATTAATTTGCACTTATTTTAGAGCCGGCTTATCATATAGAAATTACAAAACTGAGTAGAAAAACTGAATTTCTTTCAATTTAGTATGAACATATCCACTAACGCAACATTGTTGTCTGCATACTTTTGCAGAAATTCCATGAGCTATTTTGTGACAGTCACTAAAAATTGCATTTTATTTTGTATCATTCTTTTCTATATGCAACCTCATCGTAGGTCGAAAAAAGCTAATAATTTTGATTGAATTCCAACCGGCAAATGCTGCCTATCTCCAGTAAACCCGATATTAAACAACAATTTCCGCTTCAGTACAGTAATCTAGCAAATAGTCAATGGTGAGCTCAAAAGATATGAACGTCACCGATATTATGCAGTTTTTATTTTTTGCTGTCATTGTTCTGATTTCCTATTCAAATAGCTGTAATGAACATAAATTTTTCCTGTCAACAATCACGGTTTTATCGAAAATGTGCATTCGCGAGTAATTTCTGTTACGCAATTCAGTAGGCCACAGCAGAGCATGCAGGTAGACAGGCAGGCCGGTATAATCCACGGCGAAAATATTACAGGATATTCGCCAATGAAATTAGATGTAGAAATTATTGACTTAAAGTTTTGTCTTTGAACTAACTGTTCACCTATGATCAGCCTTCCCTTTTCAGACTGTCAGATCTGAAGGTGACCTTCGTCGTTAGAGCTAGTTAAGCCGGTAAAGTGCACCCAACTGAACATCAATCGTCGTCGGTGGCAGTGCTGCCTGTGGGAATCCTTTGACAGCAATCCTGCTCAAACCTTCTAACCACAGCGAGCGCACATTCAGTGCCAATTGCAGCAGCATACCGTTCCAAAAGGTTCACAACAATAAAGCATTCATCCATTGTTGCAAACAAACCGGATCTATGTTTCCGTAAAACTGAAAGCATCCAGCAGCCCGTCTATTTCTCCTCTGCTCAATTGTACTGAGGTGGAAAACGTTTATGTAAATTCTGACAATCCCGGTGTTGCGTTGTTTGTCCGCAATGTGTTTGTATGCATTTACAATCGAAATTGTTACGACTTCTAGTGCGGTAAATCGTCGGTAGTGCTGACGACAATCAGAATATTACTGACATCAAACGTGCAGTTTACAAACAGTTAATTGACAGTGTACTGTTTGCGTTGATGGTCGTTTTTGTTTCATGTGAAATTGCTGGAACTATTCTGAATAAAGTGTGGCTATGATAAACTTGCAACACATAAAATGCTCTGCGACTAATTTTTGCGAGTGTGTATTTAGCTATCAGCCACGATCGTCGCTCTTGCTCGTCAATCCGAGCAGTTGATATCGAACGCTCACGAGGGCACGCACTCTTACCGGCATGGAAAGCGAGGACGTAGGATGAATAAGAAAAAAAAACAGTACAGCAAAAGTAAAGAAGAAGAAAAGAAGAAGAAAGCAGCCATACATACTACTTACGTTCGCGGGCTGTTGACAGCTCACGAATTGTTGGTTTCTTGAAAGAGCGACGCTTTGAGGCTGTGTGCTCACGACCCAGCTGGCACCAACTCGTATATCAATGTACGAAAACTATCGTAAATATCTCCTAACAAACTCAAAATCGTAACTAAAGCTGGATAAAGTGGGATCAAGTTGATTTTCTGTCGTATATAATGATAATGACTGACATTGACATACATACGATTTTCAGCACAAAATCGTAGAGTAGTACAGAGCGACTCGTGCTTAATCGGATATTGTCGTATATAAATACTTATATAGTCGTAACCCCCAAAATTATTCGTAATCACGTATATCGCCTCCAAAATTGTACGGATATGCCAATTTTGCGCATGAAATACGATTTATTTAGCACGTATATCTGTACGTAAAGCTGATTTTTACCTTTTTTATACATATGAAAATGCTATCTGGGGAGTGTGTCGGTAGCAGAAAGTATGCACACAGCAATAGCGGTTGTTTGTAGTACGCTTGCGTCAGTGGAGTAAGCGTTGGATGCTAAGCTTCTCACTCTCGTTCGCGTTCGCGTTCTTCCTTGGTTTGTAACGCTGAAAGAAGTCACTTTTAGTAACACTCATTTAATAACATCTGTCCATTCATGGTATTTGTGGTCAACGAAAGGTGTATTCCGTTTTCAGAATGAACAAATTACTTGGCAAATCCAGAACTTCTTGGCAAACTTCGATACCTTTTGTTTTTGCAGGTATTACCATTCGAAAACTTTGGCCTATAAAACCCTCAACGCGCACTCAGAGTCGCAGTTAGAGAGTACTAAGTGTGGTAACCCGTATTACCAGTTATCAGCGTATTGTCGGCTACCCACACTGACTCAGCTCAGCAGCATCTCGTAACTTTTCGTCATCCAGGCTAATGTAGTATAAACATTATATTAATCATACACTTCAGACCAACCTTACAATCTATCTTTCTTCTATATATCTAAAAGTAAGCGTGAGTTTGTATGTTTGTATGTATGTTCTCCACCAAACTTAGCACATGTTTCTTGACATAAGAGAATCAGCACTGGAGGGTTGCCAAAAAGGGAAGATCTCTAAGAGGAGGGAAACCCATAACGCCGGAACGCTTGAACGGTTATTCATATAACTTGGCACATATGTTCCTTTACATAAGAGAATTATTATTGGGGGGTTGACAAAAGGGGGTCCCTAACAGGAGAGGAAAGGCCATAAATCCAAAACACTTGAACGATTCTTCATCAAACTTGGCAGTTGGCAAGCATGTTCCTTGGCTTAAGGGAATCAGCACTAGGGGGTTGATAAAAGGGGGAGAGTTCCAAATAAATAAAAGAGGTTACGTTTCTTTTGCATTTAGACCGATTGCAGTTGCATAAGTTGCTGAGAGAGGGGGGGAGGTGATTTACACTGAGAAGGGATATTTGGAAAGGCTTTGTTTTTTTTCGTTATAAGGATTTCCAGATAGCAAACAAACGCATAATAGCCTACGCGATGGAAGGGGGAGCTCACTGAGAGGGTACCAACAGGGAGGGGAGGCGTGGAACGTGAATATGAATGTATGTTCCGCCATAATTCCGTAACGCCTGAACGGTTCTTCATCAAACTTGGCACACATGCTCCTTGACACAAAAAAATCTGCGCGGGGAAGTTGACAAAAGAAATGTGGTCCCTAACAAGGATGGGAGGCCCAAATAAGTAAAAGGGGTTGCGTTTTTCTTGCATTGCAGTTGCGCAAGTGACTTTGGGAAAAGAGGAGGGTTCCACGGAGGGGGGATATATGAAAAAATAAACCTTTGTTTCGTTTCCGTAAGGGAGTTTCATAGAGCAAACCAATGCTTAATTACTACGTGACAGATAGTGGGAGCTAACTGGGGAGGAATCGACAGGGAGGTGGGAGAGGGTGGTGGTGACGAGGATAATGAGTATGAATGTATGTTCCATCATAACTCCGGAGAGTTTGGAGGGTCCTTTATCAAACGTCGTTTGTCAAACACATACACATGTTTTTTGGCATAAAAGAATCAGCGCAGGAGTGTTGATAAAAGAGAGAGAGACAGTCTCTTACAAGGTGGAGGAAAACCCAAATAGGTAAAGGAGTGAGTTTTTCTTGCATTTGGAATGATTTCTGGATTTCTGAGAGGGGGAATAGGATGGCCATTAATAAGGGGGAGGTTCAAAAACGTAAAAAAGCTTTGTGTTGATTTATAGGGATTAACGAGAAGAATACAGATTTTTTTGTATGCCATAAGGGCATTGGGTTAAAAGGCCACTGCGACAGTCTTAATGATCGTCTTTTGTGGCAGGCCCCGATTGCTGTACACAGTTTACGGACCGCTCATACCCATTGATGGAGTTGAGCGGGATAGTTGTAATCCTGTGCCCCAATTCGGTGCTACATGGTTTATAAAGCCAATGACCGTTTTGGGATTTAGGCTCCATACCTGATATGGAGTAAGAAGGAAACTTCCTAAGAAGTTGTGCCTTGATAATGCAAGAGCTCCGCAATAACAGAGCAGATGCGTTGAACTTTCAGGTTCAGAGTTACAAAAGCGGCAGGTGTCGGATGATACCTTGCCGATATTCTTTAAATGATAAAGAGCGGGACTGTGCCCTGTTAGGAGTCCCGTAGTTCGTCGTAGTTCACTACGAGTTAAAAGGAGTAGTTTAGAATACAGATTTACAAGTGGCTGGGGGAAAACAGGAGGGGAACTGTGAAGGAAGTAGACACGCTCAAATGAAGAAAAAGGATTTGGTTTGTTACATTAAAAGAATCTTCGTAACAATAACAGATGTACAAGTAACTGAGAGACAAAAAGGCCCTGAGTAAGGTCGGGTACTCAGCTAGCATCCTATAAATATCAGGATACCACTTCTTTGTCTTGCGTTAAATAAGCAATTGATAAGCATAGGATATTGTCTCAGGTCAATTACAGAAGATTATTTACATTAATTATGTATTGATTCAGTAGTTTAACGGGTGACAACTAAAATTTTGGAATGTTTTTGAGGCCCCTATACTGCCGCTATTCGCATAACCGTCACATTTTCTATGGAGTTTCCTATATAAATGGGACTGTTATGCAACTCCACAACAAACGAGCTCAGAGAGAAATGAGAGTATGTATGTGTTAGCTCTCTCTCTGCTCTTATTGTCGATATTTTTTGTTTTGTTTATGCTTGCCTTGTTTTGCTTAAAATGACGACGAAACAAGAAGCATTTCGAAAGCGCATTGTACACTTCTACGAACTGTTTACCATATCCTAAGATGCCCAACAACTATTCGCAAGCAAGGTAGTGGAAGACCAGCCAAAATTATGGACGCAGAAAGACATCGTTCTCTTTCTCGTTTCTTCAACAACAAGTCCTCAGTTTCGGCTATCAATTAAGATGTAGTAGACGAATGTTTGAAAAAAATTTTGATCCCGTTTCTACAAAAACATCATGCAGATGGACAATACGTGTTTTGGCCGGATAGAGCATCATCGCATTACGCCAAAAAACACAATCGTTCCTGAATACCCATTCGATCTCATTTTTACCCAAAAACCGCGACCAGAAAAATCTGTCTCAGTTCACCCAATCGAAGATTTCTTCGGGATTTTGAGTTCCTTGGTGTACAAAAATAACTGGAGAACTACGAATTGCAAAAAGTTGATTGGTAGAATCAAGAGATGCATTCGCAAAGTTGACAAGACGATCATACAACGCTCCTGTTTTGACGTCAAATGAAAGCTTCGCCGAACAGCCGATAACGGACCGTTTTCAAATGTACACTAATTGTTATAAAGTATCTTTAATTTCGGTAGATCAAGATCTGCTTCATGTATCTTTGTCTTTTTTTGACAGCTTGAAAAAAAAAATTCCAAAATTTTAGTTGTCACCCGTTAATCCTTCTTGGTTGTCACATTCAAGTCTTGATCCTTTCGTGATGTGTCAAAATGCTACATGTCCGAAAATCTTTAATAGGACTCGCATATCCGCCTTAGTATCTACCACCATCTATTATATTTTAACACTAATATTGTACGTCTATGAGCATTGCATTGCATTACTACCCGAGCAGGAGCGAATAGCAAAATAATATCAAAATGTGTTATTGGAAGTCGAATAACTCATATCAAAATTTGGTCTTGTTTTGGCTGACATAGTTGGTAAAATAACAAAAAATAATATCAAAATTTTACTCCTTTAAGGCTAAAAGAATAACCACTTGTGTTATTTGAATAACAAAGCAAACATGACTGTATTCAGAGTTTAGAATAACATATTTGAGTATTATTGAGGTATTGAATAACAAATGAAGAGATATTAAAAAATCCTTTTATAAAATATTTATAATCTAAAATTTCTTTAATCAATAAAAAAATTGTATGAAATATATCGAATGTCATAAGATATGATAACAAAATCAGTTATTATACTCATCTTACCACTGTTTTAAGGGGGCATAGTACTTTTTACACCATATTTTTTGCCTTATTTCAAATATTTTTTCTCGATAACGCGAAAAGCGAATCGATTCGGGTTTATTGCTTGCTAAACATTGCACTTTATACTAATATTTGCAGTTTTGTTTGCATATGTGAACCTCTTCCCCTCTCCCCTACGGCTCCTTGAACATGATCATTCGAAAAAAACATGATTTGCGGTACCATGGATTGGCGCTGGGGGGCTTAACCGAATTGAAAAATTCCAAAACGACATGAAAGAATATTAAATTATCTCGTGTTTGACCCATCCTTTTTTTAAAATTCGAGCGCATAACAAAATGGCGGACATTCAAACATAAAAGTAAGGTTTTTAGCCGAAAAAATTGACTTTAAACATTTCTTAAAAATACAAAAATTGTAATATCGAAAAAAGGATGGGTCAAACACTAGATAATTTTGTTAGCTTTGAAACAAAAAAAGAATCATGAGAATTGCTTCAGTCGTTCTTGAGATATTTATGGTACCGACTTTCAAAACCTGGTTTCGAGAAAAACGACGTTGAAGTTTTTATTCGCTGTGTAATCGCTCCAGACATGTGCGGTACAAATAGCTGTAACTTTGTCAATTTTTGGAATTCATCGAAATGACTTGAAACACATATGGTCAAAATGTTAATCTTTCGAAATAATCAATAAAAAAAATTTCGATTTTTTTTAATTGAAAAAGTACTATGCCCCCTTAAACATCTACTCAACAACAAAAAGTGTTATCAATATATCTCCATATCTATTCAATAACAAAATATACCATTATAACACAGTTTGATATTGTTTTTGTATTATTTTGCTCTTCGCTCCTGCTCGGGTATAGTCTCCCCATATGAATATACGCATAAATGTCCAATGTTACGTCGGTGAAAATAATTTATGAGCCCCTTTACGGAAATTAAGAATCAAACTTTTTATATTATTCATGCAGTTGATATTCCTTGTCTGGATCCGACAGAGCTGCTTTCTTTAAGGACAATTCACATATTACGTAACGCGGAAGACAACAACAATGTTACAATATACAATCGCGTCACGAAGTGAAGCAGAGGAGTTAAAAATCATCGATATCTTGGTTACGTAATAAATGAATGTTCGTTACGTCACGAGTGATCGTAATTAGACACAGTCATATTGCTGGTCGATTTCTCTCAATGAGGATATTTTCTTTTTGGCCTCTTCTATGGCAATTTGCAGTATATCCAGAGAAAAACTGGCATATTTCCGGCTTACCGAAAGTATCTTACACTCTTCAGGTGTGCTTTGGTATTGCCTGATACAAAATTAAATGATAACTTGCCTCGTGAATTTAACGGAACACAGCTTTTTATATCTTCCGGCTGTTGCAAGTTACCCCGTTTAAGTACGTGTTTTAAGAATAATGTGGTAACAAGCAGGATAAACAAAACTACCCAAGTAACAATTTGGGTTTTATTATACTCTTATGATGGCATTCAAGATCAAAATTGGTCTTGAAGACCATCATAAGAGTACAATAAAACTCACATTGTTGCTTGGGTAGTCATCATAAATCAAATATTTTGCAACCTTATTATTCATGTTGCTTGTGGGCGACACAGACGAAAAATTGACGATGAATTTGACATCATTTTGTGGGATCTTTTAAAAATCACCAAAACATTAGAAAATCAACATAAAAGTTTCTAAGGCTTCTTTGAACTGTTAACAACAAAATTCAGTGACTGATATATATTGAAAATTTAAGTAACAGGAACAGATCAAAAAGTACAATAAATTGGATCGATATAGGGTTGTTGCATGTTACCTGGCTGTTGCAAGTTACCCCGTTTGACGGTACTCGGGTTTTACCGATTCAAAGTTTTAGCCCTGGGCTATTCCCGACTCATTTTTTTCAAGCATGGACCTTCGGCTCAAGGGATGATAGCTATGTTTTGTTATTTTGACGTATGAATACAGATACTATCTCCCCAGGGGTTTGCGATGGCGCCATGTTTATGTCGCCGACATCTCAGAACATCTCTAAATTTCAAGAAATTTTACCAACGCTTCAAAAGAATGATTAAGTTACACTTTTGAATGATATTTATAATGGGCACAATTGAATTTATTTAGAATTTCACCATCTATTGGTAGGTATCTGTAATATTTTTCTTTTGAATTAGTTTCCATTAGTTGAATATTACCATTGAGTAGATTGCAATAATTAGTAATGTTAAAACGCAAATTAAAGCTCGCTACCTTGTACCCTTTTTAAAAATGCCGGTAGGCGTATCGTTTGAAGCTCGTAAGCTATAGCCATACTTTCAGATTCGAATGGCCGCTCAGTTAGCTTCGAAGTACGATGGTGACCTAACAAACCAGTCCTCGTATGTTCAAATTTCGGCTGGGCGGTGCTTGTGTAGTCAGTAGAATTGTTGCACTAGCCCCGCAATTGTCCTGTAGGTCTTATAAGCGACTGCGAAGTTTGTGTCGAAGAAGAAAGGTCAAGTTTTGAAAGCCTTATACCCAAAGTTTTGACTTGCTTTGAGTTGAGGTTTAAAGAAATGGTATTGCGAATAAACTTATTTGTAAGGCTTAAGTAGTCAATCAAAAAGTTTAACGCCCACCATCTCGTCGAAACTGGCATATACATCTTCGTTAAAAACGAGTGATTTCATAACACGCTTCTAATTGTACCGTCCGATAAGACCGCTATTTTCGCTAATTGCCCATTAGGTGAAGAAGTCACTGCTGGTGGTAATTAGAAAGTTTACCACCATTGAATAGGTTGTCGATGTAGATCGGAAAATGATAGCATCCTGCTGTGCGAGGGTTCACGGCAGACTTATCACACGGTAACAAATCATTACAAAAAGGGGGTCCTTTTCCACGAACAAGCACCTTCCCGCGTAGTGTAACAAATGGTTAAAACCGTGCAGACGCGTGATTGGAATATTTCGGCCGCGCCCGACCGGAATTGGATTGCCTGAAGGATTTATGATGTGATCCAATAAAATGCAGCTTTGGAGGGTCCCTAATGTGAGATAATGCCAATAAATCTACTCGATACCGGCGCGTTGACCGGGCGCGGCCGTTTTGGGGGAATGGGATTGCTACCAAATTGAATAACACTGGCGTTACTCATTCAATTGCGGAAGGATTCTGCAATTTAGTTCTATCGTAATTTGGAACGGCTGATGGAGTTGTCGACGAACGCTGAAACGATTCGGTGATAGGATGCAGCGCGTGAGTTTGTTAGCAGTGGCCTATTTTAGCGGAATTGACCGCCAAAACATTGCATCGTTTGATTAGGGTAATTGATGTTATTCTATGTGATCACCGACCGGTAGCATAATTATTATTTTGCCAAATATTTTAATACTTGGTTCATGGTATAATTATAATTAATTTTACTTTTTCACGTTTAATTAATGAATACCATATGTGTACATGATAACTTAGCGGATTTTGGAGCCTAATCTAGATAGGTATTTTCTTTGGCGCGATTGTCAGCCTATAACTGTGTGGCTTTTCCACCCATTTTAGTCTATTGCCAACAAAACGCGGTAAATTCTAGCTGCTCAGTCAGGAGGAAAACCGAGATAATTAATTGATGATAAACGGTCCTAACAGCGAAACTGTTTCCCGTAAGGGGTAGATCTAGCCTGGTATCGGTAATGCTTCGTTATACCTATACATTGTTCACCGTATCATGAATAGCCGTAAGCGGTATGGTTAGTTGAGAAAATAGCTACGTTTGCCCTTCCGGAACCGCCGATTGTGGACAAACTGACCAAGCGGAGTACACACTGGCGACCTGCTCATCCGTTCAGTGTTTGTCGTTGGGTACGATCTGGCCCATCAGGCTTTCCCGACAGGTAACCGCCAGTAGTGTTGAATTATGGTAATAATATATAATTGCCGCCGTCAAACCAAGCAGCGTAAAATGGACAGATAGAGCATGAACAATAATCCTGTACTCTAGGCAATTAATCTGATATGTTTGCTGTCAAAATACCGATGACATTGTATTGACATTCCAGTTACACTGCGAGAGGATTAGCATATTTTATGCAGCTGTCGCCGGAATACTGATTGAATAGTAAGATGGAGTCTGCTTTGAAGTGTGATCGAGTTTCGATAACACAAAGCACCAGGTAAGGACTTGTTTCACCAGACAAGTTGGATTCTGTATCTTTGTGTTAGCTTCCTATCGTAGAAAACAGTCGGCTGGTACATGGTACGATATCGCTTGATTTGTATGTTTTCAGAAACTGCACGTGCACAATACCGTGGACCCCATCTGCTTGACTGTTTTTATCTGAATACTTTTTACTTTGAACCTCGCTAATTTGTACAACGAACAAATTAAAAATTGTTTGACTGCCATAATTTGCAATGCAATTGCAATGACATCACATGCTTACGACGATAATGTTTACGTTCTGATGAGTGAAACAAGGAGAAACCAAACTAATAAATTTGGTGTAAAATATAGTTATATTCCAAAAATTCACTGACTTTCATCATCTGCCACTTGTTCGTACTGATCTAGCATGTTTAATCTATTCCACATTCTATTTTCCCGAAGTTGTTTATGGTTTGTGTCGAAGTGTTTCAGAATTTTGTGAAATTTTATTCACAAAAGACTATAAAAGAAAAAAATGAGATACACAAAAACAGTCGTCTAAATTGATTTTATGTCGTATTTTCATCGAAGTTTCAGGAAATAAACTACCCATAATATTATAGTTCAATTCATTTTTTTGTTGGATTTCCTCTCTATAACCGAAGGTCCACACCTTGCCCTTGGCACCGCTCCTAAGGTTTTGAGCAATTGTTGGACCAACTTTTTTGATACTTTTACCCACTTTTTCTTCAAAGCCAGCTTGTAAACTTCTTAATCAGGTGAGGTTCCAAGGAGTTTGGTGGATAGACGTTTTATGGTCAAAAACAACATTGTTATCTCAGTACTAACCCGACACCGTCTGCACGTTTTGGCTAGATACCAAATCCGACCAAAACAGCAACTCGCCTCCATGAGACAGGAGGAAGGGCAACCGGTGTTTCTGGAAGCACTCATCCCGGTGGATTTGTTCGTTGATGGTACCCGTCGTGATGTATGACTGGCCCATTTTGCGACTGGCTCATCTTGCCGCGGATTTGTCCACCATCTTTCTGCTTAGACCTCAGGAACGGCCAACGTAATACATCTACCCCGGTAACTGCGTTGTGACCACCTTAATGTAAGCCTCGATGTCCATCACGGCGCACTTCGGTTTTGTCAGCCCCTTTCGGTACAGTTTCCTGGCGCGGATTTTACCAGCGTGTTTTGTTTGTCGTTCCGGTTCGGTGCCTAACGAACGTGCGGATTTGTAGGTCAGCACGTTCTATCGTTTTTAGACAGACCAGATTAGAGAAACCAGACCACTGTGGCAGATCCTCCGAAAGGGCCGCGAATACAGAGGTTCCACGCACCATTTGCTCGTTGACTTCAATGCAGCATATGATACTATTGACCGGAAAGAGTCAAGGAAAATCATGGACAAGAACAGCTTCCCCAGGAAGCTCATCAACCTGTTTCAATCTACGATGGATGGTACACAGTGGTGTGTTCGGATTTCGGATGGATTGTCAAGTTCATTCGAATCACACAGAGGGTTTCGTCAAGGTGATCGTTTTTCATGCCTGCTGCGCTACAAGGTTATGTTATGAACCGAGCGGACATCAACACGCGGGGCCCGATATTCAAGAAATCTAGTCAATTCGTCTGCTTTGCCGATGACATGGATATTATCGGCAGAACATCTGTGCAGGTTGCTGAGCAGTACACCAGACTAAAGTGCAAAGCAGAAAAGATTGGTTTAAATGCATGCTGACTAGCGGAATCGAGGGCGATCGACGATCGACTGGTTGTTCTCTACGAACATGAAACATGAACAATGCTCGAGGAGGACTTGCGAGTGCTCGGAGTTTTTGAAAGACGAGCACTAAAAACGATCTTCGTCGACGTCAGGACAATAGAGTATGAAGCTGAACGATGAAATATAAATTCGAACCAGCTCTATGGTGAACTCAATATCCAAAACGTGGCTAATACTGGACGGATATGATGGGCAAGGCATGTTGCTAGAATGCCGGACAACTACCCTGCATAGATGGTGTTTACCTCAAATCCGGTAGGAAAAATACGACTAGGAGCACGGGGAGCTAGATGGTTAAAGCAGGTGGAGCGAGACCCGGCGGAGAGGACTCGGTGTCCGTGCAATTGGAGAGTGGTAGCCCACAACCGAGATAACTGGAGAAACCTTGTTCAATAGGCTTTGTCTTAGGACGGCAAGCCACCCAGGTAAGTAAGTAAGTAAGACAAACCAAATGAAAACATCCGTCTTCTTCACCATATTGCGAATTGAGAGTTTCGCCCGACACCGGGAAAGACTCACCTTCCTGGCCTACACCAGGGTCAGCTGTCTTCGGTTTTCTGTCTCTGCTTGAGCTCTGCTTGGTCGTCTGGCTCTTCTTCAATTACTTCACTACGCGAGACATCGTTGAATGTGAGGCACACTGGCGTTTTCCACGACAGCGGAAATGATTTTCTCTTGCTCCAATACAAGGCACGCAACTCCTTTGACCTCCTCCCCTTGTTGGGTACCACCCCTTCCCCCTTTTCGTCAACCCTCTTCACAAATTATATTACATCAAAGAACATGTGTGCCAAATTTGCTGAATGTCCAGATGTCAAGACGTTCCGGAGTTATGGCGGAACATACATTCATGCTCACATTTCTCGTCCCCCCTATTGGAACCCTCCCAATCAGCTCATTAGCAAATAATGTAGCGGACGAAATGGCGTCAACCGAATAACTGTCCTTATATTTCATACCAAGGGCAACCGGCTTTTTCCTCCTGCTATTACTTCCAAAACCTTTTAGACTCGCTCTTCAGTTTCTCTTGTAAGTTTCCGATGTAAGCCTGATGTTCTTCCCTATGTGCTGCCTTAAATAAGCTCAACAATCTATTTATATAAGAGGCTTATGTCTGTACCGAAGATCAGGTCTCTGACAGGACGTCATAAGAGGCTTATCGGTAACTAAAAACGGGTCCCTGACGGACGTCATGCTTTCGTAGCGATGGGTTGTATTCTCAGTCACCTCACTGGTCGACTGTTGGACTGCTCGATTGCTCATCTGGTTGACTAGATTGCTCGACTGGACTGGTCTATTAGACTGCTCGATTTGATTGCTCCACGGGACTGCTTAACTGAACTGCTCGACTGAACTTTTCGATTCGACTGCTTGACACAACTGCTTGATTGGACAGATCGACTTGACTGCTTGACTGAACAGCTCGATTTAACTGTTCGAGTGGACTACTCGACTTAACTACTCGATTCGACTGCTTGACACATTTGTGTGACTTTCTACTCGACCAGACTGCTCGATTTAACTGCACGATTGAACTGCTCGACCGGACTGTTCGATTCGACTGATTCACTGGACTGCTTGACTGGATAGCATGATTAATCTGCTCGATTAGACTGCACGACTCAACTGTTCGATTCGACGCTCGCCTCAACTGCTTGATTCAACTGCTCGATTCTACTGCTCGACTGGACTAATCAACTCAACTGCTCGATTGGACTAATCGACTCAACTGTTCGACTCGACTGCTCTAATGAATTGCTTGACTCAACTACTCGAATGGACTATTCGAATTGGCAGCTCGACTTAACTGCTCAACCCGATTACTCGATTCAACTGCTCGACTAGACTACTCGATTTGATTGATCGACTCAACTGACAGCTTGATTCAACAGCTCGACTAGACTGCTCGACTTAACTGCTCAACCTAACTGCTCGACTTAGCCACTCAACCCGACTTCTCGACTCAACTGCTTGACTTAACTGTTTGAATCGACAGCTCGACTTAACTGCTCGATTCAACTGCTCGACTGGACTAATCAACTCAACTGCTCGACTGGACTAATCGATTCAACTGCTCGACTCAACTGTTCGATTTAACTGCTTGACTGGACTGCTCGACTCAAGTGCTCGACTAGACTACTCGATTCAACTGCGCGACTGACTACTCGATTTGACTGCTCGACCCAACTGCTTGACTTCTGTGTGATTCGATAGCTCGACTTAACTGTTCGATTCAACTGCTCGACTGGACTACTCGACTCGACTGCTCGACTCGATTGCTTGAATGAACTGCTCGACTCAACTGTTCGACTAAACCGCTTGACCTGACTGCTTGACTAAACCATTCGATTCGACTGCTGGACTAGACTATTCGATTTAACTGCTCGACTGGACTACTCGATTAAAATGCTCGATTTAACTGCTCGCCTTGACTGCTCGACTCGACCACTCGATTCAACTGCTCGACTCAACTGCTCGACTCGACCACCCGATTCAACTGCTCGACCGGACTGCATGACTCAACTGCTTGACTTCTGTTTGATTCGACAGGTCAACTTAACTGCTCGATTCAACTGCGCGACTGGACTGGACTGGACTGCCCGACTCGACCACTCGATTCAACTGCTCGACTCGACTGTTCGACTCAACAGATCGACCGGACTGCTTGACTGAACAGCTTGATTTAACTGCTCGACTCGACTGCTTGACTCAGTCAGCTGCTCAATTGTATTACTCGACTCAACTGCTCCAATACACTGTTCGATTCGACTGCTCGACTCAATTGCTCGATTAGACTACTCGATTCAACTGCTCAACTGGACTGGACTGGTGATTTTTATGGATTTAGGCATATTTTTTTTGATCTAGATTGGTAACCAGTGATATATATTTTAAACACTTTCTATCATTTCCTATTTTTATTTAAAAAAAAAACAAAAACGTTGCCAAAATCTCGGTAATCTGCTTGTCAGATCAGTGGTAAGTCTAACGGGCCAACACATTCATACACACCAAATAAAAAGGTAATCGCTGATCCGGAAATAACTGCATGCTCTCCACTCTTCCGCGTAAAGACCATCCACAGCGTGCCGGCTGCTGCGAGACTTAGTTGGAGAGTTAAAATTGAAAAACATTCGTAGATAACAAACTGCCTAGTTGAAAATACACGATTGGGTGGTTTTGTTGCAGCATTCGTATTCAATTAGTGCGGAACCACTTGCAAAAGCCGCATGAAAGTACGAGAGCACTTCCGATTCCCGTACCATTAGTTTGTGTGTGTGAGGATCAGTTCCAGAGCATTAGTTGAAATGTTGCCGACAACCTTGTGGTTTTTGCGAATTGTCTATCGAAACTATATTAAAATTGAAAGTTTTGCGCATTCTTTTTCGCAAAATTATTTGTGTTTGTCGGTTTCGATAATCCAACCTAATTATCCAATTTGGTTAGTTTTTATTTTTGCATTCAGTGCTGCTTCATAATTTAGTTTTGCAGCATTTGTGGACTCATAGGAGAACTGTATGCAACCGTACGCAATATCGCCCGTCAACTTTGAGCCATTAAGCTTACTCTTCCAAACCACAGAACACAACTAGACCAAAATATTAGTAGAAGAGCTGTTGCAGCTAACACTCGCTCTCATTGGTGTAAACCAACAACAGTCTGATGTGATGTTGTCGGGCTGCGGTTTCCCTCGTTTGCGCCAGCTGTTTAATATGAAGCTTATAAATAAATAGAAAGTTTGTTATCATCGTTATTGTTATTGCCAGCTCCCAGGAATGACAACTACACTTGCCACCGAAATGGACGAGAACAAGCTCATCCCTGCCGTAGAACGTGCACACTTTTCCCGCTTCGTTCACAGAGGGGGCCCGACAAAGTGAAACGAAGCGAAGTCGTTGATTTTGACGACGTAGACTATAGAGCCATTAATCCCAAGCCTTCGTCTGGGGTTTTCTCGTGCTGCACCAAATGCGGAAAGCATTGTCACCAGCCAGCGCAGCGCCACAGGATGGCACAGTAGAAAAGAGCTATGTGTTAGAACGATCGGTGATTTTGGCAGCCTCCAAATGACAAAGCATTCCTAATCTATCAGAGAATAAATGCACACCGAAAGTGGCTCTTACTCTTGCATCGCAAGGCATTATGATTATTTTTTTCTTGGAAATATGTGGTTCTTTTCAAGTGAAGTTTTTGACTACAATTTTCAGTAAAGTTATGCGAATTTTGTCTTCAGATTAGATTAGATTAGATTAGATTCTTTTCTTTAGAAACTTTCAGTCTGTGACTGGTTCGCTTTTTTAAATTTCAGAAAGGTTCTACGTTGCAAGTTAGAGTTGCATTTATGCGATACTATACGATGAGGTATCACAACCATAGGTTGCGCACCTATCAATAGCGTCACGTACAAAGTGACAAGAGTTCAGGTCCGATGTCTTATTATTTCTACTATCTTTTGAGAATATTTTATTCAATCAAAACATTTAGTAGATTACGAGGATTAATTTATAACAAATTAGTTTCATAAAAACCATTTCCCAATTATGGTCAAGTCTTTATTTATCAACTTGATACGGATTGATTTAGCTGTGTGAAATAAGATGTGCGAAGAAATTATGATTGTAGACTATAAAATGATTTAAATATAAATGTTATATTGCAGATTGCAGCATATCCTGCAAGTTTCATTATACTATGACAGAAGTTTGAAATGGAGTAATTCAAAATGTGCTTTTTTACTGTGTCAAATTGTTTTCATACATATGTAAGATAGTGTTTGGAATACCGGATCAGCAGAAAGGCGAAAACTTACTTGCGGGAAAAGTTGTAGCAGTCCCAGGATGAAAATTGCCATCGCCATCGATGTAGCCGAGCAGAACTGCATTTTTAAAAAGGTCACACAACATCTCCGCTGGTACAGGATCGGCAGCATAATGGCGAACGCAATACACGACTGCAGGAAGCAACATCCGCAGCTTATCACCACCAGGATTGGCCGGGCAGAGGTTTTAGCGACGGAAGCCTGTCGTTGGGTAGGTTGTATCGATATGGTTTTCGTTGTTCGATGATGTCGTTTGCCCGGCGTTGTCGCAGAAAGTTATTTTCCCGGCCGCAGTCGTTCGGTGTGTGATCGGAAAGGACCGTGTGAGATAGGGTTGTACCGAGAAAGAAAAGGTGTTTAAAACAAAAGTCAGTGTTAGCTGCAATAACCACTCAAGCTAATGATGTGTAACTTAATATTCGATTTTTGTTTGATGATAAATATAACTTGCTTTACTTTCACTTTTAGCTTCATGTTCTTTACAGTATTTAGAAAATATCTTTTAAAAATAGGAGTTATATTATACATATCTACAACAAAATGTAGGACTCTTTTCTTCTCTTGAGTTCCTGAGAATCCCACTTCTTTCATGATTCGCCGGTATTGCGTAACACTTAAATTACCGGGCACCAATGCAGTGGCTCTATTATAACCTGGTTCAACCCGCGGATCTCCCAGCTTTGTAAAAAGTAACGAACTATAAACCTACTAAATGCGGCTTCAATGGCCTTTGTTTATCTAATTTCGCTCTTTTCGCTTAACAGCTTGTTCCGCCCTAGGGATACTATAAAACACCTTTGTTTTATATCCTATCTTCTACTAACCACCTCTGGATTTGTAATGTGTTACAAAATACAATGCAAATGTACAAATTTTCAGATTTCCAAAAACAAAAAAAGACACGAACGCATGGTTGACGTAGGACTATAGTCTCGGGTCACGGTGACAAAATTATAATATCGATGGACCTACTTACGCACTTCTAATTTACGAATGAACCTATTTTGGCTAAACAATGTCTAATATTCTCCAATTGCTCAAAAGCTTGAGACATAAATTTACTGTATTACGCTAGATTCATAGAAATATTTCAACTCAGCTCTTTTATTTGGGAATTTCGATTCCACTTTTCCACGACAAATTTTGATTTTGACTGAAAGTACACTGTCAGTTCAAACAATTCACATACTCTATCACGGATTCTGAATAGACAGGTTTTCGAAAGACGAGTGCTAAGAACGATCTTTGTCGGCGTACACGAGAACGGAGTATCAAGGAGAAGGATGAACCATGAACTCGCACAGTTCTATGGTGCCCAGTATTCAAAAGGTTGCTTAAGCTAAACGGATACGAAGGGGCAGGGTAAGTTGCTAGAATGCCGGACAACTACCTTGCAAAAATGGTGTTTGCTTCAAAACCGGTAGGAACAAGAAGACCAGGGGCGCAGCAAGCAAGATGGTTAGATTAGGTGGAGCGATATATAGCGGGGAGTACACGGTGTCCAAGGAACTGGATACCGGTAGACCACAACCAAGTGAATTGGAGAAATTTTGTTCATCTGGCTATGTCTTAGGACGAATTAGGTAAGAAAATAGATTGGTACAGCTGAATTAACGCGTACAGCGTAATTTCCCTAACGGGAACTCGATACCTACACAAATTGAACGGGACCTTGTCTTTCCCTTTTTGCCGCGCCCTGACTTTTTTTATCTACTGCAAAAGAAATAGGGTCAAACTAATGACGTCCACAGACTTACATTTCGTTACAATCGAAGAAAAGATTCGTCTACCAAAGTAATGAAGGGGCAAAACCTGACAAATGGGAAGGACTAAAATTGTACTTGAAATGTTTTGGAATAAAACAAGGAATACCTCTCTGCAGTGTTATTAATTGCTGCAGAGCATGTTAACACATATCATTGGAACGGCAAAAGCAACCAAAGGAGAAGAGGAAAGCACATCATCCCGGTTTGCTCGTTACAGCAAACTATAAGTCGTGCTGTTCGCCAGTTTTCTGTAGGTCGTTATAAAAGGGATATTACGCTGAACGCGTTAGTGTAAGTGCACCCGTTACCTGCAATGAAAGCACTTGAAAGGGGCAAGTTTGACCACTCGTGACACCAAGGAGACAAGAATCATCCTTTGTCATTTGCAGCTGGCTATCCGTAATGACAAACAATTGAACAAACTTTTGAATAAGGTTGCCATTGCTGAACGTTGAAGGTATTTTGCTGCTAAAGAGAACCAAGAAGATAGCTCAGATGAGTAAGTGTATTATCAATAACCAAAAACCGTTCTTTTCAGAGTGAACACCTTTATATTTAAAGATATGAAAGATTTTCTTTGCTTTGTTGATCGTAATGAAACTTTCAGATAATGGACCAGAAGTTTTTGTTAAAACAAAAAGTGTACGGTACAACTTTTAAAAAGTGAATATGTTGCGGCTTCGACTGTTTACCATATCCTAAGATGCCCAACAACTATTCGCAGGCAAGGTAGTGGAAGACCAGCCAAAATTATGGACGCAGAAGGACACCATTCTCTTGCTCGTGCCTTCAAAAACAAGCCCTCTGGTTTGGCTATCAATCAAGATGTGCCAGACGAATGTTTGAAGAAAATGATCCCGTTTCTACAAATACATCATGGACAATACGTGTTTTGACCGGATAGAGCATCACCGCATTACGCCAAAAAACACAATCGTTCCTTCGATCCCATTTGTACCCACAAACCACGACGCACAGTGGGGCAGATTGGCCCGGCGCTCGGACAAAACCTCATAACTTCTTTCATATGCTTCGTAGAGCTTTATTGTCTTCAGCAACATTGTTTGTTATTAAATTTCGCATCTTTCTGTAAATTTTAAGTAGTTGTATTTTTATTCCTGTAGATGGCGTTGAGATCTAACTTTTTAAATACTGACTTTAGAAATATTGTGTCTTCAGAAAAGTTGTTTGTCTTGTAAAGTTACGTAAAGTTACTCAACATATCAAAATTGTAGGGCTTACGGGAATCAAGTTAGGCTTATACAAATTTGAAAAAAAGTTTATGTCCTGGTCTCAAAATATTGTTGAAGGGGGGGGGGGGGCAAGAAAAAAATAATAACATTAAACCTTCAATAACCAAACAAAAGAGAAGAAACCAGCGTTTATTTTTCCATATTATTAAAATTTTATTACAAATATTTTGTGCAGTACTTAAATTTTAGTTCAACCCTTTCAAACTTCAAAATTTTTCGACTCAAGCACATAAAGTAAGCATCCTGGTAGAGATGAAGCAGCACCTTAGAGAGCCACAAACGTATAACTTGACCTTCATTTGAATTTTGTTTTGAACCTCCGTGTCACTCGGTTAGTTACCTTGCTTTTTTAATAATCGAAATCCGTGTCACTTACTAGTTCAGAACTCGGTAACCACGACATAGTATCGTAATCTAACCATAGTGTCAAAATGGCAGTTTAGGTCCCTGCCACTTTATTACTTGGAACACTTATGCTGTGCTATCGACATGTTTTAAGAAAACAAATCTCTGAAGCTATTCACGTTTCATGGTCAACCTTTTAGTCATGAATATCAGACCTCTCCTTTGTATATTAAGGATGCACACCGTTTAGAAAATTTCAAGTTTCGAACAGTTCAGTGACATCCTGCATGCTGCATGCATCCAATGAGTGGTAAAAACTGTATCGTTGAGTTTTACGTCCCCTACCTCCAAAATTAGGGTAATTACTTGGACATTACGGAGTAAAACGACCAATTTTGATCCCCGAAAACCCGAAAAATTGTGTTTCTATTTTTATCTTATCTAGTACTTTGAGGGAAAAAAATAATCCCACTGCAATTCAAAAATCGGAATATCTCCGTCATAAGCGGTACCAAATTTCACTAAAATATTGTTTAATTGATTGTTGCCTCCATCTAATTCTTTAAAACAAGGTAAATTAAAATGGAATCAAGTCTGATTGCAAGCACCCCAATTTTCGACGTCCGGAACTTAAAGATTAAGCACAATAGTTGCCTGTGACTTGCAGCAGAATCAGAAAGCTTGGTTGGTGAAAGAAAGTTGATCGAGACTAACGAGATAACTATAACTTTGCACTTATTGGATAATTTAGAGATGTAAACTCATTAAACTGTGAAAAAATCCGCTTGTCACTAAAAAATGCAACAGACTAATATGACACGTTATTTTTTTGCCCCTTCACATTTCGAAAATTTTCAAAGGGGGGGTGACATAAACTTTTTTTCAAATTTGTATAAGCCTTATAAATATTTTAAATACTCAAACACATTTTTTTTAAGTATGTAGTCGAAATTGGTAGTCTGACGACCTCCTATACAAATTATCACAATCTGTATATCAAGAGTAATTTAGTATTATTATTCTGGTATAGGGTAAATCAACTATTTGTGGACCTTTCTATACATTATTCTGAACTCGTTGCGCTAAACACCCAACCAATGGCACTTACAATATTAGTAACTTTCGATTAAGCCTAAATATATCAATTTCTGCTGCAAATCTCTATATTTTACAGATTTTTTAAAACAGATTGGAATGTCCATTTTCCTTTTATGGACCTTTGTGGTTTACAATAGAATAACGACCGGGTCCATTATGGGAATTTTAGTGTATTTTGCATGGAAAGAGCCCGGTAATGGCGACATTTTTTGCTTTGTATATAATGGACCCACTTGTTGAAAATGTCAATTTTAAAGCATTAATAATGAAATGCAGCTAAAATTTTATTAACTCAAATGTGTGCTATGTCTAGTACGTTCTGTTTCATGTCATATATCCTCAGAAATAAGAAGTATAAGAAGTAATAGATGTAATAAATACCGAAATTTTATCCGAGGGTCCATTACAGGTAGAGGGTTTACTATATAGGTTAACTTACCCTACTATCTGCTTTAGTGCATTCATGCAAATTTTTTAATTCATTAGTTTGGCCATACGCAGCAAAAGGATACGAGTGGCGAGATAGGCTGTCATCGGCCTCAGCCAAATCCTGGCAGAAGGCACAAAAAATAACGAGTAACTGACAGAGTATAGCAATCTGTTTATCCTGCAAACCCGTATCAACATGTTCGACTCTAAATAAACAAAATAGAGGCCAGTTCAATCGAGCTGAAAGTCCAACCGAACATATTCTACTGCCAATTTGACTTGAAACAGAGCTAATTGGGAAAAAGCTGTTAATTGATCGCCTTTACATTGTCCTGAATTCGCCTTATCGAGTCCGATGTATCTCATAACGATAATAATGCTATGTCTTACATACACAAGCATGACTATTTAACGTACAGCAGGAATGAACTTCGCACTGGCGCGCGCATTTACTAATTTGTAGCCTAAAATGCCGGAAAACATGCATTCGGAAAACTTTAACATCTCCGAACATCGCAACTAGTAGCAGCTAATTTTTTGCTTATTACTAGTTAACACCCTGAATGTTGATTTTATTGTAGTGTTAGAGCGGAAATCTGTGGAAATCTTTTTCTACACACTATTGAAAATTGACAAAAATAACAAATCTTTTGTTCTAAAACACTTCGTCAGAACAAAGCCTACCAGGAAAAAATCTGTCTTAATATCACCTAAACTATTAGTTTATAATCCCTTTAATGTGAATTGTCCTTTAAAAGTATAGAATTTTAAGCAGCATGGTAACCAGATACTAAAAGATTAAATGATATTTATTTTTTCATTTTCCAAATTTTTTTACACTGTGTTTCACCTTCTTTAATGTCTATTGAAAAACTACTTATTAAAACAATTGATGTATATTTCTTATAGATTATGTTTCTACTATACGTAGAATATTAAGTTTGATAGAATATCTCAAACAAAAATTTTGAGGTTTTGTCCGAGCTTTTTCGGGTTCTGCCCCATAGTGCGACGCGACAAATCTGTCTCAGTGCGCCCAATCGAAGATTTCTTCGGGATTTTGAGTTCCTTGGTGTACAAAAATAACTGGAGAGCCACGAATAGTAAACAGTTGATTGGTAGAATCAAGAGATGCATTCGCAAAGTTGACGTGACGGCCGTACAACGCTCCTGTTCGGACATCAAACGGAAGCCGAACAACCGATTACGGACCGTTTTCAAATGTACACTATTTTTTTTTCAACAATGGATAATGTATCTTTAATTTCGGTAAATCAGATCTTCTTCTTGTATCTCTGTCTTTTTTTGACAGCTTGAGAAAAAAAATCCAAAATTTTAGATGTCACCCGTTGGTACAGCGCAGCAGACGAGATACGAAAACGAGCGATTGGGTGGTGGCCGATCAGTCCTCGAATGTGCACGTTGAAACCAATGGCCGCTTTTTCAACAAAAGCATCATCAACGTCCCACAGCCCTCCAGGAAGCAGCATCTTTGGTTCGAGCAGCACGTCCCACAGCCCTTACTTCGGACGTTACGTTGACGACAAAGAGGAATTCTATAAGAGGTTGGAGTGTGAATTATGGCTAGTGACGCTGATTGACAAGTCGCTCCAATACCAAGAGATACTCCCCCTACACTGAATACTCCAATCTACTCCGTAACAAAGTGACAGTTATTAATAGTTTCTCATAACACCCGCCAGTGTAAAAAATGTCGCGACGATCGTTTTTACGTGCCGCTCAAAATTGACGCACCTTCGATTTCCAAAGGAAATGTTCACTTTTGTTACGTTAAAAGTGAACGCTAAAAGCTGTCTGGACAACGATTCGAAAAGTGCATATTGACTAAATCAGCATTGTTTCAAGTTTTCGGTAAAGCTGTTTGAATTCTTGATGGGTTGCTTGATTGATTTGTTTACTAGATAAACAGCGGTATTTATTACAAGATTGTCACTCTTGTGTACGAGTTGTCTGGTCTAAAGTATTTAAATATTGCGTGTTTTATTGAAAGTTATTCGCTGCGCAATTGAAAATGAAATGCTCTTTCACGATTGCTGGATCGATTTCGTCGTTAACAGAACAAGATAAGCAAAATTCAAGAGTAGATCCAAGCAATAGAGATGGTTGCAGTTATACATAAAAACACTGTTGCATGACAGAACCAAATAGAGCATTTTATTATGATAGAAGAACCAGTTATGCTGCTATTGTCATTACCACGGGAATGTTTTGGTACTTGACATAATGTTGTCAGTTCGTAAAATACTTTATTGAAATAATAAACCAATTCAGTTCTTATATGCACAAGGGATTTTTTGCCAAAAAAAGATAAACTCTTTCTATGATTTTTACGCAACTTTCAAACATCTGTCGTGAACCATGAACCAGCAGTTTTAGGTACGCTTGATTTGTATGGGAGCTGTCACATTGTTAGCGGGTTGACTCCAATACTCTCCCTACACTGAATGGCGTCAGACTAAGCGTCAGTAATGAAGTTAAACATCTGGGTATTATCTTGGATCATAAACTGATCTGGACTGCTCACTTAGACTATGCTGTCAAGAAAGTAATGCAGTTCACTGTTTGGCAAAACCTGGGGACTGAAATCTCAACTAGCTCTTTGGTCATACACTACTTTTACACGACATAGGCTAACTTACGCCGCGGCTCTTGTCTGGTGGCCAAAGGTGAATGAGGTGACACCGCAGGTCAAGCTAAACAAAGTTCAACGACTGGCATGTTTGTCAGTGATCAGCGCCATGTGCACAATGTTTCTGGGCACCTCCATACCCGCTGTCAAAGGCAAATTATGGATTAACATGGGAAAAACTAGAAATAGCATCCAGTTAGTATCAAGCGCAGAGCTGTAGACAAGTTGAACAATTTATCTATTCAGACCCTGCCATAGTTAAAAGCTATTTAGCTTAAGGCGTAGTGAACTGCACACAATCACGGGACTCCTCACCGGAAATTGTCACACTCTTTACCATTTAAACAGAATTGGCAATGGCAATTAACTGACATATGCCGCTTTTGCGACTTAGAAATAGGTAGAAAGTTCAGCGCACTTGCTCTGCTCCGGAGGAGCTCTTGCTCTTACAGGTACAGATTCCTATTCCTATCCTATTCCAGGAAGCTACCTATGAACTCCATACTCAGTATGGAGACTCAATTCCAAGAAGGTTATTGGTTTTATTAACCATGTAGTACCTAATTGGGACACAGTCTTAGAATCACCTAGCTCAACTCCATCAATGGGTGCGAGCAATTCGTAAGCTGTTACAGCAATCGGGCTAGCTACAAAAGACGGTCTCCACGACTGTCGCAGTGGCATTTTGAACCCAGTGCCCTTCTGGCATATAAAAAAATCGTTATATCTGGCTTAATACTGAAGAAGAATGTATATAAATGGAAATAGAATTATGCTTCTTTTTTGCGAGTTATTCGATTTTAATGGTATTCGTTGTCGGTACTTATTTCTTGGCTTTTTTTTAAATAGAACGACATTGGTTCAAAGTTCGGCATATAGGTATCAGTAATCTGTCCATGGATCCAATAAATTGATACAGTTAAACGTACTTTGTCGATGCTATGCTACCATGACAATTGTACACTATAGATTTTTTAATAAACGCTGTCATTACGATTGTTTTAACCTGATTGAATTACTAATGTGCATCAATGACGAATATAAAACTCCATCTTCGACGAACCTGCTAGCAATGTAATGTGCACAAAAGGACAAAATTCCATCTGGCTCCGAATGGTTTATAATTATTGGATTCGTTCAGTCCACTAGCTTCTATAAAGAGCAATCATCCAACAAAATTGCAGGATACCACCGCAGCAGCGATCATCATTCCGCCAATTTATTAGCTGTATCCGGTTTGGTGACTGTCCAAATGCGAGGGCGGATTCAAGCCTCAAAATCGTTTCGTCGAAAAATACAAAACACCACCGATAAACATAAACTCTTATAGACGGTCATTCACGAAAGGCTCACCGAAAGCCGCCGAAAGACTAGAAGCCGCCGAATGAGCATAAAGAAGCGAACTTCGGACGCGGCAATTAAATCGTTACTAATATAAAGTCCAAGGACCAGTGTCAAGCGAAACGACCACGCGCGTCTGCTGTGCAAAAAAGCCAGCAGCGTTCGAACTGGAAGACAGCAAAAGGATTTATGAGAGCAAGAGTCGTAAAATTTGTTGTTGGTCGCACTGGGGTCTGCTGTTAAACACACCAGCGAGCGGCGGAAACGGCAGAAACCAGTGCAGTGTGGTGGACAGGACACCGAAGACCGATTGTAGGCCGTTGTACAACATGGGTGTCTCAAATTTAGTGGCGCTTATTTGATTTTTATTTCCACCATCACTTATGCTCGTGTCGCCAGTAAAGGCATTTGGTTGGCTCCGTTTGTTTTGTGGGATGAACCTTCGCGGAGAAATAAAGTTTTTTTGTCTGAAGCTCTAATATATGCTAAGTGTAAGGCATCAGAGATGTACGGTTTTTGGATGGCAGTCGTAAGTGAAAATAGAATCCTTCAAATGTATTGATGCTGTGAGCAGCAGAAAAAGCTAAACTCATTTTTCTACTATCCACATAAAACACTTTTCCGAATTTTTCTGATTTTGATTTAGATAGTCGACTTATCGACGTTTATGTTTGAAAACGAAGCTTCTTTCGGCTTCGGTGTGATTTATGGACTATTTATCGATACCATTCATCAACCAATACTGCCCACAAAAACGATTTTTTTTCGTTGATAGCAATAGGAAGACATCGTTGCTGCAGACAGTATCCGGGGTGTGTCAATAATTTCTAGGAATCTTATTTGTCAGAATAACGGATGCTTTCTCGATAAACAAGACCGAAAATTCCACTGCATATCAAAAGTGTATCTGAAAAATATTCAGATCATAAAATGTGGATAAAGATTTAGTTGAATGAAACATGTTTTCGCCTTAAAAGCGTTTTTAGTCGGAATATTTTTTTTTTCATTTTAGGAGCCTAGCTGTCATCAATGATTACATAGCACGAAGATCAAATAGCATATTTCATTGGCAAATCACTTGGCGCGCTCGGCGTGCATGTGAGTAAATTAAATAGCACTTCACTCGAAAGGATAGGGTTATTTTCCTCACAACAATCATAGCTTACTGAAGACCCGAGCATTTTCGTTTTATTCCTCGTACAGAAATACACTGTAAATGGGTTCTTTAGTACCATTTAACAGAATTAAGCTGGAATTTATTACTGTGTGTGGTGAACTATTTGCCTTTGGATTTCTTGGCTTCTGCATTTGTTGAATGCTTCTGGTGTATTCCGAACCAAGTTAGCGTGGGAAAAATGTAGTGTACTTGTTGGTACCAAAGGACCAGGAAAGGAATTCAATGAGGAAAAAATACTATCGTTCCGAAGAGAACGTTTTCGTTAGCCGGTTTGTGGCAAAGTTAAAGCATGTTGATGGTGGTCACTATAGCTAAACATCGTTAGATTGCTCGTGAAATTCCCGTATAATACAATCATATTTTACCTCTTGTGGTTTGTGCACTATATCCATAAACTAACCTGTTATGTATTTCACTTCAGATCTGGTGGACATGATAAAGTTAACGGATTAACATGTATCGAAAACTATAATTTCATGAAACATTTTATCCGTTTTATTGAAATGCTTATCCAATTTTGAGTTGCTCCTTTTTTACACTACCATATACCCACATACATTTTGATTTTCTGCATGAGACAGCAAAAGGGAAAAAATCTGAATCATTACACAGCAAAAACAGAAGCAGAAATAAAACCACCAGCAGCAAGCTTGGACCTGCCATGGAAGGAGACTCAAAGCTATCAAGAGCTTGTCCAGCCACATTTCAAGTGTGCCGGATGAGAGCACTTTGTTTGTGGCCCAAATCGCAAAAAGCTTCTCTTGGTCGGTAAAGGGATCTTGGTTGGTAATGGTTCTCCGCCATGGGAGTAAACGAAAGTTAAAAGATTTACAGTGAAAAAAAATCACACAAATTCCGATTCGGTTTACTGTGCACAAGTGGTGTACACAAGTGGCACACTTTTAATTGAATATTTTCAAAACATAAATCCATTTTGATTATTTTACGTTTGAACCACACCGTGTTCATTCATTGCAGTACCTCAGATTATTGGTGTAAAATATGAAAAATACCTACTACTTTTGAAATGCTTAACAATCAGGCTGGAAATGCGGTTTAAGAATTAAAATTGGATTTTGGCCCAAACTTACGTTGTAGTTTTTCTTCGCCAGCAGAACCACAAATGTGCCTGAAAGTGGGCAAATGCAGCGGGTGATGTTTTCCATTAGGTTTTCGGTTATGCACAGATCAGTTCGCCATGTCGGCTCGAATGTGGCTTTGGCATCGTACCTGAGCGAGAAAAAAAATTAAAAAGAAAAATGTATTATAGTATTAGTATCGATGATGATGATGATGCAAAGTTGAAACAATTGATTTTGTTTGATAATAGACAGTCATTAGACATTAGATATGTCAGTCGTTTTGGTTTTCCGTGATTTTGAGCAATGTACAAAAATATACTTTAGCTTTTTATTTTGTTACCTATGCTTCTATTAAATATAAGAATGTTATGCAAAATATACAAATCACAAAAATCTGTTATCCGCATATTATTTATATAGTAACTAACTGAGTACCCGATCTTGCTCGTGGCGACCCTGTTTTTGTGTCCCAGTCACTTGTACATCTATTTTCATTCGTTAAATTCCCATAACGCAAGAAATATAGTGCATTCCTCTAAAGGTTTGATTTGCCCGTAGTGACCCCAAATTTATTTCAAATCGATCAAGACCAGCTATAGCAGATAATGTTAACTGACGTAACCGATCAGAGCTACACTAGATTGAGTGATGTGTTTCGTGCGCATCTTGGGGACACTCTTCAGTCCTTTCGAGACGCGGCGAGGGTTGAGACAAGGTGACGGCATATCCTGCATGCTGTTCAGCATCACTCTTGAGGGGGTGATCCGACGAGCGGGCATTGAAACGAGAGGGCACGAAACGAGAGGCAACTCCTAGGCTTTGCAGATAACTTTGAACTCAAAGCCAGGAATTTTGCGACGGCGGAGGAAATCTCCCAAGCAGCAATGTGAGTTTTATTGTACTCTTATGGTGGCCTTCAAGACCAATTTTGGTCTTAAATGCCATCATAAGAGTGTAATAAATCCCAAATTGTTGCTTGGGCTACGCCAGGCTGAAGCGGAGTCTGGCAGGATTGGGCTAAAAATAAATGCATCCAAGACCAAATACATGAAAGGAAGAGTCTCAAAGGAAACAAACGCTGCCTTTCGCGGACGATAGCCGTTCACGGCGACAAATTAGAAGTAGTAGATGAGTTCGTGTATTTGGGATCGCTGGTCCCCGTGGACAATAACACGAGTAAGCAGATCCAGCGGTGCATTCATCCTCTTACCTTATATGGCTTGCCGTGCTAAGACAAAGCCTATTGAACAAGGTTTCTCCAGTTAACACGGTTGTGGGTTACCGCTCTCTAACTCCTCGGATACCGAGTACTCTCTGCCATATCTCGGTCCACCTGGTCTAAACATCTTGCTCGCTGCGCTTCTGGTTGTCTTGTTCTTACCGGATTTCAGACGAACTTTGCAGGGTAGTTGTCCGGCATTCTTGCAACATGCCCTGCCCATCGTATCCGTCCAGCTTTAGCCAAACTTTGAATACTGGATTCGCCATAGAGCTGTGCGAGTTCTTGGTTCATCCTTCGCCTCCATACTCCGTGCTCCTGTACGCCCTCGAAGATCGTTTTTAGCATTCGTCTTTCGAAAACTCCGAGCAGTCGCAGATCCTTCTGGAGCATTGCCTATGTTTCATGCCTGTAGAAAACAACCGGTCTAACAAACGTCTTGTACAGGGTAAACTTTGTACAGGCGCTTAGTCTTAGTCGCTCCGAATCTCAGGGTTGGTATCATTGTCCGCCGATACCAGTGAGCCAATCCAATTAACATTTTTGTTGTATAATAGCTTATCAAGCGCTTGTTTACTGGAAATTAGATGTATAAAGGCTAAATAAGCTGCTCTTCAAGTCTAAGCGGCGTCGGCCGACCTCGGTTCCGCAACCATCATGTGCTTTGTTTTAGACGTAATTACCTTCAACTTAATCTTTTCTGCTTCGCGCTTTAGTCTTGTGTATTGTTCAACCACCGCCACAGATGTTTTTCCGATAATATCCATATTATTGGCAAAGCAGACGAAATGAGTGATTCATAACATCTTGTAGTACTCTGCTGAACAGCAGGCATGAGAGACCATCACCCTGACGAAACTTCTGTGATTCGAATGAATTTGATAATCCACCAGAAATCCGAACACACCACTGTATACCATCAACTGTAGATTGAATCAGTCTGATGAGCATTCTGAGGAAGCTGTTCTCGTCCATTATTTTCCGTAACTCTTTTCGGTCGATAGTATCATATGCGGCTTTGAAGTCAAACAACAAATAGTGAGTGGGAATACTGCATTCACGCGTCCTTTGGAGGATCTGCCGCAATGTAAATCCATTGTATCCATTGCATCCATTATAGACCGACCTTTGACGAAGCCGGCTTGATAAGTTCCCACAAATCTGTTCGTAGTTGGTGAGAGTCGGCGAAAAATGATTTGGGACAGCATTTTGTAGGCGGCATTGAGAACGGTGATCGCTCGATAATTCTCACAGTCCAACATGTTGTAGATCGAGCAGACAACCCCTTCTTTCCACTCCGCCGGTAACTGTCACGTATCCCATTCTAACAATTAGTCGGTGCATACAAACGGTCAGCTTTTCTGGGCCCAATTTATTAAGTTCCGTTCCGATGTCTCTTTAACTTCTATCGTTGAGACTGGCACCTCTTCCTTGTTTGTTGCACCGTCGCTTTCCCCGCTGTCATGGTTCTCTACCTGGGCGCCATTCAGGCGTTCATCGAAGTGCTGCTTCCACTTATCGTTCACCTCACGATCGCTCTATGAGCCAGAAATTAAAATTTCGGGACAAATATATTTGCGGTTAAACGGCGTGCCTCAGCTCAATGTAATCTTCGGTAACTTATTGAATGAAAAAATGATGCATCTTTTGAAGGGGTCGTCCAATATTTACGTGTTACTTTAACAACAATTTAAGTAATAACTTTTTGAGTAAACTTTTTTTCACCTTTTTGGTTTAAAAATATTAAAAATAAACCAATTTCAAGTATTTTTTCTGAAGATATCAAACTTCTACCTTTTACCCATTTTCAGCAATAAACTTTTGTTTATAAACGACCCCTCAAATCACATTTCTTCTTGTAACATGTTTATTTCAACAGACAGCTCAATGTGATATTCTAGACAACATTTTGCACATAAAAGAGGAATATTTTTGCTGAAGACTGTTTTGCTTTTTCTGCAATAATTAATAAGATATAACTGTTTTAAGGCTAAAAACCGTTTGATGAAAAATGTGTATTTTTTCAAGGGTGGTGTTTTCGGAGAAGTATAATAATAAAATATAGCGCATCTTTCTGCACTATTAGGGTGACCATGAATTCACCTCTTAGGGTGATACAAACTTTTGTTTTCTTAAATAATTAAAACAAAAGTTTTTTTTCTTCAAAAGTTGCGGAAAATACTAAAATAAGCAACTTTGCTGAATAAAGAAACTATCTATCTCTTACCGGTTACGAAATATAATGATGTGTTAAAAAAGAGCACTTAAAAATCAATTGCACTCAATAACTTTGCACACGGTTATTCTATTGCTTTCAAATGTTCTACAAAGTTATTTAGTATGTTGAAATACATATTTTCTGTCAAGACTGTTTAACGCTAGGACGCATATGTATTAAGTTATAAAATGTATGAAAAAAAAATCCGCGCTATTCCCAGGTATTCCCAGCCATGATATTCCCAGGTATTCTCTGAAATACACATTTGGGCAGATAGCTTTAATAATTCCCTACAAATTGGTAGGCAAACTAATTGCAGATACTTGCAGATGGCTAAGATATTCGGATTTTTCATCAGACGATTTTTAACCTAAAATCAGTTACATCTTAATAATTAATGCATATAAAGCAAAACAGTCTTCAGCAAAAATATTCCTCTTTTATGTACAAAATATTTTCTAGAACATCACATTGAGCTGTCTGTTGAAATAAACATGTTACAAGAAGAAATGTGATTTGAGGGGTCGTTTATAAACAAAGGTCTATTGCTGAAAATGGGTAAAAGGTAGAAGTTTCATATTTTCACAAAAATTACTTGAAATTGGTTTATCTTTAATATTTTGAAACCAAAAAGGTGAAAAAAAGTTTACTCAAAAAGTTATTACTTAAATTGTTGTTTAAGTAACTCTTAAATATTGGCCGACCCCTTCAAAATATGCATCAATTTTTTATTCAAAAAGTTGCCGAAGACCACATTGAGCTGAGACATGCTGTATAACCGCAAATATTTTTGTCCCGAAATTTTAATTTCTGGCCCATAGTGGATCGCCCGTCAAAATACTGCCCTTCTTATCCCGGCGCATTTCGGCTCGCGGCACAAAGCCTTTGCGGGATCCGTTCAGTTTCTGGTAGAACTTTCGCGTTTCCTGAGACCGATGCAATCGCTCCAACTCTGCATATTCCTGCTCTTCCAAGTAGCGCTTTTTCTCTCGGAAGATTTGGTTTCGCTGCATCTTCTTCTGTTTGTGTCTTTCCACGATCTGACGTGTGGCACTGCACATCTTGGGCCCCTACGCAGTGTTCTCATCATCCATCACCTTCCTATATTTATCGGTTTGAACCAACCATTCCGCTGATTCCGTGCCACATACCCGATGGAGATCTCCGCCACATTGCTGATGGCTGTTTTGATGGTGTTCCCGCAGTCCTTGAGAGGGGCTTCGTCCAGCTCGTCCTCTTCCGACGGCGCAACTTCAAGTGAGGGCGCGTAGTTTGCGGTGACGACTGGCTTTAGCCGCGCGAGAGTTCTGGGTGCACCTTAACTATCACAGGTTAGTGGTCCGAGTTAATGTTAGCGCTTCGAAAGGATCTGACGTCGATAATATCTAAGAAGTGCCGACAGTCGATCAAAGCGCGGTCGATCTATGATTCTGTCTGATTTGGTGACCTTCAGGTGTAGCGGCGCATTTAAGCGGGAAATCGATCAAGAAGCATACGCCATCGTACAAAGCTGACAATGTACAAAAACCTTATTAGACCGGTCGTTCCTTTTGTATTTGAAGCCATGATGCTGCTCATGGAGGGCATACGTACCGTTGCAGCTTTCGAGCGGAAGATACTACGGACGACAAATGGTGGAGTACAAACTGAAAGCGGAGAATGACGGAGGTGTTTGAATCACGAGCTACATGGGCTGCTTTGAGGGATTCTCGTCGTACATCTGGCAAAAGTCGGTAGGCTGCGGTGGGCTGGAAACGCCGTAAGGATGCCGGAAGACAGTGCCATGAAAACAGTTCAATAATCCCACCGGCTCCAGGAACAGGGGGGTTGTACGTGCAGGATGACTCGACCAAGTCGAGAGTGATTTGCGAGTTTAGAGACGACTGGTAAATTACCGACGAGTGACTCAAGATCGAGTTGAATGGAGATGACTGTTTGAAACAGCAAGCAAGGCATTCTGCACGAATCTTCTGCAAAACTCTTCCACACGATTCCTATGCAAGGAGCTCGAGAGACTATGTACGAACCTTTTTTGCTCGTTCGGGTGAATTCTGAATCTTCCACCTGCTCAGGAAGCTACCAGCTTTCAAGGATTTCTTGAACACTGATCTGGGCATATCCGGAATCGCTTGAGCCGCTGTATTCAGGACTACGTTTCCGTGAGATTCCATTCGGAACAGGCACTTTCTTAGCTTTTATTCGTCTAGCTACTGCCACTAATTCGCTGTTGAAGACTCGCAGGTCGTAATCCCTCTCTTCTGCGCCGTTCGTTAAGTACGGTTGGTAAGTCGTACGTCGGGAAGTCTCGCCGTTCAAGTGGTTTTCAGCTACTCAGAGCCCAGCAGGGGTTGTCTTAGGTTTTTTGGCCTTCATCAGTACGCAACCCTACAGGGTACATCGTCTTGTAGCCGTTACCATGCTTTATTTTTCGTATCAATACAGTTACATTCTTCTCGACGTTTACTGAAGTTCTGCGTATACGTCTTCGGGGGCTGAAATAAGTAGTGCGAAGGTTGTTCCACCAGTAAGACGGGCGTCGCTTGTTTCTCGGCGCTATTTTCATCGGTATGATAGTATCACAAGCCCTCACCAACCTAGTGGTCAACTAGTCCGCATTCAGGATTGATCCTACCCTGTCCCGATCCTTGCCAACGGTCGTTGTCTATCGCGATCATTGGTAAATTCGTGTTTTGGTTTTATTGTTATTGCACTACTATTTGCCATCCGTCGAAGCAAACACGCACCTTCAACAGAGAGGGTACGGGTGGGTATTTCCAGCCCATTAAGCGGTGACCTGAACAATATTCATGAACTACATTGAAACTATATTTATTCGAGACAAGATTTTTATACCAGTTGATAGAATAATATTTACTGAATATCGGTGTGTATTTTGGTCTTTATAAAACGCTACTGAATTTGAGTTATAGTCGCGAGAAATGATGAAGTCGCTGCGACTAAATTGAGCCCATTTTCTATAGTGGCGTCTGTGTTTTTTAAACCCGACAGGCCGAAATAGCTAGCACAGCGATTAAATGCTTTTCAAAAACAGATCAAAAGAGACAAGAAAAGAGAGACCGATGGATAACTTCTCGCTATTGCCTACATTCCGGGTTCATAGTTTTGCAGTGACAACAGCTTGCTGCTGGCGCTAGTGTATCACTGAATCGTTCATATACACTAGCGCCAGTTGCCACCCAAATACCAGATATGTCAGCACATATATTGGTAGTAGTGTAAATAACGCACCAAATGCTGGAACTAAAAACAAAATACTGCTAATGACTAGTTAATGAAAATTGATTTATATTTTCATATCAGAGGGGAATTTTTGTGTTCTTCCGCGATAAAAAGAAGTAGAATTGTTCTGTGACAGCATATTCACAGCTGTTTATTTTCTAGAATAAGTAAACGTGATCATAATTGTGTGTTTTCCAAACCATCATCAAGAGCGGATGCGCGTAAGGGATTGCTGCTAGTTTTTTCCGCCTGGTTACATGCTAGTGGAAAAACAGTGGTTTTGATGTTTATTGAATAAAATTAAGCAAACTACTTACAGTTTTATGAAAATTGTTATAACCCATTAAAGCCTATAAGTGCTACATTCGTTTCAGTATTGGTATATAGCGGTAAAGTTTTTATTTGGGAAAGTGTAGCCAAGAAAGATAATGTATGCCGAAATTAGTAGCGTGATGGGAATACCCTCCCGTACCCTATATAGTGCGAATATGAAAAGAAATCGACAATCGCCGAATCGTCTTCGCCAAGGGGACTACAATTGCATGTTACGGCTCTGCGTGGAACTACTCATTACTTTCTATATTAAAAAAAACTTTGATTAACAGTTTTAGTTTTTATCTTACCACAACACTTCGCCTTAATGTGAATAATCATGTGTTAATGAAATTAAATGCAAACGAGACTCTTTTAAGACAAAAGAGTATGTAGTTTTATGAAGCTGGTATACGTTTTCCTAACCAGAGAGGAAACAGCAAAACTCAGTGTCATCTGCAGGTGATTGTCAGTCATCAAGCAGTTGCTGCAAATTTTACCAATATAGTGTGAGGAAATTATTCCAACATATGATATCCCTTGTGCACAACGCATGTTCTGGGATCAGGAAAGTGTTTCGTTCCACAATAACCTCTTTGTTCATGTTGGTCTTTATGTTTATTGTCCCATAGGTTTCCTATTGCTCTGGCTACCGGATTCACTTGTTTAGTTAGACGTAATTTCCTTACTATGACACTATTAGGATTTGAGCTCTTGCCAGACAGAAAAGGATCTATGAGAAGAGCTTGGTGCAATTGATATTAATTACCACATACTACATTGGGTCTGATTTTCCTGAATCAATCGTAAACGTAGCACCCGAAGTCTGATTGTTGTTGTAGGGGTGAGTGATAAGTACTTTAATTGATTATTGGTCAATTGTTTTCATTATTATTGGATAAAATTGATGCTGCAGGATTAATTTTTCAAGAATAGAAGTTCGTGGATTACTTCTTCTCGGAAAGCTTGAGCGGGAAAAAATAGGTTGTTGTGAGGATGACAAATATTTCCACCTAAACAGACTATATATTTGACCGTATCACAGTAATTCACACCTGCATAGAATTTTTGCTTTGGGATATCTGATAATGAAAGAGTGATTCTTTGCCATTCCTTAGGATGGCTTAGTGTAAGAGGATTATAATCTTTGCGGATGCCTATCCTCGTGTGAACAGTAGTATTATCACCCCTAAATAAAGAAAATAAGTTACAGGCGGGAAGACATAATAGTCGACCCAACACACTTGCCTATCCTCGGGCATGCGGAGCACACCAAAGACCCAGGATTACATGTATATGTTGCAAGATACTCAAGCTCTGATGCAATGTCTCCGAGAAGGTTTGTAAAGTTGACGATGTTTCATATGAAGCAACCGGAAACAACGAAGGGTGCACACTGTGCATGTGTGTCGAGATTGGGAAATGTTCAATGATTTGTACAGCACAAATTGGGTTATCGCAAAGTAATTGAAAGGGTTCCGGTAGTTCAAATTAAAGGGATTTGCTGTATAGAACGTAAGTTATACTTCTCTAGGATATAGCTCAGGTTGGTAATCAAAAATTAGGATGGTAAAGCGAGTTTACCCCCGCTCCATTTAGAAGACAATAATACATCACTACTCGAGTATTTCACTGTTGTACCCACTGGCATCACACCGCACCAATAGGCTTTCACTACACAGATCGGTGCCATTGAATTTCCACCAGCGCTTGGCTCTCGGATATTCAACAGATGCGCTGACGCGTAGCGTGCATTACAGACCGTACAAATTCATTTCCATCCTTGCAACTTTCAGTAATCTATATAACCCCGTTGCTTGTGCATGGGAAAACTTCCATGCAAAATATTTCCAAACATGCGGGTGGCATATGCAAAGAGGCGAGAGAAAAAAAGCAAACAAACAAACGCTCAACTGAACTCACCCGCATAATGGAATCCACTCGCTGGTCGGCGAATTCTCGTGCTGGAAGATGATTTCCACGTGAGCTGACTCAAGGGGCACGTGTAACGGCCGGTTCTGCTCATATCCGGTGCGATTGGCGGAGTACAGCCAGGTGGAGATGACTTTCGATGCCGGGATGTAATCGATATCCGTGCCGAAACTGGATGTAAAAAAATGGGAGGAAAAAAATCAAACAATATAGCAAGCACCGTGAAAAGTGGATTTAGGTAGGTAGTCCAGTGCATGCACGTGTTGGAGAAATATGCTTAGTGAGAAGGTTTTTTTTCCTGTTATGTCGAATGCGGTTTTGCGGCGGTTGCTCCGTGGGCTCCACCGTGCTACGGAGATGGAATCAGTTTATCAGTGTGACCGAAAAAATGAAAAATGTTTTTCTTCGTTTTCCAAAACGGTCTGAATGGACGGTATGGATGAAAGTGCACATGTAGCAGTATTTTAAAAATTTCATGCATGTGATACCGGAATGTCAGACAACATTTGATGGGAAGGGTACGAAATTTATGAACCGAGTGAGCAAAAGTGGATTTGCGTGTTATTTTTGCTGGCTAGATGAACTCTTGATTGAGCAACACCGCAGGAGATCGCTTGAGGTACCCTTTTAGTTTGATATATTTTGCGGTTCTAACGATACTTAGTTTTTTTTCTAATAGCTACCGTTGTATGGTGAATATATTTGTGTGAAACATGGTTTGTTCATATAAGATTGATGAGAGGTACGAAAGCGTTTTATTGTTATTGCATTCTGAGGCTGCCCCAGTAATCACCGAGGGGGGTAGATAAAAATTTTAAAAATTATTTGCGATGGCCTAAACGAAATTTGATTTGATTAAATCAGAGTTTTTCATGGAAATATAGAGAATTATATTTTGTCAAGAAGCAAAACCTATTCTATCGCAACATCATTTGAACTAACTTAACTTAACTAAGGTACTTTAACCTATAGTGGATTCTCTTCTAATAACGGACCCTCAGGTACAATTTTGGTCTTTATTAGCTTGCAGTTTTTATTGCTTGCGCTAAGTGTTTATGACATGAAACAGAAATTACTAAATACAACACATGGACATAACGGATAACGGACATTCAAATCTGTTTTGAAAAATAGTTTATATAAAACAGAAGTAGACACTTTAGTGCACGAGTTGTCTTCTTCTATTAATTATTTTGAACTAAACACCCAACCGATGGTACTTACAATATAGCGAAGACCCCATTACTAACAAGACTGGCATCTCTGTTATTTTTCCATATAAACGTCTTGCGTCACCGTCAGCGACGCTGCTTTAGCGAAGGTGGTAAATTTTGTATGAGTGTCAGTAAGCGCTCCAAAATTCTGTACTAGTGTTTGTTCGACTATGTCGGAATGGGGGTATAAAAATTAGCGTTCACTCACACAGATGCATCCAGGGACCACCTTGGCCGGCAGAGTGAGCTACCATCAGTGTCTCCCGAATATTGGCAGAGCTGCCAGTCTTCTTGTTACAGGGGTCTTCGAATATAGTCTATATTTTACATTTATTCCCATTGTTTTGTGACAAATTGGCTTTAGCAACTATATTTGCAAGTTTTTCAGCTATTTTTCAATCAAAAGTATTGATGAGTTCTCCTGTACGAGAACATGTTTTATTGAAGTTAGTGTTTATTTTATAAATAGTTGCAATGGCTTTAGAAAAGGTTAAAAAACGCCCAAGCTAGTGTAATCTTCATGTGTGTTGAAGTAAGAATTTGAGGTCTAAAAAGTTCTAAAAAGGTCTATATTGTAGAGGTTTTCATGCAAAATGTTCAATAAAAGGCGTCCCTCAACAAATTGAACGCTGTAGAAAATTACCCAACGGGTATTTTCTCTTGAAAATGAGGGTAGAAGTAGTTTAGAGTGTATCGTTTACACTGTATTTTTATCGCTGCCGGGTTTTCGAAAATTGGAAAAAAGCGTCACCGGAAAATCCTCAACAATTCGGAATCGTGCCCGTGCGGTGAGTCGTGTCATTAAACATTACTACGAAACTCTGAGCATCGAACGGAAAGAGAAATGCGGTCAGAATGGATGTTCTATTAGTGATCAGGATCACAAGCATTTCGTGAAAGTGTTTAAGCGGAATCCCAATGCTTCGGTCAGTTGAATCTGTCCAAATCTTTCGTTTAGAGCAAAGGGCCGAGAGGGACTGCATACGTACACCCAAAATTTGAAACTGTTACTTTAAAAGGAATAACGAAAACGTCTTCCTTTAGTAACAACTTTGTTGCTTAAAGAGTAATAGCGTTCGTCGCCGGTTGAATAATAACATATACTAATGCATATTGTATACATTGTACAGTTCCACTTTACGATATTTTATTTATTTATTTATTTTATTTATTTGTTTATTTATCATACTTGTAGATTTAGAATACATTCTTATAAAATTCTACATTCGGATTTACGCCTACACTTTGATTTACATTCGTAGCATGGCTGTTGAATAGCGCTCAATACAAAAACGTTGACTGTGAATGTGCGTTGTAGGTTGAATTTGCTAACCGCATACCGTTTACATCGGGGGACTAGCAGTCCTATTTCTTAGAAAACAACAGCAGCTCAGTCCACATATCACATGTCGTATACGAATATGACTTAAAACAATTATCCGATTAATTTGACCGCAAAAATGATGACTTCGATTTCTGCAATAAAAGCAACCAAACATCCATTTGGTACTTGAATTAACAGGAACATTGGATTGGGAATGACAGAGAGTAACAGGAACGAATTAAAAAACCCGATTTAATCCACCTAGTGGTGAAAGGAACCTTTGTTATACAGTCTTACTTGCTATTTGAGATATAAATCGACACGTCTTCGGAACATAATTCATCTGTTGGTTATCGTTGCGTAGTGCGTTGGTTTACATAAAATTTATGAAAATTGAATAAGTTTACAAAATTTGAACAAAATAGGAACACTTTTAAATTTTGATAGATCCTTTTTTCATGAAATTGCCGAGTAAGGATAAGTAAGTTGTTATTAATCTGAGTAAGTGCGAATAAAAGTAAGTTGTAAGTGGAAATCATACCCTTTAGCATATACATTGTCTAGTAAAGGTCTAGTTTATAGGTTTTTGAACTATGCATACTTTCCTGTAATGCCATTCTATTTGAATCACATCTATAGAGTTTTCTTGAATAATTTTCATCAATTTTTATTAACTCACGCTGTTGTATTTTATACAACACGTGTAGGTTTTTCAACGCCATATTGTTAAAGCAAAGCGAAGCAAAGCCTAGGTGCTACATTTCGTTATCGAAACTTGACCTTCTGTTTTTATACGACAGACTTCGCAGCCAGCTGTTAGAATACAGGACAATTGCAGGGCCAATTGCTACGATCCTATTGATTCCAACAGCCTCTCCCAGCCAAGATTCGAATATACGACGACTGGCTTATTAGGCCAGCATCATACCTCGAGACCAACTGGGAGGGAGGGCCATATTGTTATAAAGTTACAAATCGTTGTTTAACTAACGTATATTCTTCAACAAACATATTGTGAGCAAAATATCATAACTATCAGCAAATGTAAATTGTTTAAAATGTATCCGTCTGCTGGTAGTCGAGTTATGCGGAGTCAAAATTAGGGTATTTTTTATAATCAAAGTTCCACAGATCCTAAACAAGCAAACATAGAAATATACTATTTTCAGCAAAGTTGTGTATTTTTAATATTTGTACAATTTGGTAGTACATGAAAAAGTCATACAAAAATTACAAAAACAGCAAAAAGAGAAAAACTGATTTTACAAATTCATATATAATAAATAAGATATTTCTATTTTCGCTGCAGAGATAGAAGGTTACTGTCTTTAGCAAAATTTCTTGTAATAATATGCTCTATAACTTTGCAGAACACATCAATGTGTTATATTGACACTGAAGAAAAATAATTTTTACCTTTGTTATACTATAACAAAGGTTTAGAAATTGGTCGAAAAACACGAAATCGATCCGAGGCCCGGAGGGCCGAGCCACATATACCAATCGACAGGGTTCGACGAACTGAGCAATGTCTGTGTGTGTGTGTATGTGTGTATGTGTGTGTGTGTATGTGCGCGACGCAACATTTCTATCGCCTGTTTCTCGGAGATGGCTGAGCCGATTTGTTCGCTATTACTTTTGTTTGAAAGGTATTATTGCCTAGTATATCACTATTGAATTGTTTTGCGGTCCGACATTTCGTTTGAAAGTTATGAGTAAAAATGTAAAAATTACGTAACACGATTTTCTCCAGAACTACATGACCGATTTCAACGGTCTTAGTATCAAATGAAAGCTCTTATTAACGCTAAAATTTTCAGAAAGTTTTATTGAAAACAAATAAGTAGTTTAAAAGTTATGTTTACCTGTAGTTTTACCTGTTTTGACAAGGTAATAATTATCGCCTGCTTCTCAGAGATGACCAAACCGATTTATGTGCTATTAGTCTCATTTGAAAGGTAATACAGTCTAATAGATCACTATTGATTTGTTTTTTGATTGGTCGTTTAATTTGAAAGTTATGAGCAATCGTATACAGCACATTAAAATTCACAATAATATTAAATAATTTCATCTAAGATACTCTATCTATTTTAAATTATTTTGGCATCAAATTAGAGGTTTTAATGCTGTTAATATATCTGCAAAATTTCAGAAGAATTGGTTTTGCCGGTCAAAAGATATTATCCCTCGAACACTCGCGCCAACTTTTGTAACACGGTTACTCGCGCGCACAATAGCCCAAGACAAAAAAAAAAGTGCGCACAAGAGTTTTGACTGGGAAAACCTGGTTTTAGGTTTATCGAACCTTTGGAAGAGTTTCTTGAAATTGAAAGCTCTATCGTCTGGTAGAATTTAAATTTTGATTAATCCCCCTAAAAGTGAAATAAAAAAATTATTTTTCTTCAGTTAAAATATAATACATTGATGTGTTCTGCTAAGTTTTAGAGCATATTATTACAAGAAATTTTGCTGAAGACAGTAAGTTCTATCTCTTCAGCGAAGATAGAAAAATCTTATTTATTGTACATGAATTTGTAATACCAGTTTTTCTATTTTAGCTCGTTTTGTTATTGTTGTATGACTTTTTCATGTATTACAAAGTTGTAAAACAGTAAAAATTCACAACTTTGCTAAATATAGTATACCTCTATGTTTGCTTGTTTAGGAACTGTAGAACTTTGATTATATAAAATACCCTAATTTTGACCCCGAATTACTCGACTACCAACAGACGGATACATTTTAAACATATTACATTTCTCGGGTAATTTTTCAAACAGACCTATGTGACAATGAGAGATTCTCTTTGCGTCTCCTCTCTTCCGCTTTTCACGGTTACATAAATGCATAGAAAAGTAAATTTTGAACACATTTAGCTAGTAACTCCGGCAACCGATTCATGTAAAGCTGATGTGTTAAAATGCATTAGTAGCGCCGTAAAAAACAGACGACAGGAGACATGAAGAGAATCTCTCATTGTTACATAGATCTATATGAAAAATTACCCGAGATTTGCTGATAGTTTTGCTGCATACAGACATGCTTTTTCCATATGAAGAAACGAGAGAAAATTCCAGTTGGGGCCAATTCCGGTACACCTTATATGCTGATTGCTTCGTTTCTGTGATGGCAGTTTATGCTGATCTTTCCCAATAATTTGAAGTATTAATGCATTGAATAATAATGACGTTTTGCTCATAACAAGTTTATTGAAGAATATACGTTAGATAAACAACGATTTGTAACTTTATAACAATATGGCGTTCAAAATACAAAATACAACAGCGTGAGTAACCGAGTAAAAATTGATGAAATTTCTAGAAAACTTTATTGATGTGAATCAAATAGAATGGCATTACAAGAAATTATGCAAAACCTATAAACTACACCTTTACTACGCAATATATATGGTAAAGAATAATATTTGCTCTTACAACTTACTTTTACTTGCACTTACTCAAATTATTAACAACTTACTTATCCTTACTCAGCAATTTCATGAAAAAAGGATCTATCAAAATTTATAAGTGCTCCTATTTTGTTCAAATTTTGTAAACTTATTCAATTTTCAAAAATTTTATGTAAACCAACGCACTACTCAACGTTAACCAATAGATGAATTATGTACCGAAGACTTGTCGATTTCGATCTCAAATAGCAAGTAAGACCGTATAACAAAGGTCCCTTTCACCACTAGGTGGATTAAATCGGGTTTAACCGGTAAAACCAATTCTTATGCAATTTTGCATATATATTCCTAGAACATATAAAACGCTGAACAAAAAACTGCATAGTGATTATGTACGCAGAACTGAGAGAAACCTACGATCAAATCCAAAAGGCTTTTGGAGGTTTGTGAATTCGAAGCGTAAAGAGGACGGGCTTCCATCTAGCATGTACCTGCGGCATAATGAAGCGTCCACTGACAGCAGCAAATGCGAATTGTTTGCTGAACACCTTGCAAGCGTTTTCAATTGTGAGTGTGCTTCAAGAGACGATATCGCTGCGGCCCTTGTACACGTTCCTAGCAATATGTTCTCTGTAGAAACTTTTACAATTTTGGACGAGGAAGTGGCCAAAGCAATTATCAAATTAAAACAGTCCTATCGCCCCGGACCTGACGGCATTCCTGCTGTTGTGCTGAAGAAATGTTTTGAAACATTAAAGTCACCATATTTATTTTGAAACGATGATTCTACAATTGATGAAGGGACGGTAAGGGAAAGTAATGAAGAAGGATTTTTTCGGGAATGAAGGGGAAGGGTGGAAAGGAAGGGGGGGGGGGGTAATAGGTAGCTATGGTTAACAAGTTGTCGCTGTGACTCCTATCTTTTGTCCAATGCTGGAAGGTGCATGGGTCGAACCAAGCTGTAATCAGAGATTATAACCGGATTTGAACCCACAACACCTGCCAGGGCGTGTCGCTCACTGGTACCCGTGTACCTTTGAACCACAGAGGCGCTGGTTCAAAGGTACACGGGTACCAGTGAGCGACACGCCCTGGCAGGTGTTGTGGGTTCAAATCCGGTTATAATCTCTGATTACAGCTTGGTTCGACCCATGCACCTTCCAGCATTGGACAAAAGATAGGAGTCACAGCGACAACTTGTTAACCATAGCTACCTATTACCCCCCCCCCCCCCCTTCCTTTCCACCCTTCCCCTTCATTCCCGAAAAAATCCTTCTTCATTACTTTCCCTTACCGTCCCTTCATCAATTGTAGAATCATCGTTTCAAAATAAATATTTATATATGCCTGACCGCATTTCAAGGTCATGACTAAAGTCACGAGTTTGGTCAATTAAAGTCACCGCTTGCCTGCATTTTCAACCTTTCTTTACGATGCCAACAGTTCCCTAGCAGCTGGAAAGAGTCGTTTATGTTTCCGGTGTTCAAGAAGGGTGATAGACGTAATGTGGAACAGTACCGCGGTATTTCATGTCTGTCCCCCTGCTCGAAAGTTTTTGAAGCTATTATGTATAACCATTTGATATTCAACATAAAAAGCTATATCTCTACGGCACAACATGGCTTCTTTCCTGGTAGGTCCGTAACTACCAATTTATTGGAATTCACTTCATTCTGCTTGCGTGGTATGGACCGGAGTACCCAGGTAGATGCTATCTACACTGACCTGAAGGCTGCATTCGATCGTGTTGATCATGGTATATTATGTGCTAAATGCGATAAACTTGGAGCTTCTGTTGCAATTGTATCATGGCTGGAATCTTATCTACGAAATCGGAAAATTGCTGTAAAGTTGGGTGCGTCTCAATCTGGCTGGTTCAGTAACAATTCTGGAGTCCCCCAAGGCAGTATACTGGGACCCTTACTTTTCTCGTTGTTCATTAACGATGTAACTAAGCTACTACCACCTGGCACACGATTATTGTACGCAGATGACACTAAGATTTTTCAGCTAATCAAAACGAACTATGATTGCTGTAGACTTCAAGCGTTGATCGACTTATTCGCAGATTGGTGCTCCAGCAATTATATGACGCTTAGTATATCAAAATGCAGCGCAATCAGCTTTCATCGCAAAAAACAGCCTTTAGTTCACGATTATCGCATTGATGGAATACCTCTGCAACGCTGCGAAGTAGTCACTGATCTCGGTGTAGTGTTGGATACTCAACTGACGTTTAGGCAGCACTATTCCATGATTATCAGCAAAGCTAATCGACAACTCGGACTGATCATGAGAATTGGCAAGGAGTTTAACGATCCTGGTACCCTGCGAGCTCTGTATTGCTCGTTGGTGCGCTCAATCTTAGAGACTGCCTGTGCTGTATGGGATCCATTCTACGACAACTGGATAAAACAGTTTGAACGCGTACAGAAACACTTTATTCTTAGAATCTGCCGTACTCTACCATGGAGAAATCATGACAGCTTACCTTCTTATGCTGACCTTTGCCTACTGATAGGAATTAAATCCCTTGAACAACGACGTAAAGACATCATGGCTCAAATGGCTCATAAGATTCTCAATGGAAGCTACGACTGCCCAACAATTCTCTCAATGCTTCAACTACATTGCCCTCTTCGTCCACAACGCCATCAACGTCTGCTTCGGTTGAACGCGCATCGCACAAACTACGGTCAGCATGAACCTATTCGTCGACTGGCTATAGCATACAATCGGTCTGAACATGCCTTAAATTTTTAAGTTTTGATTTTCTGTAGACTTTTGTTAATGTTTTTGATATAATTATGTATTTAGTGTTTAGTTTTGTTAGCCATAGAACCTTTTAAGAAAAGATGTTGGGTTTTTGTGCCGGCTTGAAAACTGCCATGTGTGCACTTCAAGGCGGCTTTTCCCAATCAACAACATTATTCATTAAGACATTTCTGTCGGATGAATTATACAAATAAATAACAATAACAATAACAATAGTGTCAAAACCTCTCGTTTGATATTAAAATAATTGAAATTAGGTAAATTATCTTGGTTAAAATCATTAAAAATTATTGTTAATTTTGGTGTGGTGTATACGGTTGCTCATAACATTCAAATTAAACGTCCAATCAAAAAACCATTCAATAGTGATCTATTAGGATGTATTATCTTTCAAATGAGACTAATAGCGCATAAATCGGTTTGGCCATCTCTAAGAAACAGGCGATAATTATTACCTTGTCAAAACTGGTTTTTTAAGTATAACTTTTAAACTACTTGTTTGTTTTCAATAAAAAATTTATAAACAATTTGGCTTTAATAAGGGCTTTCATTTGATAGGGGGATTAGGGGCATAATGAGCACACGGGGCGAAATGGGCACCCCTCTTTTCTACGAAAGTACGCATTTTGTAACATCATATGGCATGCGAAACACTACTGTAGGTACTACAGTATCTATTTATCAAAAAATGAGTGATCTCTACTTTTAAAACACGGAGTTATATTAAAAAACTCAACTTGGTTCTCAGACGCTGAAAAAATTATAATTTTGGTGCACTACCAAATAAGGTTTTACGATCATTTAAATATCTTAAACTATCAAGTGCACACTGCAACATGATGTATACATTGTATCTCAAATTTCACCATCATTGAAGTTTTGATTTTATACTATAAATAGTGTAAAAACCCATTTTTACTTTAACTACTTGACTGGGGGCGAAATGGGCACCCTTAGGTGGGGTGAAACGAGCACTATGTCACATTAACTAACCTGTCAGTTTCTTTGTTTATCGCGTCAATGCTTGTTTACAGTGATGGTATGAATATGCCAAGAGAATCCGGAAGACATAATTGGTCAAAAAGGCCTTGCAAGTGGCCTTGACCACTCTAAGGCGAGACGGAATACTCACAAAACAAGTCGTCAAGTACCACAGCATTATGCGGCAGACGTTAGCTCGGTATGTGAGGCCAAACGAAAGGGCAATCACTGGGCAGGAGGTGGACCAAATTGATTCCTTCAAAACTGTTTCCGCTCCCGCTACTGGACAAGAGCTGGTGGTCCATATTTTGTATATGGAGGTTCAATGCTACGGTATTACTACCCGTTAAATCAGAACCCTCGTGTACCAGCTGGTAAAGGGAAACGGAAAAGCATATGTTTTCAACACTAAAACACAGCTAGCTTAAGCGTCATCCGAAACTTTCCTTGTGTGCTCCAAGGCAACCTCCGCGGATTAATTGCCTTTAAGCGGCTTGCGGTCAATAGTTTTATCGGCGTTTTGACACGTTTTATGTTTGTGTATGTATGGGTGTGTATGTGTATGTGTATATGCGTATGTATGTGTTTATGTATGTGTATATGCATGTGTGTGAGTGTGTGTGTATGTGTGTGTGATTGTTGTTCTTATATACACCCTTCAAGCATGTGTTTATAAGGGTGCTCATTATGCCCCAGGGGGTGCTCATTGTGCCCCACACACTGACCGATTTTTAGTTTTTGAAGCATAAGTTTAAATTGCAATTTTCGTCATCATATCAATTATTTTTCAATTTGTTAACAGTATGCCTTTAATTATCGATAGTGAATGTATGTTTTGCAATGACGACACTTTAAAAATACTGTCATTTTGGGTGCTTAAATCAGTCAACAAGTTAGGGTGCTCATTATGCCCCTAATCCCCCTACTAAGATCGTTGAAATCGGTCATGTATTTCCGAAGAAACCCGTGTCACGTATTTTTTATTTTTTTTTACATTTTTGCCTATAACTTTTAAACGAAACGTCGTATCACGAAACAACTCAATAGTGATCTACTAGACAATAACACCTTTCAAACAAAAGTAATAGCGAACCATTCGGTTCACCCATCTCTGAGAAACAGGCGATAGAAAAAATCATTACATACACACACACACACACACACACACACACACACACACACACACACACACACACACACACACACACACACACACACACACACACACACACACACACACACACACACACACACACAGACACACACACACAGACACACACACACACACACACACACACACACACACACACACACACACACACACACACACACACACACACACACACACACACACACAGACATTGCTCAAATCATCGAACCCTATCGATTGGTATATGTGACTTGGCCCTCCGGGCCTCGGATCAATTTCGTGTTTTTCGACCAATTTTTAAACCTTTGTTATAGTATAACAAAGGTAAAACGCTTACGATATGTTCGATGCTAACCGCAAAAGTTTTGCCTCCTACCAGCCCGCTGGTTTGTTTTCGGAAAAGCGTAGCTGTATTGGTTTTATCTGATAACTCATTCCGGTACAAAAAAGAGAAACATGGTGGTCAAAACTACCAGACTAAAATCAACTAATTATCAGATATTTTGAATGCTGTGATTTACCCTCTGGTGAAGAAACACGAGGGTCTTACGATCTTCTGGTCGGATCTAGCTTCGTGTCACTAGTTGTAGGATGTCCTGGAGTGGTACGAAAACAACGGGATTACTTTCGAACCCAAGGACATGAATCCCCCCAACGCACCAGAACTAAGGCCCATCGAAAAATACTGGGCTATTTTGAAGCGGGCACTACGGAAGCATCCCAAGGAAGTCAAATCTGATGAAGACAAGAAGAAAAAGTGGGTTTCCGTACAGAAGAAGCTGCATCCAGATGTTGTACAGAACCTTATGGTATTGAAGTTGAATGAAATAAATATACCGTTAAAATCGGGCAAGCTTTCGTGATACGTTCAAAGCTTGGCACCTTTGGTGGTGAGGTAGTAGGCTCAGATGACAATTCCTGACTTGCTTCGATTTGGATCTGGCTCTGGCTCCCATGAAGGACCCCCATGCAACCCTTGCATGGCCTCATTGCTTCTAAAGATAGCCGCGGGATCACATAATCACGAACCACGAGTGCAGATAGCGACACGAAGGAGGAACCTAAGAAAATGGAAACAATCTGACACATCCAAAACAACAATAACAGTGGTTTCACGCCGATTGCAGACGCGAACGTTTTCGCAAGGAGTGATAGACTGCAACGATCACCTGTTCGGAACCCACTGGCAAGTTCCAGCAGTAGCAAGCAGAAAGGAGGACATAACATGGTTCGGTTGAGCTAGATGCTTACATCATAGCTCGGCGGTAGCGCTGGCCCAGATGTGATGGTGAAGATCGATGAGCTTTATGAGTTTATCAAGGATAGTTCATACGTTCATACGCAGATAAAGTAGCTAGATACCGGTATCAAATCAGCTAGATCACAGCTGAACGCGAGCAGAAGCATCTGAGGGCTAGGGCTGAGACTGCACTAAGCTATGAAGAAGACTTCCGAAGTACTGGAGAAACCTAGAGCACCTCTAGATCTAAATCCGCGTTCAGACAAAAAGAAGAGAAAAACGCCTGGAGAAGGAGCGGAGCAAAAGAAAGCTAGGAACAACGAAGAAGAGGATCCGATCTGGGGAGAAAGCAGCGGTTAGCGTACTGTCGTAAGTCAAAAGGACAAGCGGCAGCAAAAAGGAGAAAAGAAAGAAGCAAAAGAAGAGCAGGTGTCGGCGCGAAAGAATAATGGGTGATGCCTTGATTGTTGGAACGAACGCTAACGTTTCTTATGCAGTGTACCTTCGATAAGTGCGAGTAGCCCCGGAGTCGAAGGAACTCGGACAGAAAATGATGGGAACCAGCGAACGTGAAAGCGCATTCCCAAGAAACCATGGTCGAGTGAAGGGATCTGGACGAGATCAGAACAGGGGTGGGCGACGTATCGATGGTAATCCGGCTGAAGAAGGCCTACGGCGGAAGTTATTGAAATAAGGCAAAATTAAAGTTGGATGGTCAGTGAGCGTTCTGAAAGCCATCTCTTGTATGGCTAAGGAAATGGAACGTGGTTTCAAGAGCTTTGACTTCGGGCATCAGGCGCGTAGCTGCGAAGTTGTGAAGAAGATCCGGCTCGTGTCGGAAATGCTGCATGCTACGTGAAAAGGAAGATGGAAATAACCACACCACGAGAATGCCAATGCCAAGTATATCAAAAGGCGACGGCGGGCCAGCAGTGACGGAGCCTAAGTAGCACATTTTAGGTACATTTAGTTGAAGCAACGGGATTACGACCGGAATTAGTCATAATTCGGTTACCATAACTACTTTGTAACATCCGTGCTAGTAGGGAGGTGACCCATACCAACTTCATTCATTGCGACACAGCACAGCAACTATTGTGTCAGTCGACAGCGGAATCGTTGTGTGAAGTCGCAATAATTGCAGAGCCTTACCGAGTTCCATCTAGTAACGGTAGCTGGACAACTGATCGAGCAGCAATGGCTGCAATACAGGTAATGGGCAAGTTCCTCAACGAAGAGGTGGCTTCGGGTTCGTAAAGGTTTCGTGATTGTCAAAAACAACGGGATCTTCGTGTGCAGCTGTTACGCGTCCCCGAGATGGATAATTGAGCAGTTCCACTAGATGCTGGACGCGTTGATCGAGAAAATCATCAGGCGATGGCCAACCATCATTGGAAGACACTTCAACGCTTGGGCTATGGAGTGGATCAGCAAACATACTAACGTCAGAAGGTACAATTAGTTGGAAGCCTTAACGAAGCTGTAAGTCGCGCAGTTCAACGAAGTACAGCTCGTAAGCATTGCCGCGATTCCATCATCAACGTCACCTTTGGCAGTCAATTGCTGATATAGCATCGGTCGGCGAAATCCGGTTACAATGCAAAGAGCGAGGATCTGTGTGTGAAAGTGGAAGACGATGGCCTTTGACAAGGACTTGCTCGTTGAAGCACTCCGGGTGGACAGCGGAAGATTGATCCTGAATGCGCGTGAGTTGACGGACACGCTGACGAGGGTATGTGATGGTACGATGCCTCGAAAACTGAAGTCGAGAAATGCCTGGCGCCTTGCTTACTGGCGGAATGAGACACTTAGCAAGTTTCGTGCAAGTTGTTTCAAAGCCAGAAAACGCGTCCAGAGAGGCAGAACTGCAACGAAGCGTGAAGAGGGTAGCATGAATTTTAGATTGGCGATGGATGTTTTGAATCAGGAGATAAAGCAAAGCAAACGCAACTGCTGCAAGCAGCTGTGCCGGTTAGCTGACATCAACCCATTGAGGTGACGCGTATCGCATTGTGATGCCGAAAACCAAAGGTCCTGAAACAGCCCGGGGCGTTGCGCCCGGATAAGCTGACTACTATCGTGGTCATGGAGGGACTTTTCGCGACGCACGAGCCTACGATATGGCCACCAACACCGTACAGTGTAGAAGAGAGGGACAGTGCGACGGTCTGCAAGTCTCTGACGATGAACTATTCAGGTAACCAATAAGCATTACCAATGCCATTTAAATGCAAGCCAATAAGCATTTAAGTCACCTTAAATGCTACTTAAAAACTAATTTGGCAAAATACACAACTACAGCTCTTATAGTGCTGACAATGTTTATTTGCGGATAATTACCGACAAGAAGAATTTGAATAGAATTTTGAATGCCAATTTAATGCAGTTAGGCAGTGAAAAAGCTAATAAACTGCAATGTGCAGTATAAAATGCAAGATATGCTAATAAGCGGTTGATTTACTGCTTATATTAATGTTTATTGGTTACCTGGGTAATGACAGTGGCTAGACGGCTAAAAATCACGATGGGGCCCGGTCCAAATGAAATCCATAACGTGGCCCAAAAGGTTGCAATCCGAGCGTTTCCGAACATGTTCAAGATAGTGCTGCAAAAATACCTAGAAGATGATCACTGCCCGGACCAATGGAAGCTCTAGAAGTTAGTGTTAGTGCCGAAGGTAGGAAAGCCTTCAGGGATCCGGAGTCATATTGGTCGATATGTTTGCTGGATACATGTGGAAAACTCCTGAAGAGGATTATCCTGAAAAGACTGACGAGGTACACGGAAGGTGAACACGGTCTGTCGAACATGCAGTTCGGATTCCGGAAAAGGAAGTGGATGCTATCCGGACAGTAGTCGAGCGAGCCGCGAAGTCGTTCAAACAGAAGCGAAGAGGAGATCGTTTTTTGCGCAGTTGTAACAATCGACGTAAAAACGCTTTCAACAGTGCTAGCTAGTGCTAGCTCGTCAAGTCGCTGCTTAGAATGCAGGTCCCGGGATATCTATGCAGAATTCTTAAGTGTTGCTCCCCGAATCGGGTGCTTGTTTACGAGACCGCCAAGGGCATAAGACGATAAACATTACGTCGGGAGTTCCGCAAGGCTCCATCGGTGGGCCTACGCTCTGGAACGGGCTGTACTATGTTGTACTGACTTTGAAGTTGCTGAGAGCTGCGGTAATCGTCGGTTTTGCGGACGATATCGTGTTATCGGTGGCCGGCGAATCACTGGAAGAGGAGGATATACTGGTTCATCAGTTCGGAGGAGCGAGCTTGGATAGAAACCCTACGAGGGTGACCGTGAAGGAATGGATGTCATGTTGGTCGCCATCCCTCGATCGGTTCATGTCGCCATCCCTCGATAAGTAATGATGAAATGCAAAGGCACATCCTCTTCCCGAAGTAATACTTGTCGGTAGTTCCAGAAGAGTGGAAAATGGACGGAGGAAATCAGGAGTTTTTAGTGGTTAAGCACAAAGTACAAATTTTGAATCCCACACAGCGCTAACAAAAACAAATGTCTTTTCCGTAAAAATTAATAGAATCTTGCCGGCAGCGTAATTAGCGTAAAACGATTAAATTGCAAAGTGTGCGAACTTCATGTATAATGATGTTTGAGAGGATGGTATACCAGAGATTGGTTATTAGGTACTGTACCGTAGAGTAAACATGTCCCAACATCTCACTGCACCGGCAAAATTGCACTAAATACCAGAAGGAATTACCTGTTTTTGGCGAAGTAGAACCGGGGCAGAAAGGTTGTCAGGTTTTTGTAGGAGATTACGGTTACCAGGACGGTCCCATTGGAAACGATATCCAGCAGCGAGCTCGTTACGTCCATTTCCATGTGAAGCTGATCCGCGTACAGTTGATCGCTGTGGAGAGAAAACGGGGAAATGAGGAGAAGTCAATTCAATTTACTAATAAATCATCGCTTGGTCGCGTGACGTTTCGACTTGATGAGCTCTTTGTGAATCTATCTGTCGCAAATTTTCCGTTGCATCAATCAAGAGGGATGGATAATCAAAGTTTGGTTTTCGTAATTAGCACAGATGCGTTTCTGCCATAATACCCTAATTTGGCATCAATTTTCAGCTTCAATCGGATACCAATCGAATCTATCTTCTACAACTCAAAATTTGTTTAGTGACTAAAGGAAATTTGATGATGATGAAGTTTATTTATTTAACCGCAAAACTGATTATTTTATGTTATTAGTTTGGTAAATTGCGTATTAATTTTGGAATGACATATATGGACGAATAACAACTTCAAATCAATATGCAATTTGAAATAGAAGTTTGGTTCCATTTCTGTTATATACGGAGAAAGATTGCACCATCGACAGGGTCATCAGACCGGCGCCAGTACAAATGAGCAATTTTAATTAAAGATCACCACGGCAGGAATGCTCATTACTGGCAATGGTGGCATCATTGTTTTGCATGTACACTTACCCGTAGATCTGCAAATTGAATGGTAATCCCTTGACCGATTCCGTGTATAAATAGAACGAGTTGAGTTGATGCGTCACGGTTGTGGTCGCCGCCAGCGATGCCTTGGAAGAGGACGAGGACGACGACAGCGACGAAGAGGACGATATCGGAGCGGCCATCGTGGTTTCATGGTTCAAAGCGGCCGCCTGGACCAGATCCTGCAGCTGTTTGATTTGCTGGAAAATGCGGGGAAGAGGAAAATGATTGATGAAGCGTTCCGCAATGCCGTTCCACATGTATGTTCGAGTATTAAATTCCTCATAAATCCGGCTTATTGGGCCGAATAATTCCACGAAAGACGAACAAGTCAGTAGATATATGTTGAATGTTGATGATTATCAGTTGAAAATATACATAAATCGATTGCACATTCGCATCATCACTATGTTCTAAGGTCGTAAATATAAACGTTTTGTACAGATTTAACGATTGAAGTGAAATGGCCAGAAAAAAAAAAATTGTGATGGTTATTGTTGTAGGAATTCAATTACGTCTAGCAACGCATTCCATCTATTTCGTTTCCAATCTAAAGTGATACACAGTGTCACGACTACATACCAAGTCTCAGACTTCGTCCGTGGAATATCATTTCGATCCGTACATGTACGTATGTATAGTAACGTTATGTCAGAGTTAGATTTCTCTGGAAACAACTATTTGTTTTTATCAATTACGGCACGGAATCAATTCAACAGAATCAACCTATTTCGTATCCGTACCACAAAGCAAACGTAATCTGTAGAATTAATGGGTTTAACGGGATAAATTTAGCGCTAAACGTGATAAAGCAGCACCGTACAGGAATTCGCGTAGAAACAAACCGATCTAACCGACAACTTGTCAGCAAACATTGCTGATTTCAAGTTTTGTGCTATCACTTTCCGCTGTTTGTTATGGGATGTCATCACATAGCCTCTAATGGTTCACGGTGGTCATTCAACCGCAAATCGTTGCTTGCTGTCGGTTCTGATTCCAGTGTTTCGCAATGCCTCTCGCAGATCCTACGTAGCAGTTGTAAAACGTTTCCAAGCAAGCCCGGAATCGACCGCTAAGCCTGATCCGAAGCGGGCGGTGGTTCAGTGGCGCTAGAAATTGCAGGCACCCATAAAATCAATCATTCAAATTTATTGAACGACCGACACGATTGCCGAGAAATTGTGGAGAATCGCAATGGGCGGACAGGCGAGGGGTGGTTAATTGATTAAGGAAACTTTTGACACCAGATGTTTGCACTTGGTTGGGTTATTACGAGTTTGGCGGTCTTGCTTTATTCGGTAATTTTGGATGTGCAGGCAGTTTTTGCTTCCACTAATTTGAATCGTATAATTTATTTATAGATCTGGTACAACAAAACGCTTATATTTAGGCTTAGAAAGAACACGCGGGGTTTGTTGGTATCTAATTTGCAAGCCATTGCATTTTAATAATATCGAAATTTCTGAGAGATGTTAACAGATATTTTAAAAATTTAATAATACAACTCGAACGACAAAATATTCTAAATGAAAAAATTTGATTTAACATCTCTCATTTACTTTCATTGTTAAAAAACATGACATGTTCATAGACCCATGATTTCAATTTTATTTATTTACTTTCAATGTGACATTCCATAAATGCCCTACGAAGACTGTTAGTTGTCAATAAATCATCAATATTCCTCTTTCAATTCGTTGAAATCATTAGCTGCTAAATGGGACATTTATTACTCACACCTGGCAGAGTTCAATATTTAAATTTTTTTCGCAAAGCCGATATTATTGGAAAACTGTAATACTCATTTTATTGATCCGTTTTTTCTTTCTATTTCATTAGCGATGATAAAATGGAAGTATCACATACCTGTTGATTATTAAGTGATAATTTGTTCTGCATAATGACATCCACCACCCGGAGAATAATGTCCGATGCTACCTCCTGCTCGTGTTGAGTTCCCGTATTTTCAATGTAGCGGAAAATCTGAAATGAAGTAAGAATGATGACACCGACTGTATTCGATTACGAAGCAAGCGAAATTAGATTGTTTTCTGTGATACATCCTGCCAGCTTACTCGCCAGAATGATGGCCTATCGAAAAATATTTTCCTATGTGATTTCCTTCCTAAGACAGCTTGGGCTGTTCCATCAGAAGATGGGAAGATAATATGCTATCTGGATGACGCTATAGCATAAACAAAAATATGTTTAAGTATCTGAATAGTCTAAGTGTTCGCACTGAGGAAGATCTCACGTCTGAACGTTGTTGCAAATTGTAATTTCCTACTCTAGTGAGAACTCGTTTATTCGTTTATCAGAGCATCCATTAAAAAAAACTAAAAAGTTCCTGCTTACGAGGAGTTTAATTTATTATAGTTCATTTACTTTTGTAAACATAATTTTTGAATAAATTTATTAATTATTTTACTCGGCAAATCGGGAAGTCTTTTATGGCCGGACGGTCACAAAAGTATTTGCAAATGCAATTTTCTATTGCTCCATTCTCCCCAAATATCTTTATCATTATTTGTTTTAGAGAAATCGCTATTTGTCAAAATAAATTTTAAGTGGGAAGAAGTACTGTGAGTATATAAAACTGAAAAAACCTGGTTTTGAACTGCCTTGTTATATACAGGATAGACTACATAAATAAAATAATAATTGGACATGCGTGATTGAAGTACGTGAAATGGGCGGGCTAAGGGACGGAAGTTCAAATTTTAACAGCTTCAAATGCATTAGTTTGGTGCTCAAAAGATGTACACACCTAAACCTTTTGACTATTGTGCACTATGGTCAAAAGGTTTAGGTATGTACATTATTTAAACACCAAATTAATGCATTTGGAGCCGTTAAAATTTGAACTTCCGTCCATTTGTAATCAATGATGAGCAGGGAATAAAATTTTCACTCACATGTAGGATAAACGTATTTCGCTCACCCATTCTTCTCACATGACAACTAGATGGTGTAGTTATCTGTTCGTATAAAGCGGAAGAAAAACATTTTTCCGCTAAAGAGAGTTGATAATATTTCGTTTCATTTTTCCCTGAAAAACATTTATCCTCTCTCACTAAAGGCATGATAAATAAATATCGCAGGTAGACTTGGCGCGAAAATCTAATGCAATAATAGGTATATAACAGAAAACCATGGTGATACTCAAATACATAAACTCGGTTGTTTTATTTCACTCTCTTGTTGGCTGGTTGTTTGGTAAATTCAATAGTAACCTGTGCATTTTCGTCTCTGAAAGACGGCTGATACAGCTTTATCCTCTCTCACAAAGAGAGGATAAACTTGTGTTACGAAAATTTTGAAAATAAACAAATCATGATCGTGTATTCCTTGGGATAAATGAAAATCCAGGTAGCCCATGCTCACGAACGACAATAAATGGGTATAAAACATTCTCGTTTCACATTTGTTCAGTTTTTATTCGTAGTAGGCAAAATTCATAGATTATCGCACGTTTGAGAGGATAAATTGAATGCCTGATGATGAGACAAGAAAACGTAACCATGTTTCCTTTGAAAAAGGCCAAAACCGAAGGCCGAAACGTCAGGCAGTATAAAAAAAGCCGTTTTCTATTTAAAACTGACTGTAAAAGCCCACAATACAATATCTTTTTATTTTTCCTTGTAAGACTGATGTAAATTGACAATCACAGTCACCCAAAGATTGGTAGTTGTGGATTTGAGCTCCACCTTCGCTTAGTCATTATTTTTCTCCTAATATCAAAAATTATTCACTTCAACCAGTTTTCCATTTTTGACATCAAGTATGTATTAGTTGTTTTCCAAGAAAAAAAAATTTATTTACATCTATATTTCTATCTCTATCTGTATCTGTAGCATGTACAGAAATAGTTTGACAGCGTTATCACTTGATTTGCGGCTATCCTGGCGAAAACAGTCAACCAATTGCGCTCGGTACTTTATTCGTACTGCCAGCTCCACCCCAGAGCTCGACGTGAGAGATACACTCAAGTCGCTTTTTACGTGAAGGGTACGTTCCACGTAAATCCAAATTGCGTAAATCCCGAAATTTTCGTAAAGAAACCGCGTAAATTCCAAAATTCGCGTGAAAAGCCGCATAAATTTCAAAATTCGCATTAAAAAAACCTCGTAAATTCCAAAACTACGCGTCAAAGTAGACTGATTAAGCACATCCGTGTAAGCTCCGACAATCGTATAAAAAATCGCTTAAATTCCAAAATTTGCCGCGTAAATTCCAAAAATCGCATAAAAATAGTCGCGTAAAAAGTGACTTCAGCGTATATTTCACGTAAACGCCAATCTTCTTGGCGGCGTACCTGGCCTGTCAGTCGTTGCCAACCAGCGTAAGTAGGGCTCATTATCCTTTACGACAACGACGTCACGCTTCACCAGAAAAAAACCTGCATTTTAAGCCGCTCCTCCTGGATTATTGTCTGCTACCCAGAAACGGCTGGGCTCAAATGACGCTTCCGTATAACAATGTTCACAGTACTACATCACTGTTTGGCCGATTGTTCCGAATTTCCGGGCCAAGGCACAGAACGATGAGACCACCTTGCTCTCGGTCTTCCTATTCAGTTTCTGCAGCATTTTGCGATCGCACAGCAACGTTGGACGGCAAAAACCAGGCTTCCGTTCGATGCTCTTGCCTTTCTCTGGAAGAGATTGTAAATACGCTAAGTGCCACATGATATCGAACCTCTTCGCTCCGGGGTGGAACTGGCAGTACGAACAGAGCATCGAGTGTAGTTGCTTGTCTTTTCTCCGCATGATTGCCACAACCCAGCTGATGACAATGCCAGTTTTCTTCTGTACGTGCTTAATAAACGTAGGTTTCAAAGAAAATTTGTTCCATTGCATTATCTTTTGTAGTTTTTTTTCATCACCATCCGACATCAGTCCGTTTATCAATACATACATTGTAATGGAAATTGCTCCGTTGTGACAAGAGTAGCAAAAGTTTTTCTATGGGATATTCTGTCATGGCACTAAATGGTTAATGAGCTAGAAATTATTTGCAACATTTTCGGTATTGGTTTCACGTCAATGGTCATCAATACGTTGTTTCTTAACAGATTTTTGTTTCCATTTTAACCAGTCGACTAAAAATTGATTGTATTTTCTGACAAAAATATGAATTTAACTACATTAACATTCTCAATGCTGAAAAATCAGTGTTTGATACATTGCTCACATCCCTAATGTCTTTTATCCCCCATATACCTTGAAATACTTAAAACAAAACTTTTAAACTTCAAACTTCCCCGTCGAATCTACCCAGGTAGCCCTAACTCGTATATCAGTGTTCGAAAATTATCGTAAATATCTCTTAACAAATGCGAAATCGCTTGATAAAGTGGGACCAAGTTGATTTTCCATCGTATATAATGCTAATAACTGACTGGTCTAGCGCCTCTATGGTTCAGCGAGCCCTGATAGGTATTGTGGGCTCGAATCCGGTTATAATTTCAGATTATAGCTTGGTTCGACCCTTGGTCCAGCATTTGACGAAAGGTAGGAGTCAAAGCGACTATTTGTTAAGCGTAGCTACCAAAACCACCCCCCTCTCCTCACCTTTCCGCTCTTTCCCCTCCTTCACTAAAAAAAATCATTTTCTTTCCGTCCCTACCGTTCCTTCATCAATTGTAGAACCACCGTTTCAAAATATCTATACCTATAAAAATGGATTTCTGTCTGCCCTATGTTCCTTATAGAATCGAAAACTACTGAACCGATCGGAGTGAAAATTTGCATGTAGGGGTTTTTGGTGCCAGGGAAGGTTCTTATGATAGTTAGAGATCCCTCCCCCCACTAAGAGGGGGGCTACCATACAAATCTATACCTATGAAAATGGATTTCTGTCTGTCTGCCCGCATGTTCCTTATAGAATCGAAAACTACTGAACCGATCGGCGTAAAAAAATTGCATATAGGGGTTTTTGAGGCCAGGGAAGGTTGTTATGATGGTTAGAGACCCCTCCCCCCACTAAGAGGGCGGGCTCCCATACAAATGAAACACAAATTTCTGCATAACTCGAGAACTAATCAAGCAAATGGAACAAAATTTTACATGTGGGTGTTTTTGAAGACAAGAATTTTTTCTATGGTGAATTGAGACCCATTCCCACTTTAGGAGGGGGTACTCCCATACAAATGAAATACAAATTTCCTGATAACTCGAGAACTAATTATCCAATTGAACCATATTTGGCATGTGGGTGTTTTTGGAGACAAGTTTTTTTTCTATGGTAAATTGACACCTCTCTCTACTTTAGGAGAGGGGGCTCCTATACAAATGAAATACAAAATTCCTCATAACTCGAAAACTATTCAATCAAATGGAACCAAATTTAGCATGTGGGTGTTTTTGGAGGCATGAATTTTTTCTATGGTGAATTAGGACCCCTCTTCCTTTTTAGGAGAAGGGGCTCCCATACAAATGAAATACAAATTTCCTGATAACTCGAGAACTAATTATCCAATTGAACCATATTTGGCATGTGGGTGTTTTTGGAGCCATGATTTTTTTCTATGGTGAATTGACACCCCTTACCTTTTTAGGAGGGGGGGCTCCCATACAAATGAAACACAAATTTCTGCATAACTGTAGAACTAATCAAGCAAATGGAACAAAATTTTACATGTGGGTGTTTTTGAAGACAAGAATTTTTTCTATGGTGAATTGAGACCCCTCCCCACTTTAGGAGGGGGGGCTCCCATACAAATGAAATACAAATTTCCTCATAACTCGATTACTAATTAATCAAATGGAACCATATTTGGCATGTGGGTGTTTTTGGAGGCATGATTTTTTTCTATGGTGAATTGACACCCCTTACCTTTTTAGGAGGGGGGGGGGCTCCCATACAAATGAAATACAAATTTCCTAATAACTCGAAAACTATTCAATCAAATGGAACCAAATTTGGCATGTGGGTGTTTTTGGAGGCATGAATTTTTTCTATGGTGAATTAGGACCCCTCTTCCTTTTTAGGAGAAGGGGCTTCCATACAAATGAATTACAAATTTCCTCATAGCTCGAGAAGTAATCAAGCAAATGGTACCAAATTTGGCATGTGGGGGGTCTTGGAGGCAGGAATTTCCTCTATCTAGGTTTATTTATTTTCCTAGATCTACTGACCTCTATTACTTTCCTTCAGTTGGGTCACCCCTGCGTAATGGTACTTTCTACGAAAAGATTTTCCATGAAATGGTACATCCCGCGTAAGGTTTTTCGCGAAATGGTATTCTGCGAAACTCTAGATTCCGCGTTATGGTCAACCGAGAATTGGTGTTCCGCGAAATGGTATTCGGCGAAATGGTTTATAATGATGGCGAATATTTAAATGCTATCCGCTTTATTTTATCAGGCTAAGCAATGGGGGGGAGTTTTTTTCTACTTTATATATTTGTATATTAAAACACACATGAACTAACCAGAAACTTGCAAAACTCAAGATTGTGACAAAGGTCATCCGAGATTCACGATTTATGTACAACACAGTTTAATTTGTAGCAATACGAAGTTTGTCGGGTCAGCTAGTATAATATATATGTATGACCGCATTTCAAGGTCAAGACGAAAAATATGAGATTAGTCTATTATCAACTAGACTATGCAAGTATCGATGAAAAAGGATTTTGGAGTGATACTTTGTCATGCTGCTAGGATGCTGCATGCTGCTGCATGCTTAATGAGATACAATTAAAATGCCTTCGAACATTTTACTTGGGACAACGCTGTAGCACAGTTTGAATCAGAATGGTAAACATTGATAAATTGAGCAAATAATTACATTGCATTACATCATTTTTTCAAAGGGGAGAGGAGTAGCGTAATAAATTTATTTCGTTAAGATAGTTGTTATGGGTATCGCAACTCTGAAATTATGCCACAAAAATTTATTTTATACATGTACGTAGTGCAAAGTCACCATCAACTCAAGTATTTACCTATAAATAAAAGAAGACTGAGTGTAGAATCTAACTTGTAAATCCAGCAACTAAGACTTAGATGTTTCTGCAGAAAGCCAAAAAAAGGGATTGGGTCAAACCCAGAGATGCTTTTGCACCTTCCGTGGATCCAGTTACTTAATCAATAAGTACGTACAAAACTGGCCTAACAATCCTATTGTTGCATTTTAAAATCATGACTGGAAAGAACAGTTAAAGTCAATTGCATTGTATTACTCTCCATCATTTACTGCAAACAGCTGGCTGCGAAGTTTGTCTAATATGAACATTTAGGTTAATTTCTGAATGTAATCCAGCACCTATGTTGTGTTTTATGTCTTTTGTTCATAAGCGGACCACAAGTGCATTGAAACATGTTTAAAACGGCAAGTGAAATACGAAATTCAATATTGCTAACAATTTTTTCTTCTTTGTTATGATTCATTTAATGTTGCTGAATTGATTATTTTCATTATTTTAACGTGACCAAAAATTGAAATATTCCTTCAACAAATAAATATAATGCTATATTTTGGTCCAGCAAAAGTAGAATGTTTAACTTAACTAAGTTGACATTAGAGCGTTTAGTCCACTCAAGCATATGTACAAGGTGTAAATAGAATTACAGAAGTTTGTGTGGTGTATAATTGCTTTTACCGTAAAACTTTTGATTCGCTAGTAGACACCCGAAAATATGAAGCGTGAAAGCAAGCAAAAATTGATGAGACCCTGCCTCTGGCAGCTGTACGGTAGGTACCAATTTTTCCCAAACTGGCGGACGAGTTAACCGCTGCTGCTAGTTTATTTGAACTTTATTTGGTCGTGTTTATCAGATTTGCAGTGCAGTACGTGAATTGTGAAACGAAATGAAAATTTTCGTCGGCAATTATGAGTTTTAATTAAGGTTATACCGCTTCCCCATTGGATTACTCTTTCGGGGCACTAAACAGTAATATGTCGGCAGCTGTTGTGGAAGTATGTATAGCTGTTGTGGAGAGTTAAAATAGATTCAAAACTCGAATAAATAATTCACCCGCGATTAAGCGAATGAATATTTAATATACTAGCGCTCTTCTGGACACATTCATCTTTGTTCGCTTCTCTCGGTGTTGGCGAGGCGAGCGAATACAGCGCGAAACGAGTTGGCTTTTCATAATTTCATATCTTTATTTTTCGGTGCTATTCCAGTTGAATGCCTTCATCATGCGGTTTTTGGAGTTGGTCTTTTTTCCTGTACCTATATAGAGCGAGGCAGGGTGTGTCCCGGTGCTAACGAACCACCGAAATGTAGGTAGGGGGTTTCTAGAAACAGCGTTGAAAATTTTATCGTTTGGCAATAAAAAGCAGGCGGCTTCATGTTGTGAAAAGGATGTTGAGCTTTTGCCGGCATTCATTCCGGCTAGCTCGCAGCCGAGACGAGATTCGGTAGCACACATTACCGGAATGGTTTTGTTTGGAATGTATTGTACATCAAGCGAATAATTGTAAATCTTATTTGAGTAAACTCATCAAGCACTCATGTGTGTTTAAGTGAAATTGAAAGTCTTAAAAACGTAGCAAAATTTTTGTTTCATATTACAACATAAATCATAATAAATGTGAATAATTTTGCATGGTGAGTTGAAATATAACTTTTCCTTGCTTTCATATAGTCTTCGCAGTAGATACTTATACATAGAACATAGAGGGTGTAATTTTTTATACGGGTAACTATTTTCAGTTCCCTATCTGAATCAAAACTCGCTATAGAGTTATCCACAATAAAATATGACGCTGCTATATTGTTTGCTGATTCTTTTCGTTTTAAAAAAATCCTAGATTTGATGGAAGTGAATTATCATAAATTCTAATCAGCTCTAGTTCAGTGAACCACTTCTAGAGTTAAGCTCTAAAATGTTCCCGGCTGTTTTCCTACCATACCATACACGACATCGTACTGCACTACTTTAATAACTTGTACTTTTTGTAGATTACGACACGGTGAGCACGTTTTAATCGTACTCTCCACGTCATGAAATAATTTCTAATTTTTGCTCGGTGTAATCAGCCTATCTCTGTTGCCGGTTAGTTAGGTTATCATTACTTACCTCATGCAGTAATCGCAGCAGCACTCCTCCCTCGCCGGGGAGAAAGTCGGCGTAGTGTTTCATTGCATATTCCAAACATGTCTGTACTACATTGGTGCCGTTTGTTTTTTGGTAGCCGAAGGTAAGCCCTCGGAACTATGTTTTTTTTTGCGGGAATATTTTTACATTCCATCGGCGTAATTTTGCATTGATGTTGTTGTGGTTGTTTTTCGTTGGTCATACCGAGCAGTGAGCCGTAGGAGATTGTTTATTCCCGTGCAAAGGATTGCGGCCAGGTGAACGGTACCACGAATCGAATTATTACAGGTTGCGGTGGGACATTCCGGTGGGTGGTTTGGCGGTAGTTTTTTTTCGCAGCGGTTGGCACGCGTTGTTGATGTTGTTTTTTATGCACCGACGCATGTTGTATTAAAAGCAAAGAATCAGAACACCAGATGTAGACAGCAGCAATCCAGTGTGCATGAAATTTAAAGTGAAAAAGGAACAAATTGAACATTTGGTTAGTTGAAAATCAGAAATATGGGAAAACTTACGGATAAATACATAAAATTTAATCGTGTTCGAATTAAGTTTGTATTAGGAATAAGTTAAAAATCAATTCCAATGTTTCGTTATCGAAGAAATAATTTACATTTTCCCTATGTAGGATCAGTTTCTTTTTCCATCAGAATCTCTGCCGAAAATGCAATAAATTCACGCCACCCAAGATGGCTTGATTTTCTGTGTCTTCCATTTTTTGTCCATTATTTCCTCATTTGGGCTAAAAGCTTTTGTAGCTCAGTCAACACTACGCCTTTTCGGTCTCCATCATTCACGACGCTCTAAGGAAAGGAAAAAGTTGAATCTAAGAACCAAACGCTGTGGGAAGCTGAGAAACCCAATAAAACCGACTGAAAAGGATAAAGCTTCGGGACTGTATCGTAAAGAAGCTATTTTGCATAAACGAGAAGAATTTCTCTCCAATCGACAACGATAAAATAAGGTTTTCCAGAGGGCAGGAAATTGAAGGCAACGGGATCGAACAGAAAATTATCGTCAATGATTGTAAATTGCTGGGATCTTGCAGGGTAGGTGCCAGCTGCCGGGTGCCGGGTGCCGGGCGAGTATTACGCGGTTGACTTGTGAATGGAATTTCAACATCGATATTGATTGCTATCGTCAAATAAACGCTTGTCAGTGGCGTCAACTTTCCGGAAAAGTTGCGCTCGTAAAAATTAACATATTCGGTGCGAGTGATTTCAGATGTTAACGGTTGGAACCATATTTTATGAGCCAATTAATAACTTTAAAAGGGTTGATGAACCCTTTAATTCTATCTTTAGTTTTATAGATGTGATGCTACAGTCGTAAACCTAAAATAATGGTTTCGGAAGTTGTAATTTCATCGTGAGCATAGGTACGTTTGATTATTACAACATTCAGTACAGAAACAACCGCGAGGGTGCCCCTATGATTATTGACTTATTTTCACATTATTATAACACTAGTCTGCTTAACCATTAACCAGTAACTGGCAAATATGTTCAAAACATTAGCAATAATGGTTGCTGCTGTGCTATTTACCGTTTTATCGAGAAACAAAAAATATCGCTAATCTATCGACAATTTATAGTGTTCAATTGGTAAGTTTGCTGTTAACAAAATCATATTATATTTATTAGTTAATGCGATATGTATATTCAATTATGAAGAGTAGGGGAGAGTAGTCAACAGTGAGACAACAGGAACAGTGAGTCAACGGAAACAGCTATGTCATAAAACATTCAAGATCCATGATATTTTCATGCAAAGTCAAGTTTGTGAACCTACATTGCATAATGTAGTTTGAGAAAAATTTGTTGATTTTTTAACATATTTTTCAACAAAAATTAGTTAGGGGGGGGGGAGGGGGGGGGGGGTAAAAGTAAGTTTTGATGCAATCTTTTTCAAGTGATTTTCAACAACAAAATACATATTAAATTAAAATTAAAATTACTGCATGGCATCACATACTAATAAGAGTAAATATTTGAAAAAATATGACAATCGAACTGTTTGCTAACTCCGCTAGTTCACTATTTTTCATAAAATATTCTTATTGGTAACGGTGAGACACAGAGTCGTGGGTGACACTGAGACATAGCTTTTGCCATGCAAATTTTTTTGATTTTTTTTGTGTTCAATTGCAAATCAATCCATAGGAATTGACTGTAAATGAATTCTGAAGTGTAAGTTAAAAGTCAGATGTCCAGGATTTGTCCTTTATATGAGCATAAATGTATGTGTGAAAATAATCGGAATTTTCAATCATACCCAAAAAAATGTATGCTTTATAGACACATTAAACAACACGACACAATAAACATGTTCTTTATTACCCAAAAATATGGTTTAAAGCGATTTCAAATTGGTGGCTCAGTATGCAATACTCGTTGTCTCACTCTTCCCACCTATTGGTTAACAGTGAGACAAAAATACACCTCCACGTTTGTGGTTGTAACTAATTTAGCTTATAACCAAAACGACTGAAAATTTTTGTCAGGTAACTAGAAGGATACACCTTTCAAATAGACTGAAGTCAAAAAAAATTTAAAATATTTGGAAAAAAGTGTCACACTGTAGACGTCTCTCCCCTACTCTTGTGCTATTTATGGTTATTTATTTAATCACACTAATCGATTAGCAAATAATTGAACATTTGACGCTGTATGTTAATAAAGAGGTTAGAAACACCAGCAATAGTTGGGTGGTTGGTGTTGATTTTATTAGAGTGTGGTTTTAAGCGTTGGAGTTCATTTGTCACTCACCAGTAATAATGAAAATAAGTACCAGTGCGGTAAACGACTAAACAGTATGATATCTATTTCGCCTATTTAAGTAATCGTTTGTATATGTATGACAATAAAACCATTTTTTATTTACCCAATATATATGCAAACATAAAACATTTAGAAACGTGCCTTGCTCTAATAATAGTGGTGATGTTCCTGTAATAATGAAAGATGTTCCAGTAATCTTGAGGTTTTATTTTCTATCCTTGAAACAGTTCATCTATGTGTGCATTCTTCAATTTCTTATTCATGTGATTGAGACGTATTATTTTTTTTAGAAAATAGCTGCGAGTCTTACCGCAAAATCTTTGATCGCGCAAGGCCAATATTATTGGAACATGGATACTAAAGTTGTTCCAGTAGAAGAGTTAGAGTTTTCATTCTCAAACTAAATCAATAAAAAATCATAGGTATTATGAGTTTCGGAAGTATCCAGTAAACAAATCGTTGACGTATTTTTAGATTGCAATTATCAAATTTGATGGTGGGGTGACTTTTTACAACACATGATTGTTTTTTGATTGTTTTTTAAATGAACGTTTTGAAAGACATTTTACTTTAAGTTTTCCAATAAAAGGTCTTTATTTGTGGATTCCGCTGGGAACAATCCAATCTTTTTGAGAGTTTTTTTTTATATAAAACACACTGTAAAATAGAAACTGTAAAAACCATTTTTCTTTTTATTTACTCGTATATGACTTTATGTCTGAGAAAGTGTTTGATACGATGAATGATTAATTGGATAAACTGAAAAATTTCGATATAGACTAAAAATACATTGGGTTTTGCAATGGCTGTACCCATGCTCTTTCGGTTGGTATCCGAATGTTTTACTCACTAAACTACTGCCGCTCGTTATATTAGGTAATCTAATATTTAGTTTACCGGTTTGTTTCTATCGCACTGTGCCATCCTGCACCTCTGAACCAATTCAAGAAAAAAATCGTACAACGAATTTTTGAGTTACGCCCTTTTGAAGCTTTAAAGCAGTGGTGCCCAGACATTGGCGTGGTGCGGGCCAAATCAGATCGCCCCATGAGTCCGCGGGCCGCAATGACCTCTGGCGATTTCTGCGCATAACAAAATGTAACATAGGCGGCAGCAAAAGCCGATTTTTAGGAATAACCACAAGATTTTAACTGGAAAGCAATCAGATCTATAATATGCACGAGGTATTACGACTGATCTGAGTGACCTCTGTGTCACCAATAAAATTATTCATAAGTTCTCCATCCCTCAAACCAGTCCGCGGGCCGCAAGAATCATCACGAAGGGCCGCATGCAGCCCGCGGGCCGCAGTTTGGGCATCACTGCTTTAAAGGGCAGATTACTCAAATAAAGTGTATAAAAATTCACAACTACACTTCCAAAATGAACGTAAATCACAGCCGGTATTGACGACCATTTTAGGAGCTTTACGCTGTATTGGGACTAACCGGCATAGTTCCGGATTAAGTTATCGCTGTGGGAAATGGCCAGTATCGAGTATGCTACAACTACTCATCATGCGATACCTCAAATTACGCCAAAACACTAGATCAATCGAAGTCAGATCAACTACCTAGCACCACGTTGGTTATATCTGGGCAAGTTCCGGGGACTTCCGGGAATACCCAGACAAGTGGCCAGTTTCGTGCATGAACAAAAACTTATCGAAACTAGAACTCAATAACTGGATCAATGGAAGCAAAATCTACTATCTAGGGTCAGGTTTGATCATATCTGGACTTGTTTGAGGGACTCCAGGAATCCCTAAAACCTCAAAAATAGATCAATGTAAGCCAATTTGTGTACCTAGAACCACAATGGCCAATTCCAGACCTAGATTTATCATCAAACATATATCACATTGTGTTATTGACTTCCCCAAAAAACTTGACTTCCCTTCAAAAGGGCATAACTTCAAAATTCGTCATACGATTTTTTTTTAATTGGTTCAGAGGTGTAAGATGGCAATACAAACCAACTAGCATTTGCCGCTTAAATGGCCTGTTTTATTTTTTAATAAAGGTATTTTGAACACCGTGGGGCTTTGATCTGAATTTGGAATTGAATCTGAACTTGGTGTTGTATCCGAGCATGGCCCTGTATCTGAAGTTCGACTTGGATCCGAGTTTGGACTTGAATCTGAACTTAGATTTGGATATGAATCTGGACTTATAAATGAATAAATAATTCTTTCGGACTAGAATCTGAACTTGGACTTGGATCTAAACTTAAACTTGAATTTAAATCTGGTCTGGTATCTGAAGTAGGCCATCCATTTGAAGTTAGGCTTGGATCTGAACTTGGGCTTGGATCTGAACATGGATATGTTCAATTTGGGCATGGATCCGAACTAGGGCTAGGGCTAGGGCTAGGGCTAGGGCTAGGGCTAGGGCTAGGGCTAGGGCTAGGGCTAGGGCTAGGGCTAGGGCTAGGGCTAGGGCTAGGGCTAGGGCTAGGGCTAGGGCTAGGGCTAGGGCTAGGGCTAGGGCTAGGGCTAGGGCTAGGGCTAGGGCTAGGGCTAGGGCTAGGGCTAGGGCTAGGGCTAGGGCTAGGGCTAGGGCTAGGGCTAGGGCTAGGGCTAGGGCTAGGGCTAGGGCTAAGGCTAGGGCTAGGGCTAGGGCTAGGGCTAGGGCTAGGGCTAGGGCTAGGGACAGGCAAAATTCAAATGGCCATAACTTCTACAAATTTTTTTAACGAAACCAATTGCATTCCACGGGAAAATTTTTCTAAAATATTTCAAGATTCGCAGTAGTCAGTGGACACCGGAAATATTCCGGATTGGCCGGGGGTATGTCGAAAACTGATTTTCTTCATTTATTTTTTTTGTATCTTTTGCTGTCATGGAAATTCAATGATATTATTATTTTATCCCAAAACTAGATTTCATTTCCAGTCGATTGGTGAAAAGAGGGTGGAAATCCATCCGGCGGAAGTGGTCGTTTTAGGGATTGTCCGAAACCATATCAATATGGGTGTCAAACGTCAGGATTTTCAACCCTCGTAAATTCTCGAAGTTTGATAACCATGTTGGTATGGTTTCGATCATGTTTCAAAATGGTAGGACGGTACTGGCAATATTTCCAGGACTGATTTCACTGAAATGGCCATATCTCGGTTGTTTCTCGATGGATTGGCTTCCTCTTTTCACCAGTCAACTGGAAATGAAATCTAGTTTTGGGATAAAATAAGAATATCATTGAATTTCCATAACAGCAAAAGAGACAAGCGATGAAAAAATCAGTTTTTGACATAGCCTCAGACAACCCAAAATATCTCCGCCGTCCACTGACTACTGCGCATCTTGAAGTATTTTAGGAATACTAGAATAAAGTTCAAGTCGTATGCAATTAGTTTTATTTAAAAATGTTCTATTTTGTAGTAGTTATGGCCATTCAAATTTCGTCAAAATTTTACCTGTTCCGATCATTTTGTCTAACCCCTATAGGTAAATGATAGAGTCATGAGATCGCCATTTTCAAGAATACTTTCAAAAATTGGCTGCTTTTGTATACGCTAAAAATATGATTATCGTTCAATATAAATAACTAAATAAAGAACTGAAGTTTTTGGAGCGTCTTAGTAGAATACGAAACCTAAAATTAAAAAAGAAGAAAACTTATCCAATTTAATTCTATTATGTGTAGTTTATTCACGACAGATACGTATTTCGCCTACGACTTGCAAGCTTCCTCAGTGTCTGTTTTCGAACTCCGAAGTTCGAAAACAGACACTGAGGAATCCTGCAAGTCGTAGGCGAAATACGTATCTGTCGTGAATAAAATACACATAGTAGAATTAAATTGGATAAGTTTTCTTCTTTTTTAATTTTAGGTACAAATAAAGAATTAAAATATGGAAAAATCTTAAATTGCTGAGTTATTTTTTCATTGCAGCAGCAATTCTCGATTAAGATTGTAATTAATTGCGTTTTTTTTTTGAAAAAGTTCGTTAATAAAAATTAGATACTGGTATTCCGACAGTCATTTTTATGGGCATTTAAAATTTCAATACATCTGTCTTCTTCTTTTAGACCTTTGGTGGTCTGACCTAGGGCCTGAGCATGGTCGACTTTGAGAATGATCTCTATCTCTTCTATCTCTTTGTAAATGACTATGACTTTTGGACTTTTTTTGGAGCTTCTTAGTAGAATACGAAACCTGAAATTAAATAAAAAAGAAAACTTTTCAATTAAATTCTACTGTTTATATTTATTCGTGACAGATACGTATTTCGCCTACGACTTGCAGGCTTCATCAGTGTCTGTTTTCGAGAACAAATACGAAAAACGTCACGAATAAATATAAATAGTAGAATTTAACTGGAAAGTTTTCGTTTTTATTTAATTTCAGACTAAGACTTTATTATTTTCCACGCAATGTACTCGAGGTTTCCTTAGAAATAGCTGTATTTTTAAATCTTCCTAGCAATATATTTAGGTTATCAACTTTTACGATAAATACCCAAAAGATGACTCAATCATTATGACATTCCCCCATAGAATACGGAGGTTCGTTATTACGGCTGCTAACCGTAAAAAATTAGCAAAAAAACATTTCTTGGAAATGAATAATGATAGCATAAAGCATTGCTATTAATCCTGCAAAAAGCCCGGTTCCTGGAAAGCCTTGTGGTGTGCTGTAAACATTCCCGTATCTTAACGATAATCTCCGACAGTAATGCCTACCTCGTTCTCGATGTCGATGATGCCATCCGGAATGCATTCGGAAAAATCCGGCATCAACCACTCCGGACGGCCAATGTCACGTTGCTCACAGATGCGTCTCGCTTGCCCTTCGCTGCGCTTGGGGCAGTCCGCTAGGACCGGTGGCCCAGATGCACTGGCTGGCCAGTTTACGCCATAATCCGTACTTTTCGGGCAAAGTGTAACTGATCCTGGCTCAACGACAGTTACGTGCACGCTTTTCGAAATTGGAGCCACCGAGTTGGACACGATGCAGGTGTAGACGACCGACTTCTGTTGAATGGAAACGAAACAAGCAATGAAATGAAACCGTACCCATTAAATGCACAGCACAAAACCATTGCCAGTATTAATCTTAATTTTACCTGAAGATTTTTCACTTTAAGGATGCTCCCATCCGGGTAGAGATCTTCCCACATCTCGGTTTTCGGAATGGCCTGAAAGAGAGCCCCATTTTTGGTCCAGCTGTAGCCGAGCGTACCGTACTGCTGGTCGGAGTCCTGCGACAGGCATCGTACGAGCAACGAATCACCCCGGAACAGGGTGACGCTGGGCGGGTCGACGCGCAGCTGCGGCGCTCCGAGTATTTGCACTTTCGTCGAACGGCACTGCTGCATTCCCATGTCGTTAACCTGTGAGGAGATTGTTTGGGTCGTTAGTCGGAATGCTGCTGCCGATGGTTTGGATTGGTATGTATTGGGAACGAAAGAAAATAATCGACGTTAATGAATATAAATGCAATGGGAATTGAACTTGTTCCTTGCAGCTTGTTGCCTTTTAATTGCGCATTAGTGTTTTGTTTAACCTGTTTGCTGTTGATGGGGTAATTAAACAGACATCACAAATTTATAAGTTTACATTGTTGGAAAATAGGATGCCAAATGTTATTGATGTAGTGAAACAAATTAAATATTTTCTTTTGTTGTTCTGATGGAGAAAATAGCATGGCTTTTTACTCTAGGTACATGTGAATAATATTCTTTGCGGCTTGTAAAGTATGTGTCTTCTGGAAAACGAACTGGCATATTTCTTAATAATTTGTTTATTAAACGAAGTCATCCTGCGTGGCGGAGCAAGAATCTGGTGAAATTACATTCTGAGAACAACTATCTAACGATTATCTATGGATGTAGACGCCATTGTGACAATATGAATTTTGCTGAAATGAACGTCGTCCACATATTGCATCCCTTTTTCTAAACTGACACACTTTAGCGAAAGCAGCTTTCAAATGGATCAAACTTCAATAGAATAATACTCTATCCTCGTGTATGGCGGTGCGTTTTTCGTTCACCCTTCCATCTAACCACTAACGGGCCTGTTCTGGTTGCACCGGAAAATGAACCGTAGAGAGAAAGATCATATGAAAAAGAACGTCACAACCCACTTTCATCTGGAAAAAGTACGAAAGTCAATGAAGAGAAACCACCTTCTCTTAAACTGTCTGTGATGTGGATGAAAACCGCAACAAGCTCCTCACTTTGCTCATTCCTGCTCCCCTGCTTTGGCCAGGTTGTAGATGGGAAGCTCTAGTTTTGTGCTGTTTTATCCGAAGTTTCGTTTCTTGTCGGTAGCAGAAAGATGACCACGTAATGGTTTGTTTTATCAAATGCTTCGCATCCATAAGCTGTCCACCCTACAAAACGGTGAGTCTAACTGCAGAAGACAGCGAACTCTGGCTAAATCCCGAAATGGTACTGTACGAGATTAAATGTGTCCTGTCCTGTAAGTTTGGAAAACTCGGAAAACAAACGGCACACTTCTTGAAAGTTACTGAACGGAGAAGCGCCTGTATATTAGATGCTTCATTCAAACCTTCTGGTTTAAGGTTTCATAGGGGAGAGAACAGTACTTGCAAATTATTTTGAAATATACACTAATTTGAACGTCACTACATAATACTAGAGAACTTCTTGACTATGAATAACGACAAATTATGTCGTAAAAATTTATTTTTCCAAACTAAGATTTGAGCTGTACTTTACCACCACAAAAATATTTCATCATCTCAAGGGCCCCTTTCATCAACAGATAAAGTTTCGCCAGAAGTTGTTTTTGGTAGATTATCCCTGATGGAGAGTTAGCTCACTAGGTACGAAACTACCTTCCGGTAGTGTGGTTCAATGATTTATTGTGTTTGAACTGTGGAGTAGATGGATCAGTTCAATAGCGTCGGGTTTGAATCAAAGTCAATTTTTCGTGATGTTGTGCGACGCTAGCCAAACGAACTTGCAGGAATGAGAGGACGCTGCGCTGCAACGACGCTCGGATGATCAACCACAGATGAACCAGAAACGCACCACAGATCAACTGCACAGTGGTTGATTAAGTTTGGGCTTGGGAAATAGGAAAAAAAAGATACAAGCATGCAATCAAAGGTTCGCACACCAGCAGTCGACGGCGGGACATGTGGGATGGGATGTGGTTTACGGTTGATTGTTTACTTCTATTGACTCTTGAGATAAATTAAGTGGAACTGATTCTGTTTTGCTGCTGCCATTGTAGGTACTGCTCGAAACACCGATAGGTTCAATGGAATCGGACGGTTTTGCTGGAATGGAAACCGAACGTCTGGCTGCCGGCAATCAATGAAGCACTTAAAGAGCCGAGCAGGAAAGAGATGGTCGTGATTTATGTTGCCATGAGTTCTATCGCTGGCAATCCTGTTTGAAGAATTGTCTTCTACGCCGGACTGGTGATATTTGTGATAAACAAGATTGTTCGAATATTGTTTTTGTGCTTTTGGTTGGTGAGCTATTCGGATCATCGGGACATTTCTAAACAGCCGAAAGGCTATTTTTCATGATTTGGGTTGCCTATTTCTGCTTTTATTGCCCATTGCCTGCAATTCAGGAAAGAAGATATGGGCTTCAGTTGAATAGGGTTAGTTGGGAAATATTTCTCATTCAAATTCGTAAACTATTTGCAATTACATGCAAGTGTGGTTGTGGGTAACTTTTCGGAGTGTTACCTCGATTGAAGTCGTTTGATATGTGAACCAATATTGACATAGCACAGTTACATAAAGTAAAGCAATTCTCAAATCACAAATCATTATGAATCGTTATTCCAAAAATGGAACATTTAGTACTCTTTAAACCCAACATTAAATTAAAGTACAATGCGTTTCCATTCTACGCTAGAAATGGAGGCGCATGATTATCTATATACATTATGAGCAAATACCTGCAAATCTAATTTTTAAATTTGTTTCTGGAAATTTTTTTCGATTGTGCTAGAGTAGCTGTGGGCTGTGAACTGTGAACTTCAGTGAAAGAATTGTGATAGTTTCAGATAAAATTTTTCTTCCTTAAAATAACGAACCCAATTATTCAAAACACCCAGCCAAAGAAACGAAAATTTCGACAGCAAAAAGTGTAAACCAATGCCGTCATTATTACTTTAAGGTTGCCATCGCACTATGAAATTACATTTAATTTCCATAATAAAGTCAATCTGTTCCCCAAATGGCGAGCATTACTGTGCTCTTAGGGAATCTAAAGTGGCAGACCACCGCATCGCCGACCATCGTCCCGAGGAAGCCGACACGCTGTCTTTTCGCGTTTCCTGCTGTGCTCAGCTAAGTGTCAACAATCGTTCTTCCGTCAGACAGCGGGCAATACCAAGATGGAGAGTAATACATTTTATAATTAACATCCACTGCCCGAGCGAGCACACTGGCCATTTCACAGCCAGCGATGAATAAAGTCGCGTTCGCTTCAATAAAGACGCTCGTTTTACTGTTGTGTTACATGCAGGACATGCAATCACGCTGGATGTCGAGCGACAGCTTGTGGTTGCTCGGTTTTGCCAGTGCAATACATATTTTCACTTTTTCTTGCTGTTTGTTACGTTTGTGCCAACGTGAGTGCACCGCAATGCGAATGTTGGCAGATGAGACACGACACGTATCACTCTTACAAAACTTTTAAAACACATGTTTATGCATTTTTAGTGCAGTTGGGAAAACTGCTTTTTTATTATTTGTTAGATGAATTATAAGGTAGATGTATTATAACTTCACGACTAAGCCGAGTGATGTGGCGTTGTCCTGATGGAATGCAATTCTTTCAATTAAATTTATTAATTTATTTGATTGATTTTGTCTTAATTTTTAAAATTTATCAACTTATGGTATAGTGAGTGAGAAAACAATCGACATACCAAAATTGATTTTTGATTAGTTGATGAATGACCCGTCGGTTAAGCAACTCTTTAATAAGCTCAACTCATTATATAGGGTAGGGTAGATTTTATTTTTTAATGAGCTTTCGTGCGAAAGTTGGAAAAATCATAACTAAATGTTTAAAAAACTTGGGCGCCAGAGGGTTAGGATTTGAATTCGAACTATACTGAACTGAACGACTGACAAAACTATTGTTGTTTACGATGAACTACTTTAATTTTATTCTTGCAACAAGGCGATTTCTCTTATTTTAACTACACGCACGTGCTAGTTTTTTCCTCCTAGGACTGGAATGACTGCATTACGTTTAATAAGATCTAATATTACAAGAATAATGACAACAAAAATTTTATCATACATGTGTAATTTACTAATTAAATTTGATTTTTGAATACACACCTTTGTGCGATGCTGCAAAGTGCACTAGCGTGCCCAGATATAACCAAAAGGTTGCCGGACTTTTGAGAAGCAGGTTTTGGCCCGAAAAAGTAGAGTAATCGTAGAATGGTGAATCTACCAATAATTATGATAAAAATACCGACCAATCAGGTTAAAAACAATTGACGGATTAGTGGTGCAATTGGATTTAAAATCAAAGTTGAAATTGGTCTAGAAATTAAACTTGGAACTGCACTAGAGATCAGAGTTGGAATCGGACTTGATTTATTGATAATGTCACACATTAAATACATAGTACATAAAATTAGAATTTTGACTAATTTGGGCTTAAAGCAATACTTTATATTAAACTAGCTGACCCGACAAACTTCGTATTGCCACAAATCAACCTGTGTTGTACATAAATCGTGAATCTCGGATGACCTTTGTCACAATCTCGAGTTTTGCAAGTTTCTGAGGAGTTCAACCTTAGATGATTCATTTTGGCAGTTACGTAACTATGAAAGCATCCCAGGTAACCAATAAGCATCACCAATGCTATTCAAATATAGGCCAATAAGCATTTAAGTCGCCTTAAATGCTACTCAAATGCTATTTTGGAAAAATATACAGCTACTTTACTGATAACCTTCTTATAGTGCTGACAATGATAATTTACAGCTAATTACCGACACGAAGAATTTGAATACAATTTTGGATGCCAATTTACAACACCTATGCAGTCAAAAAGCTAACATACAATAACGTGCAGTATAAAATGCCAGATACGCTGATTTGCTGCTTACGTTAAGGCTTATTAGTTACCTGGAATGGGTAGTTTAATACACAAATTTGCAATTTTTCCTCACAGTAAAGTAGAAAACAACTCCCCTGACCCCTTATTGCATAGCCAGAAAGCGGATAGTAATATTCGCCATGATTGTACAACATTACGCCGAATATCATTTTGCGAAAAACCTTAAGCGGAATGTACCATTTCACGGAAAACTTTTTTGTGGAAAGTACCATTTCGCGATCCTCTCCTTACTCGCTGTCGCTCGTTCCAGGAACCTCCGTAGACCTAGGAAAATAAATAAACCTAGACAGTAGTGATTTCTGCGGGGAGTTGCCTCCCCACAGTGGGCGGCGCTTCCGACGGCGGGTCGCCGACAACACTCGCGGCCGTCTCGTCCTGAATGATCTAGTGTTACTATAGATAGTTTTTGTGGTCTTGTTATTGATTAATGGTTTATCTCGAAGAGTCTCGAATTTCTCAAGTTCGATTAGTTTTTGAGTTTCGCAAAAATTTCTGTTTTATTTGTATGAGAGTCCATATCCCCCAACCACAGGGGTGAGAGGTCTAACCATCATAAAATAAATTCAAGACTCAAAAATCTCCTACATGCTAAATTTGGTTCCATTGGCTTGATTGGTACTCAAATTATAAGAAAATTTGTTTTTTATTTGTATGGGAGCCCCCCCTCTTAAAAGGGGAAGGGATCGTAATACACCACAGAAAAAAATTCTGCCATCTAAAACTACCACATGCCAAATTTGGTTCCATTTGCTTGATTAGTTCTCGAGATAAGAGGAAATTTGCATTTCATTTGTATGGAAGCCCACCCTCTTAAAGGGGAGATGGGTCTTCTTGCCTACAAAAACACCCACATGCTAAATTTGGTTACATTTGCTTGATTAGTTCTAGAGTTATGAGGAAATTTATATTTCGTTTGTATGGGAGCCCCCCCCTCGTAAAAAGGTAAGAAGTCCTAATTCATCATGGAAAAAATGGTTGCCTCCAAAAACACCCGCATGCCAAATATGGTTCCATTTGCTTGATTAGTTCTCGAATTATGAGGAAATTTGTATTTCATTTGTGTAGAATCCCACCCTCTTAAAGTGGGGAGGAATCCTAATTCACCATAGAAAATATTTTTTTCTCCAAAAACCTCCACATGCCAAATTTGGTTCTATTTGCTTGATTAGTTCTCGAGTTATGAGGAAATTTGTATTTCATTTGTATAGGAGCCCCCCCTCCTAAAGTGGGGAGAGCTCCAAATTCATCATAGAAAATATTCTGGCCTCCAAAAACACCTACATGCCAAATTTGGTTCCATTTGCTTGATTAGTTCTCGAGTTATGAGGACATTTGTATTTCGTTTGTATAGGAGCCCCCCCTCCTAAAGAAGGGAGGGGTTCCAATTCATCATAGAAAAAAATTTTGTCTCCAAAAACACACACATGCCAAATTTGGTTCCATTTGCTTGATTAGTTCTCGAGTTATGAGGAAATTTGTATTTCATTTGTACAGGAGCCCGTCCTCTTAAAGTGGGGAGGGGTCCTAATTCACCATAGAAAATTTTCTTGCCCTCGAAAACCTTCACATGCAAAATTTGGTTCCATTTGCTTGACTAGTTCTCGAATTATGGGGAAATTTGTATGAAGGCCCCCCCCCCTCTTAAAGGGGAGAGGAGTTATAATTCCCCTTATAAAGAGGGGATGGGTCTCAATTTACCATAGAATAAATTACTATAGAATAAAACACCCACATGCCAAATTTTGTTCTATTTGCTTGATTAGTTCTCGAGTTATGCAGAAACTTGTGTTTCATTTGTATGGGAGCCCCCCCTCTTAGTGGAGGAAGGGTTTCTAACCATCACTAAAACCTTTCCTGGCCCCAAAAACCTCTTTATGCAAATTTTCACGCCGATTGGTTCAGTAGTTTTCGATTCTATAAGGGACATACGGACAGACAGACAGACAGACAGACAGAAATCCTTTTTATAGGTATAGATTGGATTTGAAATTGGACCGAAACTTGGAAACAGATATGACATAGAAATTGGACTTGAAAGTTCAGTTGAAAGCACAATTAGGACTATTTGGCATTTCAAAAACTATGGTTGTAACGATACATTTTAGCATCCTTCGATCATTACACATATGTATACTCAGATATCTTTACCGCTCCATAGGAGAAGCGTACAAAAACTGTCAAGCTTTTGATATTCCATAATTATTTAATGGAAATTACACCGAAATGACCAAGGGAATTTAAAATGGCCTTAAATAACAATCGCTATCGCAAAAATGATTATTTTTGTAACCTACGAGGCACGAAAGCCAACGATGCTAAATTATCATACGAAACGACGGTTAGTAAGTAAGCATCGGTCATATAAATTAGCCTTATAGGTTTTCTTCTTTTCTTAACCATTTTTTTGTTTTTGCGCTCATTTTTCTTTCGTTTATCCTCTCTTTCTCTTGTACTCCTCTGTCCCGTGTTTCGTGTTTCCATTTTCCTCGTTTCTTGTCCCATTTTTAGCTTTAATTTAAGTCCTGTTTCTTAATGTTTTCACTCGTTTTCCCGCTTTCCGTCTTTTCTATTCTCTTTGACACCTTATTTCATATTTTCAATCTACGTCTTTTTCTTTTTATCGCCTTAGCTTCTCGTAGATTCCGTTTTTCCATTTCCTTTTCCTTTTTTTAATACCCAGTATTTCCGTCTTTTCTGTCATGTTTTCTGTTTTTGCTAGCCTTTTATTCCTCTCCGAGTTTTCTTTTATCTCCCGTTCTTCGACTTCTTTTCTTTCGTTTTACCTTTTTCTTTAATGAATTTATTCACGTTTTTTGTTTTCTTTTTCTGTTCCATTTTCGTCGTTTTACTGAGTCCTGATTTTCTATTGTTACGTTTTCCTTATTTTCAGACACAGCTTATTCTTTTCCTGTCTCAATTTTGACATTTTCTGTCCCAGTTTCCGTCTTTTATTTACTTTTTTACGTTTTCGTATTGTTCGTTCTTCCTCTTATTATGTCCTGCTCTTCCACTTTTCTGTCAGTCCGATTTTTCTTCTCCATTTAATTCCTATTGTATTCGTTTTTCAATTTCTTTATTTCAGTTCAGGTTCTTCTCTTTTGCTGATTTCGTTTCTCCGTTTTTCATTTTCCGCTTTTTCTCCTTTTCCTTTTCCCCTTTCTACCTTGAGTTTTCTCTTTTTTTGTCTCGTTTTTTCCTCTTCTGTCTAGTTCTTACTTATTTTCTTTCTCATTTTCTCTATTATCTCTATGGATTTTCCTAATTTTTTCTCGTTTTTCTTCTTTTCTTTTCCGTTCTTCGTCTTTTTCTGTCCATATTTATTTTAGTTTTTCGGCGACAATTCACTTATTGAATTTGGACCAAGGACCTGGGTTCAAATCCCAACCCCGCAGAACTGGGTCATTCGTGCCAAACTGGTAAAATGATTATAATCAAACTAAAAAAAATTGGGCCGAATTTGGGAGACGTTTCCACACTTCTCGGTCTTGGGCTGCTTCTTTCTAGTCACCCCTAACACCCGCTGTTCTAGCATCCTGTTCACGCAACGGGTGTGGGGCCTGCCACGAAGTCGACGGTCTCTGTCAGGTTCTTTGCTGAATATAGTTTTCGCTTGTCTTTCATCCGGCTACTTGCTACATGTCCAGCCCACTATAGCCTGCCGTGTTTTATTCGTTTCAGAATATCCGCATCTTTGTATGCTTGGTAAATATCATGGTTCATGCGCCTGCGCCACATTCCTTCTTCTAATATATCCCTAAGAATTGATCGCAAGATCTTACGTTAAAAAACATCAAGAACTCGTGGGTCGTTCTCTTTCAACGTTTGTCGAGTACCACCTGGAGAATTAGCATCTTGTAGAGCGCGAGTTTCGTACGGAGTTGCAGTCTACGGGACCTCAGCAGGTTACACTATCCGTAGAAGGCCCTATTGGCAGCCGCTATTTGCCTTTTTACTTCACGGCTCACATCGTTGTCACATGTCACTAACGTAGCCAAGGTAAACAAATTCGTCAACCACTTCAAAATCATCACCACTGCAGCTCCAACACCCGAAGGGCTACAACGCTCTCTACCAGCCATCATATACTTCGTTTTGGCAGAGCAAACCTTACGAGCATGTGAGATTTCGTAATAATAGTACCGCTTCTCTGCACGTCTACCCTTCAGATACCACTTTCCAATGCAATGTTGAATAGCAAATTCCATAGCCCGTCACCTTGCTTCAAAATATCAACCATCACAAACGTGTCCGATGTCTTGCCCGCTATTCTAAAGCTTGATTTTGATCCATCAAGGGTAGCAAGTATCAGTCAGTTTTGTCGAAAAACCATAATACAAGCATAATCCGCCATAGCTCATTTCCTTTAACTGAATCATACGCCACCTTGAAGTCTACAAACAAATGGTGTCTACAAGTCGGCAAGTTCACATTCTCAGAATGTATCGAGAATTTGTAGCAAGGGTAATATTTGGTCCGCTGTGGAGCGTCCTTATCGAAAACCTCAATGGTATTCGACAACAAAGATTTCCTGTAACGGCCTCAGTCTATGAAACAAAATGCGGGAGAGCATTTTATATTCAGAATTGAGGAGGGCAATGCCCCAATAATTGCTGCATTCGAGTCGGTGACTGTTTTTGTAAATAGGGCATATGAGACCTTCCAACCAGTTCGTTTGGTTCATGAAATGAATTGATTATAAGGTAAACATTCAGGAAAACCACTTCTCTGGATATTTTCAAGGACTTGGGAGGAGAAGAAACTACCGGAGGAGTGGATGGAAGGTGTAGTCTGTTCCATCTACAAAGAGGGCAATCGGTTCTAAATCTACACCAGGCTAAAATAGAAAGCTAAGAAGATAGGCTTACAAATCAATACGTCAAAAACCAAATATATGGTAGGAAGTAGCTTCAGAGAAAGTAACGTTTGCATCTCACGGACAGTGACTATTGACGGAAATGAACTGAAAGTGGTTGATGAATTCTTATATTAGGGTCTCTGGTCACCGTCGACAATAATACGAGTAAGGAGATACAATGACGCATTCAAGCTGGAAATCAAGCCTACTTTTCCCTCCGCAAGGAGGTTTGATCATGGAGCATTCGCCGCCGCACAAAGCTGACAAAACGCAAAATAGACCAGGTAGAAGACTATCTACGGACTTGAGACAGCAACTTTGCTTACGGAAGACATACGTGTAATTGCCGTGTTTGAACGAAAGGTGTTGCGGACTATTTTTGGTGCGAGAGAGTATGCGTGAAACTATCAATGATTCCCCTTTGAATACAACAGATATCGTTACTTTGTAATATGCGTTACATATTGGAAACAGCCCAATTTTGCGTGGCAATAAATTTACTCAGCGCAGCAACAGTACTCTCTCATGCATTTCAGTTTCTTTAGAGTTTATCGCTAATCGCAATATAACGTTTGACACCTGAACCAATGAATAGCTACTCTTGTACGGTATCAAAATCATTTTCCTAGGCTCACGGAAAAATGGTAGTAAGATGCTATGAAGAGGTGTAGGTAAAGTTTGTGTTTTATCAAAATTAGGCAGAAGTTATGAAAATTAAGCATAACAGAGTAACTGTACCACAAATAAAATGCTATTAGTGATTGTTTTTTAGGAAGGTAAACATAGATAAGTGAGAAATTTTGATTTTACTACCATCTAGCATACCAAACCACCACCCAAAAGCAACGCTTCGTGTGGTGTCCTATTAATATTTTAACTGTTTGTTCACATGTTAGTTGTAAAACAATTATACTTCTAATAAATCTGTCACAATGAGTGGTGCTATCAACAATTTCGTGGAAATTGATGAATACAAATCAGTGTTGTAAATGATAACCCTGAATAGTTATTAAATCGTAGTTGTAAGTGATTTCCTTGAGTAAGCTAACTGTTGGAGACAAACTGTATATCAGTTTCAAGCCAGTTACTTAAAATTGACTGTGCTACAAGTCATACAAAAATTGTCAAAATGCAAAATCGTCGCACATCATTAGAAGATATGTAATTGTGGTCTGTTGGTTTAACTCTTAGTGGAACTGCAAACTCTAAGAAACTGATAAAAATGATATGCAGAGTACAGACATTTAGGATATTTAAACCTCACTTCATTTAAAAAATGTATATAAATGTTTTATGGAATTTATTACAGTACAGTAAATTATAAATTTACGTAACAAACTGCTGAACCTCTTGTTCGTTCTCCTAGACACAGATCTACATACTTTTTTTTATTTTTGTCCCGCTCTATCGCCATTTCTGTTCGTCATTTTTCTCTTCTCGTTTTCTTTTTTTCTTTTTACATCCCGTTTTTATTCATTTTTATCTCTTTCTCTTTCTCTGTCCAGTTCATTTTCATTTTCTTTCTCTTTTTCGACTTTTATATGTTTTTTAATTTTTTCTCTTTTTTCTTCTTCTTCTCTTCGTTCTTCATATTTTTTCTGTTCATTCTCTTCGTATTTCCTCTTTCACTTCTATTTTCGTCCGCTTATTTTTATATTTTTATGACCAGCGTTCTCTCCCGTCGTGTTACGTTTTGTTTACGGTTGTCTTTCTTTCACACCAGTTTTTATTCTTTTTATCTCGCGTTTTTTCTGTTTTTATCCCGTTTATCTAGTTTTTGTAACGTGTTCCTTTGTATTTTTTTCTGTCTCATTTTTCCTTTTTTGCTTTGTTGCAGAGAGCCACAGAAGACCGACTACCTGTAGTTCCATCACAAGTCCATCTGTGAATATGTTAGGAAAATTTACCAACAATTTCATAAGGAACCGTTTGCACTACTTTGTTTGGTTCTTGTTATGGTTTTTCTAATGTGGTATATATTCAGGAAAAGCGAGTTTTTCAGCCATAGCTGAGGAACAACCAAAAATATTATCATGAAAATTTTATCATTAAAATATTAGATATTGACCAACAAGAAAAGAATTTCGTTTTGAAAGTGAGAAAGTGTCTGTTGCGAAGATTGATAAAATTAGAACTGAAAAATTTTCAGTATATGGGCCAAAAATATATTCGGTTGTTCAATGGCAGGTGGGTCTCATACTCACGCGCTTTCGATTCCCGGCCGATTGTTTGATTGCTCTAAACATACCGCCACACTCTTATATTAGGTAGCCTAATATCCAATTTTGTTCTTATGTTTCTAATTCTATCATTTCACACACTCGTCTAGGAGACGATATTATTTTTTGTATCTAAAATTAAACTTCAGTCATTTTTTGTATGATTGCGATTTGTGTCGAGAAGATAGACTGTCATTAATTCAGTCAGTGCGATAGAAACAGGTAGTCTGTTTCCGGACGTTGCTCCGGCAAGTTTAGTGTTTCTTCTTTTTGTGCTTGTATCTTACCCACATGTATTTGACAATGTACATGAAATTGAACTTAAAATTGAACATAAAGTAGGAATTAAAATTGGATGTAAAGTGGATTTAAATTTCACTTGAAACTATATTTAGAATTGGACTTGAAACTAAGCTTAAATTTGGACTTGAAATTGGTGTTGAAATTGAGTTTGAATTAGGCTTGAAGCTGAACTTCAAATTTATTTTGTAACTATACATGAAATTCGACTTAAAACTATTTATACGGAATTAATTTACATACCGAAAAAATAGTGGCATATTAAATTGAAAACTGCGCATTTGTGGATTACAGAAATTGTTTTGTTTTACATTTAGTTTTACAGAGAAGGTGAGGCACACGTCCCAACCTGGACATGCCAATGGCAATGTAGATTGATTTTTCTTGTGTAATTTAAATTGTTTGCGATGTTGGTCTAACGAACTAGTCGTCGTATGTTCGAATCTCGGCTGGGACGATGCTCTAGTCAGTAGGGTCGTTTAGTAGCCCCGTAACTGTACTTAAAGCCGTTTATAACCCAAAAACTATGCTTTAAATTGCTTATTTGCGTAACTTCTAGTGAAAATGATAGTTTATGGATACCTAGTGGCAGTGCTGTTCCTAAAAACAATGCAACCGTGGGCTCCATAAATTCACAAAACACAGAAATAGCTAAGTCAGCAGCACGTTCTTCTGAATATCGAAAGTAATTTAGTAACTTCCTCTACCATTAAAATCTGAAGCAAACATTCCAATGCATTCAACTTCTGCTAGGTGTTTAGCTATGTGGTAAATCTGCAAATACCGTGCCATATCTGGCTCGTTTCTATCCGATCCGAGTTTCAATAGAATAAAAAATCATCGACCGCTACGGAAGGCTGCACCATCTGACGACGGCGGTGGTGCACCTGCCGCGTCGGGTCACACAATATTGTGAAAATGAAGAAAATTACGAAAATAGTTTTAATTTTCATCCCCGTCTCAGTTTCTATGTTATTCGCGAACTAACTGAGCGACGCCGACGTCGTCAATCGGCGGCGGATCATGAGCCACGAGCATGCAAGCCTGCCTGCCTGCCTGACAGAGGACCGACACGGCGGCGTAAAGAGACCAAGCTCGGCAGCTACCTATAGCAGCCAGCGGAAGGGTACACCAACCGCAACCACCACCGAGAGCTTCCCGGCATTATTGCTCGGGGCAGTTTCTTTGCATGCCGGTACGGAAAGTGCCGCGCTTCGGTTTAAGTTTAATTAAGCATATTACTCTAATTGGGTAATATTTAACGACGGGTGGGTAGCTGCGTTGCCGGCACCCGTCGGTTGCGTTGGAATGATTCACGGCCTGTGCAAAAATAGAGGATCAGTTCCTTGGGAAGTGGTTTCGAAGTTTTGAAAGTGAAACGGATATTGTGTGAAGAAGTTCCGAGCCATTCTCTTCCGTAATCATTTTCACCATGACCGAAAAAGTTTCCCCGAGGCCGATACGATAGGGCGGCCGGTTGGTGAATAACTTCGTTTGGATTGTACATATAGGCAGTATCGTGTAAAACAGGGTAAAACTATCGCTTGCAGATGAGAGTTTCACAAATTATTGAATTAACTGTTTTAAAGCATTATTAAATTTTGGATGGACTCTATGCTAACAATAACTAACTATAACTAATTAAAAGTTCAAATTAAATATATTCTATTACCAACAATTCTTAATGTAATTTTTTGCGTCCATTATTCTGAGTTATTATGGTAAGGTGGCTGCCAGAGGTTGGAGAATTCACAAATTGAATACATACACCCATTTGGGCAGACAACTTCGGAACTTACGTTTCTTAGTGAAACAATTTTAAATTTTCCAGCGGAAGTTCGACCTACGGACGCTGCATTTATTCATTCAATGTTTTCCGTTGCGACTGATCCAGTGTTAACAGCGACAAGCCTAGTTTTGGTGGTGTGTTAATTGCTGTTGCCGGGCGGCATCGTTGTTCCCGCATTAACACATGTAACGGCAATAGGCTGGAACAGGTGTGTGTCTGTTACGATACGGGGTCATCGTTTCCCAATGTGCAATATTTACATTCCTCCCGATAAAAGCCGATCAGTTGATTTAATAGAAGAGCACATTATCACCGTCCGTGAACTCTGCAACAGGGCCTCTCAAGGTGACACTGTCCTTGTGTGCGGCGATTACAATCAATCCTGCCTTGCATGGCGCAAAGACGAGAGCGGTACTCTTCCTAATTGTCCTAACCTTGTCGTATTCAACTCCAGCGAATATAGCGCTGATCGATGGCATGGACTTCTTGACAATGAATCAAGTAAATCTACAACTGAATAACAACGGCCGCTCTCTAGCTAAGTTTTTGTGTCTGTGGCCAGCCGTATTGTGGTTACCACTTCCGAGGATCCCCTACTACATACCTGTTTTCATCATCCTCCACTGGATATTCTCATTAATGTTTGTGGCGAAGTTTTGGGGTCGCTACCAACGACAGTTGAACGCAGGAGAGAACTAAATTGCCGGAAAATCGATTTCGACACTCTTTCTGCGTACCTGTCAGCTGTAGATTGGAACTGTATCCACAATTGCGTGGATGTTCATGGTAGGGCCTCCCTGCTCTGCGATGTTATCCGTCAATGGTTAAACTCAAACGTTCCAGTGAAAAGAAAACCAATTTCACCTCCATGGAGTGCTCCTTTTCTTCGTAAAGCGAAAAGGGACCGCAATCGTTGGCTGCATCGTTTGAGGACTAATAAATCAATAATGGTAAAGAACAATTTCAAGAGTGCGAGAGACAACTACAGAAAGTTAAATGCTGCACTTTGGAAGTCGTACGTTCTAAGGGTGCAGTTTGGTTTGCGTCGGAATCCAAAATTCTTTTGGAGTTTTGTGAAGACGAAAAGGAAAAATCAGTCAATCCCATTCAACATGGTTTACGATGCCAGAGAATCTACGAGTGAATTTTGCTTCTGACTCTGAAGCCGAACAATCGTCCGATGCAGACGCCGAACTTGCCGCGTCTAATGTTTCACTGGATTCTGTAGACCTGGATATGTTTGTAATTGTCGCTTCCTTAAAAAAGTTAAAAAGCTCGTACGTTCCTGGACCGGATGGAATCCCGGCTGTAGTGTTTTGTCGCTGTGCTAGCTCTTTTGCTGAGCCGTTAGCCGCCATTTTCAACCGATCATTTGACCGGGGAGAGTTTCCTGCGAGCTGGAAGCTGCCATACATGTTTCCCGTGTATAAAAGTAGTGGTCGTCGTGACGTCAGGAATTACCGTGAGATTACATGCCTTTCCGCCGCTTCGAAGCAGTTCGAGATTATCGTCAGCGATCGAATTCTACAAGCCACGAAGTCTTATATCTTCTCAGTTCAACATGGTTTCAATCCCGGCAGATCCGTAACTACAAACTTGTTAGACTTCGTTATCACTTGTTCGACGGCTATGAAAGGCAGAGCGCAAGTAGATGTCATCTATACGGATCAGAACGGGGCTTTTGACAAAATTGACCACAAAGTGTTACTCCGTAAATTGTTGCGAGTGGGATCCTCGAGCAGATTGGTGTTGTGGGTTTCATCCTATCTGACTGAAAGAACGCTTCATGTCAAACACGGCCTAAGCATCTATTCACCTTTTGTTAATATCTCTGGCGTTTCGCAAGGGAGCAATTTAGGACCACTTCTGTTCTTCATTTTCTTCAACGATGTTGCATTCTCGCTTGGTTATGGTTGTAAACTTATTTACGCCGATGATTTGAAAATCTACGAAGTGGTGTGCTCTATCGAAAACTGCATCCATTTGCAAATGTTGCTTAACGTGTTCGTCAATTACTGTCAGCTGAACAAACTCATTATTGACCAGTATCGCAAAATGCAACGTCATGTTCTTCAGATCCGATTATGTTTGATTACCATATCGACGGTACTATTCTGAATCGAGTGAACCATGTAACAGACCTTGGTATTCTTCTGGATCCTAAGCTTACTTTCCATGCGCACTACAGGTCGATCATCTCCTAGGCAAACCGACAACTTGGCTTCATCTCTAAAATTGCCAAGGACTTTACGGGTCCGCATTGCAAAAGCATTATACTGTTCTCTTGTTAAGCCGATCCTTAAAGCGCTTCAATTATATGGACACCGAGCGACGTAAAGTGGCACTTAAGGATCGAGCCGAGTCCAAAAAAGATTCATACGGCTCGCTCTCAGGAATCTTCCGTTGAGTTATCCCTGCAATGTTCCGGCGTATCCAGATAGATGTCAACTGCTTGGTCTCGAAACGCTCGCTTGGAGACGAAAAATCAAGCAAGCCCCTTTCGTTAATAATTTTTGAAACGATGGTTCTACAATTGATGAAGGGACGGTAAGGGAAAGTAATAAAGGATTTTTTTTTTGGAAATGGAGGGGAAAGAGTGGAAAGGAAGGGGAGGTGGGGGGGGGGGGGTAGTAGGTAGCTACGCTTAACAAGTTGTCGTTGTGACTCCTACCTTTTGTCCAATGCTGGAAGGTGCATGGGTTGAACCAAGCTATAATCTGAGATTTACCCGGATTTGAACCCACAGCACCCGCCAGGGCATGTGGATCGCTGGTACCCGTGTACCTATGAACCACAGAGGCGCTGAACAAAAGGAGTCTGCACAACCCCCCTTATTAATGTAGCGACGTGGGTTGGGCTATTTTTAGACACAAATTGTGTCTCTTCTCCACCTACTGTAGAGACCACCGACCGAGAAGTTTAATCTAACTTTGTGTTTACTGGCGGGACGACGACACTATGCAGGCCCTTGCGACTTACAAGGTACTGTTAGCCGCGGTTCTCGGCGCGGGGTTTCGGGGGAAGGTCCCCTTTCTGTGAAAATTGGCCAAACCTCGTGATTTTAGTCATGACCTTGAAATGCGGTCAGGCATATATGAATATTTTTTGAAACGATGGTTCACCAATTGAAGAGACGGTAAGGGAAAGTAATGAAGGATTTTTTTGGGAATGGAGGGGAAAGTGTGGAAAGGAAGAGGAGGTGGGGGGGGGGGGGGGTAATAGGTAGCTGCGCTAAACAAGTTGTCGTTGTGACTCCTACCTTTTGTCCCATGCTGGAAGGTGCTACATTAATAAGGGGGGTTGTGCAGACTCGTTTTGTCCAGCGCCTCTGTGGTTCATAAGTACACGGGTACCAGCGAGCCACATGCCCTGGCGGGTGCTGTGGGTTCAAATCCGGTTATAATTTCACATTATAGCTTGGTTCGACCTATGCACTTTCCAGCAATGAACAAAAGGTAGGAGTCACAGCGACAACTTGTTATGCGTAGCTACCTATTACCACCCTCCTTCTTTTCCACTCTTTCCCCTCCATTCCCAAAAAAAACCTTCATCACTTTCGTTGTTAAACTGCTGGCTGACGACATCGATTGCTCACATCTTTTATTAATATTTTTTTGAAACGGTGGTTCTACAATTGATGGAGGGACGGTAGGGAAGGGTAATGAATTTTTTTTTAAGTGGTGGGTAAAGATCGGGAAGATGAGGAGGGGGAGGGGGGCTAATTGGTAGCTATGCATAACAAGTAGCCGTTTTGATTCCTACCAAAATTGGATCATTCGTGACTTCTGCTTAGTTGAGACTCAAACCCGCCCAAGCAACAATTTGAGTTTTATTGCACTTTTATTACGGTATTTATGACCGCATTTTGTTAACCAGAACCGTCAAAAGTGAGTAATAAAACCAACATTGTTACTTGGACCGGGTCCTCGGCGGGAATGGCATGAATGCTAACCACTACACCGGGATTGAATCCATTAGAACAAATTGTCAGATGGATTATAAATGAATAAACAAATAAACATAGATTTAAGAATTGGTATTTAGTCTTTATACAAAATACACGTGTTGTTTTACTCTTACGCCAACCTTTTGATCCCGGTTTTGGATATATTTTTCCATAATTCAAAGCTGTTTATGAGATTTCGTATAATTTTTACGACAAAGTAAGCAAAGTCTACCCGAAGCGGAGTTCCGAAGTCTCAAAATTGTACTTCATCCGGTTCTAGTACACACTCGTCAAAAAATTCAAAAGTTTGCAATTACAAAAAATCATCAGACGCGACAAAAATGTCAACCAGTTTTTTGCTGCTCGTCATGCACATTATAATTATTATTAAGTTCAGCTCATGAGTCTCCTCTACAGCCTCTACAAACGATGTACGAAAAAAAAACAACAAATGGTATTCCTTAGCAGCACAAAACCTTCACCCCTGCTGCTGATCTTACGTACCTGGCAGGTGTAAATGCCTTCGTCAAGCCGGCTTGCTCTGGTGATGCCCAAAAGTGCCGTGTAGTGATCCTTGGAGTCGAGAGGCAACAGCCGGGTCCACATATTTCTGAATTAATGATGTGCCGTCGTTGTTGTACATATTTGTTGATGTTGATGTTACGGGTGACATCCAGACGCATGTAACAAGCGCACACGGGAGGGGGGAGTGGCGTTCGCCCCGTCAGAAGGTCATCCGGAGGTAAGGCAAGATGAAAGCAACCACCCATCGGTGGCAGTGAGCCGTTGAAACGATATGTAAATAAGAACAGGTTGAAATAACTTTTATTAAGGCTTCAGCTTCCTTCCATAGGGACCTTGCCCGGCCCGGGAAAAGGCACAAGGATGCGGCTAAGTGAATGTTTTTGCATTTCAAAGGAATCAGAGCAAGTAAATTTGTGAAAGGTGGGATTAGGCGATCAAATTGGTATAGAAATCTTACACTAAAGTGTGTGATGTGTAAAGATAACAAATTCACGTTCCTGAAAGCGTTCAAGCTGGGGGACTAAAGCAATGAAAAAGTAAATATTTTAGACCTCGGCTTTCGCCGAAAGTATACCCACCAGGCGGCGAAAATGCTTGAAACAGGGACGTAGAACAAAAGGTTGTCACAGGTGAGCGGTTAGCTAATGGCGTGGGATAATGCGAAGCGAAAGGTGGAAGAGCAGGGTCGCTGCAAAATTTATGGCGCGCGTTCATTGTTATCAGTGACTTACCGTGTTGCCTTCGTCACGTTCACGAAGAAACCGTTCTTGTACCAGCGAAAAGTCATCGTCGATGAGCCCTGCGCCACACAGGACAGGATGAATTCGGTGTTCTCACGCACGGGACTCCGCTGATTGACGACCACGGACTGGAAAGAAAGAACGGAAGAGGGGAAGAGAAGGAGCGTGCGGAACCGCAAATTGCAAATTAATGTTCTGTTAAGTGGATTTGGGTGGACTTCAACACAGTGATCTAGAGAGTGGAATATCAGTAAACATGATTGATGCTGAATGTTTCTGTGAACTCTCGCAGGAGTGCAACTTTAAATGAATTATCTTAAATATTTACCTTGGAAGATGTATGTCCAATTTACTTTAATTAGATTTTTACGAAAGGAAATTTTTGAAAAAATGAGTTTTGAACCATTGTGCGTATGTGAAATGGTTTTGTTCAATGGTTGTGAATAGTAATGAAGTTTCATCGATTTTAATAAGAGGCTATTAGGTGCATCAAATAAGCTTGTTCAAAAGCATTCAAGTAAATATTTATGATAAATGTCGTTTTTAGGAGTGTCTAGTATATAAACAAACATTTCTTAATTACACGAAAGACTTCTTAAAAGTAGTGTAGAGTTCTCTTTACTTCCACTGATTTTTAAAATACACTCCCGTCCAAAATGAAAGCGTCACAACGCGCAACATCCCATAAACAGAGGACTGCTCATTATGTATATGGAAACTGCGTCTGCTTCATCCTGAGAAATTTCATACGATGCGCTTCTTTCGTTTTTGTACTGCCACCAGCATGTCAAGATCTAGTATAAGCTGTTATACTTTTAGAGTGGGAATCTTGCCATGCTATTCAGGGTTTGATGAGAGCTATTCGTCACATACTTGTAGACATAAGTATTAGAGATGTTCACATCCTACACAAAATCTCGCACAAAAATGATACGAGCTTGTGAACTCACCAAGGCAGATATTTTGTGCACCAAAGTTTGCTTTCTCCTGCTTCTGCTTTTTGCCCTGAATCCTGGCAAAAATTGAGCTTCTCTAACAAATATGCTCAGACACATTCAATCGTTCACCTGAAAGCCTCTTACAAATGCTAAGCTGCCTGGTTGCCTGTACCTACGCTTGGGGAAGCGATTGTATCTTTCTGTTTACATTAATAATTACACTTTGCCTACTCCTAGATGAAGAACACGGCAGCCTCCTGGAGGAGGGAATACTATCGCTTTTCTTTCATTTGAATGGTGCTCGTTCAAAGGTACTGTTTCTTTTCTGTTCGATTTCCCCTGTGAGAATTATTTATGAACGATTATCTTACAAACAATGTGCTGTTTTTGTTTGTGGATTGTGACAACAATCACTAGGTTTCTTTTTGAAGACTTAATTCGTAAATGTAGATCATAAGGTTTTTTTATTGGAAAGTTTCCACAGGTAATCGTATAAAAAGATTACTTCTTAATCCATGGAGGCGCATTGTTATTTGTTTTTTCAGATTCCCCTTAATAAGGCGGTAGCAGGTGCTGAGGGGATTCCTTTATATATACCTGATTTTGCATTGTGTACAGTAACCATCATCATACTTTAGGTAATCGTAATATAAGTAAAAAATATTAAAATGAAATTTATATTTGCAATAGTTTCCTTGAAAATAAGTTTAGAATTTATTGCAAACCTGTCATATTCAAATGAAAGCAACCAAAAATTATTTTAAGTAAAATATATCCAACGGTTCAAATCATAACAAGGTGTATTTACTAAAATGATTCCTCCCCGATTTTCGCAGCATCAAACGCTTCCATTTTGGTCGCAGTCAACGCGCATCATTTCACTATCACTATTCAATTTAATAACACCCATTCTAAGCCGTGCGTCGTCCCAGTAAATGCTCTTATGGAAACCGTTAAAGCGGAAATCGACCTAGAGCGGTACATAAAAATCAATGGGTATCTCTTACCTGCAACATTAGGCCGGCATCCTGGCGAAAGGTTGGTTTGTACGCGGCGAAAGCAATACCGGGACCGCCAGCGTTGCCGCTTCGAGCGCGCTGCTCGACCATGCGCTCCATCGTATCCCGTATCCGGCCTGCATCAATTTTGGCGCCGAAAAATTGAAACGTTACCTCATTGTTGGTCCTGCAAGGGGAAAAACGAGGCAGACGGGAAAAGTACTTTTACTACCTACATGAACACGGAATATTTTCATACCCCGCTTGACATGTATCACCGATGGATTATGGAGTGAAAAGTGCTGATGTGGTTTTGTGAGGTGTGATTGGGTTTTCTGTTTTCAATGTTAAATAAATGGAAAAAAATTGTTCGTTTTTATTTAGAATCGGTTGTTGACTTCGAAAGCATATCACTTGTTTTGAAAGCGCGAATATGTTTGGATATTCGGTTCTAAAAATTAAACGTGCGTGATGGCCCTGAACAAACAAGTTGTGAACAAACAAGATTCAGTGAACTATTTCCACCATTTACGAAAAAATTTCAGCCTTAGTATTGAATTGAATAGCAGTGAACGTTACCAGTGAAATTTATACACTAGCGTCGCCAAAAGGATGATTGTTGATATTTAAAATAGCTCATTTTGAGCGGGGTAAATCATCCATTATTGCGAAAAAAAAATGAGTTTATCGTTATATAAAAGGTCTTAATAGATTATCTTACCGATTTAGCAAGTTATAAAAAAATATTCATGTGAATTGCAAGCAGTAAAAATTAAGAATCTTGAGCATTATCAAGTAATTTGAATTTAAACTACAGCCCCTGATGTTGTCAGACTAAAATATTTTATAGATATAAAGTAGGTACTTACTTCCCTGACAGCACTTCCAGATCGTTTATTTTAGATAAATTTGAAGTCCGCAAAAAGCGATTTATCTGTAATGAAATAAAAAGGGAAATAAATTGTTAGAAATGTTGATTTATCTAAAAAGAGTATTTTCATTAAATTTTTATTGTATGTTGCATTTTTTCAAACCGATTAAAGTTAAAAGTTGTGGGTTTACAGTCTGTTTTCGAAACAGATTTAGTAATTTTTGATTTTTGAAATTAGTTTTCGCCCTAAAGCTTGGATATTTGTTTCTTTTCGGAAAATTTTCAACTCGTTTTTGTGTTTGGCGTTTGAGAATTGAGATTTCCCTTTTGAGTCATAGAGTTCCATGAAATCATTAGTCGGGACCTATTTTTAAAAAATCATGGCTAATTGTCGATATTAAAGATTTTGATATCAGTTGAAATGTACATCTTTATAAGCTGCTCAGCAGGAAATATTTAATAGCAGATAATAATAGAACATTGAAAATATTCGGACTTTCGTGTTTTTATGTTGTAAGAACCAAAGTAGAAAGGGTCCCTTTTTTACTTTTTTCTTTAACTCAATTTCACATTTTTTAAGGAGAAATGAGTTCTGTAAATTTCAAAAGCAGTTTTTTTGTTTGAAACAAAAATTCTGTCAATGCAAATATATTCTCTGTGTTCTGATTGACGAGGAGAATGCAGTGAATACATTTCCAAAAAACAAAACTCTTGTTTTGGGCCCAAAAACTGCTTCCGAAATTAGGCTTTCGGACGAAAAGTTAATGACTACTCACTTCCCCTTAAAGAAACAAAATTTCTTCAATGAGACACTTCTCCTCCTTCTCCTCCTCTAGCAGCTTATAGACGAAGTGGATCGTGCTGTATAAAGAACTAGCTGATTGCCCGATCTCATATATGCGAACCTCCTACTATGACCAGTCTTGAGATCTGGAGTCTTCGATGTGAGCGAGCAGAAACTCACAAAATTAAAGAAACGGTACTCCGCCATGATGTACAATCACTTTCAAAAGCCGCTCCTGACATGGAAATAAGCGCTCAAGGCCAATAAGGCACCTCGCACCAACACCCAAAGATTGCATGAGCTTCTTCTTTCATTTCAGTGTTCGATTTTGATTTTCACCAGAGTTGGTTATGCGATCCGCTGAGGTTGTTCGTATTTCGGTTGGTATACAGATAATAGTTTCAGGAAACAAGTCTCGCGGAAAAATCGATACTTACTTTTCGCATGGTTAGAAATGACTGAGCGACCAGTCTTCCAAACTGATTTTCTCATCTATTTGAATCAATACGTTTGAGCATGCTGCAACGTAAAGTCGCTTCACAATAGGATCACTGACATCACTGACGCTGTATGTGTTACGTGGTCTGGCCAAATACAAAATTCGGTGTTCATTAATTGTAGTAACAATCATTTTTTGTAACATTTTACATCCAGTAAGCGTTTTCCAGTTGACCTTGAGCTACGGCATTGATTTAACAAGCAAGTAGAAAGTTCGATTTGGGATACTGGGAACGGGTGTCAATAAGATCGTAAGATCGTTATAGGATCGTTCCACTAGCCTCATAAATGTTCTGTGCTCTAACAGCTGGCTGCAAAGTTTGTTGAATACGCTCAATGCTTTTTGCCTGCACATAGGTACTGCACAAGCTGTTTCAAGATTGAAAGCACTAGTGAGTAATAAAGGGTTTCAGAAGGTTTCAGAATCGTGAAGCTGGTTGGTGTAACTGATTGGTGTGCACTCAGAAATATTTTGCGGCATGTTAATTCGGATGGAATGAGTCATCTAGCGTCTACAGCTACAGCAGTCACCGCATATTTCATTATGCTGAAAGATCTTAGTGTCGTCAAAAAACATGCGCCATGCAGTAACAGTTTGGTGGCATCATTAATAAACAATGAAAGTAGTAACGGTCCCAATATACTACCTTGAGTGACCTTAAAATTGTTACTGAAACAGGCAGATTGAGATGAACACAAGTTTACAGCAATTTTACGATTGTGTAGATAAGATTCTAGCCATGCTACCATTGCAACAGAGTATTTAGCAAGCTTGTCCCAATTTAAGTTCATTAAATATTATCGACCTGTCTTAAGTTATTTTGTTGTTCATGTCGTAGTCACTATTAAGTAACCATTTTAATCAATCTTAATTTCTTATAAACCAAACACAGCATTCAAATTGGAGAATTGAAGGAAGAGCGGTTGCCCACAGCTACTGCTTATTCATTCAATTTCTTGAACACCGCGTATTCACTGCCAGATCTTGCTTAGTCTAACCATCTCGCTCGCTGTACTCCTGGTTCTACTGGATTTTGAGTAAATACCTTCTTAGCAAGTTAAAATTGCAATATATGTGATGCAGAATACGTTCATATTTTACCGTATTCTACCCACACTATTGTAAAGCTCTTATTTATCTTCTTATCTGCCTTAGCAAATTTGGTCACTGTAGTTCATAATTAACATGCTGCGAATTTATTGTGACAATCGAGGTCCTATCGCGAGTCAGTTGCACATTTCTCTCAATATTGAAGTTTTTAAATTTAACTGGAAGAGTCTTAATTAAATTAGTTACAAAACTTTGCCATTCCTTAAATCAATATTTCAGTTGAAACCTCACTTTCTCTGCCGGTTTCTTCATCGTATTATTAGACGTTGGTATGTATATAAAGCGCATAGTGGTTTCATTTCGTCTGGTTTCGGAACCCCACCTACAAACATTGTACTGCAAGGAAAGTTAAGCTAGTTTTCGCTCTAAGCTTTGATATAGAATACAGTTGTAGAACGGCAGATGCACTGCATCGAGTTTCTAAATGCTTTCTTCAAAAGCGCATTGTCAGCTGAAATATAATTTATGGTGGGATCAGTTTGCCGGCTGCACTTTATGTTGATGATTGATTGATATTCCCTGCATGACTGAATTTGTTGTGGCACCATTAGAAATGATGTTCAATATTAATAGTAATCATGATAAACTTTTCTCAATGAGTTTTAGTAAACGTAATCGAAATATAACATTAATATATGATGTTCAAACATAAACTAATTATAATTTGATTTTAGTATAAACTATCTAAACGACCAAAACCTTTTTCCCATACGAAGTAAATTTCAATACAGGTGATATTCCACACCAGCAGCAAAAGAGTACGTAGACCTTCTAAATTTAGCGAATAAGTGAACTATTTTCATTACTACATTCACCCTCACCGCTGGCTGCCGTAACCGGTAGAACTCGAAGATGAAAATTAGTGAAACCTCCACATTGAAAGAGCCAATTACGGGCTCTAATCCCACGGTCTCGGCTGCGGTACATTGTCTGCGAGGCGAACCATTTCCATATATTCTTTTTTTTCTTTGCTTTCCCAAATTAATGCCGTGCCGGCTTTCGTCTGTACAGCTGTCCTTATACGCGAAAGCAAATCAAGCAGATCTTGAATCCTATAAGCCGGTAAGCTTGTTCGTGAATCCGAACTCAGACGGTTTTTTTCCTTTCATTCACAAAAGAAATGTTTTTTCTAGTACCAGCTTTATCTGGCCTCCTGCTACTAGTACTTTCTTTGACTTTTCCACAGGGCTGAAGCCCAAATGTGCCAATTATTCTCTCTTCTCTCTATCGTACCAAATCCTGGCAAATTCTGGCATTGCCGTGGGCTTAGGTTGACTGGCTTTTCATTCAAGTTCGCGCTATCTCTTCTGTAGGCTAAATTAGTCGAAATTATGCAATAAAGCAACGTGGAATTTGAAACCATCCCCCGCCAATTGAACTTGATACCCTTATTGAATATGCAAAATATACACCTCTGGTGCGTTGCGATATTTGACACCACGGCGCGACAGTTCTCCGGTCACCCTAGGTGACGTGCTTAAAAGCTTACGATGTCTCTAACGCGTTAACAAGATTTGCTTCGCAGATATTCCGCTCGCTTGGTTTCACCGTGGGGATAATATAAGTTTACTCTTTTTTAATAACTCGCTAATTGAAGTATTTGCTTTGTGCGGCAGCCCGATTTTCCCGCTAACTTTGTTCTCTCGCTTTTCCAGGCGACAACAGCGTACACCGACTGGAAACTGCTGGAATGTGCTGTGCTGTGGGCTATACAGACTCCGGCCTGTATTGAAGGGTCGCTTCGCTGTATCAGACACCGACACTTCAGAGGTGTTGCTTGCCAGGCGTGAATTTCATCCGCAAAACCATGCGACGAGGTGTGAAAATTGTGATAAAACTCGACACGTAAGTGTCTTCAACTGATGTCGACAGCCTCGTGAAGAGTTTTTGACAATCATGATCTTCTCCCATATGATTGAGGAGTTTGGGGGAAAAGTTGAAAGCTATTAGCATTTCAGTGTTTGCATTCTTTCTCGGGAAGAATTACAGACATGTGGGTGATTTGTGAGATTTATGTACACATTAAGAGCACTCTAACGAATTACAGAAGTTCAGCATCGTTTCGTTCAATGCACACTGCTCGGTGTTTTGTATAGCACAAACATGTGGGCATTTACGCATTTAAGCTTGCTGTATTTAATAAATTGGCAAAGTAGAAGGTCGGAATGGAACTTTTATTGTTTAACATATGACAGTTCCCAGAAACAGACAAGAACAAATTACCTTGAGCCAACCGGTGCTTGGTGGTGGGAAAATTACACATTTAATTAGCTTCGTATGTGCTTTGTAAAAACTCTTAAATCTTAGAATTGTTGTTATATTAAGGAGAGATCAACGGATTTTATTTTGCACTTAAGTTCACCGGTACCACCAATTGTTGTATTCTTTGAGTGGAAAATGTGATCAATTGAAACTTTGGATGTACAATAAAATACAGAAACCTTCTGAGTTGTTACATTTTGAAGGTGGTTTTTACTTCAAAAGTGATAACGAATGTGTAGTTTAGCACCGTTATCGATGTGAACGCGATATTTATTAAACTGCTTGATAACCGCACACGGTTCACAGAAAGAATCTTTCCTATCAATCTTATTTATATGAATTCACTGATGGGCTCAAAGCTCAAAACAGTACGAACCCAAATATGTTAAGATTTTGATTGATTTGACTAGACCTTGTGAATCTGCTTTTTCGAGTTTTACTCTTACAATCCATCTCAATGTATCCACAAGGGTGTCTATAGTTATGATTTGTTTATTAAAAAGCTGAACAAGGTGAATGTTTTTTCTCCAACCTTTTTGGTTGAAAATATGGTTTACTTAAAGGAAAATTTGTTTAGTGCAATATTTTGTGTTCTCATTGTAAAACAAGAAAATATGAAAATACTATTTTGTTTGATTTACACAAATATTAGGTTCAATTTTCTCATAATTTTTTGAGAATTTTATTCCATAACTTTCGCAGTTACATTTGAACCGGATAGAGTTTCCAAGATATGAATAATTTAAAACTTCGGTGTTTCTTACTTTTCAACTAAACAGATTTTTTTGAAAGATAAAGCATGGTTTAAAGTTGGGCACGAAAAGTTTAAAACGAAACGTAAGATTACAGAATTATGTTAATTTTCAGTCAAATAGAAGGTAGATTTGGAAATCTAGTTTTTTTTGTCATTTTCTACCAGTTTATGTGCTGAATTCTGTAAATAGAGCTAAAAATGGATAATATCTTATTTCGCAATTAAAAATGATGGGTCAGATTGCTTTGCCGTAATGGTATTTTTTCAGATATAAATTTTAGTGCAAATTATTTGATTTGATTTGTTTTCAGGCAGCAGCTGGTTTGCCTCTTCCGCTCGCAAAAGAGTAGAATTTTAGTCATGATAATGACAATGTTTTTATTTCCATAGTAAATATGATTTTGCATGGTTTCATGGGCTACGAAGAAAACATTGGTAATCATTAAAGGCAATCAAAGTGGAAAAATAGAAACACTCGCGGTCTTCAGTCTGCTCGATCGTTATCGTGTTTGCTGTCCTCACTGGCTGTCATTCATTCGGACCTAAAACTACAAACATACAAGCATACATTGCTTGTATATACATATACAATGTAATAAATCGAGCGAAAAGCAAACAATGCCGACACGTACGCGTACGAGTATGAGAAGCATAGCATCCAACGCTTACTCCACTGATACAAGCGTACAATAGACATGCGCTGGTGCTGTGTGTATATTTTTTGCTACCGACATGCTCGCAAACACACAGCAACGTAGCATCGTTCTGCATAACCCGCTCATGAAACAACAGTATGTGAGTTGTCGGAAGCCCGCGAGCGAGAGTAGGAAGAAAAGTCATGGGGATAACCGTGTTTAGACATTACCTTTCTTTATCGACGGACTTTGCAACCGGTTATTACAATACAAGACCATTACGGGGTTAGTGCAATAATGCTACTGACTCTAGCAGCACCGCCCAGTCGTGATTTTTTTTACGAGTAGGGAAATCTGCTGAGCATCTTAGAATATATTGTACTATCAAACACCTGAGAAGACAACTCAGGGAGTGGGGTTTGATATCCCGACCCCCCTAATGTGGCGTGAGGATCCAGACCCACTAAAACCCTACTCGAGTCTCCAGCTTTCATCCCCCCTGGCACCACCTTATCGGTATTACTTCAGGGAGGGATTATTGTGCTTAACGCACTCTCTTAGATCACTACTGGACTATGGTAGTTAGGCTGTTTATTCGCCGTTGATCGGCTCTCCAGCGGTTTTGTAGCTCAAGTACAACCTGGGTAGCAGCTGCATTGACCGCTCCCCAGACGTCCGAGCTAGAACACATCCTTTGGACTGAGTTATCCGGAGTAGTGTCCTGTCCGCATACTGCCATCATGTTGCTTCTCGCGCCCGCGAAACGAGGGTATATGAAGAAAACATGTTCTGCAGTTTCCTCAACATCCACGCATTCGGGACACGCGGGGAACTCCGCTTGCCCAAACTTGTGCAGATACTGTCTAAAACAACCATGCCCTGACAGAATCTGTGTCAGGTGGAAGTTGACTTCGCCGTGATAAGTCGATGTGTCCACCGACCTTTTGTGGAATTAGACCATGTCCGCTGCCATGTGGTCATCGAGGCCGATCTTGTGGTGCTCCGTATGCCTCTAGTTCCACGTTGGTAGAAGCACTCTACGTCCTCGCTGATGATGATACCAATTGGCATCATACCGCTAAGACGCAGATTGCGTCATGTGAAACTGTCCGATACGCACTCGTCACTCTCAAGCACATGAGACGATAGGTGTTTTCCAGCTTAGTTAGATAGCTTTTGGTACCTAACGCCGCTGACCACACCGGCCCGCCATACCTGAGTATGGACTGGACCACGTTGGCTAATAGCCTTCGCTTGCTGCCATATACCCCAGAGCTATTAGACATCATACGAGGCAATGCTGAAATAGCTGTGCAGGCATAGTCGACGTGGCTCCCGAACTTGAGCTTGTCGTCGACCATGACTCTCAGGATTTTTAAGGACCGCGTTGACGAAATAGTGCAGTCCCCGACACTGATATTTGCTTGCTGCACCGACTTGCGGTTGCTCACGATGATAACCTCCGTTTTATGATGCGCTATCTCCAGTTTCCTGGATCGCATCCAATCTTCAACAATGTTTGTAGAGTAAGCAGCCGTCAACTCAACCTCTCTGATAGATTCACCGAAGACTTCCGAATGTTGTGATGTTGTCCGAAAAGCCGACAATCACCACCCTTACCGTGAACTTTAGCTATTCCAGGTCTATGGAAAGTATGATTACTAGAAAAGTAGTAAACAAACATGGTGAAGAAAAAGGGTTTAAAACACCGACACTCAAGCACGGATAATAAGCAGTTCACTCAATCAATGGCGAGACTGCAAATAGAACGAAGTGCGGAATACAGAAAAAAATACACTTCGACCTGGAATTCTCAGTGTACCAATTGTCTTATCTACTAAATTAGGTGCGCACAGCGCACTTTCAAGTTGGTCCAATAAAGTGCTTTTGGAAAGTACGTTTTATTAAAATATCATTCAATTTTTGCAACAAATTTTAACCACAAAATAATCGTTGCACGATTGCGATTAAACCCCCATTCCGGATCGAGGATTACAGCAAGCTCATTTACATGTTCTGTCCTTTTTCAACAGTGCTTAAAATTGTTTCAGTTGATACTCATGAAATTGAATATCACCTCGCTTTCATTAAAGCTGATATTTATCAAAACGTAAATCATCTTCAATACCCAGTCACGAGATTATTAAAACAGATATTTAGATATATATCAGTCCATCTCTATAATGGAATATCCAATATAATTTATTCTCAAAAGGTCTCAATTAAAAATGGGAGATTCTCTTCGCCTGTGCAGCAGTCTTGAACTTTCCACGGAGTTGCAAATGAGCTTGATTGCACCTTGATTATCGAAAGAGAGAGTCTTTCAATGTTACTTCGGATGTTTTGGAAAAGTTACGCTAGGAATGTCAGTAGTGATGTCGGAAATTTTCAATTATTCGATTACCAATTAATCGGTTAGCGTTGTATTCACTAATCGATTAGTTCAGTGTTCATGCTAGTAGTATTCAACCATAAATATTCGAATATTTCGCTTAAAAATTCGATTAATCTAACGATTATGAAGATTAATGGGGATTATTCGCATTTTTTATCCCCTTTGAACTATTCGATTCAGGAATTACTCGTGCCGGGAGTAGGGATGCTTTACCGGTTTTACCGAAACCGGTTTTACCGGTATTACCGTGTTATTTTTCAATACCGAAATACCGGTTTTTACGTGATCAAAAACCGGTATTTTCGGTATTTTTTACATGGTAAATTTAATGAAAAAATAACTCAAGAAGCTTCCATTGCCGTCCAGATTGTTAACGTATAGCGCGAATTCAATTCAAAGATTCGAGGTTCTGAAAATAACAGCTCAATTATATAATTTTAACAAACGGAAAATATTTATCTAAATCTAAAGATAGATCTAAATCTAAAGATAGATTGAGAATTAAGAATACAATTAAGAATATTGCGCAACAGTAAAAATGTGCAATATACATTGTAGCTCTTCATAAAATCTTCAGTGAAAAATTACGGATTGCTTTAAAAAATGCTACAGCATATCACGGAAGAGGAGTTCGGTTATTGACTCGTTGTAGGCAATCCTCAACGGATAGACAGTATGATTGTTTCCTGAAACCACTATCAAAGATTGCATCGCTGTAAGCGTAGACTGACTTGTAAGAACCATTCATACTGCGAGCCGCGTGAAACGAGCTATGTAATGCAGTTTTTTCCGACCATGTTCAGTTCCTGACCAATTATTTATTCTCCGCCTTAAAATGCGTGTCTCATAATTCACTAATGCTCTATGTCACTCAAAATAATTCGAAAAACCTGTAAATATTTCAATTACCCGGCACCCCGTATCACAGATGTTTCCGCAAGAACAGGGCTTTAATAAAATTAGTAGGAAAATAAGCTGTCAATTTGGACCACAAGACCATATATTTTGGTATTACTTAAATTGTATGCAGTTTCCCAGTAAAGCCTGTCTCGTTTTATAGTTGACACGATAACCACTTTTTCCATACTTATTACTTTTTAAGAGAGCTAGTCAATTAGCTGTTCCAAAAAATTGAGTACCATTGATTAATGGAAACATTTTCTACAAATTTTACAATTTTTTAATTTATTTTTCTAGTATTGGCTTTTACCGGTTTTTTACCGGTTTTACCGGTATTGAATTTATCAATACCGAAAAACCGGTTTTCGAAATACCCCCTCGGTATTGGCATCTCTAGCCGGGAGTATTCGATTACAAAATATTCGATTATTCCATGTTCTAATCGATTACTCGATCAATCGAGCGATTAGCGGACATCACTAAATGTCAGTAACACTTCGACTTGTTTGTTGAAACTAGTTAGTTAGTTAGTTGAAACTAGCTGCCGCCATCCAGGGTGACATTTCGCCATGGAGGTGACATTGTGCCAAAAACCAACAATGTTTGTTTATAAAAATAGATTAGATAAATGCAAACTGATGGCTCAAATTTAAGATGATTTGAAACATAACATATTTATTCATAACGTGGAATGAAACACTAATAATATTAGCGAATAGTTTGGCGTAAAAAGGGTTTCAAACTTTAGGGTTAAAAATACCGGGAAAAAACGTTGACAATAAATGTTCCAGATAAACAAACCCAAACAAGAAATCGCATCAGCTTGCTATTCTGAAGATAGATAAAGTAAACATTTACAATGTATTGAAAGGGTATTATGCGTTGGACGGCTTTTGATTACGAAAATATGTCTTTTCTAAATTCTGCGCTTTCCGAGCTCCAAGAGGTGAGATTTCGTGGAACTAGGGTAAGGAACGAGTTAAGCAGTGTCGCCTGTTTTAATCAATTGAAAATAAATGAGCCAAAAATGCACTTTTTATGCATATTTTCAAAATCTTTTGATAAGGACATCAACATGAATCACTTAACCATAGTTTTATTCATTACCAAATTATTCATTACCAAATTACATTACATTACCAAATTATTCAATACAGTGTTTTCTATAATCTCAAGTTTTGTTACTAGCCGAAAATCTTTATAACAAAACTGAAAATAAATTCTGAATCGATGGGACCTGTTCAGCAGTAGCAGCAACGGCAGTGAAACTCGCAAACTATCGTGTTGCCAAAAGACTGATTCGATTCTGGACATAAGAATTATAGGATTGAAATTAACTGAAACCTCTAATGGTGAAAACGTGGTTCAATACTTTCAAGAGAAATAGATGTTCATAATTAATTTTTCTTTATTAAAAATAACAGAAAAGATAGCTTTTTCAATAATTTTCGAAGATTTTCTCAGTGATTTAATGAAGCAACGATGTGTTCAATGTTATTTGCTTTGATAACACTGTTCTGTAGTCGGACCATGTGCACTGCTACGTTTGCCTCTTTTGTTCTCCCACCATCCTTATGAACAGCGAGTGAGACGTCAAATTCGCAGTTTCCTATAAGAACAAGGGAGAATAAAAGAGACGACGAATACCGTTTGCCGAACGGTGCGGTAAGTGTATGCCCCGATAAACAATTTAGACAGATGGCATTTTACGCATCTACCGACCAAAAATATCAAATCTATTAATGCAGATGCCGATTATTAGGTCGCGGATAGGAACGCGAACTTTCTGAATAGGGGGAAAAGTTCGAGAGATTTTTTATGGGGGCGTACAAAAATTCAGATTTCAGGACTGCTTAAAAAAGCACCTTGAGGGTGAAAATATGTTCGGTCTGATCAAAATTAGCTCCGTCGCTCCAACTTTTAAAGCGAAAAATCAAACGTTTAGCTCAACAATAGTGTCTTCCAGTGGTAACAGTTTAAAGAACTAAAGGTAGCAAGAAGATTGATATGCTGATATCCCCACTTAGTCAACCCATCGCACAATGGGCAAAAACGAGCTAGTAATCCCAAAAATTAGAAGCCGCTGGCTTGTAATCTTGCAAGATACCTAGTTCTGTGTAAAAAAATGCTGGAAATCGATTGGTGATGGTTTCATCCTGCGCAGACTTCGGGAAGTGGTCCATTTTGCCCTATTATCCCCAAAAATCATGATAAAAGCTAATTAAACGGCATAAAAATTCATTTGCCGCCCGTGAAACGAACTCAAATAGCTTCCAAATGTTGTCAAAATATCAGAAAAATCAAATCCCATCCATTCCATACTGTGCGAAATGCAGGTATAGTCCATTTTGCCCAATTCACCCCTGAATACATAGTAAAACATAATTAGAGCGATTAAAACTAATTCAAAGACAGGGGAATAAACTCGAATAGTACCAATTTACTCAAATGACATCAGAATACATCAGGAGATCGATTTAGTACCGTGATGAATTCATAATCGGTTCGTTTTGCCTGATTCTCTCCTAGATCTACAAAAACACGTTCATTTGCTATTGCGTAAAAAAATCTTAATTTTTTACCGATAGGGTCTTTAGAGAAGTTTATCAATAAAATACAGCGCATCTTTTCAAACTATCAAAGTGATCTTATATTCATCTATCAGGGTGATACAAACTTTTGTTTTTTTGAATACGTTCAAAAAATTTGTTTTCTTCATAGAAACTATAGAACACACTAAAATGAGCAACTTTGCTGAATATAGTAACTATCTATCTTTTGCTAGTTGCGAGATATAATGATTTATTTAAAAAGTACACTTAAAAATCAATTCTGCACAATAACTCCGCATCCAATTTAATTATTTATTGATTTCAACTGTTTTCCAAAGTAATTCAGTATGGTAAAATGCACCTTTTTTTTTAACTTTTTTAACCTTTGAGTTAGTTTTAACCTCTATAATTAGATTATCTATGTATAGCAAAGCAAAGCCTAGGTCCTCGCAGCCAGCTGTTAGAGTGCAGGACAATTGCAGGTCCAGTTGCTACGATCCTATTGACTCTAACAGCCTCTCCAAGTCGAGATTCTATCTATACCTATAAAGAAGGATTTCTGTCTGTCTGTCTGTCTGTCTGTCTGTCTGTCTGTCCGTATGTTCCTTATAGAATCGAAAACTACTGAACCAATCGGCATGAAAATATGCATGTAGAGGTTTTTTGGGGCCAGGAAAGGTTTTAGTGATGGTTAGAAATCCCTCCCACCACTAAGAGGGGGGGCTCCCATACAAATGAAACACAAATTTCTGCATAACTCGACAACTAATCAAGCAAATAGAACAAAATTTGGCATGTGGGTGTTTCCGGTGACAAGAATTTATTCTATGGTAAATTGAGACCCCTCTCCTCTTTATAAAGGGAATTATAACTCCTCTCCTCTTTAAAAGGGGGGGCTTCCAATCAAATTTCCTCATAACTCGAGAACTAATCAAGCAAATGGAACCAAATTTGGCATGTCAAGGTTTTCGAGGGCAAGAATATTTTCTATAGTAAATTAGGACCCCTCCCCACTTTAAGAGGGGGGGCTCCTGTACAAAAGAAACACAATTTTCCTCATAACTCGAGAACTAATCAAGCAAATGGAACCAAATTTGACACGTGGGTGTTTTTGGAGACAAAATTTTTTCTATAATAAACTGCGACCGCTCCTCACTTTAGGAGGGGGGGCTCCTATACAAATGAAATACAAATTTCCTCATAACTCGAGAGCTAATCAAGCAAATGAAACCAAATTTGGCATGTGAAAGTTTTCGAGGGCAAGAATATTTTCTATGGTGAATAAGGACCCCTCCCAACTTTAAGAGGGGGGGCTCCTATACAAACGAAATACAAATTTCCTCATAACTCGAGAACCAATCAAGCAAATGGAACAAAATTTGGCACGTGGGTGTTTTTGGAGACAAAATTTTTTTATGTGATGAATTGAGACCCCTCCCCACTTTAGGAAGGGGGGCTCCTATACAAATGAAATGCAAATTTCCTCATAACTCGAGAATTAATCAAGCAAATGCAACCAAATTTGGCATGTGAAAGTTTTCGAGGGCAAGTATATTTTCTATGGTGAATTAGGACCCCTCCCAACTTTAAGAGGGGGGGCTCCTATACAAACGAAATACAAATTTCCTCATAACTCGAGAACTAATCAAGTAAATGAAACCAAATTTGGCATGTGAAAGTTTTCGAGGGCAAGAATATTTTCTATGGTGAATTAGGACCCCTCCCAAATTTAAGAGGGGGGGCTCCTATACAAACGAAATACAAATTTCCTCATAACTCGAGAACCAATCAAGCAAATGGAACAAAATTTGGCACGTGGGTGTTTTTGGAGACAAAATTTTTTTATGTGATGAATTGAGACCCCTCCCCACTTTAGGAAGGGGGGCTCCTATACAAATGAAATGCAAATTTCCTCATAACTCGAGAATTAATCGAGCAAATGGAACCAAATTTGGCACGTGAAAGTTTTCTAGGGCATGAATATTTTCTATGGTGAATTAGAACCCCTCCCCACTTTAAGATGGGGGCTCCTATACAAACGAAATACAAATTTCCTCATAATTCGAGAACTAATCAAGCAAATGGAACCAAATTTGACACGTGGGTGTTTCTGGAGACAAAAATTTTTTCTATGATGAACTGGGACCCCTCCTCACTTTAGGAGGGGGGGCTCCTATACAAATGAAATTCAAATTTCCTCATAACTCGAGAACTAATCAAGCAAATAGAACCAAATTTGACATGTAAGTGGTTTTGGACGCAAGATTTTTTTCTATGGTGAATTGAGACCCCTCTTTCTTTAGAAAGCGAGTTATGGCCCATCTCCCCTTTAAGAGGGTGGGCTTCCATACAAATGAAATGCAAATTTCCTCTTATCTCGAGAACTAATCAAGCAAATGGAACCAAAATTGGCATGTGGGAGATTTTGGAGTCTTGAATTCATTTTACGATAGTTAGAGACCTCTCACCCCTGTGGTAGGGGGATATGGACTCTCATATAAATAAAACAGAAATTTTTGCGAAACTCAAAAACTAATCGAACTCGAGAAATTCGAGACTCTTCCATAAAACATTAGTCAATACAAGACCATAAAAACTATCTATAGTAACACTAGATCATTCAGGACGAGACGGTCGCGAGTGTTGCCGGTGACCCGCCGTCGGAAGCGCCGCCCACTGAGGGGCTTGCAAAACTCGAGATTGTAACAAAGATCATCCGAGATTCATGATTTATGTACAACACAGGTTAATTTGTGGCAATACGAAGTTTGTCGGGTCAGCTAGTATTCTATATGTATATACTGGACACTATCACTTATTGTTCTAACAAAATAAAATAAGCATTTACCTTATTCGCCAACCGGTTTCGGGTAGATGTTACCCATCATCGAGGCTAGGTCCAACTGATTTTGATAAAAGAGTAGTTACAACTTAAGGTTTGTTAGATGAAAGAGCGGCGATACGCGGCGGTGATGAATGAAGACGATGCTCCGATAGTATCGCCGCTCTTTCATCTAACAAAGCTTAAGTTGTAACTACTCTCTTATCAAAATCAGTTGGACCTAGCCTCGATGATGGGTAACATCTACCCGAAACCGGTTGGCGAATAAGGTAAATGCTTATTTTATTTTGTAAGAACAATAAGTGATAGTGTCCAGTATATACATTACATTATTAATACATTTCATTATAATTTCATTATAAAAGGTGTGTTGTTTTTGGTCGTCCCCCAAATTCTAATAACCCACGTGGTCGGCCCCAAACGTATTAGTTCATATTGTTCTACATATGTATTGTTCATAGATACGCTACTGTTTGTTTATTAGGTATTTAGCTTAACTTTATGGCCTTGGCACAATGTCACCCCCTAGAAGAGGTGAGATTGTGCCAAAGTTCATGTAATTTTATTATTATCCATGTTTATTGTAACTAAATCATCTTTCTTCAGTTGTTAACTAAACTTTGAAGTATATATTGACAAGCTTTGAATCAACGTAATCGCTAAATTGTGTGTATAACAAGCTAAAGAGCAAAAACCTATGCTTTGTTAGCCCAATGTCACCCCGGCAGACGGTACTCAAATTCTAAAATAATTTGCCATCAAGTATCCAAAGCCCCACTTGTAATATGGTGCGTCCAACACTTCTAAAATATAAATTTACAAGGTACAAGGTGCTGACTCTGAAATTCATATTTGCTGCCACAGAACTGAAAATGATATCTAGCCTGATGATATCTAGGTAAATTGCTCTATTTGCTCCAGTTTACAAATGTATCTAAAAGTATCTAAAGACGAAAACAATCCGCGTTGCAACGAGTCATCATTGAACTCAAATTATAAATTAATGCTTGTGATGACTGGTATAAATAATCTGCTCCAAGATTTTCGCGATTATCAACGATACTGTTTCGAATAATAATCAAATCAAATTTCACAAAGAAGTAAAACACTAGTTTTCATTTTGAATAAAAATAGAATTGTAAATGTGGTCTAAGTAATGAGGTTAGCACAGACCACATCTGGAGTTTTTCAGGTTATCGAAAATCTCATAAAAAACAATTTTGGCTCAAATCAACTGTTATGCTAGCAGTATCGAACATTCTCAAGTAAACTTGAAAGGAGTACCTAGTTTCAAACACAAGCTGCAGTCCATTCTTTGTCCACGTTGCAAACTTAATTAAGATTTGCTTTGTTACCCGACTGCTTGTGTTTATTGATACAATTGAAGCAGCTATACTGCTATACCTCATACAAATTACAAATGATCTCGTTCGGTGGCATAGCCTCAAGTCACCTCTCTGTGAGGAAACGTCGTTTTCGCACTTTTCCCACGTACGTCGTATACTGCTCTAATTAGTTCCGCAGCACCTTCATCGTCGCCATCAGCAGCAACAGCAGCGAGCTTCATCATCGTTATAGTGGTCATGATAAATTGCCATTCAAGCTAAGCTGCTGTACCGACTGGTGCTAATCAGAAGAACCTATGCAGTCTCGGTTGCCTTCCTTTTGATATTTTGAAAGCTATTGCTCCAGTTAGCAGTGCACTTTGGGCCAGTGCAAGGCAAACAACCGCAGGAGCTAATCACATTTCGTCTGTGGGAGCATTTAGTGTACCTCGTCCCAGTGCGCCGGGAAACTGTGTGCAAAGTCGCACTGACTTTTGCCTATTTGATGGTCCCTTAGCGTCTGCCCCATGCTAGGACGAGTCCGCTTTCCAGGGACAAGTTAACGTGATAGCGACACCAATGTTTACGCTGGCGTGAGTGTGTGTTTTTGTTAAGACCTGGAACTAAAGCCACCAGTGAAGGAAGTCAACTAGCCACTTGGTTGTTGTATGTGGAGAAAAGATCAAAAGGTTTGTGTTACCGTGCCGCCCCGTGTCAACAGCGACATTGAAGTCCACGAGGGCACTTACGCCGATGCTGGCTGGTGAAAAGCATGAAGTGGCTGACGCGCTGAACCAAAATAGCTGGATTGGTGGTCAAGTGGTCTAGAAGAGGGCTGTTGCCGTTATGAACTGTTGATTTTTTTTGCGGTTAATGATCCTAAGTGTAAGCACTTTAGTTATTTCGGCGCGGCCGGTCTAGTGCGTTGACAGAATTTAGACAACTGTTCAGATGAGCTTTTTCTAATGAGGTATTTCATCACCCTAAGCATGCAATAAGCCGTAATAATTTTTGTCAAGTGTGTTAATAGTTTTACTAGTTAAGCCCATTACAAACCAATCTGTAAAGATTAAATTCAAGCTGAACTCAAACAAGTTTGGGTTTATTATTAGAAAACAGCTTAGCAGTCAACCACTTGCTAAGTACGTACAACCGGAAGCAGTGCAGTGCCTTTTCCTTGGTGGTACATATTTGTGTGCATCTGCACATGTACATGTATACCTAGCCGAAAGGAAAGTAAACACTTTGAAAATATTCATTTGCTCTATACTATCCGACAATAGCAAGTGCATCATCGTAACCGCAAACAGGCAGAGTGCTGCGGAGTGCATCGTATATATCCTTTCTGATCCTGCTTGCCGGGAGTAAGTGAGTGAGTGTTATAAAGCGTGGTCTCGAGAGCTGGGAACAACAGCATCCGTGTGAGGGCGAGCATCTTTACCACCGGGTGAAATCCTGGCCTCCGGTATCTGGCTGAGGACCGTTGAAGACGAGTGCGTGCGAAGTGGCCGGAAAGCGGAATGCCTGGCGGAGGTGTTGTGTTTCTCGTTTGTGTGCCGACGGCAAATCATGAACGGGCTCTAATTAACGGTAAGGAATAGTGTGATGTTTAATTTGCTCTTTAATTGAATGGCAGCGGGCTGTGGGAAACGATTTGACGCTTGCCATGGGGGGCGCAGTGCTCGGTAGAGATGGTCGGGTAGCGGAAAATTTGCCCGAAACCCGCACCCGTACCCGTACCCGCCGGGTTCGGGTCGGGTTCGGGTATTGAAAAAAAATAATTTGCGGGTTCGGGTCGGGTACGGGTTCTTAATTTTTGTTTTTGAAACCGGGTACGGGTCGGGTCGGGTATCTCTATTGACCTTTTTAACACTAAAGATGGTCGGGTACCCGGGCCCGTCCCGTACCCGTCGGGTTGCGGTCGGGTTCGGGTATCAAAAATAATAAACCTGCGGGTTCGGGTCGGGTACGGGTTTTTCATTTTTTTCTTGATCGGGTACGGGTCGGGTTCGGGTATTCAAATTTTCATACCCGACCATCTCTAGTGCTCGGTACTGAAGTTGATGAACTCCGGATGACGAATAGCCAGCAGTTTATTATATGCTACGCATCAAATGAAATATTTCGAAAATACCATCCAAGTGGTTTCTTTATTAGAGCTATCAATCATTGGTCACAGCTCGAGCTACTTCACCATTGAATGGTAGCGTGCGATTGCCGAGAACAGATTCATGTCTATCCGCAGGTAATTTGTTTCAACGGAAATTAATATTCTGAATTTAGTTTGAAACTCAGACTAAATTTTTTGAAAATCAGTTTGTTAAAAACGATCAAGCCTAAGAACATTCAAGCTACATATTTTATGTTGAGGCTTTTGTTGAAGCTTCACTCTACGATGTTACCAATAATTTTGTTTAAAATTGTGTCATTAATTTCATTTCATTTCATGCTAAGTTAGACGGTTACGCCATCTAAGTATCAATTTTAAATTTTATCTTCTAGAATGAACTCCAGCTTATTTTAATCATCTATTCAGTACACTCGCCCACGCTAAAACGTTATCCAGCAAACATCAAACACGTGCAAAACGTGGAGCAGACATTAGTGTAAATTCAAAGGTAGTGTACCTACCTGAAGTGAAAATTTATTTGAGGAAATGCAAAAACTTCGGTCAGAACTTTCGGTAAACTCGATTTCAACAGATTGGATAATTGCATCTGAATTATTCATTGCAGTACACCGCTGCTGCTAGTTCAAAGGCCAATCGCGGTAAAAAAGATTCAACTTTTTTCCGTTTCCACTTACTATATTTATGAGCAGTTTCTAAAGTTAGTTCACTGCATCCGAAAGGCCGCTGCCAGTCGGTTAGTTCTGGTTTGATTTTACCGATTTACCACTGCGTCCGATAATAACGTAGAGCGTTTTTTTCCTTTCTTCTATCCTATCATCGACAGGATTGGACTTTGGAAACAACCAGCAAAGTGCACTTGGGCCGACGTCGCCGCCAATCAACACCGCCGTCGAACGGAACTTGAACATAAACGTACCGGAAAATGCCGTTCAGCCGAACGTCGGTGAAGCGAACGACTTTGCAAATGCAATTTTGCGACTCGAGGTTGAACTGCGAGATAAGCATGCGCCACCGAACAATCGACGGGCGGGAAAACCTCGACCAGGACACCCACCACCGCCGGCACCCGTTAGCGCCAATCCATTTACGGGCGGCGGCTTCAAACAGCGTAACGATAATTGCCTTGTGCCGATGGAACAGGTGAGAATCGTTGATTATTGCGCCCAGTGGTGGTAGTTTCCGAGGCTTCACAGTGGCAATGAGATTGACAATGTAATAGCTATTGTGGGAAATCGGTAGGCTTTACTGATGGGGTTCAAATTTTGCGAATGTTAGAGTTCGATAGGAACTCGCTAGCTTCGGTGGTAATTGAAACGAACTCGTTGTCCTTAATGTTATGGTCGATACATGATTCAATTTGGCTTACAATCGATTATTCGACTTTTCAAATCATCACACCTCGAATCGAATCCAGGATAAGTAAATTATCAACCACTTGTGGCTGAGCTCGGCGTGGCTGCACTCGCTGGCATCCATTCATTCGTTCATTCGTTCACGGTACGCATTTTCTCTTCTCTCCGCCAGGTACTCGATGAGCTGCTGAAAAAGCTCGAGATTGAGCACGTACTGTGGCATCCGGATCGGGCCGGTCACTATTATCAGGTGCTATTCCCACTGGCCGCCGGTGATCCATGCGAAACGACCCTGCACTGTCTGACCGAGTTGGGCATCGGCAAGCGAGCGAACTCGAGTGTGAGGTAAGCATTCTCGATAACTCTCGGAGGCGGAAATTATGACTAGCATTCAAAGGGTCATTAGCACCGTTTGGGGATATTTTTCGGCATTGAAATATATTTTTCTGGAAATAACTGATAGTAACTGAAATAACTGACTACTACAAGACTGGAGAATGGTATCGGTCAATGAGGAAACTTTTAGCAGAATTGTAAATTGAAATTGAATTTAAGCATTAGGTTTGTCAATGAAACTATCGCGGTACCTAAATCGTTTTCAGTTGGCACGATTAAACAATTTTATATTTTCTTTACTTTATAATTTATTTATGTGTTTATATTCATATGTGGGGGGCTCTGTAGCTGCAAGGTTACCGAGTCTGCTTTGACAAGCGAATGGTCATGGGTTCGAATCTTAGTAGAATCAGGCCATTCGATGTCAAAGTGACTTTAGCATGGGTTTATTCTCAGGCCCCTTATCATTCTTCCTTCATGCTTAATTCTATATTATCCCGATATGGCCTATTGACAGTGTATAAATGACAGTATGTCGCTACGTTGATAAGGGGGGTTGTGCAGTCTCCTTTTGACCAGCGCCTCTATGGTTCAAAGGTACAAGTACTAGCGAGTCACATGCGCTGGTGGTGTTGTGGGTTCGAATCTGGTTATAATCTCAGATTATAGCTTGGTTCGACCCATGCACCTTCCAGCATTGGACAAAAGATAGGAGTCACAACGACAACTTGTTAAGCGTAGCTACCAATAACCCCCCTCCCCCTCACCTTTCCACTCTTTTCCCTCCATTTCAAAAACTTTCCATTACTTTCCCCTACCCTTCATCAATTGTAGAACCAACGTTTCAAAAAATATATTAATATATGTTTGACCGCATTCCAAGGTCAAGACTAAAAACACGAGGTTTAGTCTACCCAGATCATGTTGATGAACTATGGATAGAGAGTATTTGCTTCGAAGTGCTCGAAAAAAATTACAGCTCTGCATGAAGTCGAGTATAAAAGTGGTAGTTTTATTTTATCTGTCAGCCTATGGACATGACTACTGAACTGCTGACAGTGTTTGTTTTTCTTAGTTTTATACCCTTCAAAATAGTTCATTCATGAATTGTCGTGCTGAATGATTAGTCGGGCAATACGTATGTCAATTTTCTTGTTCTTAGCTGATATTTCAGATCTCAATGTTTATAGTTTTAAACTGCCTACTTTTAAAAATCAACCAAAACCTGAAGACCTGGCTAAGGGAAATCAATTAAAACTTCGGAGCAATGTTTATGTTCATTGTAATTTCGTTTGTTGTTGTCGGCAGTTCAAAATAAATGATTGATTCATATTTGATTTTATTCACTATTGTCGAGAATGAATGAATTTAGAGAACAACACGAACATGAACGCAAGTGATGAACTTGAATCGTTAGTTTCAAGCTGGAAATGCTGGTTTCAGCAGTATGGTGCATCAATTTAAGCGTGTTGCATAAATTGAATATGAGATTTCTAAGCACTGATGAAAATATGACATGATTCTTGATGAAAATAGTATAATACCGACACATGTCGGAAAATAGTGAAATCTCTTTTTTTTGTAAAAAGCTGACATTATGATCGGTAATCGAAGTTCAGGTCGTTTGTCATATTTCCTTAAGAAAAGTCGACTACGCTGCAAACCACAGAACCACAATTGAACATTAGGCAAGTCATAATTGCACAATTATATTTTCTTCGACAATCTTCGCAGTCCGATCTCGTCGATAACGAGAGCAGACAATAACCATCCATCAAATGCGTTTTGATGCAAGATGTGCTACGAATGTCTTCTCGTACCAAATACGAATCATTCGTAATAACAACATGTTCGGTAGAAAATGAACCTACGAACATTTTTTAATGGTATGAATATTTTTTATCAGCTACGAATGTAGCTTGATGAATATTTTTTCTAAAAAATACGAAATTACGTTCTCAGTACTCAGTGTATATGAAAAACTACAAGGTATACAGCCCTAAGGGTGGACGTAGGACTATATCCGCCGAAAGGGTGACGTAGGACTATATCAGATCAATAGATCAAAGACTAATTTAAACTGCATTTCTGGCATATATATGTTTATAAGCATCTGTGAGGGCCATTTTTTAAGTGAATGTTTAAAAGAGAAGAGCGAAATATTCAGATTCAATTCTTCATTGAATGCAATGGTGGCTTTGAAAATATGTTGAGGGGGGGTTCATAAGTACAACGCCTTCAACCATTGAGACATAGAGATTTCTTTTAAAAATTATTTGTGTGCATCATTAAGGTTGAAATAGTAATGAATGACTAAACTTTTTGGAGCGTCTTAGTAGAATACGAAACCTGGAAATTAAATAAAAAGACAACTTATCCAATTTAATTCTACTATGTATATTTTATTCTTGACAGATACGTATTTCGCCTACGACTTGCAGGCTTCCTAAGTGTCAGTTTTCGAAGTTCAAAATTTGGTTCCATTTGCTTGATTAGTTCTAAAGTTATGAGGAAATTTGTATTTCATTTGTATGGGAGCCCCCGTCTTAGAAGGGAAAGGGATCTCAGTACACCAGAGAAAAAAATCCGGCCTTCTGAAACCCCCACATGCCAAATTTGGTTCCATTTGTTTGATTAGTTCCCGAGTTTGTGTTCCTTTTGGATAGGAGCCCTGCCATCTCTCACGCCCTCCTTAAAATTGCTCTTTTATCCCCCAAAAAATTGCTGTTCATTTTATCTATCCAACGACATATAAATTGTTCAGTTTCGTTCAGTAGTTTAGTAGTTATTAGCATTTGAAATCTTTCATTCAAACGTTACACTTCTATTTTCGTTTTCACAACGTGCTACCCAATCCCAGTATAGTAAACAAAGACGTAGTCCTACGTCAATACGGAATTACATTCTCAGTACTCAGTGTATATGAAAAAGAACGATGAAGTTACAATTATTGAGATCAAGTTTTACTCATTAAGAGAAAAATGTAAATTTAGTTTTCAAATCGAGTTAAGAAAATATTTGGCAACACTACTGCTAAGAAATAATGTCTTTTGAATTGATTGGGCAATTCCCTTTCAAAATATGAACACAGTGTTTTTCTAAACCTTATATTTTCGGACATATAAGCAAAGGAAAATAGGATGGTTTGATAAAAACTCTTTTAAAAAAATCAGAAGGGTTATGCACAAGACATGACTGTATAAGTAACGTAGGACTACGTGAGTCTCTTTGTAGTGATAGTAGATCACTTTGACTCAATTTTGATGCATTTGACAGTACCGTCTCAGCCGAGCAAAATTTGACAATGTAATATATGTGACATAATGAACCAAAATTGAGTCAAATTGATCGAACCATCTCTGCACATAATAATACGATTCTTCATGTATACATTCTATATACGTTGTATGTAACAATTTATCAAAGTAGTAACATTGTATACGTTCAATCCTCAATAGACTTCAGAGTTATTGCTATGAGCATTTAGAAACAATTTAGCAAAATCAAGAACAACACAAATTAAAGCTTTCCTGTTACCTTACAGAAATTGAAGATTGTTTTCATTAGCAATCGTTCCCCCACGTTGAAAGTATTTTACCAATTCTACCCCATTTTATCAGCAGCGTACCTTTTCACCACCATGCCTCCCAGTTGGCTTCGAGGTATAACGCTGGCCTAATAAGCCAGTCGTCGTATGTTCGAATCTCGACTGGAAGAGGCTGTTAGAGTCAATAGGATCGTAGCAATTGGCCCTGCAATTGTCCTGTACTCTAACAGCTGGCTGCGAAGTCTGTCGTATAAAAACAGAAGGTCAAGTTTCGATAACGGAATGTAGCTCCTAGGCTTTGCTCTGCTTTACCTTTTCTCCACACTTTCAATGAAACGGAAAACATGCGCATCCACACAGAATTATGTTATAACTGAACACTGTACTGTAGCGCACTTTTCCATCCCAGATATCAAGTCCGTCTAGGTTGATTCAACCAGATTCAATTGAGACAAGGAACTTATGTTGTTTTTTATGGCACACTTTCCTAACACAGACATCAAATTAATCTAGGTTATTGGGGTGGATCGATTGGCGCAAAAATATAGAAAATTGATCGGGTAACCGCTAAGCTATTAACGCTTGAAATTTTTCATTTTTTTGTGACGCTCGAGTTTTTCGATTTTTTGGAATAACCCCCTATCCTAAACCTTGCCGTAAGACGTTTCTGACTGTGCCAGATATGTGTATCGACAGAGACAATAGCCTCCAGCATTCACCCAGCATAGGAAGCTCATTTACTTAGTTGTTTATACATTACGTTATATACATTTGGGGCTCACTAGTGACCATTGCGTCAGCGCAATTTTTGAAGTTATAAATTTATAAATTGTCATCCATTTAAAATGCACTACTTATCTTTATACGCAGTTGGGCACTTGTCTCACTGCCAGTGCCAGCAGTCGATACTACCGAGCATGCCGGGAAAGCCTCTCTTTTCACTCTCTTGCATGAGTCGCTCGATATCTGCAGCGTTTGCTGACCGTAAATAATGATCTCCAAACACTGCGTTTAGTGAGGAACAGAACTCTTTCAGGCACCGCATTGCCGTTGAATCCCCTATTTTTAAGCACTCGTCAACGGAGTCTGAAGAGGTCCCGTAAGCCAGCATCCGCACCGCTGTGCAAACTTTCTGGTCGGTCGAGAGTCTGCGCTTTCCGACGGCAGTGACTTTTTGCTTGAATAGGTCGTGGTTCTTTAAGCCATCGGAAATGCGCCAGAACATCTCCTTCGTCATGCGGAACCTTCTTGAAAACATCCTGTATCCTTCTTGAAACATTGTATCTCGGATTATTGTCTATTATCTATCACTAATAGGAACCTTTCGGCTTCAACGAAATCGCGGTGGATATGCGACCTCATCCGGTGTCCGACATAGAGAGCGCTCTCTATAATTGAAATTTTTACAGTATGCGTTCCCAATGACCTCACACTCAAAAAAGTATGAAGGTCTGTGCCTAGGGGCACGATAAAGCTTGACAGTTTGCAAATGTTTGTCACGCAAATTTTCATATTACTTGATTACAATAAATGCTCTAAAATATTCCTATGAATTTGATACAAGAAGATAAGTTTAAATTTTCTAAATACCCGTGCTCTGTATATCAGTTTTATCCATTTCTTAAAGTATGTAATTCCGCTAAGAGCTTCATCAGGCCACACTTCTTCTGGTGATTGACGATGAAATGGTTGAACGCAAAAAATTCTAATTTTGTCGTAGGACTACGTCTTATGGCAAGGTCTGGGAAATAGTGTCATTCCAAAAAATCAAAAAATGCAAGCGTCACGAAAAATGAAAGATTTTGAGCGCATAGCTTAGCGGTTTCCAGATCGATTTCAAATATTTTTGCGTCAATCGATCGAAAGATTTCTATGCATCCACACCAGTAATGAAACCTATTGATTCCAAAGTACGTTCTATTTAAAAATTGAAAATAATGAAGCATTGTCCAATTTGAAATCCCCGCTTCGTGATTGGGTGGGAGATTTTTTACGATGATCTAAACCTATACCAACTTGATATCTGTGCTAGGGAAGTAAGCCAAAACAAGTGACAAAGTTTCTTTGTCTCAACAAGATTTCTTAACACCGCGATTAAACCTAGACCATTTTGATGTGCTTGCTTGGGAAATAAGCTAGCGAGAGTGACAAAGTCCGTTCGTGCCAACAAATTTCGTTCGAACGTGATTAAACCTAGTCCAACTAGATGTCTGTGTTAGGGAAGTGTGCCAGAAAAAATGACTAAAGTCCATTTTCTCAACAGATTGCAAGAGCATTGGCGTGGGCCAAATCGTCCAAAAAAAGCTGAAATCTGAAATGAACCTCTTTGATTTGGATGAAACTTCACAAATGCGTTTGATGGGAGGAAATATGCACCTTGCACAGGTTTTGGCGGCATTTTGGTTCAAGACTCATTTTTAAAAAGGGCGTATTTATTTTCATGTGTATTATGTTTGAAAGATTGTATCTCGAAAACTGTTGATTTTACAAAAAAATATGTCTAAGCAAAAGTTGTAGAAAATTGATTTCTGAACATGAAAAATAGGTAAAAATGTAATGAACGGTTGGTAAACGGCCGGATAATGCGGAATATAGACCCCATAGTGATCGTTAGCCTCTTATCCAGTAACTCCGATCCCGACCTCCTCGTGGTACCAGCCGGAATACGAGCAACCTTAGCGGCGATCGGGTAACCAACCCCGGTGGAAACTAAGGTCGTATACTAACCGGGAAGGAGGTAGTGAGTCTCGGCACTATAAGATGGCAGCCCCATCACGAGACTCGGTAGTGTTGCCCCAGTACGGCTACACACCTAAACAACACAAACTAACAACATTCAAGCATATTCGGAGCGGAATATTCGGCATCGACCTAGGCGACGGAATAAGGACGACGAATGGAGACTTGGGACTTGGAACTGCAGATCGCTAAATTTCGCAGGTTGCGAGCGGGTGCTGATTGAACAGCTGGAACCCCGCAAACTCGGCATCGTAGCTCTGCAGGAAATCTGTCGCAAAGGAGAGAAGGTATGGAAGATACGTGGCGGAAAGGCCCAGTTTTACCAGAGCGGTGGCGCTACCAACGAACTGGGAACGGGCTTTGTAGTGCTGGGCGGAATGCAGGATCGCGTGATAGATTGGAAGGCGATCAACGAGAGAATGTGTGTATTGAGGATAAAGGGTCGTTTCTTCAATTATAGCATCATTAACGTGCACTGCCCGCACGAAGGTAGACCCGACGATGAGAAAGAAGCGTTCTACGCGAGGCTGGAGGCAACGTACGACAGCTGCTCGTCACGGGACATCAAGATCGTCATCGGGGATATGAACGCCCAGGTCGGTAGGGAAGAAATGTATAGACCGGTGGTAGGACCCCATAGCCTGCACACCGACACAAACGATAACGGCCAACGATGTATAAACTTCGCAGCTTCCCGAGGCCTGGTGATCCGAAGCACCTTTTTCCCGCACAAGGATATCAACAAAGCCACCTGGAGATCACCTGACCAACGTACAATGAACCAAATTGACCACGTTCTCATAGAGGGCCGGTTCTTCTCTAACATCACGAACGTACGCTCCCGTCGGGGTGCGGATATCGATTCTGACCATTACCTAGTAGCAGTACATGTGCGCTCAAAGCTGTCCACCGTATACCGGACACGTCAAAGCCGCCCTCCTCGGCTGAACATCAGGCAGCTAGATAACCCACAAGCTGCCGAGAACTACGCGCGAGTACTGAATAAGGCACTGCCTTCTTCCGAGGAGTTAGGCGCTTCAAACCTCGAAGACGGTTGGGGCAGAATACGCTCGGCCATCGGAGAGCACTAGGCACTAGGTATTGAGCCTCGGAGTACACAAAATGATTGGTTTGATGGGGAATGCCAACAAGCGGTGGAGGAGAAAAAAAATGCTTGGAAAAATTATCTAAGTATTGCCACTAGAGAGAACCTGGCCAAGTACCGACGAGCTAGGAACAAGTTGACCACGATCCTGAGGAGAAAAAAGCGCCAAAAGGAGGACAGAGATCGTGAAGAATTGGAGCAACTATTCCGAGCTAATGACACGCGCAAGTTTTATGAGAAGGTGAACCAAACTCGGAAGGGCTACACACCTAAACCTGACATGTGTAGGGACGAGGGAGGGAATCTAATTACAAATGAGCGCGAGGTGGTCGACAGGTGGAAGCAGTTCTTCGATGAACACCTCAATGGCGAAGTCGCAGAAGGAGGCGGAACGGAAATTAACCTAGGAGCGCCCATGGAAGATAGTGATGTCCTAGCACCTGATCTCCAAGAAGTCAAACGAGAAATCAGGTTGCTGAAGACCAATAAAGCCGCTGGGAAGGACCGCCTACCGGCAGAGCTTTATAAACATGGCGGGGAAACGCTAGCAAAGGCTCTACACTGGGTTATTTCGAGGATTTGGGAGGGGGAAAAGCTACCGGAGGAATGGATGGAAGGAGTGGTTTGTCCCATCTACAAAAAGGGTGATCGGCTAGACTGCTGCAACTATCGCGGTATTACGCTGATAAATGCCGCCTACAAGGTACTCTCCCAGATCCTGTTACGCCGGCTGTCACCGATAGCACAAGGTTTCGTAGGGAATTATCAGGCGGGTTTCATGGGGGCTCGCGCAACTACGGACCAAATTTCTACTATCCGACAGATCTTGCAGAAATGTCGGGAGTACAACGTGCCCACGCATCACATCTTTATTGATTTCAAAGCAGCATACGATACAGTCGATCGAGACAAGCTATGGCAGATAATGCACGAATACGGTTTTCCGGACAAACTGACGCGACTGATCAGAGCTACATTGGATCGAGTGATGTGTTTCGTACGCATCTCTGGGACACTCTCGAGTCCCTTCGAGACGCGACGAGGGTTGAGACAAGGTGACGGTCTATCCTGCATGCTGTTCAACATCGCTCTTGAGGGGGTGATCCGACGAGCGGGCATCGAAACGAGAGGCACGATTTTTACCAAGAGTAGCCAACTTCTAGGCTTTGCAGATGACTTCGATATCATTGCCAGGAACTTTGCGACGGCGGAGGCAATCTACGCCAGACTGAAAGCGGAGTCTAGGAGAATTGGGCTAAAAATAAATGCGTCGAAGACCAAATACATGAAAGGAAGAGGCTCAAAGGAAACAAATGTGCGCCTCCCACGGACGGTAACCGTTGACGGCGACGAACTAGAAGTGGTAGAAGAGTTGGTGTATTTGGGATCGCTGGTGACCGCGGACAACAACACTAGTAAGGAGATCCAGCGGCGCATCCAAGCGGGAAATCGGGCCTACTTTGCCCTTCGTAAAACGCTACGATCAGGAAGCATACGCCGCCGCACGAAGCTAACAATGTACAAAACCATTATTAGACCGGTAGTTCTTTATGGACTTGAAGCCGTGACGCTGCTTACGGAGGACATATGCGCCCTTGCCGTGTTTGAGCGGAAAGTGCTGCGGACGATACTTGGCGGAGTACAAACTGAAAGCGGAGAGTGGCGGAGGCGTATGAATCACGAGCTACAGGCACTGCTTGGGGAGACTCCCATCGTACATCTAGCGAAAGTTAGCAGGCTACGGTGGGCCGGACACGTCGTAAGGATGCCGGACGACTGTGCGACGAAAATAGTCCTCTTCAACAACCCCACCGGCACCAGGAACAGGGGGGCCCAACGTGCACGATGGCTCGACCAGGTCGAGAGCGATTTGCGACTTCTGAGACGACTAAGAAATTGGCGACGAGTGGCCCAAGACCGAGTTGAATGGAGACGAGTGCTTGAAACAGCACGAGCCACCCCGGCTCTATGCTGCTGAAGAAGAAGAGAAAGTAATGAACGGTTGACTCATTTTACGTCATCCACATCGTTTGCGAGACTACGAATTTTCAACAACGTATTCTTCTTGTGTACATTCTCAGCAACTGAAAATTTAAAGGTGGCAACATAGTATTCCTGTTCTGGTATTGGTCTGGTAGATTTCATCATTCATCACGATGCAGAACAATTTTGTGAACAGCAGGCTTCCGCGAGTTTTGGCCACCGTGTTCTGTTTGTCACTCCAGTTCGGTGCCATCCGAACTTTGTACGTGTGCAGTCCACAACGTGTCATTGTTTGTTGTCCAAAATAAACCGAAAATTTAGCCTGTTTTGCCCACATCCGGAATCGAAATATTGGGTTGTGCTTGAATGCGCAACTACCTTGCTGGCATTCGTCGGGTCTGTGGTACCACGTTTCTTACCACTGTCATCATTTTGTTTGGTAGTCTGATACTTCTTGAACGTCTAATTACTTGGGATACGGTTGAATGTTCGATTCTGGGCTGTTTACTGCTCCGTCGATGAGAAGCGATTTTTTTTTTCAAAGAAAGTTCCCAAAGTTTTTTGCGTTTCTCTTGTTCCAAAGATATCACTGTAATCTCTTAATCTGTTTTGGTAAAACTCTACCGATATAAACAACATATTTTCAACTATTTTTAGTCAAAATTTCTGTTATGTTTAGTACCGCGGCAAAAAGTAACTAACTAATCAGTGAGTCCAGTTTTTTCGAATTCAGTTTTCAAAATACCACAACTCAAAAGCGAAAGGTTGAATCAATAAGGTGTATTCGGATAAATTGTAGGAAATTAAAAGTAGTTATTAGAAATTTTATAGAAACAGTGGAGCAACTGGAGTAACATATGAAAAAGACGTGTTTTACATAAAAAATTAAAATAAATCCTGCTTTTTCTCTGAGTATCTCGAAAACGACTGCATTTACAAAAATATTTATTATGACCAATTTTATTGTAAATTACATAAAGAATTGTTATTTGTATTACAAATTCATATATTACTTGAAAAATCCCAAGTTGGAAAAAAATAATGAAAGTCGTTGTTCTACGAAGTCCGTCCATGAAAGTTGCTCCATCTCAGGATAACTTTTAAAAGCTTGCAAATTGCTTCTGTTTTCCAAAAAAAAAAAAATTAAAAATTTTCAAAAATGGTATATTTTTGATATCTTGATTTTAAGTTTTATTTTCAAATTTTTGAAAAATTAGTAGAATATTTTTTTAGTGTTTTTTTTTCATGTTCAGACATCAATTTTCTACCACTTTTGCTTAGACATAATTTTTGTAAAAACGACAGTTTTTAAGATACAATCTTTCAAACACAATACACATGAAAATAAATACGCCCTTTTTAAAAATGAGTCTTGAATCAAAATGGCGCCAAAACCTGTGGAATGTGCATATTTTCTCCTATCAAAAACGTTTGTAAAGTTTCACCTAAATAAGAAAGATTCAAATTTTGTCATTTACCTATTTCACGTGGAACTGCTCTAATACTTGCAGTACATTCCACTTTGCAGGATAGGTTCAGTTTACCCAATTTAACACAAATTAACCGTGTAACTAATTAGAACAATCGACTCGATTTGGTCTCGTTAATGACGCAGCTGTATGTGAAGTTTTTGAAGTTCATAGTTTAGATTTACGCAGAACTGATTTTGAGTCACCGAGCGTTGCCATTTCTCAAATTGACTGACAAGTTCTAGATTCTTCGCCACCTGTTCACGTCCAATTTTATGTACAAATTTGTATGTAGTACAAATAAGTAAAAAAACGCGACATCATTACAGTCAAACATTGAGTTCTTTATATAGTGTGGGTACCTTTCGTCTTACGAGGCGAAGTCTTATATGGCTCTTTTGTCATAAGCCTGTTGAATAACTAGTTTTATGCCAAACCTTTAAGATGATCCAAATTTTGACTAAAACTGACATCGGTACTTAGGGAATGTTCTAAGGAAATCTAAGTTTTCAACAATTCTTGTGGTCTTATTGTCTTAGTATATTCTAGTCACTGCAATTTCAATTTAGATTGATATTTGATTAATGTTGTGCTCTCTGCACTATCTGCCTGCCGAATTGCGTAGTTTTTAATATTTTGTGATTTTTCTTTTTGCTATTCCAGTGTTTTGCCGTGTAGCGTTTGCTATGATGGTTCCGCTGCAGATTCAAATGAGGACGATTACGGGTAAGAATTTTATTAAGTTATCACTCTGTTTTAGTATATATGAAAAATGCATGGCTTTGCACCACATTTTCCCAAATATTAAATTAATATTTTTCAATTATATTTACCACCTCAGAAAGGAAAGTTAAGTACCATGATGTGAAACTCTATGCTTCGGAATTTGTAGCTCGAGCACATTCCTTACAATTGTGTGGAAGGATTGTGCTTCAATGCTAGCTGAAAATCAACAGCTCTCAAATTTACAGCTCTTAAATCTGAATCATACGTTGTTTTACGACACTTAGCATTAAAGTGTAATCATCCCAAAAAGGGGTCTCTTTTTAAGCGTTTCTCGTCCAACGGGTCCAAAATATCCGACGTTTCCATCAACACTGAGCATTATTAGCCACGAATGAATCTTTTTGGTATAACAAACTCACAGGCACGTAAACTTTGCCCAGCAAGCACTAAGTACGTGGGCGACTGCAAGTCATATCTCTGATGTAACGTTTCTTTCCGGTTGCGCTACAATGTGACTTCTGCTACGACTCAATGTCACATATTTCCCGAGATACATTCTGCTGGAGTTAATGAGATTCATGCTCATTATTCCGTTTGCATACAAAAGCTAACGAGGCTGTGCTTCTGTATGTATGTATGTTTTGTTGTTGTTTGCTGGCATGCCCACTGAGCAAACAGAAGTGTACCTCTGCAGACAGGACACACTCGCCGTTGCAGTGCTGTTTCGAACCATATTTGAAATTAAAAATATGTTATTGTGGTGTGCCTGACAGACATATCAGTACTAGATAGATGCACTTACTAGCGCGGCGGGGACCTCATTACTGTCAGCGGCATAATATTTTCAGGATTCTTTATCACATTCACCGCGAAACAAAAGCCAATGCAATGTCTGTGATCGTGAACCGCTGCTGCTGCATCATGCGCGCGAGGAAGGAGGACTGTAGTAAGCGGAAAAAAGTGGAATATAAGCTCTATTATAATAATAATACGCTCAACTCACATTAAGACACAGAGCGTTGCAACTCGACCCCAAGCGCAAGGTCATTCTACAAATAGACTGTTGACTTTTTACTCACCTGCTCCCGTGTGATGCAGCTCTGAATTTAACCCCAAGCCCAAGGTTGCTGATGGAAGTTGCTATTTGTCTCATTCTAACGAGCTACAGAGAACTCGGGCAAGTTGATAGGTTTATTGCACGGAAAGCTATGGCACCTATTTGATTTATTTGACTGGATTTATATACTTGATTTATATATTAGTCTGAAATACTTAGTAGGTCCAACAAACAGAGACCAGATTGTTATTGGGTGAAAAGGTCAAGACAGATGAAAACGTCAACAAATCAGTAGTTTCGTCTATTTTGATATTAATTTTATTCTGATCTGACCACTGCTGGAACAGAATCAAACATAAAACTTATACTCCGACGTGTCTACAATTTTGTAGATTCTTTAATAATATATCTTCAATATATTATTAGGTAAGTCAACTAGATTCAGTAATCGATTGCGTTAGTAATATGTCAACATAAATCTCACATATTTTTACCCATAAAACCGGAATAGTCGGAAATTGTCGTTAATGCTGTTTTGCTGAACGTGTACCGGATGCAGCAGATTGATGCACTACTAACATCGTTGGCTTGGTGACTTATTTGTGCCATCGGTTATTTCTGACTGGCTCTATCTATGTGGGTTAAGCTCAAAAGTAACGTTGATAGCGATTTGCAAATGCAAACATTCCTTTTGCTGTTGTACAAGTCGTTCAGAGAGGTTGTTGTTGTGGTTTATTTACAACATGTTCAGAGAGGTGAATTGGCCTAGCAGGTAATCTTATTTTTTTTTTTATTTATTTAACAATTGTCTAAGTACTAAACGTTAGTAGTATTCTAATTCCATGGCAATTTTAACGGGCCAAACTCGAATAAACATAAAATGTAAAAAAATAAAAATGCACGATTTGAGAACAATTCTCGACCGAAGGCCCAACGATTTTAACGCTAATAATTCATACAACTGAAGAGCAATATCTGAAAAGGGCATATACATATATGAATCGAAATAACCAAGTATTGAAAACCACTTATCTAGAGATTTCTAAATCCTGGCTCCTCTTGGTACTAGCCGGGATACGAGCATCTTTAGTAGAAATTGGGTATCCAATCCCACTGAAAACCAAGGTCGTATGCCGACAGAGTAGGAGGGTTCACTGGTCAGCTCAGCGTCGTTGGTCCTCCGGCGTGACAGCCAGTTGGTACTGCAGACTTTGCAATGAACGTGGAAGTAGGAAATTCGGACTGAAACAATCGGAATAGATCCACACGACGAAAACGAACTATGGATTGGAAAGTCGGGACATAGAACTGCTTCGAATATGCAGCTTGATTCGTACCCTGGTCGGTTCTTCAACACAAGCATCATCTACGTGCACTGTGTTCATCTTAGAAGCACTGATGACGATAAAAAGGAATTTTACGCGAAGTTGGAGCGTGAATACCGCCCGAATCGCAACATTAAAACTGCCTTCGGGGGTTTCAACGCTCTGCTCGGCCAAGAGGAGTAATAAAAACCGGTGATTGTACGGTTCAGCGCACACTCGCTGACCAACAAAATGGGCCTTGAACTTATCGATTTTAACACTTCTTCCGGCAGCAAACACAAATCTTCCGGAAGAAAGCGCTGCCTGGAAGGACAGGAGTATACGAAGTTGGAGCAACTGCATTGTTCTCAGGAAACGTGAAAGTTGAGCGCATTCCGCAAAGGCGTTATACCGCAAACCAAAATGTGTCGGGATAAGAGTGGCAGTATCTTGACGGATGATTGTGAGATAACCAAAAGATGGAAGCAGCACTTCGATGAACACCTGAACAGTGTTAATAAATTTATTGCAGCAAAAAACTTAGTGAGATTTCAAGCACACGCAATTTCAACGATGATTATAAGCGCCAAGCTGACACATGAATTATTTTCGCTATTAAACGCAATGTAGTTGTTGCAATGCAATGTGAACCAAATTCAGCTGTGAGCATTTCGCTTCCTTATTCTTTCACAGCTAGCAATTCACCAGAGAGCGAAAGAGTATCTACCATGAGAGAAAGCATCAGCAGCGAAAAATACCGCAAGTATTCATGAATTTAGGTGGCAAGCATAGTGGCGAAATATACATGTTTCTTTTCAGGGATTCGACAGTTTCTTAACCAGAAAGTGAAAACCCCAATAAGAAATTTGATAAACATGTAATTAAAATGTGTGTTTTAGTTTAACTTTGCCATTTATTTAGCGATTCATTCTCTCACGCTCAGAATGGCTATGCTGTTCAATGACGAATTTTTGTGTATGTGTGCATAGCTCCGAGCAGCAGTTGAAGCAAAGCAGAATATGATCAAGCGGGAAAAAATATGTGTGAGTTCTGTGCTTCTTGCTGTGGTAATAGCAAGAAGGATTAGTATGACACGATTCACAGTTGTTTTTGATTTTTGATGGGTTTTGAGATTTAGAATTTTTATCATTACTGCACCTAAATGCCAGCCTGGCAGAGAAAGCAACTTAAACGGTGCGACAAAAGTGCAAGGGGTGCCAGCCCGCTCTTGTCTACAAAGTATTGTCATAAATTATTTATCGCCGATTTTTAATTTTAAAGCTGCATATTATACCATCGACCGTAAAAAGTGAGGGAAAATCATGGACGAGAGTGGGTTCTCCAGGGAAGGTGATCAGATTGGTCAAATTTACGATGGATGATACACACAGCTGTCTGCAACTTTCCAGTTTCGTCAAGGTGATGGCAAATCATGCATGGCATGGCAAATCATCATCTCTCATCCCTGCTGTACACATTGCGCTACAGGGTGTTATAAGGGTTGGGGTACGGGGAGCACCGGCTACAATACCATTGCAACCCAGGAGTTTAGTATATCAAGAAAATTCACTTGAGTTAATTTGTCCGATAGAGTGATTTTTGCCAGGACTGGATGAGTGGACTGGAAAAGAGTGATGAAAAGATTGAGTTCAGCAGTTCAAGGCAGCTCTAGGGTCAACTAATACGATTACGCATAGATTCTAAACAACTTTGCGAAATGAATTGGCTTTTTCCAAAACAGAATGATTGAAGGGTAAATATTTGGTTAAGCCTTTCGATACCTCCCTGATAGAACGTTTCGTTTCAATATCCAGTAATTGACGGTAGATGGCGTGGGAGCGGAATACGCCAGAAAACTTGATCAACGAATCGCAGAGCAGCAGGTGGAAAGGGAAGAAGATATAAGTGGGCTGTGGAGGAGCCTCCATTAAAACAACTGCGGAGGAGGTGGTAAGCACGACGTGTGGAAGACATGACAACAGCTGGTTTGAAGCTAAATGCCAGATAGGAACAAATTAGAAGAACCAGACCAGGAGTCGCATGCTTAACGTTTGCATAGACTGAATGAAGTTTTTGGAGCGTCTTAGTAGAATACGAAACCTGGAAATTAAATAAAAAGAAAACTTATCCAATTTAATTCTACTATGTATATTTTATTCTTGACAGATACGTATTTCGCCTATGACTTGCAGGCTTCCTCAGTGTCTGTTTTCGAACTTCTGTTCGAGCGCAATCAATTCAATTCATATTTTACTCACCAGCTTTTGCGTCGGCAATTCATCGCGAGCGATCAGAATACGATCAGGATGGTGTTCGTTGACTTCGAAAAGGCGTTCGACCGACTCAATCACGAAAACATCTGGGGCGCACTTAGGCGTAGAGGAGTTCCAGATAAGCTAGTCCATCTCATCGAGGCTCAGTACGAGGCGTTCTCGTGCAAGGTTTTGCACGACGGCGTCTTGTCCGACCCCATAAGAGTTACTGCTGGCGTGAGACAGGGCTGCATTTTATCACCGCTTCTGTTTCTCATCGTTATGGATGAGATATTAGTTGGAGCAATTGACAGCAGACCAAATAAAGGATTGCCTTGGAATCCTCTAACGATAGAGCAGCTAAATGACCTCGACCTAGCCGACAACATTGTCTTGCTCGCACAATGCCGAAACGATATGCAGAGCAAGTTAGACGACCTCTCCGAGAGCTCCCAGGCAGCAGGTCTCACAGTCAATGTAGCGAAAACTAAGTCCATGGTAGTGAACACTGACAATTCCACCAACTTCACAGTAGCGGGACAACAAGTTGAGCAGATAGACGCCTTTCAATATCTTGGTAGCCAAACAACGCCCGATGGTGGTACCAAGCCTGATATAGCCACACGGATCAAGAAGGCCAGGGGTGCCTTTTCAGGTCTACGAAACAATTGGTGCTCAAACCAGATCACTCTACATACGAAAAATCCGAATCTTTAATTCAAACGTTAAATCCGTGCTGCTGTATGCCTGCGAAACGTGGCGCGTCTCAGCGGAGACAACGCAAAAACTGCAGGTATTCATTAACCGGTGCCTGCGATACATCATTCGTGCCTGGTGGCCTGATAACTGGAAATCCAATGAGGAACTCCATCGTCGGTGTCATCAACGGCCGATAGCCACAGAAATTCGTGAACGTAGGTGGAAGTGGATCGGACACACCTTGAGGAAAGGAGCGAACGAGGTTTGCAGAGAAGCACTCGACTGGAATCCACAAGGACAGCGTAGAAGAGGCAGACCCAGAGGTTCATGGCGACGGAGCTTAGCCAACGACATCCGGGCTGTAGACGAGAACCTGTCCTGGCGACAGGTAAAAGTCATGGCGGGTAACCGTCAGCAGTGGAGATCTCTGATTTCATCCCTTTGTTCCACCGGACCGGCGGACATGGACACATAAGTAAGTAAGTAAGATCAGGATACGATAGAGTTGCCAGTTGATAAAATTTAAATCGCTGACGAGCAGATGATGAGCCTTCATCGTGATGAGAATTTTGCAACATTGCTTCTAGGTTATGTTGTATTAAAATAAAATTGTTTATATACCTTTTTCCTAACATTCTTTTTCTTTTCCTTACCATAGAATCTCAAATTAGAGCGAGTTTGTGCATGATTCTTTCCAAGCTATGAAAAAATAGGGGTGAATGGGGCAAAATAGGCTACTTCCCGTTATTTCCGCGTGGTGAGCCCATCACCAATCGATTTCTCTTGATTTTTATATAAGAAAAGTCCTCTTAAAAACAGTGGCAACAAAAAGTTCAGTTTTTTCGGTCGGTTCTGCCCACTGTGCGCTGTCGTGACATTGGATGGACTGAAGCAAGGGCTGCAGTCTTTAACCTGCTATTCAACATTGCCTTGGAAGGTGCCATACAAAGAGCAAAATTGGAAAGGAACGGGATTATCATTATGAAATCTCACACGCTTCTTGGTTTTGCTGATGACGCCGATATCATCGAAATCAATAGTAGAGCAGTGGAGAAGGCCTTTAGGCCTTTTAAATGGAAAGCAGCGAGATTGGGACTTACTAGCACTAGATTGGGAACACTGAATTACTACATGGTTGATGGCATGGAATGTGGGAATACAAATGGTGTTGGTGCCGAAGTGGAACTAGATAGGGACCGATAAGTGGTGGAACAATTCATGTATATGTATATACCTTGGTACGTTCGAAACATGGGACAACAACATAAGCCGCGAAGTAAAATGAAGAATTACAGACGCGAACCGGATTTTCTACGGATTACGTAGCCAGCCATAGTTCGTAATTTGCAAATTCGAACAAAACTGGCGCTGTAGAGAATACTAATTCTCTATTCGGACATGAATTATAACCGTGAGCTGTATCAAGTATACAAATATGCTGATACAGGAAAGGTAGTACAATGTGGCAAGCTGCGGAGGGGTGGGAACGTGTCACCTTAAATGCTACTTAAAAACTACTTTGATAAAATATTCGGCTCCTTTACTGCTATTCCTTTCATATTGCTCACAATGCTCATTTGCTGCTGAATTACCGACAAGAAGAATTTAAATTCTATTTTGGATCCCAATTTACTGCAGTTAGGTAGTCAAAAAGCTAATAAACAGCAACTTGCAGTATAAAATGCCAGAAATGCTAGTAAGCGGCTGATTTACTGCTTATTGTAATGCTTATTGGTTACCTACCCAGTAAACCATTTGGTTTGTATATCTCGATTGCAACTGAGATATACGAAATCATATCAGAACGAAAAAGTTATATTTCACGCCATATAAGAACATATATGTACCAAAGTGGAGGCGATATACGTGCGAAAGCTTTGACAATTATTTGTAATTCTATTTTGCGTAGTTTTTATAACACGCAACTAAATACTCCTGAATATATGATTAAGATATAATCAAATATTGCAATCGTCTATACTGCTTTATAAATCACAGTCATGAATTGTATATGAAGGCACGCACGACTGCAAAACAACTTATTGTTCACTTCGATTCGACATACTCTAATCATTATACAATTCCAATGTGAAATTGACATGACAACGATTTAATGTGAACTTTCTATTACGATTTTGTGTTATCTGGGTAGGAAGCGATGTGCTTATATATATTATTTCATGTATGTTTGTATGTATTATTTCATACCCACTCACCAAAAATTCGACGTTGACTCAAATCCTGCAGCTTCAACTGGATGTAGTTTATGCGATTTTAACCCATTATGACCGGGGTATACCTAAATTTGGACCAAATGAAGTGAAACTCTGTAATCTATTATATTATGGCTCGAATGTGTCGGGAAACGCAAAATCGTCATTTGGAATGCTTTCAAGGCCAAAATATCGCAGGTTAAATATTTTATAGGCTCAGTTTCAAACAAACAAATTACAAAGTTTTTTACAGATTTCTTATCGATTTTTGTGATAGATTTTACATATAAATACTAATTTACATGTCAGGTAATGTTTCGTCACTAAATGTAGACTTTTTCATGCGTTTTGGAGACAAAAATTTTTTCGCCATTTTTTCAACTTTTTTCCGCTATTTGTCACAACTTTGCACTGTTGAAAATACAGATGAAATGACAAAAACTGACAAATTATATCACACACACATCAGGATGATGTCTTATCTCTCTTGTAGTGATATATTAACAATGCTAACTATTGAAATTCAGCAGTAAACAGGTTTTGAAGACGAGGTATGATATATCATACGCTGGGTCATAATGGGTTAATTCAAAACCTTTGCCTAAAACCATCCATGTGGCCAATCCTATTTAGTCTATGTAACGAAGATATTTGTATAAAAAGAAATATGACAAAAGTGGTAGAAAAAATATAATGAAAGGTAGTATGCTGGTAGGTGCGAAACAAGGGAAACTAACATACTAACAGATTATTGGGCGGCTTTAATATTTGGCTAGTCCAAAATGTAAGCTTTATAAATGAAAACCAAAACAAAAATATAATATTCAATAACCAAACCACTACTAAATCTGCCAACCAATGCAAAATTTTGCATATCTTTTTTTATTCGTTGAAACATTTTCCAACAGGCTTATTTTAGATTATCTCAACTTCACATTTGTTGCCGCCTGTGCAGCCCCCCATTCTATGTGACTTTTCAACCTTTAACACCAGGCTTCCCTTTTCCCAATTGCAGGTATGACAGCAGCAGTGGCGAGGAAAATCCCAAATGGAACAGTTTCGTCGAGTCAATTCGATCGAAGCTGACGGTGAAACAGGTGGTCGACGGTGTCCGGGCTGGCGGTTCGTTATCGTTCGACTATCTGCTGCTCATCGTTACGGCCGAGTAAGTAGCACAATGGCGTCGTCCATTATGGGCTATATCGCTATGTAGTTTGTATGCATTGCTAGGCAAGCGATTTATTTCTGTCCCATTTGACGCTGCCTTCCGATGTACTCAGGACCGTGAAATTGTGCTAATTGATTTTCCCCTTTCTTCTCTGCCGGTGGCGTTCATGCAGTTCATTGGCCGCTCTTGGTCTGGTGGAGAACAATGCTCCAAATATTGTGGCAGCTATGCTGGTGTCACCCTTGATGGGACCAGTCATGTCGATTACGTTCGGAGCAATTATCGCTGATCGAGAACTGGTGGTAAGTAAGCGAACGCAGAGTAAAATCAAAGCTTTACAGAGCTTAACCTTTCCAAAACTCTGTACATTTGTTTTGGGGCAGCATGTCCTAGTAATCAGCGCTAAATCCGCAGCTTGCGCCAACTGTTCCGTTGGCTGGTTGGTTGGATTGGAACAAATTATGATCTGTCTGCTTGGAATGTTACGAGAAAAAGTTTACTGTAGCGCAGAGTCTAGCGGAGCGATTTTTTCGCTGGAGTTACTCTCAGTGCACGGTGTATTGAAACACAACTTTTTGAACTTCATTGGTGCATTTCGAAGTGTTGCACGCTAGCAAGGGCTCATTGGGACGTGGATAAAAGTTGTTTTGCCGCAGCTGGCAAATTTAAATGAAAACGATTTTTTTGTAGTTTTTGCTCAAATCTATTCGAATGCAACAGCTTTGCTGTTGGGGATATGGCAACTCCATAATTGGAGGTACATTTGCTTTGGAACTTAACAATCACTAAGAATTGCTCTGTGTCGAGCTGGCTTTCAAAATCGGCAAGCACTCCTCGATATTAAATTGTATTGTGATACCTTTTTATTTATTCGTCATTTAATAATGTAGAATTAAACAACTGCTCAGCTAAAATCAAATTATTCAATAATTCTAGTTCGCATCTAGCAGATGGTTTCGTCTGAATATCACAAAAGGAAGAAAAGTTAAAAAAAAAATTAACAGCCAAGGTCCGGGCCGCGAGCCTCCACCGTTTATTCGCGTTCCAGAAGTATTTACGCCATTAATTTCGGGAAAGTTTTGCACGCCATTCGCCGGATGATGAAGCAAAAAGTTTGCTTTTGTTGCGATTTTAATTCCCGACGAGCCGCAATGCTAGTAGGTAGCTAGTACTCGCACTTCTGCCCTGCACTGGTACGAGGTAGCTTGATCGTGAACTTCCGCATCGTGTTTTTGAATCGGAATGGCTGTTTTTGCTTGTTAACGATTAGTTTTCATACCTAGTTCATTTTTGAACTGACGTTCGGATGCGGCAAGCACCGATGGTTTTTAATTTAGAATACACTGTCTAGATATTGATGGAGCGAGTTGCTGAATGTACACTGGACTGACCATATGTTTACGCATTTCTACACGATGTGTTTTTTGAAAACTATACATTTTATCTATCTGAGTTCAATCACGTTACATATTTTGTTTCAATGGCGTTATCTGTTTGGTATTGAAATTGGAATTGCTTTTCACTCGTTCTTCACCGGGCATATATATACTTTTCGCATAAAAAGGGATTTGTTATGCAGCAGTGTTCTTTCCATTTTTATCCTTACGTTTCGCATGGCTTATCGTAGCTCTCATCGTTCGTTGGTTTGCCTAGAGCAACAGTTTATATGGGATGGCATTTGAAACAGGTTTGGTGTATTGTTTATATCCTTACGTGTGGTTTATCATCGTTGCTTTTGATTAAGTATATTATATTTCCTCTGAAAGCCAATTAAGCGAGAACGTCAAATACCTTAGTTTGGTAGAAGATATGATACCGGAAATGTCGCACGTGCAAGTTAAAAGAAGAGATTTCAAGAGAAGTTAAACGCCAGAGATGGTCGAGTATGGAAATTTGAATACTCGAACTCGACCCGGACCCCGATCCGGCTCAAAAAAAAGTTGTAGAGTCCGTACCCGCCTGGAACGGCCCGACAAAGAATAACAAGTTGTTATCAACACCTGATCCCTATTCACTGTAACTCTCAATACCCGTACCCATCTCGAACCCGATTAACTAAAAACTTTAGTACGCGTACCCGAGCTGGATTCGATTCATACCCGACCCGAATCTAACACATATCTTGTCCCCACAATACTGGCTTCACGATCCGGCAACTTACGGCAACGGTCCGTTATCGAACCTGCGCCGAACGAATCATGATCCTCCAGTTCTGACGACCCTGGGTTGCCTTTTTCCAATCCCCTCGAACACCAGCTGAAACTACATCGTCGTCAACAGCGGACATCCATCGAGTAAAGGGTCTGTCCTGAAGTCTCTGGTGAAAATAGTTTTAGCTACTTTTTCATCGGGCTTGTTGGTCACGTGCATGACCAGCTGTAGCCTGCCACATTATACTACATTCACTATATCAGCATATTTGTATACTTGATATAGGGGGGCGGTTTAGTGTTCTGTAGAGCGCCAATTGTGTGCAAATTTGTAAACTACGGGACTTTATCTTGCTTCGTAATCCGTAAAAAGCCCGATACGCAGCTTACATCGTTGTCACATGTCTCGAGCGTACCAAGATATACGAATTCCTCTGCTACTTCATATCATTCCCCACCCAGCTCCATATCGGCATCAACACCATTTGCACTTCTACTTTCTGTGTCAGCAACCATATACTCGATTTTGGCGGTGTTAATGGTAAGTCTCAACGTCACTACTTCCCATTTAATAAATTAAATGGTTCTTTCACTGCTCTCCGTTTGATTCCGACAATATCAACGTCATCCGCTAAACCAAGAAGCGGCACGAAATTGGCTGAGGATTCTGACTTCAGGATCAGGATTCTGATTCTGACGCATGATTTTGACCCGTACAGTGTCGCACGAATCAGCGTAATTAGATTCGTCGGAAATCCTTGTTCTAGCATTATCTGCCACAGCTCAGTTTGTTTGACTGAATCGTACGCCGCCTTAAAGTCCACAAACAGATGACGAGTCTGCAAGTTGTACTCTTGGAACTTGTCTAGTAACTGCTGCAGGCTAAACATTTGATCTGTCGTGGAGCGACCCTCACGAAAACCAACTTGGTACTCGCCGACGAAGGATCTCAGTCTACAGAACAGGATACGGGAGAGCACCTTATAAGCAGAATTAGGCAATGTAATGTCTCGATAGTTTTTACAGTAGAGTCGATATCCTTTTTAAAAATAGGGGACATGAGGCCATCCAACCATTCCTCTGGGATTTGTTCTTCTTCCCGAAACCTGATAATGATCCAGTGGATTGCTTCGTACAGCCGTTCGCTCCCCGCTTCTAGAAGTTCAACCGAGAAAGCGTCGTTCCCAGCTGCCTTAGCGTTTTCGACTCACTGATACCCTTTAGCCTTCTTAACCTCCCCCTGTGTTGGTGGCTCCACAGCTTGGCCATCGCTCACAATTCTTATCTTGTTCCTGCTGATTTCCGTGTTTACCTCTCCATTCGCTAGCGTCTGAAAGTGCTCCTTCTAGCACTATCATTGGTGCGAACGTTTATAACATCAGAGAAGAATTTACCGTCGATTAGAATATGGTCAATTTGGTTCTCTATTCGTTGGCCTGGTGATCTCCAGGTGGCCTTGTGGATATCTTTGCGGGGGAAGAAGGTACTTCGGACTACCATACCGCAGGAAGGTGCAAAATTTACGCATCGTTGGCCGTCGTCGTTCGTTGCGGCATGCAGGCTGTGTGGCCCGATTACCAGTGTATATATAGCTTGCCGTCCTACCTGCGCGTTCATATCAACGATGACTATTTTCACGTCCCATCGCGAACAACCATCATACACCTGTTCCAGCTGCGCGTAGAACACCTCCTTTCCGTCATCGGGTCTCCCTTCGGGAGGGTAGTGAACATTGATGATACTGTAATTGAAGAAACGACCCTTAATCCTCAACTTGCACATCCTTGCGTTGATCGGTTGCCAACCAATCACACGTTGGCGCATCTCTCCCAGTACTATAAAACCGGTTCCCAGTTCGTTGGTGGTGCCGCAGCTCTTGTAGAATGTAGCCGCTCGATGCCCGCTTTTCCATACCTTCTGTCCTGTCCAGCAAAGTTCCTACAGTGCTATGACTTCGAAGTTTCGGGGATGTAGTTCACCATAGATTATCCTATTGCAACCCGGGAAGCCAAGCGATTTGCAATTCCATGTACCGACTACCGAGTTTCGAATCGTAGTCCTTATTTCGTCGCGTAGGCCGACGCCGATTGTTCCGATCCCTATTTTCTTCTTCGTTGTTGGTACTTTTTGTTTTCCAGGGCGGCTTGTTGGGCCTGTCCCTAACCCCCTATCTCGCCGTGGACCATCGTGCACAGCACTGTTTAGAGTCCCTGCTGGCACGAGGACTAGTATAATAATCAGCCGCCCCTAACATGGAGAACAGACGCTGTTTGAGCCGCACCCCCTTGGTGAACAGACGCTCGTGTTTGACGAAGCATTTCCTCTACCGCCATGCTTACCATGGTTACCGCCCCAGTATTCGCGTCGCACCTCCTAAACGTTCTGCTCCATCATAAACGTTCGCACCTACCGCATTTCGAATATAGATTCGAACCATTTCCTAGTTGCAGTCTGCATGCGCTCAAAACTCTCGACGGTGTATAACACGCGTCCAAGTCAACGCCGCGACCCAACATTGAACAGCTACGAGACACCGGAGTTGCCTAGGAATACGCGCGGCAGCTAGAAGCAGCACTACCAACGGAAGAGCAACTTGGCGCAGCAACTTCTGAAGATGGTTGGAAAGGAATTAAGACCGCCATCGGTAGCACTGCTCTAGCGCCACTAGGTACAATGAATCCGAACCGAAAAAACGATTGGTTCGACGGCGAATGCTAGCAATTAGTGCAGGAGAAGAATGCAGCACGTGCAAGAATAGCACGGAACAGGCAAAACTTGGTCTTCCGGAGGAAAAAGAGCCAAAAGAAAGAACGAGATCGCGCAGCGATGGAAGAACTGAACCGTGCTAACGATAAACGGAAGTTCTACGAGAAGTTAAACCGTTCGCGCAAAGGCTATGTGCCGCAGGCCGATATGTGTCGGTACTCAAATGGTAATCTTCTCATGAACGAACGTAAGGTAATCGCGAGGTGGAAGCAGTATTATGACGAGCACCTTAACAGCGATGTAGCTGAACATGAAGGTGACGATATGGCAATAGATCTTGGAGCACGTGCAGAAGACAACAGAATACCAGCCCCGACCTCCAGGAGATAGCAGAAGAGATCGGTCGGCTGAAGAACAATAAAGCGGCTGGGGCTGATCAGCTACCCGGCGAGCGCCTGAAATACGGTGGTGACGAACTGACTAGAGCGCTGCGCTGGGTCATTGTCAATATTTGGGAGGAGGAGCTACTACCGGAGGGGTGGACGGAAGGCATCGTGTGTCCGATCTACAAAAAGGGCGACAAGTTGGATCACACTGTTGAACGTCGCCTACAAGGTACTCTCCCAACTTTTATGTCGTCGATTATCACCATTTGCATTTGCAAAGGAGTTCGTGGGGAAATATCAAACGGGATTCATGGGTGCCCGTACCGTCACGGATCAGATTTTCGCGCTTCGGGAAGTGTTGCAGAAATGTCGCGAATACAACGTGCCCACGCATCATTTATTCATCGACTTCAAATCGGCGTATGATACGATTGATCGAGATCAGCTATGGCAGATTTTGCACTACTACGGATTTCCGGATAAACTAACGCGATTGGTTCGAGTAATGTTTCTTGTTCGAGTATCAGGGGCAGTCTCGAGTCCCTTTGAATCTCGAAGAGGGTTACGGCAAGGTGATGGGCTTTCATGTTTGCTGACAACATCGCTTTGGAGGGTGTGATAAAAAGAGCGGGCATAGACACGAGTGGCACGATATTCACGAAGTCCGTCCAGCTTCTTGGTTTCCCTGAGGACGTTGACATCATTACACGTACCTTTGAGAGGATGGCGGAAACGTACATCGGACTGAAAGCTGAAGCCAAACGGATTGGACTTGTCGTCATTAATGTATCGAAAACAAAATACATGAAAGGAAGACGTTCTAGAGAAGTGAATGCTGACCTCCCGGATTCATTTAGACGGTGATGAAATCGAGGTGGTAGAAGAGTTCGTGTGTCTGGGCTCACTGGTTACCGCAGACAACGACACCAGCAGAGAAATACAAACACGCATTATGGTAGGAAATCGTGCCTACTTTGGACTCCGTAGGATGATCGAACAAAATTCGCCGCCGCACGAAGTTAACAATCTACAAGACGCTGATTAGACCGGTAGTCCTTTACGGCCATGAGGCATGGACTATGCTCGTGGAAGACCAACGCTCCCTTAGTGTTTTCGGAACGTGTTGCGCACCATCTATGGCGGAGTGCAGATGGAAGACGGAACGTGCAGGAGGCGAACGAACTATGAATTGCATCAGCTACTTAGGGAACCACCCATTGCTCACACCGCAAAAATCGCCTGCGATGGGCTGGGCACGTCATGAGGATGTCGGACGACAGCTTACTTACTTACTTATGTGTCCATGTCCGCCGGTCCGGCAGAACAAAGGGATGAAATCAGAGATCTCCACTGCTGACGGTTACCCGCCATGGCTTTTACCTGTCGCCAGGCCAGGTTCTCGTCTACAGCTCGGATGTCGTTGGCTAAGCTCCGTCGCCATGAGCCTCTGGGTCTGCCTCTTCTATGCTATCCTTGTGGATTCCAGTCGAGTGTTGCTCTGCGAATCTCGTTCGCTCCTTTCCTCAAGGTGTGTCCGATCCACTTCCACCTACGTTTACGAATTTCTGTGGCTATCGGCCGTTGGTGACACCGACGATGGAGTTCCTCATTGGATATCCAATTATCAGGCCACCAGGCACGAATAACGTATCGCAGGCACCGGTTAATGAATACCTGCAGTTTTTGCGTTGTCTCCGCTGAGACGCACCACGTTTCGCAGGCATACAGCAGTACGGATTTAACGTTTGAATTAAAGATTCGGGTTTTCGTACGTAGAGTGATCTGGTTTGAGCGCCAAATGTTTCGCAGACCTGCAAAGGCACCCGTGGCCTTCCTGATCCGTGTGGCTATTTCAGTCTTGGTATCACCGGATCGGACCGGATCGTATCGGACGATAGCCCGGTTAAAAAAGTTCTCAATAATGATCCGACTGGAACGAGATGGCGGGGTGCGCAGCGAGCAAGATGGATCGATCAAGTGGAAGGCGATTTGCGGACCCTACGCAGACTACGTGGCTGGCGAATTGCGCGGATCTTCGGTCTACGGCGGTGAATAAGCTTAAGCTAATGCAGTGAGGAGACACTGAAATATTAATCCAAAAATGCTCCACTCTATCACATATCAGCGTCAGATCAACATAGTGTATCAAATATCTGAAAACAGCAATCAGTCTTTCACCACTTCGTGATTTGCTGCTACAATGATGATCACGATCGCAACGGTAGACGATAAAAATGATTCCAAAAAAGCTACACAGAATATCATAACTGTCCAGTCAGGTTTTGCTTGATACAATAATGTTGTAGTTACATTCGGCGGCCGTCAGAAACGTCAGAATCGTCAACTTTAATCCGAAGTCCACGAACGTTCTGATAGTATATCCGCAGTCCAGCAGTCGGACTAACGTCAGCAAGCATTCACTCGATAGAGACCGATGACAGATCATAAATTTGCGTAGTACTATAAGTGCTGTACGGGTCAGTGAATGAATATTAGCAATTAAGTATTGGCAAATGTGTACTTGCCATGAGGAGTATTTTAGAAGCCCCGTTCCCCACATCCACCTGTAAGACCGGACAACTGAAACACGCTGACGGCGGTAGCGCGACTATGGTGTGGGGGTGGGGGTGGTCGAGTATATTCATAATACCAATACCAGCGCATCTCACGTCAATTGAGGAGATAAGCTAAGTTGCCCGAAGAGGGCAGACGTTGGCAAGCAGGATCAAGGATCGACGGTATGTAGAGTAGGGCGGAGCATAAGTGCGATGTTTGAAGTTGTCATCAATATACGTGAGATATAAAGAAGGACAACAACATAATATATTTTATAGTGATGCAGTAACTCAATGTCTTCACATTCAACTATAAATCATTTGCGGTAATAGTGTTTTGCAAAATAAATTCTTCTCTCTTCTGATCATGTTCAGATTCGCACTTTTACCCCACTAGCGGGGCAAAAGTGCGAATACCGCGGGGCAAAAGTTCGATGCAAGAATCCATGAAATTAGTCCAGCAGTAGCTAATAAAACCATATTATCTTCAATCTGAGTTATGTTTCGGTAAGGAATATTTTCAATTTGCACCTTTTCTAGTTTGCGCTGGTGCATTGCAGCCTCCGTTAGATTGAGACTTTTCCAAACATTTGTTTTTTGTTTCATCAGCAGAAACACATTGTTTTTCTTCGGCCAACATCTGTAGAGCACACAGTTTTTTTGCAGATCTTTCATTTCTAGTATTTGTAATATAGTGCCTAAAGCCATTAGCTATACATTTTTGCCTCGTCCATGAATCGCACTTTTGCCCCGCCCGTGAATCGAACTTTTACCCCGCCAGGCGCTTGACGGGGTTAGATTAAATTACGGAAAAGCGAAATATATTTTGTAAATTCTTTTCGCCGTATTTTCAAAATAGATACGTGAGTGATGTAAAACGCTGCTGTAAATTTTCAACAAGTAATATCCTCCTGTTGATATCGCATTTGCCGTATCACGAAAAATTGCATCAAAACCGCCCTAAAATAACATTTGCACATAACTCAGCAACTATGCTTCGTAAGCAACCAAAGTTTACGTTAGATTCAAGCTGTCAAGTAGTCCAGTATGCCACTGTAGTCAATTTACTCGGAATCTGCACCGATAAATTATTCAATCGCACTTTCACCCGCATCGCACTTTTGCCTCTCCTTATTCTATATTCAATTTGCGAATACTCCAACCTCTGAAAATGACCAATTGTTTTGAGCCTGCTCTCAACCATCCATTTTCAATCCGAATTTCGTTCTCTTTGTCTCATTTGAAAGCTACAACTACTGGCACCCCAGGTTAGGGAATATTTTGTTGGCTAATCGCCACTTCAGTGTCGGTTCCGGAACATCCACTACCTGGATTCGGTGGACACTTTTGAATTTGGAGATAACTCTTTTTGCGGCATATCAAATCACATAGTTTTGAAATGAAACAATTTTATTTCAATTTTTCATAATCTCGAGTAATGTTGGAATGGGTATTTTTTTTATCTAGTATGGAAAATATCAATAAACTCAAACACAAAGATAACTATGCTGTATTCTGTCTTTCTTTTCAGAAAGTGGGCTTCATATCGCTGGCATTGGGAATGTTCATATCCATACTGTTCGGTTTCATTTTCGGTTTAATTCTCGGTACCACCGATATGCCGTGGGGCTTCGGAGATTTTCCTACCGAAGAGATGAAGGGACGGTAAGTAGGAAAATATTTTCTGTGAATGTCGCAACAATGCTTCCTGTATATTCATGTGTGCCGTTGCCGATAAGATAAATTTGTCATTGGGAAATTAGTGTGTAGGTAAATGTGTCCCAGCACCAGCAGCAGTAGGAACCAAACAGACGACGGTCGCAAAGTAGCTGCGTGTGGCGCACAGAACGTTCTTTTTGCGAGCAATGGAACAACATTCGCCGATGAAATTAACGTAATGTTGAATTTCCTAAGCAAATATAAAGTCGACTCACGGGAATGGGAATCAGGAAACCGGTAGCATAAATCGTGTGGGAATGGATAGAAATTAATTAAAAGAAAATAAATGAGATTATGCATATTTAATGAGAGCTGAATCCAGCGAGGGCGGCGGCAGGCGGTCTCGCTCAGACCAAGCAAAAGACGAATGAATGAACAAAGCGGATTTAGTCGAGCTTAGACCACTGGCGGTGCTTTGCTGAAATGGTGGTTTTGGATAGATTTTTGTAAATTTGATTACGCTTTTAAGCACCTACAATAGACTAATTCGCAGTGTGCCGGAACTGATTAACGGACGAACAGGTTCTGGATTCGAACGCGATGAAGCCGGGCGCAAAGAAGGAGAAATTTCCTGGAAATCAATTTGAATCTGGGTCACTGACAATTAGTCGGTTTCGGTTTGTTGGTAAAGCTGGTTAGCACAGTCTCTGTGAAAGAAGATTGGCTTTTTGATTGATTTAAAGAAAAAGAATATTAATGTTGCTGTTTTAGAAAATAATCGGTTGAATAATCTTTTTTCTGAGATTGACCTGAGTTAATTATATATTTCGAATTTCTTTTTCGAACATAAAATAAATACAAAAACAACGCAAATCTATCACAGATTGAATTGGGTTTTGATTTGCTCGATTGCTAAAAACAAAACGACCGTTAATCGAAAGTTTCAATTAGTACCACAGTTTTCGCTGTGGAACAAGTTTATAAAATTGTACAACAAAAAACGATAGCTGACTGGAGTAAATGAAAAAGTTCGATGCGTTCCTAACCTATTTCCAAAGTCGTGTAGAGTAAATTGCAATTGCAGTTTGAACGAGCGCTCAACCCGAGCACTCAATAATGGCAATTCCAATTTCACTTCAATAAACAATCCTTTCCATTATTCAGCACTAAATACTTTTTTTCGTTGTTTCTGTGTGTCTTTCATACTTCCTATGTCTCGCTTGTATCGTCCAGTGGAAATGCACGATCCCTCTGGATGGGCATCCTATGGGCTCTGACGTCCGGCAGTGGTGTAGCGGTTGCACTACTGCAAGGGTCCGCTGGACCACTAATCGGTGTGGCCATTTCGGCATCGTTACTACCGCCCGTTGTTAATTGCGTAAGTATATAATGTATCTTTATTATCGCTTTCGTAGAAAAAATATTTTTTATTTAAATCTAGCCTTCAACCTACGTTATTGAAAATCGTATGAAAAAGTTACAAAATATTATTCATCCCACCTCGGTTCGACACTTCTACCTCAATGATTACTTTCCAAACCGAATTTATCGGGATTCGTAAACAAATCAATCTCACTCGGTTCTCGCAAAACAAAATCTAAATTGTGTTTTCATTTCCCACCCATTCATTGATACGATAACTGACTATCAAATCTGACTCTGACGTCGACGTCCTATACTCCTATCGGTTTGTGGACTTCGGGCTTCAACCTTGACTTCTAAACAAGTGTCAATCACGAAAGTTTTTGCCCCATCATCAGTCGTCGTCCGTGGGTGATAGTGACCCGGACCGGTACTGGAGGATGATTTAATTTTTATCTTGCTCGTGTGATCCAGCTGGTCACACACAAGCAACGGGATGGGTATGCATGGCGGGGGGAAAATAAGGATTATGATTTTCTATGAACCAAATTATATCGTTCATCCTCAGTATATGTGGTCTTAATTTTAATTTATTTCCGAAGCCAAGTTTTTGAGAATGAGTTTGTTCAATATAGTTAAAATTTGTGGGTATCCCTAGCTTGACAGCCATCTGAGGAAGTTAGCAAAACTATCGGCAAACACTATGCTCTGTGCGTCACTTCGACGATTCGAACGATGCGTATCGGTCCCCGTACGGTTGCTTCAATCCTAGTACAGTCGAGTAATTAGACTACAATATTACCATGATGAGTGATGAAAATTGGTGTTGAATTCTGCGACTTTGTTATTGACTGGCAGTCTCTGTGGGAGTTTCAAAATGATAATCGTAATTTGCGTATCTCGGGTAACAAACTGTTTCGCGTTGTGTCATCTCATTAGCTGCTTTAATATCGCGGTTGACTAAAATTTGATAAAAGTTTGCAGGCTTTAACACAGCACTTTAAATTAGTTTGTTAGCTATGTACGATGGGTTTTGTTTGATCTTATTTTTGAATCGTTCAAACCGAACTTATGCTCAACTAAGCTTTTCAATTCTTGCTACCGGATTGATATTCTATCATAAAAACTGTTATCTTAATTATAACAAACAAATTCATAAAGTTAGTTTTTCCAATATACAGAAGGAACCCAAGTAACAATCTGGGTATTATTACACCTTTATGATGACATTTAAGACCAGAATGGGTCATGAAAACCCGCGTAAAAGTCAAAACAAACATTTCCGATTGCGGATAACAGTAAGAAAAGAAAATAACGATTGAAATGTTTCAGAGCACTTCCTGCTTAAAACGCTGGAAAAAGTGCAATTTTTGTTTCGACTATTTTTAATTGAAATAAAATTTTGCTGATGTATTGGATACCACGTAAGGATTCATTTTCTATGAAGCTTAAATTGAAAATGAAACTTAATTTAAAATATGCTCTAAAAGCTGGTGAAGTGTTATCGACATGGACATAGAAACTGAGTCGAATGGTATATGACATTCGACCCGCAGGACCTTCTTTCCATTTCCGGTTTTCCGAGTGATTTCTATACCTTTATATAAAGAATAAATTTATATAAATTTATACTATATATTTATATAGTAGAAAGGCAAAACGATTTGAAAAGAACAAATTGACTGATTCAACAATCGGACAAATTGTTTTAAAATTCATGGTGGCTGGCTTCGTTTTGTGTAGTGATTAGATATAATATATTTTCTAACAAATCATTATTTTCTTTTTTTCTTTTTCATATTATTTTTTTTAAATTTCAATAGTTTGAAGGCGATGAATTCAACTGCAACTCCAAAGCGGTAAAGAAACTCATTGCAACTGTTGCTTCGTGACACAAGGAATGGTGGCGCTCGAAACGCTTACGGCGCTTGTAGACGCGATCGCAATTGGGCTCGGGACAATTGAACTTTCTATTGGCGCGAACATGATCGGGTGTTCCCTTCAGCAGCGAAGCCACCGTAGGAAAAGTTTTTCCGCATTTTCCGCAACGATGGGAGCGTGGCTTTCCATGGGGAACCTGGATATGCTGAACGAACTTGCCGTTCTTTTCATTTTCAAGCTTCTTGCTACATAATTTGCAAATAATGTTAGTACCGAAGTGAATGTAAATTTTACGTGGCTTTTCTCCGCTCGTTTTGCGCGTAATTCGGTTGGCCCCGGTTTTTGACAATGTGGAGTCAATTCTGTTCAAGACTTGTAGGGATGGGAACTATCATTAAAAATCGTTACTGATAACTATCAGTAGTTTCAGCACATTACTGATAACTATCAGTAAATATCAGTATTTTTACCCATCACGGCATTGTAGCAAAAAAAAATAGGAAATTGTAATAACTGCATTATGCATTGTAATTTTACATTGTAATTTATCGGGTGGACTTCATGGGGGCTCGCGCAACTACCGACCAGATTTTTTCCATCCGACAGATCTTGCAGAAATGTTGAGGGTACATCGTGTCCTTGGATCACATCTCTATTGATTTCAAAGCAACATACGATACAGTCCAACGAGACCAGCTATGGTACATAATGCACGAAACCGGTTTTCCGGATAAACTGACCCGACTAATCAGAGCTACACTGGAACGAGTGATGTGTTTCGCACGTCTCCGCCCGAAAAAAAAATATATAGCGAAAAAACATTTAATTTCACTGTTACAAACATTGAAAAACTTCGAAAAACCACATTGAAACAGTGAAAATAAAACCGCCTGATTAATTACGGTATTTCATGTTTTAGAAACGATATTATGACAATGAATTTGATAGGCTTCGAACTATTATGATTTTCGAGCCGCATTCGTCGCTCATATTAGGAAAGTATTAGAGGTCAGTACACCTACATAAACAAATTCCGCTCTTTCCCATTCACGCCTTATATCAATCTGTTATATCCTATCGACTCTTTGTTTCATTACTGTCTTCTATCGTTCCCTCTGTCAATTGTGAAATCTACCGTTATAAAAACCTAATTATATGCCTGACACCTCATTCGATGTCAACACGTAAAAACAACGAGGTTGGTCTATTCCATAGGAACGGAGCCTTTCCCCAAACACCCGCATTAAGAATCGCGGCTAATATGTTGACAGACGAACAAGTAAGTCGTAAGCGCTTGCATAGTGTCGTCGTCCCGTCAGTAAAACGAAATAGATTTAACTTCTCGATCGGTGGTTTCTACAGTAGACGGAGGAAGAGACACAATTTGTGTCTACAAATAACTCAACCTGCCAAGGATTGGACCTTAGATAGATTATTTCCTTGTTCCAAACAATTTGCATTGTTGCCGAATTATATGAAAAATTTTCCAAGAACGGTACAGTGAAGTTACAGCATAAAGTGTTGTAAACAGTAAAATTCGTAGTAACCGTAATGTTTTTACATTAATATTCGTTATGCATTTCTATTTCTACACTCGAGTCCCATCGAGACTCGGCGAGGGTTGGGACAAGGTAACAGATTATCCAGTATTCGCTATGACGGCGCCGCAGTGGAGACACCTACATTAGTTTCGAGTATGCGTGAAGCGGAATAGCGATTTGTTAAAGAGTGCAAAAGACAGAAATATGTCGGAAATAATTTTCACGCATTCAGCTGCGGGCAGTTCTGTAAGTGGAAAAGAGGTCGTGCGGTGCCGTCATTGCGAATGCTGTTCCGACCAGCGAGTATCGAAACGAGAGGCATGATTTTCATCAAGGGTAGAAGTATATGAATCACGACATACTTTTACTGCTTGAGAATCCCAGAGACTCCCATCTACATCTGACGAAGGTCGGTAGACTACGGGGGACCGGGCACGTCGTAAGGATGCCGGACGACAGAGCAACGACAACCGTTATTTTCAATAATCCCACCGGCACCGGAAATACGAAGACTCAACATGCAAGATGGTTTGACCAAGTCGATAACAATTTATGACTTTTGAGACAACTAGGAAACTTACAACGAATGGCCCAAGATCGAGTTGAATAGAGACGACTGTTTGAAACAGGACGAGTCACCCCGGCTCTAGGCTGCTGACGACAACGACGACATATTGTGTCACTTTCGTCTATCGTACGCAACTACCGACCATTAACTTTAATCCAACTGATTTTTCTAACGGGACGACGTAACTGCATCAGTAAGCATCAATAACTGCGAAATTGTTGTGATATTATTGTTCACTGATAACTATGAGTAATTAATGATAGTTTTCCCATCCCTATTCTTTACAAATGTAAATATACATTTTGTTACTGCAGTTGCATACGCTGTTAAAAAGTTCCTGTCGCATTTAACATAGTAGTTCTTAGCAAGTTTGCCCTACATATGTTTAATAATCTTAAGTTTTGAGCTCAATTATTCTTCTTTATCAATATATATGACCGTACTAAATCCTTCATAGGCTGGCTTCGTTTTGTGTAATGATTGGATATAATATATTTTCTAGCGAATCTTTCTTTCTTTTCTTTTTTTTCTTTTTCATTTTACTTTTTTTTAAATTCTAATAGGTTGAAGGCGATGAACTCAACTGCAACTCCAAAGCGGTAAAAAAATTCATTGCAACTGTTGCTTCGTGACACAAGGACTGGTGGCGCTCGAAACGCTTACAGTGTTTGTAGACGCGATCGCAATTGGGCTCGGGGCACTTGAACTTTCTATTGGCGCGAACATGATCGGGTGTTCCCTTCAGCAGCGAATCCACCGTAGAAAAAGTCCGCATTTTCGGCAACGATGGGAGCGTGGCTTCCCATGGTGAACTTGGATATGCTGAACGAGCTTGCCGTTCTTTTCATTTTCAAACTTCTTGCACCATAATTTGCAAATGATGTTCGATCCGAACAGAATGTACATTTTACGTGGCTTTTCTCCGTTCGTTTTGGGCGTAGTTCGGTTGGCCCCGGAGGCTCGGGTTTTTGATAATGTGGAGTCAATTCTGTCCAAGACTTGCTCATTAGCGGATTTTTCTTTATTCGGCTTAACAGTATTTGAGCCTAAAGACAAAGCAGACGCACATTCTGCTGAGATATGCTCTGAAGAAGCTTCCAAACCTGACGTTTTATTAATTGCAGACATTATTAATTACACTTCACTGGTTGTGTCACAATTATCCTTCAAAGACCTAACTACCGCAATGATCCTTTCAGAATGACAAATTAGATAAACTGTCGAGAACTCAGCTAGATGTCTCACCTCGCTGACGGTAGCAGACTGATACTCTTTCCTGTTTCGGAAACCTAATTTACCTATTTAGCTATTTTTCAATTTTACCTATTTTTGACGTAGGACTACGTCAAACGGCAAGTTTTGAGATAGGGTGTCATTCCAAAAAATCGAAAAATGCGAGCGTCACGAAAAATGATAGGTTTTGAGCGCTAATAACTCAGCGGTTTTCCAATCGATTTTCAATATTCTTACCCCAATCAATCGAAAAATCTTCTAAGAATTGACCCAAATGAAGAAAAGTGTGGATTCTTGATGTTGAACTATTGAAAAATTGAAAATAATGAACCTATGTTTAACCAGAATTCTTGCTTTGTGATTGGTTGGAAAATTCTTTACTATGATCTAAACCTATACCAATTTGATATCTGTGGTTGGGAAATAAACCAAAACAAGTGACAAAGTCTCCTCATTTCAACAAGATTTCTTAACACCGCGGTTAACCCTTTATAAGGCAGTGGCAACTATATTGCCACCAACAAACATTTTTTATTTTGCTTCTATAATTATATTGATGTCATTATAGACTCAAAACATATATTTTTCGTTGGTGGCAAAATAATTGCCACGGCCTTATAAAGGGTTAAACCTAGACCATTTTGATGTCCTTGCTTGGGAAGTACGCCAGAAAGAGTGACAAAGCCCCGCGTGCCAACAGATTTCTTACGAACGCGATTAAACCTAGTCCAATTTGATGTCTGTGTTAGGGAAGCGTGCCAGAAAAAATGACACAAGCTCATCGCCCCAACAGATCGCAAATGCTTTACTGCGAGACGATTAAACCTCGGCGAATTTGATATCTGTGTTGGAAAAATGTGCTACAGCTGTAGTGTTCGGTTATAATATGACTCTGTATGAATACGCATGCTTGCCGTTTCATTAGAAGTGTAGTGAAAAGATGTGCGTTTGATAAAATAGGATTGAATTGGTAAAATCCCTTCAACGTGGGGAACCATGGGTAATAAAAATCAGAGGGGTTGTGTACAAGACACGACCGCATATATAGGTGACGCAGGACTACGTAAGTAGTGATAGTAGCCTGTATTCATGCTTGTAATCATTCGATTCTTCATGTATACATGCTATATGCAACATATATACATGCTACATGCGTTGTATGTAACATATATCAAAGTTGTAACATTGCATACGTTCAGTTCTCAACAGATTGTGCATTTGAAAACAATTTAACAAAATCAAGAACACAAACTATTGCGCTTTTCTGCTACCTTACTTAAATTAAAGATTGTTTTTATTATCCATGGTTTCCCACGTTGAAGTAAAATCCCTTTACTTTCAATCCTATTTTATCAACAGCACATCTTTTCACTACACTTCTAATGAAACGGTAAGCATGCGTATTCATACAGAGTCGTATTATAACCGAACACTACAGCTGTAGCACATTTTTCCAACACAGATATCAAGTTCGCCGAGGTTTAATCGTCTCGCAGTAAAGAATTTGCGATCTGTTGGGACAACGAACTTGTGTCATTTTTTTTGGCACACTTCCCTAACACAGACATCAAATTGGACTAGGTTTAATCGCGTTCGTAAGAAATCTGTTGGCACGAGGGGGCTTTGTTACTCTTTCTGGCGTACTTCCCAAGCAAGGACATCAAAATGGTCTAGGTTGAACCGTGGTGTTAAGAAATCTTGTTGAAATGAGGAAGCTTGGTCACTTGTTTTAGCTTACTTCCCAAGCACAGATATCAAGTTGGTATAGGTTTAGATCATCGTAAACAATCTTCCAACCAATCACGAAGCGAGAATTCTGGTAAAACATAGGTTCATTATTTTCAATTTTTCAATGGTTCAACATCAAGAATCCATACTTTTCTTCATTCGGGTCAATTCTTAGAAGATTTTCCGATCGATTGGTGTAAGAATATTGAAAATCTATCGGAAAACCACTGAGCTATTAGCGCTCAAAATCTTTCATTTTTCGTGACGCTCGCATTTTTCGATTTTTTGGAATGACACCCTATCTCAAAACTTGCCGTAAGACGTAGTCCCACGTCAAAACAATCTTTAATTTCAGTAAGGTAGCAGGAAAGCAATAGTTTGTGTTCTTGTTTTTGTTAAATTGTTTTCAAATGCACAATCTTTTGAGAATTGAACGTATGCAATGTTACTACTTTGATAAATGTTACTTACAACCCATTGTAGCATGTGTATATGTTGCATATATCATGTTTACATGAAGAATCAAGCATGAATACATGCTACTATCACTACAAAGAGACTTTCTCCTGCGTCACAATTTAATAAAAACAAGAACACAAACTATTATTTTCCTGCTACCTTACTGAAATTAAAGATTGTTTTTATTACCTATGGTTCCCCACGTTGAAGGGATTTACCAATTCAATCCTATTTTATCAACAGCACATCTTTTCACTACACTTCTAATGAAACGGCAAGTATGCGTATTCATACAGAGTGGTATTATAACCGAACACTACAGCTGTAGCACATTTTTCCAACACAGATATCAAATTCGCCGAAGTTTAATCGTCTCGCAGTAAAGAATTTGCGATCTGTTAGGATAACGAACTTGTGTCATTTTTTCCAGCACACTTTCCTAACACAGACATCAAATTGGACTAGGCTTATTCGCGTTCGTAAAAATTTTGTGGCACGAGGGGGCTTCGTTACTCTCTTTGGCATACTTCCCAAGCAAGGACATCAAAATGGTCTAGGTTTAACCGCGGTGTTAAGAAATCTTGTTGAAATGAGGAAACTTTGTCACTTGTTTTGGCGTACTTCCCAAGCACAGATATCAAATTGGAATAGGTTTAGATCATCGTAAAGAATCTTCCAACCAATCACGAAGCGAGAATTCTGGTAAACCATAGGTTCATTATTTTCAATTTTACAATAGTTCAACATCAAGAATCCATACTTTTCTTCATTTGGGTCAATTCTTAGAAGATTTTCCGATCGATTGGTGCAAGAATATTGAAAATCGATCGGAAAACCGCTGAGCTATTAACGCTCAAAACCTTTCATTTTTCGTGAAGCTCGCATTTTTCGATTTTTTGGAATGACACCCTATCTCAAAACTTGCCGTAAGACGTAGTCCTACGTCAAAATCTGGTCGGTATTTGCGCGAGCCCCCATGAAGGCCACCTGATAAGTTAGAATGTAAGATTACAATGAATAATGCAGTTATTACAATTTGCTATTTTTTTGCTACAATGCCGTGATGGGTAAAAATACTGATATTTACTGATAGTTATCAGTAATGTACTGAAACTACTGATAGTTATCAGTAACGATTTTTAATGATAGTTCCCATCCCTACCGCAGTGGACTGGAGTCCCAAACATTTCATAAAGTTGTTTACTTTATTTGAATGACGTATCTCCTACAGTTTGACCCCACACCTTCACTGACGCTAGTGACGGATTACGGTACCAAAGTAATATTGACGAAGGTGCATCGCAGCACCTGTGTTGCAACTTGCGACAGTGGACAGTAGAAATTTTAATCTATTAAGCTGACTGTTTTAGCAGCCAGTTTTACAACCAGAAAATAAAAGCTTAGTAACAAAAAGATTTGTTTTACTTTTTTATCTGATGAAATGTGCTATTTATTTTCCAAATTAATTACAATATTAAAGCAAACCTGTGAAACTGAAAAAAATGCTGTGATCGTTTTGTACTGTAAAATTAAACCTTTCTTACTTTAATAGTAATATTAACAGTGACAGTAACTGCAGCAGTTACTTCGTGACACTTAGCATAGTGCCGCTCGCAATGCTTCGAGTGTTTGAAAACGCGATCGCAATTGGGCTCGGGACACTTGAACCTTTTATTGGTGCGAATTTTCGAATCTGACATTTTATTAATTATAGGCACTGTAATTAACAATGTTCGCTGGTTTGACCACAATTAGCTATGCCTTCGTTTTATACGATAAATTAGATACTTTCGTGAGCTTGAACTTAGCTAAACGTCTCACCTCGTTGACTGTAGCAGACTGATGCTCTGTCGTGTCAATTAGAAATGTACACCCACGAAGCTCTATATGAGCGGTATCCAGGGTGCTACGTACTAAGTTAGGTAACTTTATACAGTACTCTATTTTTCCATTTTACCTAATACCTAGATTCAACAACTGTCAAGTAGCGAAAGCTTAATCGGTGTTATAGCTGCTTTCAGCAGAGCGTGATACAACTACCTGTGCTTGTAACCTGATTCTTAAAGAGGTTATAATATTTGTCAATATTTATTTTCAAATTGCTGTAGCACAGGAAGAACTTTCTTTAGAAGTTCTTTAGTAACATCACTTTCGAAGGTTTAATTGCAAAAAGACTATTTAATTACCTATTTAAAGGGTCGTTAATAAAAAAAGACTATATAATTATATATATGGAACTGGTCCCGCTTACCTAATTCACCGCAGCAGATGGGACCTGTATTCAAATTTGATTGAAAGACATAAAATAACAGAAAATTGCGTATGCATAATAAACCGCAACGCCAAAGCATTGAAAATGTCGCAACCAAATTAGATTATTATTATTGGCACGACGAATGACATTACAATTAATATAAAACACAATTCCTGTGCGTAGTTACGCAGTAAGGTAGTATTGCTTCGCAACACTGGTAAATTTGTAGCTATGTCCAATCCTCGTGAGACGTAGTTTATGACTAATCTCTAGTTTAATGGCTAGAAAATACGATTACGATCGGTTTGTTCTACGCGCACAAGATGATAGAGCTGCTAATGAAACTGCTAAACTGAAATAGTTTACGCTATAACAACCATAACGCTTTATCGTTTCATTTCCAGGTGCATATTAGCTTAACTATATCGACTGTGACTTTCCTGATTAAGTGTGCGAGAACGTAACTGATTATTTTGTCCCCTTCTAAATCACAGTCTTATAAATGTAGTCTATTAACTTTTCGTTATGTTGGTTTAGTTCTTTTTTGAATTATTTTTTAAGCTTTAGCGATAAAATTTAATGTAATTGAGTTGAAAATGTTTGATAGGACATCTGAAAAAGATGTAACTATCGAAAATGAAATTTTAGAAAAGGCTTGCGACCAAAACAACATTCATAGAAAAGTGTGTGTACTTACAAAGAAAATTGCAAATGACGTTTAAATTTAAAGTTCGATTTTGGTTTTCTGAATGTCAATTATAAATTACTAGCTGACCCGACAAACTTCGTATTGCCACAAATTAACCTGTGTTGTACATAAATCATGAATCTCGGATGATCTTTGTCACTATCTCGAGTTTTGCAAGCCCCCCAGTGGGCGGCGCTTCAGACGGCGGGTCACCGGCAACACTCGCGACCGGCTCGTCCTGAATGATCTAGTGTTACTATAGATAGTTTTTGTGGTCTTGTTATTGATTAATGCTTTATGGAAGAGTCTCGAATTTCTCGAGTTGGATTAGTTTTTGAGTTTCGCAAAAAATTCTGTTTTATTTGTATGAGAGTCCATATCCCCCTACCACAGGGGTGAGAGGTCTCTAACTATCATAAAATAAATTCAAGACTCAAAAATCTCCTACATGCTAAATTTGGTTCCATTTGCTTGATTAGTACTCAAATTATAAGGAAATTTGTATTTCATTTGTATGGGAGCCCACCCTCTTAAAAGGGAAAGGGGTCGTAATACACCACAGAAAAAAAATTCTGCCATCTAAAACTCTCACATGCCAAATTTGGTTCCATTTACTTGATTAGTTCTAAAGTTATGAGCAAATTTGTATTTCGTTTGAATGGGAGGCCCCCCCCCTCCTAAAAAGGTAAGGAGTCCTAATTCATCATGGGAAAAATGGTTGCCTCCAAAAACACCCACATGCCAAATATGGTTCCATTTGCTTGATTAGTTCTCAAATTATGAGGAAATTTGTATTTCATTTGTGTAGAAGCCCCCCCTCTTGAAGTGTGGAAGGATCCTAATTCACCGTAGAAAATATTTTTGCCTCCAAAAAACCTCCACATGCCGAATTTGGTTCTATTTGCTTGATTAGTTCTAGAGTTATGGGGAAATTTGTATTTCATTTGTATTGGAGCCCCCCCCTCCTAATGTGGGAAGAGGTCCTAATTCATCACAGAAAAAATTCTTGCCTCCAAAAACACCTACACGCCAAATTTGGTTCCATTTGCTGGATTAGTTCTCGAGTTATAAGGAAATTTGTATTTCGTTTGTATAGGACCCCCCCTCCTAAAGTGGGGAGGGGTCCCAATTCATCATTGAAAAAAAAATTGTCTCCAAAAACACACATATGCCAAATTTGGTTCAATTCGCTTGATTAGTTCTCGAGTTAGGAGGAAATTTGTATTTTATTTGTACAGGAGTCCCCCCTCTTAGAGTGGGGAGGGGTCCTAATTCACCGTAGAAAATTTTCTTGCCCTCGAAAACCTTCACATGCCAAATTTGGTTCCATTTGCTTGATTAGTTCTCGAGTTATGAGGAAATTTGTATGGAAGCCCCCCCTCTTAAAGGGGAGAGGAGTTACAATTCCCCTTATAAAGAGGGAGGGGTCTCAATTTACCATAGAATAAATTCTTGTCACCGAAAACACCCACATGCCAAATTTGGTTCTATTTGCTTGATTAGTTCTCGAGTTATGAGGAAATTTGTATTTCATTTGTATAGGAGCCCCCCCTCCTAAAGTGGGGAGAGGTTCTTATTCATCATAGAAAAAATTCTTGCCTCCAAAAACACCTACATGCCAAATTTGGTTCCATTTGCTGGATTAGCTCTCGAGTTATAAGGAAAATTGTATTTCGTTTGTATAGGAGCCCCCCCCCCCACTTAAAGTGGGGAGGGGTCCCAATTCATCATAGAAAAAAATTTTGTCTCCAAAAACACACACATGCCAAATTTGGTTCCTTTTGCTTGATTAGTTCTCGAGTTATGAGGAAATTGGTATTTCATTTGTACAGGAGCCCCCCCTCTTAAAGTGAGGAGGGGTCCTAATTCAACATAGAAAATTTTCTTGCCCTCGAAAACTTTCACATGCCAAATTTGGTTCCATTTGCTTGATTAGTTCTCGAGTTATGAGGAAATTTGTATGGAAACCCCCCCCTGTTAAAGGGGAGAGGAGTTATAATTCCCCTTATAAAGAGGGGAGGGGTCTCAAATTACCCTAGAATAAATTCTTGTCACCGAAAACACCCACATGCCAAATTTGGTTCTATTTGCTTGATTAGTTCTCGAGTTATGCAGAAATTTGTGTTTCATTTGTATGGGAGCCCCCCCTCTTAGTGGGGGGAGGGGTCTCTAACCATCACTAAAACCTTTCCTGGCCCCAAAAACCTCTACATGCAAATTTTCACGCCGATTGGTTCAGTAGTTTTTGATTCTATAAGGAACACAGGACAGACAGACAGACAGACAGACAGAAATCCTTCTTTATAGGTATAGATATATAATTCAAACAAACGCATTAGACTCATTCCAGCGTTACGGGACACTATCCCTACTAAATCCCTGGCATTCTAGTGGAAGATAGAGTGCTTTACTCTTTAAACAATTATTTTACGTGGTATTTGCCTAAAAAATTGGTGAAACAGGACGTGATTCACACGGTAATAAATAAATAAATGGGTGCTAATTGTGTCCCGTAACGCTGGAATGTACCATTAGAGTTGTATCTTTCATTTCTAGAAAGGTTCAGTTGAAGAAAATGACGTTAAAGCTAGTTATGTCCTCCGTTTCCACTTACCTACTTTGCCCCACCTGCCCTGGGGTACCTTGCACCAGTAAAAAAATCAGAGGGGTTGTGTACAAGACACGACCGCATATATAGGTGATGCAGGACTACGTAAGTCTCTTTGTAGTGATAGTAGCATGTATTCATGCTTGTAATCATTCGATTCTTCATGTGTACATGCTATATGCAACATATATACATGCTACATGCGTTGTATGTAACATTTATCAAAGTAGTAACATTGCATATGTTCGATTCTCAAAATATTGTGCATTTGAAAACAATTTAACAAAATCAAGAACACAATAGCTTTCCTGCTACTTTACTGAAATTAAAGATTGTTTTTATTACCTATGGTTCCCCACGTTGAAGGGATTTTACCAATTCAATTCTATTTTATCAACAGCACATCTTTTCACTACACTTCTAATGAAACGACATCGGCAAGCATGCGTATTCATACAGAGTCGTATTATAACCGAACAGTACAGCTGTAGCACATTTTTCCAACACAGATATCAAATTCGCCGAGGTTTAATCGTCTCGCAGTAAAGAATTTGCGATCTGTTGGGACAACTAACTTGCGTCATTTTTTCTGGCACACTTCCCTAACACAGACATCAAATTGCACTAGATTTAATCACGTTCGTAAGAAATCTGTTGGCACGAGGGGTTTTGTCACTTTTTCTGGCGTACTTCCCAAGCAAGGACATCAAAATGGTCTAGGTTTAACTGTGGTGTTAAGAAATCTTGTTGAAATGAGGAGACTTTGTCACTTGTTTTGGCGTGCTTCCCAAGCACAGATATCAAATTGGTAGAGTAGGGCGGGGCATAAGTGCGATGTTTGAAGTTGTCATCAATTTTCGCGAGATATAAAGAAGGACAAAATATATTTTATTGTGATGCAGCTACTCAATGTCTTTACATTCAACTATGAATCATCTGGAATAATAGTGTTATTGAAAATAAATTCTTCATTCTTCTGATCAAGTGCCGATTCGCACTTTTACCCCACCTAGCGGGGCAAAAGTTCGAATACCGCGGGGCAAAAATGCGAAGCTCGAATCCATGAAATTAGCACAGCAGTAGCTAACAAAACCATATTATCGTCAATCTGTGGTATGTTTCGGTAAAAAATATTCTCCATTTACACCTTTCCTATTTTGCGCTGGTGTATTGCAGCCTCCGATAGATTGAAACCTTCCCAAACGTTTGTTTTCTGTTTCATCAGCGGAAAAACATTGTTTTCCATCGACCAACATTGTAGAGCACAGTTTTCTGCAGATCTTGCATTTCTAGTATATGTAATATAGTGCCAAAAGCTGTATATAAGCTGTACATTTTTGCCTCGTCCGTGAATCGCACCTTTACTCCACTAGGCGCTTGACGGGGTTTGATTAAATTATGGAAAAGCGAAATATATTTTGTAAACTCTTTTCACCGTATTTTCAAAACAGATATGCGAGTCATGTAAAACACTGCTACAAATTTTCAACAAGTAATATCCTCCTGTTGATATCGTATTACCCGTATAACAAAAAATTACATCAAAACCGCCCTAAAATAACATTTTCACATAACTCAGCAACTATGCTCCGTAAGCAACCAAAGTTTATGCGTTAGATTCAAGCTGTCAAAGTAGTCGCGCGACTACATGCCAATGTAGTTAATTTACTCGGAATCTGCACCGATAAATCATCAAATCGCATCCTTACTCTATAACAAAGGTAAAAATGAAGTTTCAACCACATTTATGGTTGTTTTACGCACAAACAGCAATTTCATTTCGTTTCAAACGGATATGTATGATTGAAATGAAAATATTTACATAGAAAACTCAATTTGACAATACTTTATTTTTAATTCAAAACTGTTATTTTCTTGATTCAAATAGAATTTCGTTTTGAAACAAAAATATTTTTAGGTTGTTATAAAAATTTCGTTTGAAACAAACTGGATTTTTTTCGCTCCGTGATAGAAACGAAACCTTTCCCCGAACAACCCCGTTAAGAATCGCGGCTATAACACTGACGGACGAACAGCATCGCGCGCAGTACCTTACAAGTCGCAAGGACTTGCATAGTGTCGTCGTCCCGTCAGTAAAATGAGTTATATTCTCGAAACATGAATCGAACTTTTACCCCGTCAAGAAATCGAACTTTTGCCCCGCTAGGCGCTTGACGGGGTTTGATTAAATTATGGAAAAGCAAAATATATTTTGTAAATTCTTCTTACCGCAATTTCAAGAGAGATATCTGAGTGATGTAAAACGCTGCTACAATTTGTCAATAACTAATATCCTCCTGTTGATATCGTATTTGCCGTACAACGAAATATTACATCAAAACCGTACTAAAATAACATTTACCCATAACTCAGTAACTATGATTCGTAAACAACAAATGTTTATGATAGATTTAAGCTGTCAAAGTACTCACCCATCCATGCCAATATAGTCAATTTACTCGGAATCCGCACTGATAAAACATTGAATCGCACTTTTACCCGCATCGCACTTTTACCCCTCCTTACTCTGTAGGTTTAAATCATCGCAAAGAATCTTCCAACCAATCACGTAGCGAGAATTCTGATAAAACATAGGTTCATTATTTTCAATTTTTCAATAGTTCAACATCAAGAATCCATACTTTTCTTCATTTGGGTCAATTCTTAGAAGATTTACCGATAGATTGGTGTAAGAATATTGAAAATCGATCGGAAAACCGCTGAGGTATTAGCGCTCAAAACCTTTCAATTTTCGTGACGCTCGCATTTTTCGATTTTTTGGAATGACACCCTATCTCAAAACTTGCCGTAAGACGTAGTCCTACGTCAATAAAAGATTCTAATTGCAATATCAATAATACAAAGAATGACACAAAAACTAAAAGCTAACATGAATCCCAAAACAATCGACTTTGGCCATCATTGAATTCTGAGTATGGCTTTGTGCAGACGAAAATAGCGGAACGGCATTAAAAAGTTCTGTTAAAAATCAATTATGTATACAGTTATCCTTTTCCACCGGCTTGCGGGACCTTATGGCGACCCGAATAGTTACTCTTCCGTGACTTACGATACGGAATCGAAGCGCGCTTTTGATCAGACAAATATAACTTCAATGGAATTATAAGCGAAACAAAACCGAAAGCTGAAGGAGGCGCCTTGTATATGGCGGTTTTTGCTTGATAAGTACCTGCCTACCCAGGATGGAACGCAACGCTTTAGCCAATTAGATAGAAAGACAGCCTTCTTCACTGTAATCCCGAGCCATTGAAAATGAAAACGGTTGATACAGATCAAAGAAACGGAGGCTGATTTTAATCTATTCAAAGTTGTGTCTTTTTAAGGAAACAAAACGTTCGAAATAATGACCGTTCGGAAGGCAGTTTAACGAGGGTTAGTTTTTTTCGTCATTGTCCTGACTTCTGACCTTTGTAGGCCGTAACAACTTGAATGGGAAAGTAATGACGGATTATTGCCATGACTTTCTGTTTTAGTTTACCCGGCCAGCAACCCTTCATCATTTTGACGAAAAAATAGATGGTGAATAACGGCAGGCTACTTGCTCGTTCAGTTTTTTTTCGCAAATTGAAGTATTTTGCTTAGTCATTTAACTATTACCTATTATCTTCTATGGTTAGAAAATAGCAAACCATGTCTAGATAAGGATCTAAGGATGATTCGGTTTAACTTAAGTAATATGCTTTTAATTAAACGTATTTTCTCTACTTCCCAACGTACCGCCAGGGCCTGTTCTGGGCGCTTGCTTGCATCTGGCTGATTTACGAGGACATCAAGATACCGCACCTGAAGGGAGAACCGTACCGCGGAAACTCGAGCTACGAATTCATCTATACAAATTACATTCCGACGGAATTTTTAATTAGCGGCATCGTTTCCGGCCTGCTCACGGTGATCAACGTAATTTGCATCTTTATTACCGCCATCATCGTGCTCAAGATCAAGGAAGTGGCAGCCCCGTACACCTCCAGTCCGGATTTGCGAAGGTAAATGACAAATTGTGGGTACTGAAGACTTGTTAATTTTGTACACACAGGGAGGCGCGTTTCCTGTCAATTTGTGGCGGTTGAAAAGTGTCCACAAAATGTTCCCAGCAAGGTTGGTAATTATAGTTCGGCAGGGTCGACTTAAAAATGCTTTCAGAGTGTGGCCCCAGGCGTGAAACCACCATAAAGTGAAATGACATCCTTATTTGTTTGAATTTGCAGGGATTCACATTTGATGTTTTTATTAATCTATCTCGTTCGTTGGGAGAAAAACGCTGCTTCTTAATCCAAATGAAGATAAACTATCTCCTCAAATTAAGTGTCCACTGCCATTTTGTTTTTGTTCAGTTTCTGGGAATATTTAAGGAACGCCACTGTAATGCATTTTTATATGATAACCAGGGGTACAAGTCTTTGTATTCTATTCTGTGATATTAAAAGCCCATGCAAAATGTTTTATAATCTTCTATTTGATACTTACGCTAGCTGACATGAGCACGATAGAAAATATCGCAAAAGAATCTCTTTTAATATGAACGGCAATGAAATATTTTATTTCAACAAAAATAAAACCCGACGATCCGACAATATCCCGTTCACCAGCGGGCAGCGTGAAGGTATGTTTTCTGCAATTCCTTTTTCGTTTAACTTTAAACTCAAAAATTGAGTCATCCGACATCAACATACGCGTTATTTGTAAAAATTCTTTTCCCGATTGTGAAATTTCGATTAACGCAAACGGCGAGATGTGAGTAAAATGGTTCGGTGAATGGCAGGCAAAGTCAAAACAATCGACCGGAAATGAATTTGAATCGAAAAATTAATTTCAACATATCACTTTTACCAGCCAGCAACCAGTTCCAGCGCGGTTTGCTGAGCCAGTCACGTGCACATCCATCGGATGCAATAACATAATGGAGCCAATTAATATATTCGGAAATGTCGGCAGCACTCGTAGTTTTATTGTTAATGGGAAATTGTACGATGGCTTAATTGTGTTTACTGCGAGCGTGAGGAAGGAGTTAATAGAACCCGTGGAAATTGGGAATTAGCAGACCGGAAAATTAATTCAAGTGTTGATTACTTTGGAGTTGATTTCGAGTCAATTGTGAATAACGCAGTTTTAAAAAATTTTCTTCTTGGCAGAATGGGTTAATTCCACTCTGTGGTCTATCAAATATACAATTTTCATACGATTTAGATTATTATAATCCAAGCCTAGATCACACACGCAAATGTTTTATTAATATGAACGTTTCCTGTCACAATAAGTCACAACTGAATATTTGGGAAGAGAGTTTTCTACATTCTATCTTAAAACGGACTGTGGGATATATGTTCAGTTGAAATGAAAATTTGTTATGTTTGCGGTTCTGCGGAAATTTGACAAATTATGAGTGTTATTAAAATGAAAAATTTAGAAGCGACCCAATTTTAGTATGGAATCGTCGAAACATGGTTGAAAATATTGCTTGGAAATATTTATAATGTGTGTATTTTGGAATGTGTAGCCAGCAAATGGCATCTTTTTATCTCCAAGACTGCGAAATTTGGCAGTAACGGCAACTTCGTTTTATGCCCATTCACCAAATGTACGGTGTTCCCGGCGGTCTTCGCGGCTTCAGTTTTTGCACGAGTTGAGTTTGGTAAACCAACATCCAATTTTTTTTCAAAAAGTCTTCAGAATGTGGATAGGACAGCTCCAATTTTTGAGCAGTTCCGTTGCAATTGAGTTTCAAACGTATCGTTGTGCGTGTTGAATCAGTATCTGAAAATTGCACAAATTTATACATCACGAATAGCACACTAGATACCGCGTGCGACAGACAGGGTCTAATGCGTATGGAAAACAACAACGAAACAGATTTCTCGGGTGTTTCTAGGACGTTGCTGAAAACAATTGCAGCATCAAAATGTATTCTCCAAAAAAACACGCGGATATTCATCTTTGCTATGGCGTCGCCAATTGTCCAGAAGGAGTATGATTGTAGATTTGCCGTCTGCATCGACTGCCTAATACAAGTGTGTAAACACAACAACACAACACCGCGTCGCTTCCGAAAAGGAACGTTGTTTTCAACGAGACTTCGAGCAAAGCAGCATCAGCAAGTGGCATTAGCACTGTATAGGATCCTGGAAAATTATTTCCAGAATCGTGTGCTATGCTACAACACGGAGGAGGGTCAGAAGTGCGTTACAATCACCGCAGGGGTTCCGCAAGGTTCCATACTGGGCCCGGTGTTGTGGAACGTCATGTATGACGTGGTGTTGAAGCTACAGTTCCCGGTAGGGGTGGTGATTGTCGGCTTTGCGGATCACATCACCTTGGAAGTCTACGGTGAATCTATCAGAGAGGTAGAGTTGACGGCTGCCCACTCTATAAGCATTGTTGAAGATTGGATGCGATCCAGGAAACTGGAGCAAGCGCATCATAAAACGAAGGTTATCGTGGTGAAAAACCGCAAGTCGGCACAGCAGGCAAATATCAGCGTCGGGGACTGCACTATTTCGTCAACGCGGTCCTTAAAACTCCTGGGAGTTATGATTGACGACAAGCTCAAGTTCGGGAGCTACCTCGACTATGCCTGCAAGAAGGCTTCCACAGCTATTCCGGCATTGTCTCGTATGATGTCTAACAGCTCTGCGGTATACGGCAGCAAGCGAAGGCTATTAGCTAACGTGGTCCAGTCCATACTCAGGTATGGCGGGCCGGTGTGGTCATCGGCGTTAGGTACCAAAAGTTATCTAGCCAAGCTGGAAAGCACCCATCGTCTCATGTGCTTAAGAGTGGCCAGCGCGTATCGCACAGTTTCACATGACGCAATCTGCATCTTAGCGGATATGATGCCTATTGTTATCATCATCAGCGAGGACGTAGAGTGCTTCAACCAACGGGGAACTAGAGGCATACGGAGTACCACAAGATCGGCCTCGATGACCACATGGCAGCGGGCATGGTCTAATTCCACAAAAGGCCGGTGGACACATCGACTTATCCCGGAACTATCCGGGTGGGTCATCAGGCGCCACGGCGAAATCAACTTCCACCTGACGCATATTCTGTCAGGGCATGGTTGTTTTAGACAGTATCTGCACAAGTTTGGGCATGCGGAGTCCCCCGCGTGTCCCGAATGCGTGGACGTTGAGGAAACTGCAGAACATGCTTTCTTCATATGCCCTCGTTTCGCGGGCGTGAGAAGCAACATGATGACAGTGAGCGGACAGGACACTACTCCGGATAACTTAGTCCAAAGGATGTGTTCTAGCTCGGACGTCTGGGGAGCGGTCAATGCGGCTGCTACCCTACCCAGATCGTACTTCAGCTACAAAACCGCTGGAAAGCCGATCAACGGCGAATAAACAGCCTGACTACCATAGTACAGTAGTTATCTAAGAGTGTGCGTTAAGCACAATAGCCCCTCCCTGAAGTAATACCGATAAGGTGGTGCCAGGAGGGATTGAGGCTGGAGATTCGAGTAGGGTTTTAGTGGGTCTGGAACCTCACGCCCAAGTAGGGGGGTTGGGATACTAAGCCCCACTCCCTGAGTTGTTTTCTCAGGTGTCTGAGAGCAGATTTCCCTACTCGTTAAAAAAAAGTGGCATTAGCGATTGACCATGAAATTTTACGTATTGTGAGAAACGATTCCAAGACAAGCAGGTTACGTCACAGCCCCGCGTCACACTGGAAGGTGTGGAGCGTTCTGAACCCGGTAAAAATGCATCCTTTCCACACTACAGGTTCAAGAGCTGCTGCCTGTGGATAAACCTATGCGGTTTGTATTTTACAGGATAAAGCAAGCAAAAGGGGACCTCAATTAATGAAGAACATTGTTGTTGCTGTTATTGTTTTTCATGTGCGTCGCACGCAGTGTGCTATGCATGATGTATGAATTCATGCAGTTGTCAGATACTAAGCAGTTACCTAACACAATACGTTTAAAATTAAATTTCAACTGCACGGAAAAAATCCGATTCCTATACCATGAATAAAATCATGAAAACATAAAGTTTGAATTGCTGCGAAATCATGACCGAACTGCCATATCAGGCACTACAAAATCAAGAATGATAATTCATGATCTTGCGTTGTGTTGTACCGCAAAAATATTGATATAATAATTATTATTTATGGTGTATTTTCATAAAACATAAGTTAGAATCATGAAACTATGAGTCATTTTGCTCATTTTGGAGATTGAATTTCTATCCGCGTAAAAGAGATAACCGTTTCACCCCTAAGAGCGGATTGTAGAACGATACCAGAGTAGATATATAAAATCAATCAACTTTATCACGCTTTTTTAGGAAAATAATTTTTATTTTGCACATTCGGGGGTTGGGCAGTGGTCCTTACCATTTTTGTAGGGGAACTGGGGGGAAAATGAACACCCTTAGCAATTTTGCCATTTTCTCCCCCAGGAACCAACCAAATGCTGATCGCACAATATGAATTGAAAGCTGGATTCATAGTCCACGTAACAATATATAAAGATATGTAAAGTTTAAATGTTTGTCATGAAAAATTCCTTTTTTTCGAAAGCGTCACATTCGAACCTGATTTTTTTCATGTGGGTAAAATGAACATGCAGTGAGGGCAAAATGAACATGTCATAGAAAACTAAAGTTAACATGCAGTTTGGATAAATTAAACATTATTTTACATTATCATTGTTCTACATAAGCTGTAGGTATTCAACAGGGCTGTTGGAATTAAAATGGGACTCCACAAAGTTAACATAATGTATCTTCGCCACGTTCATACAATGCTTGACAGGATTTTCCAGCACTCCGTCATTTTCCGTTATTTTTCGAGAGACTCGATCATTTTTGTTGCTTGAATTGTAATTATTTCGTAGCTGCTGATAAATGGAAAGTAAAACATCATGATACACACTTCATTTTGCCCCCATAGTGAGGTGTTCATTTTATCCCCAAAACACCAATTGTTTTCAAGTGTTTATTATTAACAAACAGTTGATAAAAATATTTGGAATTTTCGACAGATCCGTAGGATAGTGATAAGCAAACAACACTGAATGATACCAATAGTCGAAATTTAAGTTGTTTCGCCAAAATAGCTTATTTACTAATAGTGGAAATTACCATCCGCGTCAGATTTCTGCAAATATTTTTTACTTTTTCCATTTTTTTCACATTGGAAAGCTTATGATCACCACATATTGTTTCAAACAGCTTGAAATACTTCTAGGAGAAGATACCTATTGATCTGGAACAGATTTTAATCGGTTTACTGCGAATTTGGCTGCCTGTTCATTTTACCCCCCCTGTTCATTTTACCCACAGTTCCCCTATAGCTATATCGGGAGTCGGTTTTTTCCGGCGGCTCTATTATTCTGCAGCTGTCTGAATTCTCATAGGTTCTTTTCGAGAGTCGGATCCGGGACGCTGCGCGCTATTATCGTTTGTAGGCTCTCCTAGGTTAAGTTCCGTTCCACTTCTTTCTGTTATATTGCTATTGAGATGCCCATCGAAGAGCTGCTCCCAGCCAGTACCAACTCGTATATCAAAATACAAAAATTATCGTAAATATCTCCTAATAAACGCTGAATCGTAACTAATGCTTAATAAAGTGCGCCCAAGTTGATTTTCTGTCGTATACAATGACAGTAACTGACACACATACGATATTCAGCACAGAATCGTATAGCAGCACGGAGTGAGCCGGGCTTAATCGGATATTATCGTATATAATTACTTATATAGCTGAAACGCGTATATTTATTCCTCTCACGTATATCGCCTCCAAAATAGTACGAATATGCCAGTTTTGCCGCAACAAATACGATTTATTAGCATGTATATATGTACGTAATGCTGATTTTTAACTTTTTTATACATATAACAATGCTAGCTGGGCTTCCACCTGTCGACCACTTCTCGCTCGTTTGTGATCAGGTTTCTCTCGTAATCCCTACACATATCGGGCTTCGGTGTGTATCCTTTTCATAAAAGTTGCGCAGATCACTAGCACGGAACACCAGTTCTAGCTCTTCACGATCTCTATCCTCCTGATGGCGCTTATTACTGTTGGTTAAAATTCCAGGATGGTTAAAATTCTCCTTCGTAGCAATGTTTAGATATTTTTTTGCAAGCTTTGTTTTCTATAAGTGGTGAATGACCTTCTGGGTTAAAACCACTCTAATAAAAAAAGCTCTGTTTTCCTCTCTATCACATTGCCCGTCGAATCAGTCATTTTGTGCTGGGGATTTCGTCACCTAGCATCGCGGTTGTAATCTTACGCTGAGTGAATCCTGCTTCATCCGTCTCCGAGAATCGAAGCACATAGCTCCACAGCAGAAGATATCCAGGTAACCAATAAGCATTAACTTAAGCAGTAAATCAGCTGTTTATTAGCATCTTGCGCGTTTTATAATGCACGTTGCTGTTTATTAGCTTTTTGTTAACTGCATTTAATTGGCATCCAAAATTCCATTTAAATGCTTCTTATTTATTTATTTATTTATTAAGTCGACATCAACAGACTATAGTCCCAATGATGGATAAGTAACTTAATGTAATAACAATCACAGTCAAAAAATTACAATTACAAACACACAAAAAAAGTGTGGAAAAGTTGCGACGGATCACGTTTCACGTGACAAATTAAAACCAAAAGCGAATGCAATCCGACTGAAAACTCGCTGTATACCAGTCAATGAGCTGTTTCGTCCGTAGTTGGTGCGTTGAAAGAGTAGAATCAATATATATAGAATGCCAGTGTCGCTGCAGTGCTCGTGGTAAACATCACACATTTGAAAATTATGTATTTACATTGTATGCGCATATGTGTGAGTGATCGATTCGAAACGGGAATCTGATTGTCAAACTGAAAAGGCGACCCAATAAAAAATCCTTCTGCTTTTCCGTAAATCACGTAGGATAAATCACCCGATTTGGTCGTTTTGGGGTATTTCGTCGGCAGGAAAATTTTCTATTGGGCAATTTGACCATGTTGTTCCCGTTACCAAGACACGAATCAGCAACATGTTTGCCACCAAAATATCCATGAAACACCAGCGACACTGGCATTCTATATATGTTGATTATAGTGTTGAAAGGTACCCTCAGCATTGAGTTGTTCCGCAGTGCCCTGGGACGCACGTTTAGATCAATCGCCCCAAGAATAGCAGGACAACCAATTCTTCCCTGCTACGTGTCCACAGCAAACAGAGCTCTTGCGATGTTCCTTCGTGACTGTAGTGTCTTTAAGTGTATTAATCGACTTTCATAACTCGACAACTGGAACGGATTTCGCCATGGTAGACGACAGAACCGTACTCAAGAGTCGAACGGACGAGTGCACAGTATAATGCCTTGAGGCAATATACGTCAGTAAAGCTCTTAGCGAAGCGGAAAACGAATCCTAATGTTCTGGATGCCTTGTCCACAATATAAGAAATGTGCCGTTTAAACAAAAACTGGCTATCTAAAATAACGCCGAGATCCTTTACCTGGTCAACACGTTGGATTTCTGTACCGCGTAACTTGTAGTTAAAAATGACGGGTTCACTGATCCGGGCAAAAGAAATAATGGAACACTTCTCAGGATTGACGAGCATGCAGTTCAGATTGCACCAATTCGTAAAAGTCTCAAGCTCTTGTTGAAGACAAATTGTATCGTCCTTGGAATGTATCTTCAAGTACATCTTCAAATCGTCGACGAAGGATAAACGTGGACCTCTGGGTACATAGTTGACATCATTGAAGTACAATAGGAAGATTAACGGTCCCAAATGACTACCTTGTGGGATTCCAGATGAGGCCGGAAACGCATTTGATTGAAAACCTGCAACCGTTGCAATCAGTTGGAGACCTACGAGGTACGAACTGAACCAACGCAACATACTGCCGCTGATACCGAATCTTTCCAATTTAGCAATCGCGATAGCATGATTGATTTTGTCAAACACCGCAGACAAATTTCGGCAACATCGATGATTTTAACGTTGATGCTGCTCGAGAGATCATTTCTTCGTCGATGTTGAGCGTACACAGAGTATTCATAGTCACTAGCGGAATATTGCAAGTAGCTTGGGAGATTTGTTCATCCGGGATGATTTCGTCGCAAAAGGTTCTGGCGAATTTATCGGCAAAGAGCTGGCAGACATACTGGGGCTCCGAAGCAACCTGTCCATTGAGGATCATAGTTGATGGAAGACCCGATTCCTTGCGCTGATCGCTAACATACTTCAAGAACGTTTTTGGTTTCACTTTCAGATTGCGCTGGATTCTCTGCAGGTGTCGTCTAAAGCTGTCTGACTGGTTCTTTTGTATACAGTGTTTAACTTTATGTATTGATCACGCATTGACCGGGTACGAAACTTGGAATATATCCAAAGTGCAGCCCTTTTTTCAGTCTTCAACATGCGAAGCTCGCGGGTCAATCAGGGCTTGCTGTTTGACGAATGTACTACCTTTGGGTACGTGACGATCGTTTGCGTGCACAATTATGTGCGAAAGAGTCAAGGCGGCGTTGTCGGCATCGTTTCCGTCGAGAACATCAAACCAGTTGATAGTGGCGAAGAATTCGGCAATGCTTCGGTGATCAGCTTTTCGAAAGTCATACGAAACAGAGGGGATAGTTTTCGTTAGATTCGAGTGGTAATTGCTGAGGGTAAGCACTAGTGGAGGGTGATGCCTCACTTGCTTAACTAGTGGCGACGGAGCGAGCGAAACCACTGGAGCAACATCCTGTGCGCTGGTGAAGCAGAAATTCAGACAGAGAATGTTCTCGTTGGTCACGTGTTTGATCTGTCGCAAAATGACAGAACTGTAGTAGTCTATAAGCCGTAATGCTGCACTGTGCACAGTGGAGTGATTGGGATCCGGATGGAGAAAATCATTACTGGATGGTTGCCATAAAAGTCCTGGTAGGTTCAAATCACCGATAATAATGAGCTCGTCGGTTGCTGTTGCCTAATCGATCACTGACATTACCGAGCGGGAGTGAACGTCGATCAGCCCTTCGTCTCGAACTCGATCGGGGGGAATGTAAATTCCACTCAGAAACAACCTGCAGTTAGTGAACTCGATACACACCAACACTAGCTCAATACTGCTCCATTGATCATTTTCGATCAGTTTTGCTTTCAGTCTCTGATTAACCGCGACAAGCACGCCACCGCCCATTAACTTCCGACTATTTCTGGGCCCACGGTCGCATCGAAAAACTTCATATTCAGGACCAAACACCTGACACGAGAGAGTTCGAGAATCGAGCCAGGTTTCGGTTAGAACAATGAAATCGTAGTCGTAGCAGCCATCAGATGCAGCCAGGAGTTACTCGTTCACGTCGCAGTTCATCCCTCCAGCTTTTTGGTTGTAGATGAGCATATCGTCATTGGCATCACCGCACGCAAGGTCCGGCCTTGATTGCATATTGGACAACCTAAAAATCGGAGTATTAGGTACCGGAAGTTCATTACTTGAGTTGCAAGCGTACTCGCCTGAAGCTACGGATTGGAAGACTCCTACACCACAACCAACCGCAGGACCGGGCCGACTGTGAAAAGCGCAGGCTGCAATTAGCTCGACTGGGTTGGGAAGGCCGGGAGCTTCCATGGTGCTGTCCAGAGTGCGGCCCGGTTATATAGTAGGACGAAGAGGATGCTCGTTGCGATCAGGATCCACTAATTGTTTATTGTACGGACTTGTAGACGGAACGAAGCTAAAAATTTTGAATTCATCGACGAGAGAAAAGTTTGTATACTTGCCTGGAAGTACAGGCTGGGAGACTCCTTCCAAGCCACCGTGAACAGGACCAGGACGACTGAGATGGCAGCAATCACATAAACAAGCGTTGTTTGTAAAGATAACTGAGGAACAAGACGAGGTTGTTACGGGGTCAGAAGGAGCTCCTATTTGTAGTGAATATCAGGGACGTGGTGGAATTTGATGTATGAATTATAAAACGTCTTCACTCATTAATTTAAAGATATGATGAAAATGATAAATTTATACGTTAGCCCTGCTCAAACGCTAACTAATTTAGACGTTATGTAAGGCAACTATGAAAAGAATTCTTTGACGTGTGGGAAACATATCCCGTAAGGTCGAGGAACATTAGAAAAATGAGAGAGATCATTCTGTGTGCGATTTTTGAGAAGAACAGATGTGTGGTTCTACATCTGGATACGACACCTAGGTCAAAGTGGATTGGACACACCTTCAGGAAATGAGCGAGGTCTGCAGAGAAGCACTCGACTGGAATCTCCAAGGACAGCGTAGAAGAGGCAGACCTAGACGCCTATACCTACGCAGCTTAGCCGACGACATCAGGGCTGTAGGCGAGAACCTGTCCTGGCGATAGATAAAAGCCATGGCGGGTAACCGTCAGCCGTGGAGATCTCTGATATTCACTACACCATTATGCCTCGTTGCGTGCGTCCTGGCAAACCAGTAGTTCTTCTACTTCGATGCTCGGCAAACTCGTAGCTGATGGAGTTGTCGTTCCAGGGGATAGACTGACCACCCTCCTCGGTAAGTTTTTTGCGCGATTGTCTTTGAATTGCCGAAACCGGATATGCTCGGTAATTCTTGTCGGTAATCAGTTGCAAATAAGCATTTTCAGCACTATAAGAGGATTAGCAGTAAAGTAGCCAAATATTTTTCCAAAGTAGTTTTCAAGTAGCATTTAAGATGCCTTAAGTGCTTATTGGCTTGCACTTGAATGGCGTTGGTAATGCTTATTGGTTACCTGGATAGGACTCCCTCGAGTAGCCACGCATAGTTCACGACAACTTGCGAGTTGTCTAATTGCGGAATGTTTAACCAACGAGAGTAGCTTTGTTGCGAGGTATATATTGTCGATAGTTTTGACGTCATTTTCCAGAATTTTTAATTTTGAGTGATGATAACTCTTGAACGCATGGACAGAATATTGTTATGTGTTCTGAGCACTAAATGCGGAGGCCACCTTTAGTTGCATGAGACAGTTAAATTAGTTTTAATTCAGAGCCGGAGATTGGGGGAAAATATCTACAGTTGTTTGTTAGTTAAATTTTTCTTTCTTTAAAGAACATTTTTTCTTCTTTAAAGTTTCATTAGATTCTGAGATTGCACATATCTTAAATCGCGGCACAGCCTTGGGCTTAAACGTCTTTCCAAGACTTGACCGTTCAGATTTCGTGGTCGGCCGTTAGAGTACAGGACAGTTACGGGGCTAGTGCAAAATTCCTACTGACTCTATCTAATAGCACCGCCTAGTGGGACGAGCATCGTACTTCGAAGCTAACTGGGCGGTAAATCATGGCAAATTTTTCTGTAATAGTTTATTAAGTAATAAATCGAGATTTTACGTTCCATTGTTACAAAAAAAAAAGGAAAAAGCTATACCAGCTCCGCGCGTATACCAGACAAACATGTTCTGTTCGCGTTCTGATTCCTAGCGTGATATTCAGCTGATTCAGCTCCTATCGAAAGCATCATTTATTAAAAAATTCCATATGCACACAGTTTCAACAAAAGCAACGAGTTATACACGTTTCTACAGTAGCAGGTTCATCGAAAAGTAGGTATACAAAAAAAAATGCAACATTACTAGTTGTTAAATTAGCGGTGCATATAAGTAAAGCAAAAGTTCCGGAACATTTTTCCCATGCTTTTCCAATGAATCTCCTCACGGTAGACGATATTCAAACGAACAGAACCAGACAGTCAAGTTTCGTTTGCAGCGCAGACGATGAGTACGCAAAGTAGATTTAACAAAGAGCGCTCGTAATATCAAAAACGCCGTTTAAAATTAGATCAACGTACAAAATAACTTCTCTCTGCCTCTATGGCGCAGACCTTCGCTAATATGATCAATCATAATTTCTTCGGAAACTCTTCAAAGTATGCGAAAGCTGCTTGCGAAACAATGTTGCAGTACTCGGAGTTAAATAGGATAAGGTACGATTTGCGAGGGTTGGCTGCCGGGAACGTTCGCAAACCATATTAGCAGCGTCATGGAAAGGTAAATTGTGCCTGCGGATGATGGCACGATCCGCGAAATTGCGCACTCGGCAAAGCTCGCAAAAAAAGCGAACAAAATTGGTAGAAATTCAAATGCTTCTCCTGCCGGTGGTGCTTTTCGGTTGAGAAAGATGATCGGCGTTTATTTAAAGGTTAGTTAAGGAAACACACGAATAATGTTTTGTTTATATAGTACGAAATAATCTGTATAAGTGTCATTCAGAATACCACATGACTGGGCACAAACTGATGTCACCTCAACTCAATTCAATAAAATATGATTGGTCTTGCTACCGCAACCCATGCTTTATTACTGTGCCATAAACACCTTTGGTGAAATCCTCGGTATACAAGCTGTAATAGAAGTTTACCACCAACGAAATTCATCTGTCAGTTCGTTTTAATCAGTGGTGTGCCCCTACGGAATTACTTCTCCTCCCTTATTTGGTGCCACAAATTAGAGCAACTTTGCGTAAAGTAACGACCACCAACTGCGCCTCTTTCATCTTTCGCCATCCGATTAGAGCTTCCGCCATGGCAACTCAAACTAAGAAGGTAACCAGAGCGGGCGCATACTTTCAGTCCAATTCTCGAAACCACAGTTCCGCATCAAATCACCGAGTTTCCTGTCGGCATCAACACAGCCCGGAAAACGTAACCGGTTGGACGGATTTAAATTCCTAAAATATTCCTTTCATTTCGTTGTCAACTGAAGCGAAATCTCATTCCGACCAGAATCGAGTCAGATTTCAAGCTTTAGCCGTCAGTCAGTGAGACCAAAGAGCTGTTAATCAAGAAATGAGTTTTTGGTGTAGCTTCCATCCACCTGAAAAAACACATTCTGTTCCGAATGCCCGGTACCCGTGTCAACTGTTGCTGTTGCTATAAATTTTGAAAACTTTTGTCTCCCGATCGAAACGATGAACTGAAAGTCACTGCAAGGGGTGCTGCTCGTAGCTTGGACTACCAATCTGACGAATAATTTATTATTCATTTTGTGGTTAAATTTTGCGTTGTGTATAAATGTATAAAATTGTTGTTAATTGTTTTTTCCCCAGCATTATGCATGATTTTAATTGTTTTTGATTGAAAAGCTTAAAGGTTTGGCCAGCAGCCAAGAGAAATAAGAGTGCTTCCATTATCATGAGATTTTCTACGAATGCACAACTATAGGTTACTCGAACCAAATTTGTTTTTTTTCTTGAAATTTCCCGAAACAGAGGATGCTACTTTCACATTCGAATTTGAAAAAAAAATCGTTCCTTATGACTTGTATCACAGTCGTCACACTCGGTATTTCCTTCCCAAGAGGAGATCCTTCTTGTAAAGACGAAAAAATCATTTTTCTCAACGCCTGTCATGTTTCGACTGGCAATAGTCGCCGCCGGCGCCACCAGTGCGAATCCATTTAGCCCCAGGTGTTGGCGTCATAAAATCCTCTGCTGCCAGTCGTCAGCTGAGACACAACAAGATGGTATTTTCATGTATATGGGCTCGAATCAAATTGCGGAGGCATCCACAGCACAGACCGAAGGTCATATCTACTAAAGTTTGCACACCCGGGGTGAATATAAATGTCTGGCTCCGTTTGTTCCGATCCTTTTCATGGCGAATCTGCCGATGGGATATCGATTTATTGAAATAATATTTCAATACGGTATTCTTATTGAACCATAAACCACCAGCCAGTGCTCCCTTTCTACTGTCCAATCATTTTGCATTTTCGCTGCCAACTTCAGTTGGGCTTCGGAAACAGGAAACGGGAATGAAAAATACCTGTTGATCGTTTTCCACTGCTGCAGTGTTTTCTTCTTTTCTTTGCATCATCGCACGTTGAAGCAGCAGACGGCAACTGACAAACAATCATTCGAAGAAAATATGTGTGGGTGGGTGCGCGGCAACGTTAGATATGGCCCAGAAAGTGTCCTATTTTTCTGTACACTGTGCTGCTCAATCATTCAAGCTATTTTTTATGCTTTTCATTGTAGATTCTGGGAGACGGACATAAGAACAGCACGGACGGCGAACCGGACTACTATCCGAAGGAAGCAAACCGGAGCTGGTGAAGCGGATATTATATCGACGTGAGTATGCACGGATTTTATTGTTTATTTATCCAGGGAAATATAATGATTCGATTAGCTATGCGTAGGAAGTACCTCGGCGAATGTTTGCTCATATCTATCAGCCTTTGCAATAAGGGACAATGTTTGTTTCCGGGAACTGTTTTTCTCTGGTATTGTGCAATACGTTCACTTATCAATCTTCTGCATAACGTAATGCGACAATAAATACAAAACATCCATCTCGGAAAAAAAATATAGGGGAATGTTGAATCGATTTATATTACTTCAGGCACCATGCGTGTGCAGAATCATTATCAGTGACTGCCAATGTTTTATAGTTTTTTTTTCAAACGTACGGTTTCGCGTAAATTAAACCCAGGTAATAAAACGCGTAAATTTTGAAATTAGCATAAAAATTGACAGACTAGAAATTTTATTATTTACAAGCCATCATAATTTTATATGCTATTAAAGTGAACCATTTCAAAAAAGGTAAATTAATATTAAGAGGTCCAAAATTTGGGTTAGGCGTAATTTTCATGCAATATGCTAAGCTCTATAATAAGCTCTATATCTAAACTTATACATAACCTTTTCGAATTTAGCTTAGTTGAGACGGAACGGCCAAATCGGAGTACAAAGAGCAGAAGAGTCCATAATTAGATAAGATAGCATAAAGCAATCAACCGCCATATTGGTTTTGAAATGACGTCCGTCTCAAGCATCGATTTAAACAAGCAATCGCAATTGAGCAAAATAAGCAACATGCTCCTTAAAATATTTACCATGAGATCAGCGCTTTCATGCATTACAAGTTGTACGCTATAGCGTTTCAAAACACATTTAAGGTTCGTGTCGTTCGACACAATTTTCACGTCAAAATCAAAAGGTAAGGGGACGGGACACGAGTTAAATGGATATTAGGCATACGAACGCAAGGTATAATAGATATTCAGAAGGATGGAAGTCATACTGCCAAAAGACACAATGGACGAGAAACCGAATGTAACGGGTGGCAACTAAAATTTTGGAATTTATTTCTCAAGCTGTCAAAAAAGACAAAGATGCATGAAGAAGATCTGATTTACCGAAATTAAAGATACATTATTTATTGTTGAAAAAAATTAGTGTACATTTGAAAACGGTCCGTAATATGGTGTTCGGCGAAGCTTTCGTTTGACGTCGATACAGGAGCGTTGTACGGCCGTCAGGTCAACTTTGCGAATGCATCTCTTGATTCTACCAATCAACTGTTGGCAATTCGTAACTCTCCAGTTATTTTTGTACGCCAAGGAACTCAAAATCCCGAAAAAATCTTCGATTGGGCGCACTGAGACAGATTTTTCGGGTTGTGGTTTTTGGGTACAAATGGGATCGAATGGGTATTCTGAAGTGTTTGTGTTTTTTTGGCGTAATGCGATGATGCTCTGTCCGGCCAAAACACGTATTGTCCATCCGCATGCTGTTTTTGTAGAAACGTGATCAAAATTTTCTTCAAACATTCGTCATCTTAATTGATAGCCAAACCAGAGGGCTTGTTGTCGAAGAAACGAGAAAGAGAACGATGTCCTCCTGCGTCCATAATTTTGGCTGGTCTTCCACTACCTTGCTTGCGAATAATTGTTGGGCATCTTAGGATATGGTAAACAGTCGAAGCCGCAACATATTTGCTTTTTAAATGTTGTACCGTATACTTTTTGCCGAGATTTCTGTTGCAGTTCGTAGAAGTGTACAACACGCTCCCGACATGCTTCTTGTTTCGACACCATTTTTCGCAAAACTGGGCAAGCATAAACAAAACAAAAAATATTAACAAAAAGGAGAGAGAGAGAGCTAACACATACATACTCTCATTTCTCTCTGAGCTCGTTTGTTGTTGAGTATAAGGACTGCGAAAAAATTCCAAAATTTTACTTGCCACCCGTTACAAGGGGTTAATTAGACCTGAGGTCGAATATGAGTCCAGGTGGTATTAAACATCGCGCTTCTTGTTGTTCATTAGTTACTTCTCACTACACTCAAGTCGCTTTTTACGCGCAGGATACGTCCCGTGTAAATCAAAACCGCGTAAATTCCGAAAAACGCGTAAAAAAAAACCGCGTAAATTCCAAAAACCGCGTAAAAACCGCGTAAATTCCGAAAACCGCGTGAATTCCGAAAACCGCGTAAAAATAGTCGCATTAAAAACCGCGTAAAAAGCGACTTCAGTGTATTTATTACTCACTACCCTCAACCCACTACCTGTTACTCACTAATCACTACTCATTACTCACTACTCACTACTCATTGCTCACTACTCACTGCTTACTTACGCACTAAGCCTTACTCACTACTCATAACATAAAACCGCTAATAAAACTATGAGCTCCACCAGAACTTTGATGACCGCTATAAAACTGCTTTCTGACCAAGTGGCCCACTCCTCAGAATGTTTTCATAACCGCTATAAGAATCAGGTTATAAGCTCAAGTAGTCGTATCACGCTCTGCTGAAAGCAGCAATAAAACCGGTTAAGCTTTCGCTGCTTGACAGCCATCGACATAATTTGAAAAAGCTTTTCGCTGTTCGCTTTTCTGGCAAAAACTAAATAAGTTCACTAGCTTTGCCAACTTGAAAATATATCCGTGAGCAGAAAAGTTTAGGTTTTACTGACATATCATTCTGAACGATTTGGTTTATAGCGACCAGAATAAAATGTCCCATAGAATATTTATTAAATTTTAAGCAATTTCATTGGTTTGCAGCATGTGCGCATTTAATTCCATCGTGCATATTGATATGATAGGTCGATAAAATCAGCGGGCCACTGAAATTTTGCAATTTTCGAAAACTGGTTGTTTTAAAAAATCGAAAATATTCAGTTAGTCAATCTCAATTTCTAGCAAAATCATTTTAGTTGCTTCCTTTGACAGGAAAACCGATTGATAATAACTTTCTGCAAAACACTTTGCTTTGATGAACTGTTGTTTGCGAGTTAAAACAAAATACTAGAATATGGCAATATGGTTTCGCATAAAAAAATGATTTTGGTGTTGAACTTTGGTATTCTTCATAATAGCAGCAAAAAACTGTTTGGTTAGGGTGTTACCGTTTCAATAGCTCAATAAAACTAACAGATTTATTGCTGTTTGACAAGTAACCGTGATAAGATCAATTTTGATTGGTGCGCCATTTTGTATTGCCACGCCACACCTATGGTAAGTTTATAAGAGACGTGGTGCAGCCAACAAGTTTCAATGTAGTAATATAAGCAACCACAATAAATTTGCTTTATTAGCGGTTTAATTATGGTTTTCTAGTTAGCTATAAGTGTGTTTGGACTCGTATCCTCTTCGTATTGCGCAATACCACAATACAAGCTGATTAATACCGCAATAAAACCGTTATAAAATTCAAGTAAAACCAAGTGGCTTTAGAATTGTTACTTGGGATGAGTAATTCTCGCTGAAACGTGGCCCCGTACTGACACGAGGTCTTCAAATATTGGAACTTTTGCGCTTAATTGTTTGAAAATGGTTAAAAAATAAGAATTACACTTTCGATGCTTCGAAATAGTGGACTCCTCGTTTGCCAAGGGGCGGTCTAACGGTTTAAAAAAATTGAATTTTGAGCAAACCTTGAGATATCATGTGATATTTCATAAATTTTCCATGAAACAAGCTACAAATGACTCGGTTCTGTAAAGAAGAAGAACAGGGCTTTCAAATGGACAACATTTTTTTGGCGGCCATCTTGGATTTGGTCGCACCGAATATAACCGAATATGCGCGTTGTAAACCTTGATACAGATAATTATTTGTTTCGTTTATTTATTGCCACTACTTATGGGTCATTCCACGTCAAGTGACCGAGAAAAAGTACAAACTTGTAATCGACCTTCTCGGATTTTCGCCAAACTCGGCAGAAAAAGCATCATTTTCGTCAAATTCGCTTATTTTCTTTTGCTTATATCTTCGTAAATATTCAATTTAGAAAAAAACTCTTCCCTACATTTTAATGGGAAATCATCTGAGGAATCCAAAAAAAATATTAGTTTTTTGCGGCAGTGCTGCCAAATGCTTTTATTTTCGATCTGAAAACTAAATTTGCATTTTCCTCTCAATGAGTACAATTTGATCTCAAAAATTTCAACACCATCGTATTCCTCAGACTTTTTGCCTTTCTACTATATAAATATATAGTATAAAGGTATAGAAATCACTTGGAAAACCGAAAATGGAAAGAAGGTCCTGCGGGCCGAATGTTATATACCATTCGACTCAGTTTCGAAAACTGAGCATTTTCTGTGTGTGTGTATGTATGTGTGTGTGTGTGTGTGTGTGTGTGTGTGTGTGTGTGTGTGTGTGTGTATGTAACGCTTTCAATCTCACTCACTTTTCTCGGAGATGGCTGGACCGATTTTAATGTTCTTAGTGTCAAATGAAAGGTCTAGGTGTCCCATTGGTCGCTATTGAATTTCATACTGATCGGACTTTTAGTTCAAAAGTTATGTATAAAAATACGAAAAATATGGGACTTCATTATCTCATAGATCCCTTAACCGATTTGAACAAAATTGATTGCATATGAAAGAGGAGCCTTACAAACCCTTAACTTTCAAATTTCATGACGATTGGACTTGTAGTTTGAAAGTTACATAAAGAAATGTGAAAAAATAGTATTTAAAACCTATTTTTGTAACATTTAAGAATTAATTCAATGAAAAACATCACACATTTTATTATTATTTGAAAATTACTGCTGAGATCTATCAAACGAAACCGAGTTATTGAAAATCGGACGGTTCATTCAAAAGTTATTCAAACTTTAACACTTAAGCACCGTATATTAAACCGTTAAAACGTGTGAAATCAAAACATATCAATCAAATGTTGATTGTATTCAATGTGTGCAATGTATGTATGTATGTATGTATGTATGTATGTATGTATGTATGTATGTATGTATGTATGTATGTATGTATGTATGTATGTATGTATGTATGTATGTATGTATGTATGTATGTATGTATGTATGTATGTATGTATGTATGTATGTATGTATGTATGTATGTATGTATGTATGTATGTATGTATGTATGTATGTATGTATGTATGTATGTATGTATGTATGTATGTATGTACGTACGTATGTATGTATGTATGTATGTATGTATGTATGTATGTATGTATGTATGTATGTATGTTTGTATGTATGTATGTATGTATGTATGTATTTATGTATGTATGTATGTATGTATGTATGTATGTATGTATGTATGTATGTATGTATGTATGTATGTATGTATGTATGTATGTATGTATGTATGTATGTATGTATGTATGTATGTATGTATGTATGTATGTATGTATGTATGTATATATGTGATGACAATTTGCTATGAAATTCAAGAAAAGTGAGAAACATGTCAATAGTCTGAAGTTTTTGAAGCCTCTTAGTGGAATACGAACTCTGAAATAAAAGAAAAAAAAATTTTAACCTACTAAACTGCCCATGGATGCATAGTTGACGTAAAAACCAAAATGACCAAAATGTACTTTTTCGGTCCTACGCACTCTTAACTATGTTGTTCACATGCCCAATACTCAAACAACATATGTTTGTTCGAAAATATTCGAGAAATTTAGGAAAATTGAGTTACTCTGCTATTAGTTTCACGTAATGCTAATGGTTGACGTAATTTCCTGCATAATCAATCAATCAAGTAACCTATTTGTTTTTGTAGCTTGACGCCAAGTTATGGGAATAATCGTTCAAAAAAAAGTCTGTTTATTCACATAAACTGGCGTTCGCATTTTTTAAACACAATAAATGAGGAATGAATCATGAAACCCCATCAGTCCTCTTTTGATTAATAAACTCTACTAAATAGACAAATTATTCGTTTGAAAAAGTTTATAGCAAAGATTATATGGCTTTATTTCACGATAAAAATGCGTTTTCTCAACAATCATGGTGCTGGTCGTTACGTCGACTATGCATCCATGGGCAGTAAATTCCACTATTTAATATTTATTCGCGACAGATACGTATACGCTTTGAAATAAGACACTGATGAAGCCTGCACGTCGTAGGCGAACTACGTATCTGTCGCAAATAAATATTAAATAGTGGGATTCAATCGAAAAGTTTTTCTTTTCTTTTTTAGATTTCAATAGTCATTTTCTTCACTTGCTGTTACTCACAATTGTACAAGAAAAGCAAAAAGAGGAGAAAAGCAGTTAATTTAAGTATATAAGTACATATAGTGGTGTATAGGATCAAAATACTAGTGAGTTGATTTTTCCAAATAAATTTATACAAATTTCATACAAATTTTGCGCATTAATAGATGCTCTTTTCAATCCATAGATACTAGAGCTTAGAAATATTATATGAAAAATAGGAAGTAAACGGTGCACGGTAGTAATTTTGTAAGATTTGTTTTCGTTAGTGACATTTTAAAGGACAGATGTCTTATGTCATGTATCATATTTTATTAATAAATCAAAAATGACAAGCAGTGGAAATCATATTGATCATATTTCTCATTCTCAAGCATGTTTATGGCGCAGTTTTTGCACTATTTTTCGACCTCATCTTGTTTTCCTAACCCTCTAACATTGTAAAAACGATGTGATCAAGTTAATGACTATCTTTTCATGAAAGTACATTCAAAAGAAGCTTAAGTTTTGATTTTCATTTTATCAAAAAATCTGCTATGAACACATATTTCATATTGTCAGTTCGAAACAAGTTTCGTATGTGGCTCTGAAACCCGAAAGTTAAGGCCAACTAAATAACTAAACTAAAACTAAATAAGGTGTTCATCAAATAACATAAATGACGCTTAAAGTATTTACGCACTCAAGGAAAGAAAATATAATTATTCTACGCAATACGTTGTGAATTTTTCTGGCAAATAAGGATTTTGAGGAATACGGAACGGATATTTAAAAATATAGTCAAGTTAATTATAGATGTTCCTGAGAAATTAAATAATGATTATTGTGGCAGTAGAAAGGCTAGGTCACGCCGCTATGTGGATTAATTCGGGTTTTTACATAAGAATCACTCAAAACCATGAAACCGTCCCGTTCTCGAGATATAGCGTTTTGAAACGAACAATTCCCAATTTTCCAAGTAAAATCATAAACAAAATAAAATTTTCTAGTAATAAGCAAATAACAAAACAAAGCAAAATTATTCTGGTTTAATCTAAAGCAACATTGCGCTGTTGTGAAAGCACATAAACAGTGTATAATACTAATATTTTTTCGGATTCCTCAGATCATTTCCCATAAAAATGTAGAATAGTTTTTTTTCTAAATTGAATATTTACGAAGATATAAGCAAAAGAAAATAAACGAATTTGACGAAAATGATGCTTTTTCTAATAAAAGGGGGGGGGGTTCCCAAAAATCGAGGGAAAGTCCAAACGGCACCAAACTTGGGATTTTTGCTTCTTGACCTAAAACGAACAATCTGGCCGAGTTTGGTGAAAATCCGAGAAGGTCGATTACAGGTGACTCGGACACTTGACGTGGAATGACCCTTATGTAATTTGATGAATGTTTCTTATAGCATCTTTTCTCAGCTTTCCAATGGTGGTTTAAAATGAAAATCGGTTGGGGGGCTCATGGTGAAAACGGCCATTTCTTGATAAAATCCAAGATGGCCGCCAAAAAAATTTTTACTCCATTTGAAAGCCCTGTTCTTCTTCTTTACAGAATCGGGCCATTTGTTAGTTGTTTCATGGCAAATTTATGAAATATCACATGATATAGATCTCAAGGTTTGCTCAAAATTCAACTTTTTTTTGAAACTGAGGGATCATTTACAAACTACGTGCCGAATGTCGGGCCTCTCCCAAATGTATTGAGTAATACATTAATAGTCCCTTTGCTGCGCCGTTCTTAATAATCGAAAAAATAAACCGTGCAAAAAAACTAATTGGGTGTATGGAATTCTACCCAACCCAAAGAAGGAATAGACTATAAAATACCAATGAAAAACGCATTTCAAAACGTTACAGATCGGCTCAGTTCCAACTTATGCAACAGGGTTGGTTGGTTGGTTTTTATTTGTTAACGGAGACTTTAAATCGTAAGATTCACTCGTCTCCGATGCAACAGGGCTGTAAGCTTCTCTTCTCAGATAACCAATTTCTCTTGGGTTCCTCAAGGTAATAACATAGGATCTATCCAGTGCATGTTGTTCTTCATGGTGTTTGTATAGACGATTTTTACTAAGCAAATTGAGATTTTTTTAGGAAGCGTAAATATTTAAGCATTTTAAGCGTTTTTACTTAAAGCTTAATCGTGAAATTGGGGTGAATGGCCGTTCAGTGGTTAAACCCCCTCAAAAATATCCTGAAAGCCAAATCTATTCTTGCTCTTCTTATAATGCGCTATTATTTTCAATGCACAACAAGGAATTTGTTACCCCTTTTCGGTCATTACATTGTTTGAGCTTTCACTTCTGTTTCTTGCTAGGGGCGTTAATACTCCGTATTAACTCATTTTCCGAGTTGTTTAGGCTATACCCGACCAGGAGCGAAGAGCAAAGTAATATCAAAATGTGTTATTGGAAATCGAATAACTCATATCAAAATTCGGTCTTGTTTTGGCTGACATAGTTGGTAAAATAACAAAAAATAATATCAAAATATTTCTCCTTTAAGGCCAAAAGAATAACTACTTGTGTTATTTGAATAACAAAGCAATAACATGACTGTATTCAGAGTTTAGAATAACATATTTTAGTATTATTAAGGTACTGAATAACAAATGCAGTAGTATATGAGATATTAAAAAAACATTTTATAAAATATTTATAGTTTAAAATCTCTTTAATCAATAAAAAATCAGATCAGGGGTTGTGTACAAGACATGACCGCATGTATAGGTGACGCAGGACTGCGTAAGTCTCTTTCTAGTGATCATTCGATTCTTCATGTATACATGCTATATGCAACATATATACATGCTACATGCGTTGTATGTAATATTTATCAAAGTACTAACATTGCATACGTTCAATTCTCAAAATATTGTGCATTTGAAAACAATTTAACAAAATCAAGAACACAAACTATTGCTTTCCTGCTACCTTACTGAAATTAAAGATTGCTTTATTACCCATGGTACCCCACGTTGAAGGGATTTTACCAATTCAATCCTATTTTATCGACAGCACATCTTTTCACTAAACTTCTAATGAAACGGCAAGTATGCGTATTCATACAGAGTGGTATTATAACCGAACATTACAGCTGTAGCACATTTTTCCAACACAGATATCAAATTCGCCGAAGTTTAATCGTCTCGCAGTAAAGAATTTGCGATCTGTTGGGATAACGAACTTGTTTCATTTTTTCCAGCACACTTTCCTAACACAGACATCAAATTGGACTAGGCTTATTCGCGTTCGTAAAAATTTTGTGGCACGAGGGGGCTTCGTTACTCTCTTTGGCATACTTCCCAAGCAAGGACATCAAAATGGTCTAGGTTTAACCGCGGTGTTAAGAAATCTTGTTGAAATGAGGAAACTTTGTCACTTGTTTTGGCGTACTTCCCAAGCACAGATATCAAATTGGAATAGGTTTAGATCATCGTAAAGAATCTTCCAACCAATCACGAAGCGAGAATTCTGGTAAAACATAGGTTCATTATTTTCAATTTTTCAATAGTTCAACATCAAGGATCCATACTTTTCTTCATTAGGGTCAATTCTTAGAAGATTTACCGATCGATTGGTGTAAGAATGTCGCCCAGTTAGCTTCGAGGTACGACGCTGGTCTAACAAGCCAGTCGTCGTATGTTCGAATCTCGGCTAGGCGGTCAGTAGGAGTGCAACAGTGCCAGTGCAACAAGCCCCGTAATTTTCCTGTACACTAACAGCCGGCTGCGAAGTCTGTCGATAAAGAAGGGTAATGTCTAAAGACGGTATAAACCCATGGCTTTGCTTTGCTTGGTGTAAGAATATTGAAAATCGATCGGAAAACCGCTGAGCTATTAGCGTTCAAAATCTTTCATTTTTCGTGACGCTCGCATTTTTCGATTTTTTGGAATGACACCCTATCTCAAAACTTGCCGTAAGACGTAGTCCTACGTCAAAAAAATGTATGAAACATATCGAATGTCATTTTAAGGCCAAAATAAAATATGATAACCAAATCAGTTATTAACCTCATCTTACAACCAACTGTTTTAAATATCTACTCAAAAACAAAATGTGTTATCAATGTATCTCCATATCTATTTAATAACAAAATATACCATTATAACACAGTTTGATATTGTTTTTATATCATTTTGTTCTTCGCTCCTGCTCGGGATAGCGGCCACAGACAATTAATTTTGTACAAAAAATAGAAGATAAAAGATTTTTAAGTTTCATAGTATTGAGCACAACTATCTAATCTTTCGTTGGATATATCGTGGATGTAAACTGCAAAATTTGCCCAGTAGATAACAGCAAACAAATAAAACAGAAAAATATTCAAGCGGTTTCGTTTTCTGTTGAATAAGAACACTTCGAAGTTAGTTAGGCTATTGTTCGTATTGCGTGGAAGCTTGTTTCCCCAGTACATTCAGCGCTGTGAGATATGCTGGAACATAAATTTGCCGCCTTCCGGCGAGTAAAGGACTCAACTGAAGTGTGCATGCTGTCAGATTACCGTTCGCTTTCGCAACGGACAGACTAAACTCCGAAGTCACAGCGTATTAGTCACGTAATCGTTCAGCTTATTATGTGTCCTGCTACCATATGGAACCATGCTGCATAGTGCGATGAGTGTATTGGTTCACTGGACAAACGTGGTCTTGTTTTGTTTGGTATAAATGCCAATACATTATAAATAATGCTAGAAGCTGGTTCCAACTGGATGGGTTTTTTCTCACTTGTAAATTTTTATGAAATGGAAATAGTTCCTTGGAGAAGTACAAATATTTTAAACTAGACAGTCAAATATATAAAATATCAATTTATACTCATCTTAATAGCCTATTGCTTCTGGAATTACGACTTAGCGTTTATGTTGTGCTTGCAAGAGTTAAGAATTTCCAGTTCAAATACCCCCTGGAGAAAGTGAACGTTATTATATTTTAATATTGAAATGAGTGGCCTCAATTTACAAGTGCGTTGTACAGTTGTTTCGTTCTGTTCATGTGTCTTTCCAGTACGGAAACGTACGGTATAACTATTTTGTCCAAGGTGTAGTGCACTGTGCGTTGTGTGGACACTGGACAGGTCACTTAGAGCATGGAAAATAAAGGTAACAGCAGTGCCAATATTTATTTACCTCTCCAATGTGATCCTCAGTTTTTCCAGCACATGTTGACAAACGGAATAGTTTAGCAGCTTGAATAAATTTCTTTAAGATTCAAAATTATGGGCGTTTAAAATACATTTTTCGCACATAAACACGCTGCAATATTATACAACGCGAACAGAGTAATTTTTCACTGCAATTAATCCCTAATTAAAGGAAATGCATTCAGCCGACAACGAACGTATCCTGTATGCACGGAGTATGACACTTACAATCACTCAAATAATAATCAAGCTTCCGCTTGTGTTCACCATTCCTATCCCGGGTAGTACAATATGAAGGTGGCAGCTTTCCAGCAGTTCCGATGCGCTTTCTTACGCTCTGGTGTCGTAGTCGAAGCACTGTTGACTACCAACACAGCACTACCGTGACGTACATTATCATGGGCTATTACCAAGAACCTAAGACCACGGTAGCGCGCAAAATGTGAAAAATTGCTTCTCATCACGTGATGATGTCAGTGCTGAGCTTGTTATGCTAGTTGACAGGCAAGTACACCACAGACAGCATCAGTAGTGCCATGGCAGACTCGGAGTCGGAGCCAAAGATGACGACGATGACAACACCCGGTTCCAGTAGCGATAGTGAGAAAGATGCGGTGAAAGATTTCCAACGCCAGTGATCTACAACTAGATACTAATAGGTATCAGTCCTCGAGACGTACACCTTCAGCCCGTAGTCTTCCGTGCAAGCTCGAGCTCGAAGTGCTTTTCACACCCGTCCCATGTGCTGCCTGCTTGCCTGCCTGCTTGCCTGCCTGTCTTTGCCGCAACCAGCATGTGGTAGGTGAGACTTGCCGACACCTTTCACCTGTAGAAACATGAATGCACCCATCGCATCATTGCCGCACATTTCAGGTGATGAAGCCAGGTTGACTTTAGTTAATTATGCCAATTTCGAAGGTTCTCTCCTGTGCTTGAACGTGACTGTAGAGAGTAAAATGACAAAAGATAAATTTGAGTACATAAATGATTCACCGCAACCGAAATGGTACGGAAACCCAGAAAATAAATGTGTGCCAGTTGCCAGTTCGAGTCGATCCAATTCTGGTATGTAGACACGGGAATTCCATAGATTCAACTGTCAGATGGTACAGGGGAGAGTGAATAAGTTTTATGAATTTGCGGTGCTGAAGACTTTTATAATTTTTTGCTCGGAATTCATTAAATTCTGTTCACCAACAGCACGTCACATTCAAACATATAACGCCAAATAGATTGTTTTTGAGATTCAACAGAAAAATCTTTATCAGGAAAAATAGTAGTCCAGGGTTTCAATTATGCCGATAATGGATTTTGTAGATAAAACAAATTCCCATGCACAATTTTTCAGCTGGAACTAATCCTCAACATACTACATGTTTGCTACTTTTAAACAGATATAGCAACCGAAAGTAAAATGCAATATTTGCATGGCCCGATAGAGTGAGTCTAGCAAAAAACTTACTCTCAACCAGTGCTGAAATTCAAATCCAATTTATTCTGCTCCATCGTACCGGGGTGTTCGTCTTAGCCCGAGTGTCGTTCCTCCCGATATTCAATTTCATAGCTAAATCACTGAACCGTATCAATAAATTCGGCAACGGTTCGGGTGAAATTAAATCCCCTGGAGATGGTTTCAATGTCCAGGAGCGGAAATTCGTTTATTTTTTTTTTGCTGTCATACTTTTCTTCTCGATAGACAACCGCAAAGCACGAAATTGTTGCTTCGTACCACCACCAGCCGGAATACCTGCCTACTCCAAAAGAAGTACCCCAGGAAAAAGTGAGAGATGTCACGGTGTTCCGGTGAGCTGACAAATTGTTGGGTTTATGCTTTCTCGTACCTATTTGCAATATGCAATTTTAAATTTCACACGGCGAATCACGAGAATATACCTATTTACCTACAGAATGGTGAACCAAAGGGTTAGCAAGACGTATAGACAGAGTAGGAGAGCAGACATAAGTATGATAAATTTATTTTTTCAGAGGAAAGTCAAATGGAAATAATATTTTTCTGATACCATTATTGTTTTCGCTGCTCGCTTGGTGCCTCGTGTGAATCTGGGAAAAGGAAAATTTATATACTACATATAAAAGAAACCGTTATTCGAGACTGTCGAGTATTCCGAAAAAAATACATGCGACAGACGCTGCAAATGGTGGAAGATTCATATTTGAAACTAAATAAATATTTGCACAGCTGTTTACCAGTTTCTCAAAGCACCGAGTTGTGTTACCACGTCTGCTAGATAATAACAGCGTAACGGGATAGGAAATGTGAGCGTTTGTTTATTCATTTATCGGAAATTTTCGTTTTCACAGTTTTCAGCAGCACAGCAAAGAATAAATGGGAATGCGTTCTCATTGAATTGAACAATATTGGAACAAAAATAGAAAGTTTATCACCACAATATTGCCTTAGTTTCAAGTATGTTCAAAATGGTGACACAACTAGGATAAATGAAGTTTTACCCTCACTCATTCACATTAAAATCGGTTCTAATGACCAAAGGTAATCATTAAATTACATATCGAATATTTGCATTGAATTAAATGTAAGTTAAATTTTGAAAAAAATAAATCTAGAAACAAAAAAGGTTCATGGCGGCTTCTATTTCTAGTTGTTTTTTCCATACCAGAATTTCTAAATTTAATATGTAGTTTGGGTACAAACTAATAAACACAGATAACCATGCGCCTCCATTGTCTTGCATCGATGGAGGCGCTTTGTGATTCACTTGAACTGCAACTGCGAGGCATTGGAATTTAATTTTCCAAAACTTAAACTGCAAGCGACAATGTCGCACCAATCGGCACCTACAATAAACTGTATATCCATATCTTAAAACCGATCCAATTGTTGCGCTGTTCTCTCCATCATTGCATTGCATGTTGGTCCGTCTCAAAACAACGCAGACGGTGCTCCTGCCGTTTAGCGTAATTGATTGCACTACTCTAACGTAAAGTTCTTCTCTGTCGTCAGGTATGCCGAGTTGGAGAACGACCCGAAGGCTCGTGGCTTAGAGACGGCCTTGGAGCAAGCGTTGAAGGAAGCTGTTGACGACGATACGTATCGCAAGGTGAAGCGCATGAGCTACTCGAGCAACGCTGCCAATGAGGTAAGTTCCGTTCCGTCAGATTGCGCCGGCTGCACCGGGGTGGATGTTAGTGGTTCAATGTCGTCTCCACAGGATTCGAAACATATTGGTTCCAACATCCCAGATGTTGTGCTTTAGTATCAATATAGGCATTTCAAATGGGTAAAGTTTCAAACACTGGACCACCGGCGCATATGTGTTCGAGCCAATGATGCGACAATCGATAGTGGAAGTTGAAGAGGAAATTGTAGAATGCCACTTGTGCGCGCTGCTATTGCTGCTGCTTATGAACTGGGTAAAGATTTATGACAATAACAGTTGTTGATGCACGCTGGACGAGAAAAACGAAACAACGGAGGGCACTTGGACGACTGTGAAAAACGGAGGAAAAGCTTGTGCAGGGTTTCTGTCTGACGGTGGCATTTTATTTGCACTTTTCAACTGTTTGCAGCATGGATTGGAAAGTCACATGGTGCGAGTAAATAAAAGTTTTGATTGTTATAGGGACTTTTCTCAACTTGCTTTTGCTGTTCTACGGCTTCGACAGCAGGCTGACACTCAATAATTGTTCTTTTTTTGTAGAATAAAGAATGATGCTCAAAATTTGCGCTTGAAAGCTGGGAACTGTAATCTCAAACAACAATTTTATCCCTGTCTTGTTTTGTCATTGTTTGAAGGAAGGCTGGGCTACAAAAAGTTATCACTTTTTCTGCGCGGTTATTCGCATCCAATTTATTGGAAAATGTGATAAAAAGAATTTCGAACAAAGCATTTGCCAAGCAGGCTATAATTTCTTACTCGAAAGGATATTCGGTTGCTTTTTACGTTACTGATCTGACAACACAGCATTGGCCCTGAAGCGGAGAAAAATGTGTGCCAAGAGTGCTACACATAATGCTGCGAAAAAGTCGGAGAGCGCAAAATGCATAATGTGCAGCATTTATCTGCTTTGTTCCAGTGCCAAGTCAGCTGCAATTGTATGCACGCATAATGATACGAGCTGCACGAGGCAGTCGCAACGATATTTCGCCGGTTGGAGCAGAAAGAAAAGTCTTTCGCCTCTGGCGATGATGCAACACAAAGTGCAAGCATCAAACGATGTCAGTCATAGCGTCTTATATGTTATGGGTTTTGGCGGGCAATGAAGCGGTGAGTTTTGCTATAGCAATAATAAAAATGTTTTGTTTTTTCCTGTTTGAAACTATGCACCGAATGCTATTCCGTGGTTTGGTCCAATAACAGTGTTGCAACACAATACCAATTAGAACTAATTCAATTACTTTAGCAAACTTTTATAGCGACAATAACATTGAATTGGCTACATCGAGACAAACAATGTCAACCCGTACGACGGATAATCGCTGAAATGTCGTCTGTTTGCTACTTTGCAATTAGGCTGAAATTTTCTGGTGAATATTAGATTGTATTGAACAAGTGTCATTTTTCTAAGTGAATCTAGGTGACAGTTAGTATATATAATACATATACATAAACATTAGAATGACTACACAACTATTTGGCAAAAGAGCTGCTTATAATCTGCTTATACCAACTTTTCGATCAACTCTTCATATTCATATGAGTAATTCTCGTTGAAACGAGGCCAGTACTGACACTAGATCTTCAAAAATCAGAACTGTTATACTTGATTAGTTAAAAACGGTTAAAAAATGAGAATCACATTTTTAGTACCTTGAAACAGTGACCCCTCGTTCGCCAGGAGACCCTACAGTTTCAAAAAAAGTTAAATATTTAGCAGTTGTGCAAGTGACATTGAGAAAAGAGAGGGGTTCCACCGAAGAGGAATATATGGTAAAAAAGAGCTTTGTTTTGTTTCCGTTATAGGGATTTCCATAGAGCAAACCAACAATGTTGCGAATCGATCGAGAAGTCTACCATGCCTGCTCACACGCGAAAGAGTATGAGAAACATAGCATTCAACGCTTACGCCACACACGCAGGCGTAAAAGAAACAGCCGCCGGTGCAGTGTGCAGACATTCTGCTACCCACAACCTTGCGCACGCATATCCTTACATCGTCTTTATGCATAGCTTATTCCCGAGCCAAAAAATTCGTGGGGAATCAGCTGCCCGTGAGGCTCGTTGCGCACTGGGATACAAATTTTGCATTACTTTTTCTTTTTCTTCTTCTTCTTCATTTTCGCCCTCGATTTTAATCACGGGTGGGAACACGAGCCGTCGTGAATAATCGGTATCAGCAGATCGGGCTGCAATGACGAACGATGGGCGACGACTATAGCTGTTAGCTAAACTCACAGTCGCAAAAACTCGTTGCAGTGCATGAAGAAATAAGAGCGGGAATTTTAAAGGGATGCTTATGCCGGCGTGTTTGTTAAAATGAGTGCCCGTGTGTGAGAAAATTAGACCACACGAGTGTGGGCTTCGCAACGCTGCAAACCAATGCATAATTAGCTACGTGACAGAAAAGGGAACTGACTGGGAAAGAATCGACAAATAAAGAGACGAGAAACGTGAGGATGAATGTATTTTTCGCCATAGTTCCTGAACTTCTGGACTGTTCTTCATTAAACGTCGTTTGTCAAACACATGTATTCTGGCATAAAAGGATCAGCGCAGGGGGGTTGACAGAAAAAGGAGATGGACTCTTACAAGGGGAGAGAAAAGTTCAAATGAGTAAAGGGTTGCGTTCCCCTTGTATTTGGAACGAAAGCAGTTGTAAAAGTTGCTGCATTTCTGAAAGGGGAATAGGGTAACCAGGCGTTTTGGACAAGCGGATGCGACTGATTCTAACAACTCTGGAGCAAGCGATGTGGTAACTGCGGTTTACGGAAGCACTCTCGAGATGCTTCGAGCAAGGAGCATACGCCGCCGCACAAAATTGACGACGTACAAAACACTGATCAGACCGGTAATCATCTACGGATTTAAGACAGTAACTTCACTTGCGGAAGACATACGTGCCATTTGCCCTATTTGAACGAAAGACATCGTAGAGTAGTTTTGGTGTATAGTATAAACGGAAAGCAGAGGGTGTTGCAGGCGTATGAGACTCGAGCTGCCGGGATTACTTGGAGAGATTCCCGTCGCAAGTTTTAGCGAAAGTCGGGAGACTATGGTGGACTGGCCATGTTGCAACGATGCCGGACAACTGTGCAGTGCAACTTGTTCTCTTCAAGAACCGCACCGGCTTCAGGAATAGAGGGGCCCAACTTGCTCGTAGGCTGGAGCAAGTTAAAACCGATTTGTGTGTGTCGAGACGCCCAACGAATTAATGGGGAGAAAATCTTGATACTCATTCCAATTTGCATGATAAAATTTACTGCGGATATGTTGCACAACTATGGAAACGTCTAAAAATTTATTATTTATACTTTTGGATATTGATGCTTTTATGGTGAATGCCCATTGGTTTAAACCACATTAAATCATAATAATTATAATAATATTGATGCTTTCAGCAGAGCGTAATAAGACTACTTGAGCTTAACTTTACTTTTATAGAGTCTATAAAGACCTTCTGTGGGCCACTTGAAAGTAAAATAGCTATTACACTTGAAATTATAGCTACAATAAACACACAGGTCACAGCTACGATTTGAATGATAAGATACGATTTGAGATCATTCAAGATCCATGGCATCCACAAATTTTGCCGTCTTAATTCGCCATGTACGTCGTTATCGTCGCCGTCGTCGTGTTCATACTCTTCGTTGTCGTGTTCGTCATCATCATTGTTGCCATGGTCGTTGTTGGCCCAATTATCGTCATGGTCATCATTGTGGTCGTCGTCGGGGTCGTCGTATTTGTCATCGTGGTCGTCGTCGTCGTGGTAATGGTCGTGTCATCGTCAACGTTGTCGTGGTCGTCACGGTTCGTTGTCGTCTTCATCGTCGTCGTGGTCGCTGTCTTTGTGGTCGTCGTCGTCCTCCAGTTGTTGTCGTCGTGGTCATCGTCGTGGTTATCATCGTGGTCGTCGTTGTCGTTGTGGGCAGCGTACGCGTCGTCGTGGTCATCATCGTGGTCACCGTCCTAATCGTCGTTGCTGTTACTACCGTCGTCGTCGTCGTCGTGATGACCGTTATCGCGGCTGTTGTCACGGTCGTTGTCACCGTCACTGCCGTCATCGTGGTCATCGTCTTTGTCATCTTCATTGTCGTGTTCGTCCTCATATCGTCGACGTCGTCGTTGCCGTGATCGCCGGGGTCGTCGTATTTGTCATCGTGGTCGTCTTTACGGTCATGGTCGCATCGTCGTCGACGTTGTCGTGGCCTCAAGGGTTTGTCGTCGCATTCATCGTCGTTGTCGCCATTTTTGCGGTCGTCGTCGCCATGGTCATCATCGTCGTCGTCATCACGGTCGTTGTCACCGTTACCGTCACCGACGTTGTCATCATCGTTGTCGTTATTGTTGCTGATGCTGTCGTCGTCGTGGTCGTCATTTTCATTATCGTGTTCGTCATCATCATCGTGGTTGTCATCGTTGTCGTTGTGGTCGTTTTTGTTGCGATCGTCGTCATGGCCATCATCGTCGACGTCGTCGTTTTGGTGGTCGTTGTATTTGTCATCGTGGTCGTCGTCGTTGTGGTCATGGTCGCGTTGTCGTCGACGTTGTCGTGGTCGTCGCGGTTCGCCGTCACCATCATCGTCGTGGTCGTCGTCGTCGCGGCCGTCATCGTCTTCGTCACGATTGTTGCGCCATTGTCGTGGTCGTCGTCGTCGTCCTCGCCATAGTCATCGTCGTCGTCATCTCGGCAGTAGTTGCGGCCGTCGTCGTCACCTTCGTCTTGATTAACGACCATTATTGTGGTTAACATCGATGAAATCGTTGTCGTTGCTGGCATTATCGTTGTCAACGTCGCACAGTGCGTTGAGCCATAGACAAAAATCATCTTTCACTTTTTTTTAATCGGGTATACTAAGTATTTAAAATTGTTTATAGATGCCTTCTGCTATATAAACAAGTATTAGTTTGCTTGGGAAAGCGTCACAACTACTATTACAAGCGTTCAAACTGTCAAGTTGCAGAGTGGATTTTACTTACAAATTTTGCTTTCATTTTTGAAGGTTATTCATCGCGCTCGTAAAAGTTTCATAGTTTACGTAATCAAAATCTTTAAAATGGAGAATAACAGTCAAGGTTAGTAGAATAAATTTTGGTTATAGAAAGAATTCATTTTGACCTCACTCCTAAGAAATCGCCCCATAGAAACGACATAGATATTGTCCTTCAAAAAAACAGAACTCCAACTTTGATTACTGATTTAAAAAATGTTCCACCGACTTCCAAGCTAAAATATACACAGAATAATTGTTCAAAGTATCCTCTATAAGATCGAACAGGTTTTAGCTGCAACTACCTACAACTCTGCAAGATATTTCAATATTTGTAGATCAACGTCAAGCACTGATAAACCATCAGATTTTCGTTGATTCTACTATATTATGTTATTCCTGTTAGAAGAAACCACTGTTTATGAAGCTTTGTGCTATTACGTTACGGCTGAGAATGGTAAAAAAGGCTTACGTATTACACACTTAAAAAACTCAGCAAAATTTGCCGAGATTTGGACAGCCGAGCGTTCGGTGAAAATTTCAGTTTTGCAATTCGACGTTTACGGATCTTTACTAACGTTTGGCATCATAAAAATTTTACCGAACGCTCGGCTGTCCAAATCTCGGCAAAATTTTGCTCACTTCGGCAATTTTTTTAAGTGTGTACTTAAACACTAGTTCTGTTCACAGATATAGATTTGTTAGTGCGAAGCTATATTTTGCTTTAAAATGCAAACGTGTTCCATAAACATAGCTTTCTAGGCTTTCATGCACTGAAGAAAAACATTTCGATTACCGAAATTGCAGCCAAAGTTGATCTTTGAGTGCTGCTTAATCTAACACTAGCCAATTTACCAAAGTATTTCTAGTACAAATGCCGCTTTCACAAACAACTTTGGTAGTTATATAGCCGACGGCAACCCATATAATGATGAAAAACTTTTGCAATGCTTGCATAAAAATCTGGCGTTTGAGACATTTTTGCCGTTATGTAAATATTTTGAGACATTTAAGCAAATACTAGCTTCTATTATCACAAAGTACTTTTTTCATTACACTAGCTTGATAAAATGACTAAAACTAGCATTTTTGATTTTTGTCCCGCAGTCCCATACGTTCAACGCACTGTGCGTCGTTGATGTCATCTTGATTTACCATTATCTTTGTTGTTGTCATCATTATCGTCGTCGTTATTGTCTCTTTTGATTTTGTCCTTCTTTGAAAGGTTTTCACATAAAAAAGAATAAATTCGACACGATCTTTCCTCACTCTTTAGGTACACCAGGCTTTTTTTCGTGATAGCCAGATATTCCTTGTGCTCTTGAGCTACTGTCTTTAAGCGAGTCTTTGGCTCATTTTGCTGCTACTGAAATTCCCGCTCACAAAGCAGCAGTGTTGAAAAATTCATAGCAGAAAAAAACTCAATGAGATTTCAAGCACATGAAATTTCAACCTTGATCATAAGCGCGAAACTTACATATGAATTTCTCTCGCTATTATACGCGATGTCTCTGTTGCTATGCGATGTGAACCAAATTCAGCTGTGAGCATTTTGCTTAATTCTTCCACAGCTGGCATTTCATACAACGAACCAGAGAACAAAAGAGAATCTACCGTCAGAGAAAACATCAGCAGCGAAAATGCAGCAAACATTCATGAATTAAGATGGCAAACATACTGGCGGAATTTACATTTTTCCGTCGCGGGTATCGACATTTGCTTAATTAGAAAGTAAGAAGCCTAATAAGAATTAGATAAACATGTAATTTAAATGTGCGTTTTAGTTTAACCACAGACAAACAGATATAACACTCTTTTTCCATTCTTCGTACCGATTCAACCGTCATTTCAAATTTGGGCTTAGTTGGGAATGTCTCCGTTTTGGTCAAAGTGGCGCTTTTTGACGAAAGAAGGGGAATTCCCCATAAAAAATACTTCCTACTTCGAGGGATACTCCTGTTGCTAATTGATATTTGGGAATGTCTATCATAGATGATGCTGGTGTTCAGGCTAAATGTGAGGTACGATAATTTTGGTTGATTTTTCTTCCAAGAGTTATGTCTGTTTGTCTGTGGTTTAACTTTGCGATTTAATTAGAGATTCATTCCCTCAGCCTCACTCACAGCTACGATCGCACAAGAGAATTCCTATGCTGTTCAACAAGGAATTTGTATGTATATGTGCATAGCTCCGGGTAGCAGTTGAAGCAAAGCAGAATGTGATCAAGCGGCAAGAAATATGTGTTCTTGCTATGAAAACAGAAAAACTCACGCGTGATTTTTTTCTGCATAGGATCAAGCCACCATTATGATTGATTGAAGATGCGGAAAGCCAGTGTGGTTAACTAAGTCTAGAGGTAAAAATGGGTTACGAGAACAGTACTGGCACAATGAACGTAATGAAGCTATCAACATATTAGGAAATCATAACTTGTTCCGCTTCCTGGCTAGGAACTTGATATTACGTAGTAATTTTTCTCCATGACAATGCTCGGTCACATGTTGGCAAGAAAAACGCTTGGGGAATAGCGGCTACGGCTAGGAAGTTTTATCCCATCTGCCATATTCACCAGATTTAGCGCCACCCAACTGCAATATGATTCGATCGGTGCAAATCCTATCACTTTACTTCTTGGCAAGTTATCAAAAATTGAATTGATTTGTTTATGGCCTCACAGGGCGAAAACACTTCAGGAAGAGTAGAATTATTTTGTTGCCAGAAGGCAGAGATGACATTATCTCTAACGATGAACATTATTTTCGATGTTGTTTGATAACTTTTTAACGATGGATTATTTTCAATCAAAAAACACATTGCTTTTTAATATTTACACATGATACGCCATTTAATAGAGGACTTCCAATAAGCTTCTAGCTGTTTTCCTGGAATCCTCAGATCGTGTCGTTTTATGTGTTTTCAAGCTATTTCACCCTAACTGTTTCTATTTATTTGCTTTTCAATATCACGTATAAGATACTTTTCACGCTGCGATGTGGAGCGTAATACTTTGCGTGCGCCTGCTACATAAACAAGCCAACTTGGGTTTACTCCCTCAGTGTAGCGCAATATCTATAGATCCTATGGATTGAAGTCGTCGGTCGTCACAGCCTCTTTTTTCTCATGGGAAAGCCGACAGCATAAACTTATCGCCTCAAATTTCCGCTATACGTCAAAAGGATGTTTCGTTAAGTTCGTACATTCAGAGTTTCCTTGACCATATTTTCGGTTAAATTACGCGCTTCAACAAATAAAATTCAAAATTACAGTAAAAGCTAAACCAAGAAAATGTCAAGCCTAGTGACAAGTGAAAAAGTACGATAAAACTAGTACACTAGTTTACCCGCATCCGAACGTTAGCACTCTAACTCAACCAGCATCATAAATCAAAACACTCAACCGACAACAAAGATATCGCCTGTAGAAGCAAAAAACTCAAAATAACAAAAGTGATACCACAGCCTTCCATACATAGGTACATACACATACAAGTTTGCGGACAGAGAATAGTGGAAAACTAACTTCCGCCTGATGCAGGATACGCGGATTGACTTCTAATGGAGTTCTGTTCTGAGTGCCGGCAAAGTTAAGAACAATTGAACGAGCTTGACCCAAACCAGTCAGTGGCAACAGCGCGCAAGTCAGCAGCCATCATCGATTTCGAAGCAAAAGTTTGATGGTTCACTGCTGCTGATTGATTGGTCTCATTGGAATGTTTTTTCGCGTAACAAGGGAGAAAGTCCATTTTTAATTAAATGATCTTCTGCGCTTCCTTAAATTTTAAATAATATTTAACAAATTTATTGGAAAACAATGTTTGGTCCTTTAACTTTGGTGTTTGGGATTGAACTGCTTCAGTTTAGGGTGCTGTCCGATAGAAAACGCTACATAATTATCGTCAATAAAGCCCACCATGAAACCATTTCTTCCAGAATAATCCATCATTTATTGAAGCTCAACTCGGCAGGCTAGTTTAATCCGGTGAATATTTAATATCAAAAGGCACTACAATCCAATTTCACCGCACACTCACACCCCGCCCATCCGGGCCCTCCAAAATCTAGTCGTCTCAACTTCAGTAAATTAAAATTAATTATTTTCTTGGCACGCTTCAAAATGGGATTTGTTGAATGTCGAAGCGTTCGTTGCCTTGTATAATTAATTGGTCTTCGGTTCGTCCAACCCCATGCCATCTGTGTGGCGGCAATCAAATTAAGCTCTTTTCGGGGTTGTTACTTTCTTTTTCTACCGATGAAAGCAAGAGCCCTACGCTCCGAACCTCTGAACAAAATTGAACAAGTGTGCTTTCATCTTTTTTTTTCGCAGATTGCAGAACGTTTGTTTGCGCCCGGCGGTGTTGGCTCGACGGCAGCCGGAACGACGGGACTGCCATCCAATCGGGCCAGTATTCGCAACTCGAAGAACACAGCCGATTTGAAACTGCTGGAAAAGCTAGTGACCTCATTGCTGGAGGCGCAAGATTCAGCCAACCGGCAGCGTTCGACCGGTTCGAGCGGCACGATGGCGCACCGTTTGCGACCGTTATCTCGGTCATTTCGGTTGCCAAGTTCGATCAGACGTAAGGATACCGGTAATTCGACCTCCAGTGGTGGTGGCGGTACCGGCGGCGGTGGAGGCGGAGGTGGAACGATGCCGACTATTCGTGAATCAGCAGGCAGCGGCGGGGGTCCAAGGATCAGTTCCTGGGGCGATCAGCAGAGCAGCAACGTTCGGCGGGTGCTGAGTTCGATTGCCAATGCACCGCATCGTTTCAGCCAATCGCTGGTGGCCGGCGACGGGCGCAACGACGAAGAAAGAAGCAATTTGACACAGAATATTCTTTGATTTTGACTTGCGGGTAAATGGATTGATTCGTACGTCCTGATTGGACCCGGTGTGCTGTGCTGCGTAAGTGTAGAATGAATTTATATTTTTCATTTTTCAGTTCAAATAATCCTAGCGGCCCACAGGGAGCAGTAAATATTACATATATATAGACAATACGTAGAGAGGTAAATGAAATAATTTATGTCACTAAGTTGCGTCAGTGAATAAATAATGGTAACAATATATGAGGAATTTTTTTCCAAATTTAACTTGCGCAAGTCAATTTAGTATCGCAGTGTTAACCTTTCTGTTACTTCATGTTTACAGGAAACGACTGTAATTTTTTTTTCATACATTTGTCCTTGGTTTGATAGTGATATTAACCTAAATTTAGTAGTTCTATGTTATAGTGCAGTACTTACGTGCTTCTCCAGCAGAGTGACCGTGTGCTCACTCAGTTGCCGTTCGCCGTTTTCGTTTGTTTCGAAGTACGAAGAATTGGCTAAACGCACCGTCACCCCATATTTCGCCCGACCACGAGCTGCAGAAAAAAAGTGAAGTTAAAATGCATCAAATTAAGTCAAAATCAAATTAATCTTATTTACATTTTCGTTTTAAGATTTATGGCAAAGTTTTTTTTGTGGTGGAATTTTAAACAAAGTGGGCATATGCTGAAGTGGACTTTGAATTTTTGGTATTCGATATATTCGCACAAATTGTTTCAGTCTGAGAACTTCCGGTATCTTTAAGCATCCGTTTTTCGATTCCGATGGAAACTCGGTCAGGTGGGTAAACCGCGAACGGTTGTGTCTGACTGTTAGTTTCGAAACCGCATAACGAAGCATTGTTTTCTTCCACAGTGAAGATAATAATTTTCACATAGAGGGCACGGCGAACTACTGACGGAAGTTTTCGCCAGGATATTCGGTTCGGCCTTGAAGGTTGCAAAACTGAACGTTGGGGAATCAGCTCACACACAGTCCCTGAATGGGATGCTGTCTTATCAGATCATTAACTATGCGGCATTTTGGCTTAGCACACTACTCCGGCTACTCTGGGCCAAGGAAGGGGAGAAAATTTAACAAGTGACTAGTTTCACAGTGGTTGCTGCAGCTTTTTTGAGCGCGCTGTAGCCATTCTGTTGCGTAATGTTTCCGAACAAGAATAGAAGCCCGCTTGGTTGCCGGTAGATAAGAAGCTGATCCGGAGAGGAAGCGCTCCTCAGTTGCGCCATGCATGGTCGCTCGCGATGGCCCTGAGTTTATGCTCGATTAGCAGTCAGATTGTGCTGACTTCATGATAAACGGATTTGTAATTTAATGATCGGAAAGGGGGCTTAGAAGTAATGCCAACAAATTATGAGCATTTAATTGCAAGCGGCAGACAATGTGCACGTGCTGAAGTTTCAGCCAGACGATATGGATGATAAAACCGGTTAGAACATAGCTTTTGATCGTGTTAAAAATATCAACATATTCAAGGTACAACAATGCTAATCGTAAATAACTTTTTTTGTGACTGTTAAAAGAATTCCATTAAAATCTCTTTCCACATCTTTGCTAGCAGATTGCGTAACACGCTGTAATCTCTATCCTTTTCAATTAGAATGCAGAAAGAATTAACTTTCCTTTTGCCTCTAGACTCCTCTAGACATCGTGAACAGATTGCTTCTTGCACGGAGAGTTACTCTGTAGCTCTCAGTTAGATTCAGATTATGCACTACTCACCGGAAGACGATATGCTTTGATCACATTTGCAAGCGTCCTTGCTGCCATCCTCAGTGTAAATACATTGGCGAAAGCAGTCCTCGCCGCTATCCAGATTGCAGCCTGGAATAAACGAGAAAAGAAGTAAAGCGAGGAATAAAGAAAAGGCTCAAACAACAAAGGGCTGCGGGAGCATAATTGTAAAATCCGAATAATATATATCATGAAATGACGTTGAACGGATGAAAACGCAATGAACGATGGATGCAACATGATACCAAGTTATATTACGACAGCAAGATAATATTTATTCAAAGCGATTGAAACGATGATGTACGGATTAACAGATATTTTTTTTATTAGAGTTGTTTTAACTCAGAGGGTCATTCACCATTAACAGATATTTTAAATGCCCCCACATACTATTTTGGTTCGACTTTGACGAATTTTAAATATTCAATCTACCTTTAATACGTATTGAATGAACCTTTAATACGTATTAAATTAACTTATTTATTTTTCCGAAATTGTACGCTCTATCCTGATGAGAAAATTAATTGTTAATAACGTAAGTAATAAACTTAATCACTTTTTTTTTTAATTTGATTTCCGCTGGCGTACCTTATCTGAAAAATTTAATGTAAAACAAAATAATTTCTGTTTCGAGGGTGAGGTTTCGACAGTTTTCAATTGAATTGGCCACTATTTTTTGCAAGAAAATTATTTGCGTATGAATGAATTGTTCCAGTTTCAAGTCAAATTAGAAATTTAGTTTCAAGTCTAATTTAAGCTCAATTTCAATTTCAATTTCAAGTTCAAATTCATTTCCAATTTTATGCCCAATTCGCCCAGTTAGCTCCGAGGTAGGATGCTCATCTAACAAGCCACTCGTCATATGATCGAATCTCGGCATGGCGATGCTGTTAGAGTCAGTAGGATCATTGCACTAGCGCCATAATTGTCCTGTACTCTAATAACTGGCAGCGATGTCCGTCGGTGAAGAAAGGTCAAGTCTAAGAGTCGCCCAGCTAGCACCAACTCGTATATCAATGTACGAAAACTATCGTAAATATCTCCTAACAAACTCGAAATCGTAGCTAAAGCTGGATAAAGTGGGATCAAGCTGATTTTTTGTCGTATATAATGATAATGACTGACATACATACGATTTTCAGCACAAAATCGTAGAGTAGTATGGAGCAACTCGCGCTTAATCGGATATTATCGTATATAAATACTTATATAGTCGTAACGCTCAAAATTATTCGTAATCACGTATATCGCTTCCAAAATAGTACGGATATGCCAATTTTGCGCATGAAATACGTTTTATTTAGCATGTATATCTATACGTAATGCTGATTTTTACCATTTTTATACGTATGAAAATGCTAGCTGGGCGTTTAAACCTAAACCTTTGCTTTTTTCATGTCTAATTTCCACATCGATTGCAAATTTAATTTTAAGTCTACCTACAAATTCAAATGCATTTTAAATTCAATTTTAATTCCTACTTCAAGTTCAATTTCAAGTCTGATTTCTTGTTCATTGCCAAGTCCAATTACAATTCTGCATTCAACTTTGATTTTGAGCACAACTTCAAGTAAAATTTCAAGTCCGATTTCAAATCCAATTTCAAATCCAATTTAAAACTAATTCTTATTTCATTTTTTAAAAACTCAGCAAACGTGCTAGAAAAAGAGAAAAAAGTCGTGGGAGAAAATGAAAAAAAAAGACTGGCATGAAGAAACGAAAAACGTAAGAAAAAACTACAAGGTATACAACCCTAAGGGCTGTACGAAAGGGTGACGTAGGACTATATCAGATCAATAGATCAAAGACTAATGTAAACTGCATTTCTGGCATATGTATGTTTATAAGAATCTGTGAGTAACTATTTTTAAAGTGAATGTTTAAAAGAGAAGAGCGAAATATTCAGATTCAATTGTTTATTGAATGCAATGGTGGCTTTGAAAACGCTTGACGGCTTTGACGGGGGTTCATAAGTACAACGCCTGCAACCATTGAGAGATAGAGACACAGACAAACGGACATAACACTCGTTTTCCATTCTTCGTACCGATTAAACCGTCATTTCAAATTTGGGCTTAGTTGGGAATGTCTCCGTTTTGGTCAAAGTGGCGCTTTTTGACGAAAGAAGGGGAATTTCCCATAAAAAATACTTGCTACTTCGAGATGCAAGTACTAGTGTTCGAGGTGCAAGTACTACTAGTGTTCAGGCTAAATGTGAGGTACGATAATTTTTGTAGATTTTTCTTCCAAGAGTTATGTCTGTTTGTCTGTGATAGAGATTTCTTTTAAAAATCACTTGTGTGCGCCATAAAGGTTGAAATAGTAATGAATGACCAGCCCACAGATTATTGTATTAAATATGATTATGCGTAGCTTGACATGTTTCAATAATCTTATTGTAACTTGCTTGTGGCCTTTAAAAGGGCCATTGGTTACAAATAACAATAAAGCCAAAGCACGTTCATCGCAAATATGACGTGCCATTCGAAAAACTCAAGTACTAATCAAGCAACTGAAACCAAATTTGGCATGTAGGGGTTTTTGAGATCCCTCACCCCTGTGGTAGGAGGATAAGGTCTCTCATACAAACGAAACAGAAATTTTTGCATATGTTACATATTTTCTGCTATGTAACAAGCGGTAGGCTGTGAAAGTAAACTAGTAAAACCTTCTCGGAGAAAAAGACAGTGAATCGACGCCGCTAACTTACGTGCCTTTTGCCATTCATGTCTAAAGAGAAGGATATTCGAATGAAAGAAACTGGATGTTTATGTTAGATTTTTATGTTAGTTTAGTTTAAGTTAGGCAGACGTTATAAAAATAAGTATAACAGAGTAACTGTACCACAAATAAAATTAGATTAGATGCTGTTTAGGTAGGTAAACATAGATAACCGAGAAATTTTGAGAAAAGCGTCATCTCTTGAAAAGGAACGGTTCATCTGGCATCCTTTTACTACATCAGGGGTACAAATAATCCTCGATTCCCGTAGCCCATGTTACAAGTATGTGAATAAATAAATACTAAAAACACTTAACATTAGTCAAATGGCTCTACATATAATAAAATACAGTTAAACATAATTGTAAAATTTGCTCCGACGTTAATGTTGATGCGTGTGTGTGTTTGAAAAATAAAGAGAGGAAAGATAGATAGAGAGAGAGAGAGAGAGAGAGAGAGAGAGAGAGAGAGGTATATTTGTGGCATGAGGACAAGTAAGAGGGTAAAAGCTTAACTGTTTTAGTAAAATGGTCATAACTTCTATAATTTTCAACCGATGGTTATCATTAACTCCATGATTTCTTTGGTTTTCATCGGCCTTTAAGACCCTCATAAAATAAAATTTTGAAACTGCGTTAATCTTGTCTAAAATCTTTGATAAAGTTGAAATTATTCCAAAAAAATGCATTTTTTTTGTTTTGTAGTGAACAAATTCTTAAATATCTACAGTACTATTATTCTTACAGAAAAGTGAAATTCAACTAATCGATAGCAAATTTTCTCCTCTTTAATATGAAAAAAGAGATTTGAAATTGGTGTGCCGCAGCCGGAGATTTTGTATTTCTTTCTGTAAGCAAAATTTGACCTTTTGTGCATATCTCAAACACTATTCTACTTTTATTTTATCTGACCTCATTTTCGGATTTAGCGGCCAATTTTACATGAAAAAACGCCTTCAGCTTACTGAGTTCATAAATGCTGTTAACTAGTGTTATTTCTAGAGTTATGAGAAAATTTGTGTTTCATTTGTATGGGAGCCCCCCCCCCTCTTAGAAGGGGAAGGGGTCTCAGTACACCATCGAAAAAAAATCCTGCCTTCTGAAACCCCCGCATGCCAAATTTGGTTCCAATTGCTTGATTAGTTCTCGAATTTTGAGGAAGTGTATGTTTTATTTGCATAGGAGCCCCCCCTTTCACGCCCTCCTTAAAATTGCTCTCTTACTCCTCCATTGCTGGCCTCCAAATTACTGGTCATTTTATCTATCTAACGACATATAAATTTTTCAGTTTCGTTCAGCATTTGAAATCTTTCATTTAAACGTTACACTTCTATTTTCGTTTTCACAAAGTGCTACCCAGTCCCAGGATAGTAAACAAAGACGTAATCCTACGTCAAAATATGACAAAATGAGAGGGGAGACGGGATATAAAAAGAGTAAATAAAATAGAAATAAACGAAGAACGAGGAAAAAAAGTGAGAAAACAAGGCAAAAAACGCGCTGGTCAAAAAAAGATGAAGAATGGAAAAGAAAAGAAGAAGAGAGAAAGAAAAGATGGAAAACCATACAGAGAGCTAAGAAAACGAGTAAAAAAATGAAGGTAAACTGAACAGGAAAGTAAAAAGCCGGATATAAAGGTTGAAAAAAAATACGGGAGCTGAAAAAGGGTGAAACCGGTACATAAAAAAGGAATTGCGGGGCAAAAAAAGAAGGCAAGAAAAAAAAAACGGGACAGAATGGGAGAGAAAACGGGACATAAAAAGAGTAAATAGAGTGGAAAAAAAGAAAAGAGGGGTGAAAAAGACGAAAAACGAAGTAAAAAACGAGATGGCTAGACAGAAAAAGATGAAGAATGGAAAAGAAGAAAGTGAAAGAGAGAGAAAAAAGGAAAGCCATAAAGAAACCTAAGTAAAGGAGAAAGGAAATGCAGTTAAACTGGACAGAAAAACAAAAAAAAAACGGGATTAAAAAGTCGGAAAGGAAAAGGAGAAAATACGGGAAACGGGAGCATACACAGAAGCATGGCGGGACAGAAAAAAATGAAAAAAACTGACATCGCAAGACAAAAGAGATCGAACGGAGAAGAACACCAGTAAGAGACAGAAAAGGGGAAACGGAACAGATGAAAATGAAAAACGGGATAGAAAAGGAGTCAAAAATGAAACACAAAAGGAGGTGCGAAGATGACACGGGGCAAAAAATGACTGAAAACCAGACAGGAAAAGGAGAAAAACGGGACAACAATTCAGGAAAAGGGTCAAAAACGGGACAAGAAAAGAAGAGAAATGGAACAGAGAAAAAGGAAACAGCGGGCTAAATTGAGGAAGAAAAACAGGAAAAACAGGAAAAACAAGACAAGAAGAATAATACGAACAAAAAAGAGGAACCACAACAAAAAGCAGAATAGCGAGGGAAAAAAGAAAATCGATAGAAGAAACAAGGAAAACGAGAAAAGAGGTCAAAGGGATGTAAAAGGAGAAAAATGGAACAGAAAACAGGAGAATAGGACAGAAAGAAAAAGAACGAGAAAAACCGACTAAAGAAAGGTAAAACGGAAGCGAAAAAAAAAACGGAAAGCGAGACATAAAAGGGAAAATCAGAAAAAGAAAAAGAGTAAATGAAACTAAAAACAGAACAAACGTGACAGACAGAAGGCAAAAACTGGCATCAAATTGCTTAGCTTAACTTAGCTTAGGTAGACAAAACAAACGCGAAACAACGCGAGCGTCAGCGATTACATTTCATCCATTACGAAAATTTTCCGCCATCACTATTAGACTGACGTTTAGAAAGCCAGTGCGACGTAGGGCATGAATTCGATTCGAGGATATGAATATTATGCTTTGAACATTTATTTCCGTAAGTAAATTATAAACTAGTACTGCGAATCCACCGTTATGGACGGAAAATATTACAACAGTCTTTTTATATAAGGATGACGTTTTTTCGCGAATGTTTTGATTTAATTTATTATTTGGTCGCAAATTGTGTCTAAAAATAGCCCAACCCATGTCGCTACGTTAATAAGGGGGGTTGTGCAGACTCTTTTTGTCCAGCGCCTCTGTGGTTCATACGTACACGGATACCAACGAGCCACATGCCCTGGCGGGTGTTGTGGGTTCAAATCCGGTTATAATCTCAGATTATAGCTTGGTTCGACCCATGCACCTTCCAGCATTGGACAAAAGGTAGGAGTCACAACGACAACTTGTTAAGCATAGCTACCTATTACCCCCTCCCCCCCTTCCTTTCCACTCTTTCCCCTCCATTCCCAAAAAAAATCCTTCTTCATTACTCTCCCTTACCGTCCCTACATCAATTGTAGAATCATCGTTTCAAAAAAATATTAGCTTTCAATTGTAAAATACAATTCCAAGCTAATTAAATTTTAATCTCAAATCCAATTTCGAATAAATAAAAACTTCAAATTTTGATTTAAGTCCGATTCCATGTCCAATTTCAAGTAATACTTTTTGATCAATTTACTCTAAATTTTAGTCCATTTTCAATCCAATGGTAAGTTCAATTTTCAGTTCAATATAGGGTAATTTTCCAATGATCGCACAGCTAAGCCCCTGTGTTTTTAGTTTTAACGATATTTTCTAAACAAATAATTACAAATAAACAGAAACATGAAAATCTGAATCAGATACCAAATATATTCACATTACATGGCCTTTTTCACGAAATAAATAAGCTTTTCGTGGAAAAATATGCAATTTTCTGACAACGCTTGAATGCCCAATCGTTGAACACTTCTGAAAACGTATTGTCCTATAGTTGGACACTCATTGTCCAATGGTTGGACATGCAATATATAGCACCGACCTTAAAGTTAATTTGATAGCTTACTATTAAGAATGAATATATTTTAACCTTTCGTAACTCGCGCCAACTTCGATTTATAGGCATGCTAAAACCTAACAAAATTCAATCGTATAATAATGCCCCTTGATGAAATACTTATGCAACATTTTCCATGGTTTGAAAGATCTTGGTCTGCGGATCAACTTTGCAGAAAACAGTAATTTTCTTTATTGCTGGAATCCCGGGATATACCGAGATAAAGTTTATGGTTCACAGGCGTTGTACAAAATACAACAGCGCGAGTAACGGAGGGTTAAGATCTATCGGCACTAACTACTCAAAAGGGCTATTCTGTAAAATGTAAACATGCCATAAACATAAAAACTGTCAAATACACATGCATAATGAGAAGTAAAGCGGTTTTTTCATGCTATGTTAATTTTTGTACAAGCCTAGGACCATCGTTGCTTTATTGTCCAATGCTTGAACAGTCAAATTTTAATACTTTAAAAACTATAAATAATTTTCTATTTTGCTTGAAAATGTTGACAAATATTGCATAGATGAATATCATTAGCTGTGTACAGCATGATATGGCAATATAATTATTTTAAACGTTAATTAGTGAGACATGTTTCTTATCTGAAATGCTAACAAAATTCAGGGTTATACCTCATATTGTATATGACAATGTTCAACTTAAATTTTTGTTATTAAATCTTACATTATGTAATGCTATTGTTACAAGAAATTATCCACAACTGATCAAAGTGAGTAATTCGTGCACTTTGCTATGGTTTGAGCGTATATGTATTCTAGAATTAGCGTTTTATTGGACGCTGTTCAATCATTGGAATCGTTCAATGATAGGCAAAATACCCTAATGTCTTCAAACCCAAATTAATTTAATTTCAACTCCAGTTCCAAATTAATTTTCTAGTCCAATTTCAAACTTGATTTTAAATCTAATTGCCGGAAGTCCAGAGTTTTCAACTTAATCGGGCGCTATTTTGTATTAAGTATCAATAGATTCGCCATCCTATGATTTCTCCTTTTTTCAGGCGAAAACATTCTCCTGAAATGTTAGATGCTCTACCTTTTGTTTATATCAGGGCACACTAGATTTGATCTCTACTATAATTTCAATAAAATATACAATTAGCCTCACGTCACAGCTAATATGAAAATATACCGCAATTCAAGCAGGTTGATCGATGTGCATTAAACTATCGATTCATAATCATAAATCTTCCCTCCATCCGAATCACAGACAGACCGAAGACATGCAGGTGTTTATTAATCAGGAAAATGATTGCCCAATTATTTGTGCAATGAAGCATTTCCTGCTTCGTTCCCTGTTTGCCTTCAACGGACCCCTCAAGAGGTGGAAGCATACCAAGTACCCATAGTCTTGAGTCGAACTAGGCTTAACAGGTAGGTAGATAGGTAGGTACTAAAGAAGAATTTCACGGAAGCTGTCAGAAGATCGATGGCCCCCGCTAGACGGGGGGCAAAGCTTCCGTGATCCTACCGATTGCCCTGGCTCTATCAGTCAGTGCTTCTTTGTTGCGCAAACAGAACCGAAATAATGCATGATTTCCTGTCACGATAAATTATGAAAGTTTCTTAAATAAAATAACGATAAATCTTGTTAATTTGCCTGATAGAAGCGGACTTGCAAAAGTGAGAACATAAAAGGTTCATCGTGCCGCGCGAAGGAAGCAAACCGTTCCGATCTGTTGGTAGATTTTCCTCACTCCGGCCCGGCTTTTCCAGCAGGTTCAGCTCAGTCATGGAAGTGGAACACAGTGACAGAACGAGAGGACATTATTTCGAGCACGAAAAGATATGAACAAACTTTGTTGCAACGTTTTGGTTTTTATTGAATTGTGACCCAAGATGGGAATCTATTTTAGTTTATCGAAATTGTTTTATGGAGTGAAAAGAATGTTTCGCCTGATGGTGAAATAGTCCGATCGGAAGATGTAGCGACTTTTTTTTATAGGCGATTGGCACTAGAACTCAAGTTGTTAACTTTATTTAAGCCGCCGAATTGCTTTATGTGATCGTTACTCATATGTGCGAGTGTGTGAGCGCTGTGAAAATATTTCTTCTGCAACAAATTATGGTAGCCAAAAACTCTCTTGATTTATGCAATTGAATGCAAATCGATACAATGTTAGAAAGATGTTTACCGTGATTTATGGCTCGAAAATCCTCTTCTGCGCACAGGAAGAATGCCAATTATTGCAGGCTCCGTTCTACTTGATTGAAATAAATGACTGCAGAAACATTATAGCACCCCAGCCGTATACCCCCGGGGCGATCGATGACGATGATGATGCTGCTGCTGAACATAATAATTCGAATTTATCACAGTAATTTGCCTCTTGAACCACATTTAGGACCGAGCTTTTTTGTCCATCCATTGTGTCTGTTCGTTCCTGCGAGTTTCGGCCACACGCAGGTTATCAGAGAACCATACTCGGAAAGCCATAAAGATAGAACATAACGATAGCATTATAACAAGCAACTCATGAAAATTCGCTAGGTACCGCGTCGTGTGGGAAACTTGAATCATATTACGTGAGCGTGAGCGTGTGATGATGGTAGAATCGGACTTTCATCTAAGTGCTACTTGAGATTCCGAGCAGTGTGAACGAGTTTTAATTGGGTTATTTCAGCAACCACATTGCATGGGAAAATAATCTGCTTATCTTGTTTTATTTCCTTACGACTAGCGTGTAAGAGTGTCGTTTAGAAATATATGTAATATGTATTATTATATGTGATGCGGTCTATGAAAAAAAAACTTCATCGTTTGAGATATCGATTTTCGTCCCTTCAGCGTTTTCAATAAAAAATTACGTTCTTTTAGTTAAAAGAAACTGAATAAGTTGTGGTTAGTATGAATTAGGAAATCAACGTAGAAATATTTGAAGGTAGGTACATTGCACTATGTAAGTTTGATAGTAGTGGAATTAAAGACAGTAGAATTAATACAAAACTACAAATAAATTTAATTTTAAGCTGTTAATGATATAATATTTCATTGATCATACACTAAGGCTGGCAAAAGAGTGAACATGCGCAAATATATCACTTCTGTTTCTTTCTCCTATCTCTACCTCCACGAGGTGCCGACTGGGGTACGGCAGCCAAAGTTGCGCACTTGGTGGTACGCAACCTTGGTTGTCGTACGCAGACAGAGAAGGTGGAACACTCGCCGTGTGGTTTCCGGCTACCTAATCATGCAATTCAGCGCCGGTTTTTCGGAGGGCGTGGCTGCGGGGTGTGGACACACCGGCAGAGAGTTATTTTCTCAGCTGGCTTAGCACAGAGAGAGAGAGAGAGCGAGAGAGACTCAATCGGTCTGTTTTACGCAATCTGCAGTTATGCCCTTTGGCGGTTGGTGCCAAATTGTACGTTTGGGCAAAAATTGAGCCACGGGACCTGATCCTGCCGTGAGAATCGGCAAATCAGGTGCTCCTAAGTCAAGGTCTAACTCCGTGCCGATGACTGAATGGCTGGAGGGGTGAAAATATGCCAGTCGCGAACGGAGTGCTTTGGGCATCTTGCCCCTACTGTGCCATGCGGGACTCTGGTATGGTCGATCTTTGTTGTCCCTTGCGTTTTGTGGGAACAACATAGGAGTCCTGCACAATTTCCCTTCTGGGTTTTACGCCAAGTGCGTTCTGGCCAACATAATTGGCTTCGCTTACAATTTGCTGTCTGATCTGTGTTGGAGATTGTTTGTGCATATACTCCGCTAGTCAAATAGTTAGAGTCGCACAAATAAATCTTCAACACAAACGGTAGCAAATGGTGGCTTCAAATGGTGAGTTGACAACCTGGAAGGAGCGTCAAACACAGCTCTGGTCCTCACGAGCTCCCGCCTCACGCCTCTACGAGTCATATGATACCAAATGCGGCGTAGCCTGGGCAATGTTGTCAATCTGACAATAGCGAAGTTAGGAGGTGCGACGCGAATACTGGCGCGGTAACCATAGCATGGCGGTAGAGGAAATGCTTCGTCAAACACGAGCGTCTGTCCACCAAGGAGGTGCGGCTCAAACAGCGTCTGTTCTCCATGTTAGGGGCGGCTGATTATTATACTCGTCCTTATGCCAGCAGGGACTCTAAACAGTGCTGTGCACGATGGTCCTCCGGCGTGACAGGGGGTTAGGGGCAGGCCCAACAAGCCGCCCTGGAAAACTAAAAGTTACCAACAACGAAGAAGAAAATAGGGATCGGAACAATCGGCGTCGACCCACGCGACGAAATAAGGACTACGATTGGAAACTCGGGACATGGAATTGCAAATCGCTCGGCTTCCCGGGTTGCGATAGGATAATATATGATGAATTACATCCCCGAAACTTCGAAGTCGTAGCACTGCAGGAACTTTGCTGGACAGGACAGAAGGTATGGAAAAGCGGGCATCGAGCGGCTACTTTCTACCAGAGCTGTGGCACCACCAACGAGCTGGGAACCGGCTTTACAGTACTGGGAAAGATGCGCCAGCGTGTGATTGGTTGGCAACCGATCAACGCAAGGATGTGCAAGTTGAGGATTAAGGGCCGTTTCTTCAATTACAGTATCATCAATGTGCATTGCCCACACGAAGGGAGACCCGATGATGAGAAGGAGGCGTTCTATGCGCAGCTGGAGCAGGTGTATGATGGCTGTCCGCGACGGGACGTGAAAATCGTCATCGGTGACATGAACACGCTGGTAGTACGGGAAGCTATATATAGACCGGTAATCAAGCCAAACAGCCTGGATGCCGCAACGAACGACAACGGCCAACGATGCGTAAATTTTGCAGCCTCCCGCGGAATGGTAGTCCGAAGTACCTTCTTCCCCCGCAAAGATATCCACAAGGCCACCTGGAGATCACCAGACCAACGAATAGAAAACCAAATTGACCATATTCTAATCGACGGTAAATTCTTCTCTGATGTTATAAACGTTCGCACCTACCGCAGTGCGAATATAGATTCGGATCATTTCCTAGTTGCAGTTTGCATGCGCTCAAAACTCTCGACGGTGCATAACACGCGTCGAAGTCGTACGCCGCGACCCAACATCGAGCAGCTACGAGTCACCGGAGTTGCCCAGGAATACGCGCGGCAGCTGGAAGCAGCGCTACCAACGGAAGAGCAACTTGGCGCAGCAACTCTTGAAGATGGTTGGAAAGGCTAATGCCTTTCGGTCTTCCGGAGGAAAAAGCGCCAACAGGAAGATCGGGATCGCGAGGCGATGGAAGAACTGTACCGTGCTAACGATAAACGGAGGTTCTACGAGAAGTTAAACCGCTCGCGCAAAGGCCATGTGCCGCAGGCCGATATGTGTCGAGACTCAGACGGTAATCTTCTCACGAACGAACGTGAGGTGATCGAGAGGTGGAAGCAGTATTATGACGAGCACCTTAACAGCGATGTAGCTGAACATGGAGGTGACGATATGGCAATAGATCTTGGAGCACGTGCAGAAGACGACAGAATACCAGCCCCTGACCTCCAGGAGGTAGCAGAAGAGATCGGTCGGCTGAAGAACAATAAAGCGGCTGGGGCTGATCAGCTACCCGGCGAGCTGCTGAAATACGGTGGTGACGCACTGGCTAGAGCGCTGCACTGGGTCATTGTCAAGATTTGGGAGGATGAGCTACTACCGGAGGAGTGGACGGAAGGCATCGTGTGTCCGATCTACAAAAAGGGCGACAAGTTGGATTGTTGCAATTACCGCGCAATCACACTGTTGAACGCCGCCTGCAAGGTACTCTCCCAACTTTTATGTCGTCGACTATCACCATTTGCAAAGGAGTTCGTGGGACAATATCAAGCGGGATTCATGGGTGCCCGTGCCACCACGGACCAGATTTTCGCGCTTCGGTAAGTGTTGCAGAAATGTCGCGAATACAACGTGCCCACGCATCATTTATTCATCGACTTCAAGTCGGCGTACGACACGATCGATCGAGATCAGCTATGGCAGATTATGCACTACTACGGATTTCCGGATAAACTAACGCGATTGGTCAAGGCGACGATGGATCGAGTAATGTGTGTTGTTCGAGTATCAGGGGCAGTCTCGAGTCCCTTTGGATCTCGAAGAGGGTTACGGCAAGGTGATGGGCTTTCATGTTTGCTGTTTAACATCGCTTTGGAGGGTGTGATAAGAAGAGCGGGCATAGACACGAGTGGCACGATATTCACGAAGTCCGTCCAGCTTCTTGGTTTCGCTGACGACGTTGACATCATTACACGTACCTTTGAGAGGATGGCGGAAACGTACATCGGACTTGAAGCTGAAGCCAAACGGATAGGACTTGTCATTAATGTATCGAAAACAAAATACATGAAAGGAAGAGGTTCTAAAGAAGTGAATGCTGACCTCCCTCCCCGGATTCATTTAGACGGTGATGAAATCGAGGTGGTAGAAGAGTTCGTGTATCTGGGCTCACTGGTTACCGCAGACAACGACACCAGCAGAGAAATACAAAGACGCATTATGGCAGGAAATCGTGCCTACTTTGGACTCCGTAGGACGCTGCGATCGAACAAAATTCGCCACCGCACGAAGTTAACAATCTACAAGACGCTGATTAGACCGGTTGTCCTTTACGGCCATGAGACATGGACTATGCTCGTGGAGGACCAACGCGCCCTTAGTGTTTTCGAACGGAAGGTGTTGCGCACCATCTACGACGGAGTGCAGATGGAAGACGGAACGTGGTGGAGGCGAATGAACCATGAATTGCATCAGCTGCTTAGGGAACCACCCATCGCTGTCACCGCAAAAATCGGTCGCCTGCGATAGGCTGGACATGTCGTGAGGATGTCGGACGACTGCCCGGTTAAAAAAGTTCTCATTAACGATCCGACTGGAACGAGACGGCGGGGCGCGCAGCGAGCAAGATGGATCGATCAAGTGGAAGGCGTCCTGCGGACCCTACGTAGACTACGTGGCTGGCGAATTGCGGCCATGGACCGAGTAGAATGGAGACGACTTCTTCGTACAGCAGAGGAAACCACGGCCTGGAGCTGATTAAGGAAGGAAGGACAAACGGTAGCAAATTTATATTTATGAGAAAAACTTTTTAATGGCTCTGTTACCATTGCATTGGTTCAGGAGCCATGTTTTCGTAAGGGGTACTTTCATTCGACGGATACTATAAAACTGGTATGACAAATTTTCGTTTGATGCCCAGGGCGTGCATATTGTTGCATAGGTCAATAAGTGCATGCCTTATCTCTGAGTTGACTACTCGAGATATTTGTGCAGTCACAGTAGAACTCGTCGTGGATGATGTCCATAGGCGCTATGTCTACTGTTCTGCATACTTACCACACGATGAACCGTCTCCCAGCGACGATTTCAGAAATGTGGTGAAATACTGCCAATGCTCATCACAACATTTGGGGCAGCTCGGATATCAATCTGAGAGGCTCTGATTTGATGGAATATTTGAGTAGTACCAACCTTGGAATACTCAACATTGGCAATTGTCCAACTTTCATACGAGCTGGTAGAGAGGAAGTGTTAGATATAACACTCTGCTCTAACAGGATCAGTCATGAGTTGGCACAATGGAATGTTTCAAATGAGACACCAATATCTGATCATTGCTTAATATATTTTGATCATTTGGGTGTCTCCTTGAACGCTGCAACCTTTCGCAATCCGAGATTTTCTGACTGGGAACTCTTTGAGGAGGAACTAGCAACGAAATTTCAAGGATTCGAACCGACGATTGAGTCATCGATCGACTTGGATGTGGCTGTAGATGTCACAACATCTTATATTGCGGATGCTTTTGAAGTAGCCTGCCCGCTAAAAACTATTAAAACGACTAGAGGGACACCATGGTGGAATTCTCATCTCGCGGAACTAAAGAAACGATGCAGGAAAGTCTGGAATAGATGTCTTAGGGATGGCGTGGAGCCTTTCAAGCAGGCCTGGAGAGCCTATGCAAAGGCTCTACGATCTTCAGCACGCACGAGCTGGCACAGGTTCTGCAGCAATGTTTCCAGTTTCGGCGAGGCAAGTCGACTTAATAAAATACTGTCAAAATCGAAAGATTATCAGGTTAATAACATTCGAAGTTCGTACGGCGAATACTGTTCGAATGACAATGAAATCCTGGAATGTCTCTTTTATAGTCACTTTCCGGGCTGTGCGAAACCTGAAGTTCGAAACGATCCAGAAATCGTTTTAGGTGGCTTAGACTCATGGGCTTTTGCTCGGAAACTTGTCACCACTGAAGCGATTGAGTGGGCCGTGAACCGCTTCTCTCCATACAAATCTCCTGGAACAGATGGAATATACCCTATTCTACTGCAGAAAGGATTCAAGTACTTCAAACACATTCTGAGAAGGATGTTTGTGTGTAGTATTGCTTTTGGGTACATCCCAACTCAATGGCGTGAAATAACCATTAAGTTTATTCCTAAAGGTGGACGCGCGACATACGAGCAAGCAAAAAGTTTTAGACCAATCAGTCTAACGTCTTTCTTGCTTGAATCACTTGAGCGGATTGTTGATCACCACATCCGCAAAACAAGCTTAGTAGAAGTTCCTCTTCATTCATCACAACATGCTTATCAAAGTGGCAAGTCTACAACCACTTTATTACATGATTTGGTGGATAAAATTGAGGTTGCTTTTTCCCAAAGGGAATCTTGCTTAGGAACTTTTTTGGATATTGAAGGCGCGTTTGATAACGTATCTTTCGCTTCCATTTTGGAGGCTGCTCGTTATCATAATGTGCCTTCAATAATCATAAAGTGGATAGAACAAATGCTTAGTAACTGATTGCTTTTTTCGTCCTAGCGGCAAGCAAGCATTTGGAAGCAAAGTGTTTGTGGATGTCCACAAGGTGGCGTTCTCTCGCCTCTTTTATGGAACCTTGTGGCGGATGGCCTACTGAGGAAACTCAATGGTCTAGGCTATCCGTCATATGGTTTTGCGGATGACTATCTCATACTAGTAATTGGAAAGTGCATAAGCACATTATTTGACTTAATGCAGCAGGCACTACGCGTCGTGGAAACGTGGTGCCGAGAAACTACACTTTCGGTAAATCCGAGCAAAACATCTATCGTCTTATTTTCAAGACGTAGAAATACCAATGGAGCTCGCGCTCTGCGCTTTTACGATTCGGATGTTGATGTTGTGAACGAGGTGAAGTACGTGGAGTTAATTCTCAACTCCAAGCTTGACTGATCCACAAATATTGATTTCCGAATTAAAAAAGCGTACATGACCTTTGGGCAATGTAGACGAGCAATTGGCAACTCTTGGGGGCTTAAACCCAAATACATACACTGATTATACACGGTCGTTGTCCTCTACACTTCCACCTGAAGCAAGAGGCAATATGTGCTTATCGACTACACGCGAATGGCCTTTGGCAGTCTGTGGACGGTTCCACTGGTCATACTCGATTGTGGTCGCAAATTGTTGCTGAGGACAAGTTTGCCCTTGCTCCTAGCGATGTAACGCTCAAGCGTACTTTCCCGTATAGGACTTTTTCAATTGACTTTCCTCTTAAAGAGGAGTGGATGTCAGGCTACATGGAAAAAATTTCCGACTACACTCAAGTCTTTTTTTACACGGTTTGTTTTTTTAGATTACTTAAGGACGGTGCAACTTAGGGAGCATTTACAAACTACGTGACGAATGTCGGGCCCCTCCGAAATGTATTGAGAAATAAACGAAGGGTCTCTAAGTTTCCCCTTTCTAAATAATCGAAAAAACAAACCGTGTAAAAAAAGTACTTGAGTGTATGAGGTCTGTTAGACCGATGGTTCCTTGTAGGAAGGTCGCGCGGGTGCTGGTGTTTACTGCCGTGAGCTGGAATTGGAGGAATCCTATTCGTTGGGTAGTTACTGCACCGTTTTCAAGCTGAAATCTTTGCAATTATGTGAGGAGCTCAGTTTGCACTTCAGAAAGAACTGATAGGCAAGAATATCTACTTCTGTTCTCACAGTCAAGCCGCTTTAAAAGCCCTTTGTGCGGCTAATTCTAAATCGAAAACAGTCACCGCCTGCCACACCCAATTAGAAGAACTAAGCATTCTAAATGCCGTTCATCTGGTTTGGGTTCCTGGTCATTCTGGTATAACCGGAAATGAATGGGCTGATGAACTAGCAAGATCTGGAACAGAAAAGTCGGTTTTCGGACCGGAATTGCTTTACCAATTGCGGCATATTGGATAAAACAAAAGATTCGATCTTGGTTCTCATCTGAACATGTACGTTATTGGGAAAATCTTGAAACTTGTCGTCAAACGAAAAGTTTCATTGTTAAGCCTTGTGTTGTGAGAAGGTTGCGAAATTTCTTTTGCAACATTCAAAGGTAAATTGCAGTATTCTTGTCTTCAGCGAGCTGAATCGTTTCATTGTAATTTATGTGAATCCGACTACGGTACACCATATCACGTAATTTGCAACTGTCCTGCAGTAGCACAATTGCGTCCTAGGATCTTTGGATCCTACGTCTTAAATGAATCGGATTTTAGGAATGGAATGTTTCTTACCGAAAGCGGTATTGAGCTATAAGCTCTTATTTATCATGAGTATACCCCCCAGGGGGTGTACTATTGATAAGTTAACTATTGATAAGTTAAGGATTGCAGTATCCCCTCGGGGGTACAAAAATCTCTCGGTATGTATGTATTTGCGTTTGTCCAAATTCCTCATCCACCCCTTCCTATTCCTCCTATTTTCCTTCCCGTCCTCATCAGGTAAATGATGACACGGGCAAGAGCAAGATGGGCAAGGCACAAATCTTCCACATGATTGTGAGGAACGTGCTGCTCGAACCAAAGATGCTGATACCTGATAATGATATAATATTTCATTGATCATACACAACAATTATTGCAGTCCGAAGTGTAAGAAACCCAACGTAATTTTTGTCGGAAGGTTAGACCACTGCGATCATTATTTTAATCTATTGTGGTATGACTCAGCGTAATAAAACGCCGCTTCTGTAAAAACGTGATTTTCAAACTTGATCTTGGGACGTTTGGACAACTAGTAAACCTACACTGAGTTACTAATGAGGTAGCAGCATTGTAGTACCGTTAATACAAAATATACAGCAACACTTTATTCAGCAAAATTGTAGATAATATCTAGTTCTACAAATGTCCCATTTATAACTTTGCCAAATTTTGCTCGGCTGAGACGGTACTGTCAAACGAATTAAAATTGAAACTGATCGAACCCTGCCTGAAGCTACTTATTCAATTTCAATATTATGTACACTACAGTTTAGAGGAAAGTCTACCCGAAAAAATCGTTTTTTGCGGAAATAAGCCTCATGCCTAACGTCCAACCACGTAGAAAAAACTTAGATAGACTTCTACACAACTTTAAGCTCATTTGCTATTCCTAAACTATAAAAATGTTCAGTTTATACTTAGCTTATAACTCAACGAAAAACAATATTCCAAATGGGTGCAGTACTGTGCTGGATTAAAATGCACAACCTGTAGTTAGCATTTACAGCATTTTACGTTTACAAAAACTGCTTCAGAAATGAACTCCTCCAACAATTAAATACCAATTTTTCATCTGCCTAATGCATACTGCTTCTGATTGAAGGCCTCTGATGATGCATAAATTTCGATTGATTTTTATCTATAACCTGCCAGTTGCTATTGACTTTGCACCATATTTGTTATGTTGTTATGCACATCAGCCTGCCCGGGGAAAAATGGATAGCCGGATGAGGTGCACCCATTTCATCGCCCATAGTTGCATTGGATTTTTTCGTGACTCTGCATCCAATCAGTATAACCTGCTGAGAACCGTGAAGAGCATTCACGTTTTCTGGACCGTGCAAAATCCAACCACACAGCCAACACAACTCCGGCTCGCAAACAAACAACAACCGTTCAGATTTACCACTTCGCTAACAATGATAAAACTCGTAAAAGCTGCAGCAAATTCTGTTGTGGCGAAATTCAATAATTTTTGATCGAATTCCGAACCGATAGTTTCTTTATTCAGTGCTGAAGTAAGTAACTTTTTTTTCATCAATGGGTTAGCCCGTAGCAATCGTGATTCAGAAGCAGCAGTAAAGTCATTTTGTCCGTCGCCGCCACGGGAACTGCAGAAGAAGGAAAAGTTGAAAACTTGTAATGGAAGAGAACAAACACGATTCGGCAAACTTTGGCTCAGTAGCCACCCACCGTCTCGTCCGGTGGTGACACTTTTTACCCTTGAGTGGCTGAATGAGCGAATGGGGGGGGGGTGCGCCTTGTTGGAAAAGTTGACGAGAATCGGTTTCTCAAGTACCGAATTGAAAGGTTTATGATGGAAAATTTATGACCATCGCCGGTTGGGCTGCATCCTGCATCGGCGCGCCGGCATCGTTCGGTTTGATTCTGACACTGACTGGATGGATACTGCTTCCGGCACCACCAGGTTTCCGTTTCGCAGCATTGCTCGGAATGGTATGATCGAATTTCAAAAGTAGTGATGTTTACTTGCAGTTTCACAGCACAGTTTGTCGTGAACATCCAGAGCTTCTTGTTGGCGTTTGGCAATTGCTGGCGGGGAGGAAAGTTATTTATCTGACACGATGTAATTTTATGGGACGGATTGCCGCAGTTTCAATTACAATCGAGCAAAGTTTGACCGGTGCAACTAGTGTACTGATGGAGTTTTTTTTTTGTCGATATCAGTATTTTTAAACAGAATACTGGGGTTATTTGCGAAGCAAACAACTCTCCCTTATGGGTTGAAAGTCGTATCAGTCGATACTTTGATTATCTAGCAGAGACGTGCCTGAATGTCTCGTGAGGATGATATCATGAGTATGCATTACTTCGTTCGATTTGTTACCGATACCGAATGGCAAGAGCAACGAGAACTTTCTCTAGTAAGCTGATGTAGTTTATGTAAATTTCACCATGAACAAGGTAGAATGATTAGTATGCAGTCTCGATGCACTCCTATCTTACATAGTTTGAAACCTTTCGAACCAGTACTATATAAATTTTGAATATTTAGATATTCTCAGATCGAAAACGTATAATCTAATCTCGCTGATGCAAAAAGTGAGATTTATCTAGCTATTGTTAGGTTCATTACAGAGAAGATTACTTCATTTGACGTACCCTGTTCGTGTAAAAATACACTGATACATACACAATAGAATGAAAATATACAAATGGGTTTTGTGCTGTTGTAACTGGGCTTACTGTAGAAATATGTTCACACTCCCACTAGAATAGGTTACGGTATAAAAAAGTAGGATTGCATAACTGTCCCGATGGGTCTCAAAAATACTGAAAATTAGCTGTGAAGGTGTACAAAATATATCCAGATTTCAAAAGGGTTGATCCGAGTGACCGAAGAATGTGTGGTTAAACATATATCAAACAGATATGTACAATAAATCATCTTTACTTTAGTACAGATTATTTTGATTTGATGCAACGGTGCAGTTAGAAGTTTCATATAATCTTGTTTGTTTCATGTAAATAATACTATTAACAATCTGAATATTAAGTTTCATAGTTACACATGGCACGCTTCCCATCATGCTAATATATTCAATTTCATTCAGCTTAATATATTTTCCAACAAATCTGTACAAACTGTACATCATATGGGAATTTTCTTCTTGATAGGCTTGAGATTGTTTCATACTTTACTGTTTTACCAGTAACGTCAGTCAGCGCTCACTGCTTACGGAACGTTCCGAAGACATGCGCTTCACCCCAAGGAACGCATATTGCTGCACGGCACATCCGAACAGCATAGCTACTGTTTGTTTTGGGATTACTTCGGAAGCGAAGGACAAGCTGCCACCTTCATCATGTGTATGCTAGGAGTATGCTGTGCAAGGAAAGATTTTGATTTAATTAAAGATAAGGATCAATCTCGTTTCCATCGCAAATTATTTCCTGCCACCGGCTGAAAATCTGAATGTCTGCACCCTGCACGGCGCAGGTTCGGCATCCTGGAGAGGAATATGCTACACCTTAAATTTGATTTTGTTTTTTCAAAATTGAAATATAAGAAGAACAAACTGTTCGCGATGAAATAAAAAAAGAATTCAATTTTGCAGATACGCTATACTGTATCTCACGCAGAAGCATAAAAGCACATCAATATTATCCTAATATCATTTTTGTATAAACATGTAAATAAGACTGTAGTGACTTGCATGAGCCGAATCAATGTCAAGTTCATAGCAGAACTGTTAAAAATTCTTCACCACGTAGTAGGTTGACTTGCCGGAGAGGTTTGATAAATATTTATTATGAAACTAGTGATTGTTCCAAAAATACTGAGGCATAACATTTGGAAGTTTGTTCCTTTCACAAAACATCCTGTCATTATTGTGAGGAATGTGCTGATCTAATCACATACATTGATCCTCCAACCATGTCGGTGACCTAAGTTAGATTCACACAGTTACGCTAAGTGGTTGTATTTATTCGCGTAAACAAGATAATTAATCCTCGCGTGCGATTGTTATACACAAGATTAATTACGTTGCACAAAACCGATCCCACTAGACTTGAATGCTCATGATGGATCAGTAGAGCTACGATTGCAACGATTATTAACAATTCAATTAAGACACTTGCTGCAGTATAACGGTGCATTATCAATAATATTGCAAATTTACTATATCGGATTGCCGACTTAATGCTAATTTGCTTCGCTCCAATGCTGCTCTCGCTTCAATTTAGCTGAAACTAGTAATGATAATAATATATTTCGTTCCGTGGGTCAAGAAACTAGATTTAATTGAGCCTAGAGTAGTCAATCAAAACATTTAGGAAATTTTTAGAGATTTTGGAATTCAAAAAAAAAATTGTATTGTGAAATGCATCGGCTCAGACCGACAGACTATGCCCGATCTACTAGAAGAACCATTAACTCGAATGCAGCAATCATTGAGATCGACTCTTGATCCTCCTCAACTGACCATACCAAATTCTTTCCCGCGTTATGTTCCACAATCTGAGACCCTTGCAGGAATCCTTGGTTGGCCAATGTAGTTTTTGAGCCCACATATTCACCTTTTGACTGATCCTTGCGAAAAATTTCAAGAATTCAATTTTCAGACTCGTCATCTGTGTATAGACTTCAAGGCAGCGTACGATTAAGTAAAGTGAAACGAGTTCACTGCATTATAATAGGACACCACACGAACCGTTGCTTTTCCAGAGATGGCGCTTTTCTAGTGGTTGTAAAATCGAAATTTCTCACTTAACTTATCTATGCTTACCTACCTGAAAACAATCACTAATCACATTTTCTTGGTGGTACAGTTACTCCGTTATGCTTAATTTTCATAACTTCTGTCTAATTTTGATAAAACTTTTCCTATACCTCTCCATAGCATCTTACTACTCTTCTTCCGAGAGCTTGGGAAAGTCATTTTGATACCGTACGAGAGTTGAACCGGGAGCTGAATATGTTTGCGACATTCCAATTCGAAGAAATTAAATTTCGCAACATGAACGCGATAAACAAAAACAATGTTTACCAACTATTTATTGGTTCAGGTGTCAAACGTTATATTGCGATTAGCAACAAACACAAAAGAAACTGAGATGCATGAGAGAGTACCGTCGATTCGGGCGAAATTGATCAGTCGGGTAAAATTGATCACCTTGGACCAACGAGTAAAAAACTCTTTATTCTACGTTTATACTGATTCATAAAACTGAATATGCACCCATCCATATAAAGATTGAGTTACAGGTCAAAGTCACTTGGCTTTCAGCAAGATTGATCTTGTAAATGGCTTGATTTTTTAAAATTTACTATTTTGATCGAATCGCAATTTTCAACATGCCCGATAAAACTTCTTGCTGTTAACACAAATTTCGTTGCAGAAGGAAATTTTGATAGAACTAATTCGATTCTCTAATTATCTGGCTGTGCTTTGATAATTTCCATGAATAAAATTATGCGACAGAAATTGTTTGATTTGACCTTTTACGAAATAAAACGATTGATAACATCATGAACTGAGGCAACATAGATTTCTAGATCGCTATGGGTGCGAAATGGAGCTGCCACCTGCGAAAGTTTATTCTTTCTGTGAAGCAGAATGGAGATTTATAAAGGGTGCAAAAGACAGACAATACTTCGCACAAATTTTACAAACGCTCCATATGGCAGTTGCATGAGAGTGCAAGAGATCGGTTTGTGCTTACATAGCGAAATGCAACTACACATTCAAAGAGACAGTCAAGCTCCCGTATATGAGGAGAATTAAATTATTTGTTTCACTAGATTGATGAAGATTGTATACGAAAATCGTACATTTACACATATATACAGCAATGTTTAAACAAAAACAAATGATAACGATGCTAAAATTGGCTTAATATCTTTTTTATCGTTCATATTTATTTAGCAGATGCATCAACCATGCTAATGTAGAGCTGACTGTTTGATTTTTGTGCAAGTTGCTGTACGCGACATTGTTGCCTACATACAGGCAATATCTCGATTACGCCAGATTTTATACTGCACGTTTGGTTATTGCTGTCAGAGCGTATGGTTTAATAGCAATATCGTCTTGATTTCTACGTGATCAATGTCACCCGTTATTTGTAAATTTCCAATTTCACGATTACATTAAGTTTTATCTAAAATAAAACTATTTATATAAGATATAGATGATACTGTCGTGTAGCCAGCACTACAGTACTTATTTTAAAATTGAATCATCTTCCTAAATATGTTTCTATTCAAAGATATTTAAAAAATACTCGAAAAAGTGATCAATTTCACCCGAATTCACGGTACTGCTGCTGCGCTGAGTAAATTTATTGTCGCGTAAAATTGGGTTGTTTCCGAAATGTACAATATGCGTTACAAAGTAACGACATCTGTTGTATTCAATAGGGAACCATTGATAGTTTCAAGCGTATTCTCGCGCATGGCGCATGATGAAACACTAGCGCCAACTTCTGTTCTTTATTATCAGACAAAAACTAGAAGCGGTGTCCTAATAAGCATGGTTGTCCAACTAAACAGCTCAGGTTGTTACGCACCACACTTAATGGCTCCACGTGGGAAGCCGCGGCGTGGTCGGCTAAAGCTCCGTAGTCTGCAAGTTCACACAAAAGTTGCCATCTGTAATACGCTAATTTTCCCGGTAGCACTCTTTCGCTTCGAAGCGTGGAGGCTGGAGGAGAGCAACTGATAAGGTTTTGGTGCCTTTGAAAACAAGATCCTACGATCAGTTCTTGGTAGTACGCCGGAATGTGGTGCAGATACAAGATCCATGAGTTGTATAAGAATATAAATAATGTTAAGTGATAAGTAAAATACGGCCATATATGTATCGTGAACGCAGGATTAACGATTAACGAAAAAAATATTCAGTAGGAAACCAGAAAGAGGTCGACGACTTTCAGGCAAACCCCGCACCAGCTGGAGAGCGCAGTCGATGTGGATACCCAAGTAATGGGTATTTGAGGCTGCCCAGATAGCTTCGAGGTACGATGCTGGTCTAACAAGCCAGTCGCCGTATGTTGCAATCGCGGCTGGGCGGTGTTACTAGAGACAAGTAGGATCATTGCACTAGCGCCGTAATTGTCCTGTACTCTAATAAGCGGCTGCGAAGTCTATTGATAAAGAAGGGCAATGTATAAAGATAGTTATGTTATACCCAAGGTTTTGCTTTGGGGGTTCTTGGTGATTGGAGAATGGCAGCTCAAATTCGAATGCTGTGGAGGCAACTGTGTGTCACTGAACATTATGCTAGCACCTTGCTGTACTGCCAGTTCAGAGTTTGTTGCACGGTGTTGCCCCTTTTTGCCAATTAAACATGTTTCACATATTTCCCGAGCATTAGTTGAGTGCGATCGGCATCTCACCAGCACAGGAAAGCACACACTGAACAAAATTAGAATGAGTAAAGTGAATAGAGTAGATTAGTTCATATATTTGGGATCACTGGCGACCCCGGTCAACAACGCTAGTCAGGAGATACCACAATAAATCAAAACAATGGTCCCAGTGGGGCTAACAGCAGCGGTGTATTCTATCAGGAAATCGGGCCTACCTTGCCCTTCGCAAAACGCTACGACCAAGAAGTCAAGAAGTATACGCCGCGGTACCAAGATGATAATGCACAAAACCCTTATTAGAGTAGTAGTTCTTTACGGACTTGAGGGCGGAGTGGAAAGTGCTGTGGACGATATTTGGCGAAATACACATTGAAAGCGGATAGTGACAGTGGTGTATAGATCACGAGCTACACGCTGGAGAACTGCTTGGGGAGTTTCCCATCTGGCTAAGGTCAGTAGGCTATGGAGGGCCGGACACGTCGGACAACCCCCCTCTGGCACCGAGAACTAAGGAGTTCAATTTATCATCCGACTAGTAGTAAATTTTTACTGTTTATACCCTTTAAAACAGTTTGTACACGCACTGGGGAACTCTCTATCTGGAAATGCTCGTGAAATACCGAGAAAATAGGAACCAGCTCTCGCATTACTGTTCTTATTCGACACAGTGGTCTCGATCAGCTCGTGTCTCGGCTTTTCATGATGTAATGTATTATCTACCTTATAAACATATTCATTATGAAATAATTGGGATTTTGGCCGTTCAGTCATTAAATTATAGTAGACGTTCTATTTGTCTTTTACGCCAACGTTTCGATCCGGATTTGGATCTTCATCAGGGCTTAAAGTGTTGATCGTCTTAAGCCCTGATGAAGATCCAAATCCGGATCGAAACGTTAGCGTAAAAGACAAATAGAACGTCTACTATAATTTACCCAGTAAACATTTTCGTACGTATATCGAAGTGGAAAATGAGATATATGTACCGATATATATCTTGAAAAATCGCACTAGACGCACGAAACCAGCATATGCGTACTATTTTAGAGGCGATATACGCACTGCGGATTATTCGTAAACAATTCACATTCATAAGTATTTGTATACGATGAGATCCGATTCAACATGATTAATTCCATAATGCTATACAATTCTGTGATGAAAATCGTATGTAAATCAGTCGTCTTCATTTTGTACGATTGAATACAAACTAGGGTGCGATTTAATAAGCTTTGTGTACGATTTCGATTTTGTTCAGAGACATTTAAGATTATTTTCATATATTGATATACGATTTGTGGTTTACTGGGTAATGACTGAACGGCCAAAATCCCAATTATTCGATACTTATATATCAGTCGAAAAATACTAGTGAATCATATTCATTATATTGCCGCACACGTTAAAGGTAAATTAACTATGAATTAGGACCCCTCCCCACTTTAAGAGGGGGGGCTTCTACACAGATGAAATACACATTTCCTCATAATTCGAGAACTAATCAAGCAAATGGAACCATATTTGGCATGTGGGTGTTTTCGGAGGCAACCATTTTTTCTATGATGAATTAGGACACCTTACCTTTTTAGGAGGGGGGGGCTCCCATACAAACGAAATACAAATTTCCTCATAACTCGAGAACTAATCAAGCAAATGGAACCAAATTTAGCGTGTGGGTGTTTTTGTAGGCAAGAATATTTTCTATGGTGAATTAGGACCCCTCCCCACTTTAGGAGGGGGGCTCCTATACAAATGAAAAACAAATTTCCTCATAACTCTAGAACTAATCAAGCAAATGGAACCAAATTTGGCATGTAAGTGGTTTTGGAGGCAAGATTTTTTTCTATGGTGAATTGAGACCCCTCTCCTCTTTAGAAAGCGAGTTATGACCCATCTCCCCTTTAAGAGGGTGGGCTTCCATACAAATGAAATGCAAATTTCCTTATAATTTGAGTACTAATCAAGCAAATGGAACCAAATTTGGCATGTGGGAGATTTTGGAGTCTTGAATTTATTTTATGATAGTTAGAGACCTCGAACCCCTGTGATAGGGGGATATGGACTCTCATACAAATAAAAAAGCAATTTTTGCGAAACTCAAAAACTAATCGAACTCGAGAAATTCGAGACTCTTCCATAAAACATTAGTCAAAAATAAGACCACAAAAACTATCTATTGTAACACTAGATCATTCAGGACGAAACGGCCGCGAGTGTTGCCGGCGACCCGCCGTCGAAAGCGCCGCCCACTGGGGGGAGGTAACTCCCCGCAGAAATCACTACTGTCTAGGTTTATTTGTTTTTCTAGGTCTACCTGGGTTTCCTGAAACGAACGACAGCCAATAAGGAGAGGATCGCGAAATGGTACTTTCCACAAAAAAGTTTTCCGTGAAATGGTACATTCCGCTTCAGGTTTTTCGCAAAATGATATTCGGCGAAATGTTGTACAATCATGGCGAATATTATTATCCGCTTTCTGGCTATGCAATGAGGGGACAGGGGAGTTGTTTTCTACTTTACTGCGAGGAAAAATTGTAAATTTGTATATTAAACTACCCATTCCTGGTAACTAATAAGCATTAACATAAGCAGCAAATCAGCGTATTTGGCATTTTATACTGCACATTGTTGTATATTAGCTTTTTGACTGCATAAGTGTTGTAAATTGGCATCCAAAAATGTATTCAAATTCTTCGTGTCGGTAATTAGCTGTAAATTAGCATTATCAGCACTATAAGAAGATTATCAGTTAAGTAGCTGTATATTTTGCCAAAATAGCATTTAAGTAGCATTTAAGGCGACTTAAATGCTTATTGGCCTACATTTGAATAGCATTGGTGATGCTTTTTGGTTACCTGGGATGCTTTCATAGTTACGTAACTGCCAAAATGAATCATCTAAGGTTGAACTCCTCAGAAACTTGCAAAACTCGAGATTGTGACAAAGATCATTCATGATTTATGTACAACACAGGTTAATTTGTGGCAATACGAAGTTTGTCGGGTCAGCTAGTTGATATTTAAAAATCCTTTTACATATTATTTCTTTACAGAAAATATGTTCTGGTTCTTATTTAGTTGCTTACGCTACAAAAAGTGTTTGCGTCTAGAGGGGATGGAATGGGGAAGGCAACTAGGAAATAGCGCCCAACATAGCTGTAGCCATCCAAACCATAACGCCTAACGTCTCCAGGTGGCCTTAGCTGGAAATACTTCAATTTGTATCAGATCAGATGATTCTAACAAAAATATTACAAAATTGTAGCTTAAGTTGATATTTCTATCAAACTTTGTTATAAATGTGATATAAAAACTTGCGACACTCGAATTGATCTACAAAGATTCCATTTCGTTCTGTTACTTATAACACGCTTTGTTACAATTTTGTTATAAAGCGGGGTAGAATACTGACTTTTGTAACTCATCTTGATATAAACTAGATCAAATTATGTATATTATAATTTGATACATTTGTGATATGCCTAGAGCGGTTTTTGTTACAATTTTTGGTTATTTTAACTACTACTGAGACCAAGTTTCTAACAAAACGCAAAGAAGATTTTGTTATAAAATACTTGTTATTTAAAACTCATCATGTTATAAATTTGATATTTTCATTTGATCGGGTAGCCAAGCTGGGAGATTTTGTTTGTTTGTTTATTTTTATTTACGACCCTTTAACCTTTTGGTCGTTCAGGTCGATTAAGCTAGGAGGTGCGAGGTCGTGTCGCCTTCAGTTCCTAACCTTACAACTGTAGTTTCAGGCAACCGTTGATTGTAGGGGAAGGGCGGTAAAGACGGACACCTTAAGGTAAAGACTCAATATCTACTCAAATATAACTGTAGTGATTGCAATTTTCGTACAAACTGAACCTTTAAGTCTCTGTCTAATAAAGTTACAACGTGTCCTGGAAAATTTCTTCCAAAATTTATGCTTTTTTTAAAATTATAAACATCATGTATAAAACAGAGTTTCTGCGCATGGGTGGGAAAGACGGACACTTGATATGGGAAAGACGGACACTCGCAAAAAGGTGTCACGCGTCGTCGAATTATCAGTATTATGAAAGATTAACATATTTCATCATGTATTTAGGAAAGAATTGGTTTGGGAAAACCTCCTTCCCGATCCCCCCTTGAGCGAGAAAATAGAATGGTTCCCTTCAATATATTAATTGGTGACGAATTAATCATTTCTAAAAGTTGGCTTATTCCAACTGTTATATGACTTCTGGTTACTTTTCAATATATAATATGTAAGTATTTGCAATGTTAAATCGTTGTTGGGCAAAATGGGTTCAAAATCTGTGTGTCCGTCTTTCCCTACCTTTGGGTGTCCGTCTTTCCTGACTTGGATACCATTTTTTCAAACTTCAATAACTTTTTACTGAATATTCAAAAATTCACTAGGTTTCCAATGGATATTCAGTAAAGGATCAAACTAACACAATGTCGTCGGTTTACCATGGATATGTTGTTTTTTAACGATTTACCAGCTATTTTCTTCACACACAAAATTACATCGGTTAGTGTTTATACGCATTTTTTCTTTGTTTTGCTTATAAATTTGACAGCTGCGCTGCTAAAAATCGGCAGTTTAGTTCAAAAGTGTTAATTCAGTCTATAGAAACATTTCTCATCATTGATTTGCTTCAAAAAATTATTGTTTATGAAATATGACAAGTGTCCGTCTTTCCCGCAGTGTCCGTCTTTACCGCTCTTCCCCTACCACACAATTTTATTTTCAAGTGTTATACTTATTATTTAAACTAATATTATTGGTAGACTATTCTATTTTCAGAATGCGAAATAAGGCGCTATACCCTTGACAGCCCAGCTTCTGGTCTAAATGCCATCATCCCCGGAGTATCGCTTAACCTTTATTAGTAAAAATACTCCCAACGACTGCAATTAAATCATTATTTATATGGAAAGCGTTTGGTACGGGAAGTCCACGCTTTTTTCCTTCATCTTAATTTCAAGGAGTTTAATGAAATTAGAAATTATTTCTGGTTTCACTCGATGCCTTGGAATTCTCTCTGCGGTACATGCTGCGCAGTTGGCCTGGCCGTTGACAAGAAAAATGATTGATTTAAGTAATCGTCATTTTCCAGAATGCCAGGCTGCGTTAGTGTGAGATTACATTAGATTAGATTTACACTACAAAAAGTTTTGGCGTCTTAAATACACAGGTTCTGTTAATTGATCGATTGACTCCACAGTTTTTAATATTCTATAATTATGGATAACCAGTTTCTATTCAAGCATAATTAATAATTAATTTCTTTCATATGGATATGGGTCATTCCACGTATCCGAGTGCCATGTAATCGACCTTCTCGGATTTGAACCAAATTTTATCAGATTGTTCGTTTCAGGTCAGCAAGAAAAAATCCTAAGTTTAGTGCCGATTGGACGATTAATGGGAGTACCTCCCTTTTTTAATGAAAAGACACGTTTTTGTCAATTTTTCTTGTTTTCCTTTGCTTATAACTTTGGAAATATTAGGTTTAGAAAGACTATTTTATCATGTTTCCAAAGGAAATTGTCCAAGAAAATATTAGTTTTTAGCGGCAGTGCTACCAAATATTATTGAATTCGAATTAAAAACTATATTTGCATTTTTCTCTCAATGAGTACAATTTGAATTCAAAAATTAAAATTCCATCGCATTCCTCAGATTTTTATATATAAAACTCGCTCAAAACCACGTTCTTTGCCGATCCAGAGTTATAGCGATTTGTAGAAAGAAACCAGTGTTTTTCATAAATAATCAATAGTAAAATTACGTTCTTGAAGCACTGACTCTCTTAGCAATGTAAAAACACTGTTACATTATTGTAACAGTGTGTTGTTGTGAAAGCATACATACCGCAGACAATCAAATTTTTCCTAACAGGGCTGCCAACTTTTTCGTTTTTCGTATAATTGTTAACACTAGTTATGGGAATATAAGTTTAAAATGGCGTAAAATATTCTAGCTATTTGCCAGTAACATATTAAAATGTTTTTCAGCTCGCTGATTGCCTCTAGATTTTACCTCCTTTGTTTGTTTCTGCAATGATACTAATATTGATTTAATTAGTGTGGGTAATACTGAGAAAAACGGAAAAATTGGCAACACTGTTAAGAAAAAACTTATTATATATTGTATATATGCTTCCACGGTACCGCATAGTGTATTTGCAATGCATAGAGACTCACTGCTTCAGTGAAATGTAATTTTACTCTTGACTATTTATGAAAATTGTAGATTGCTTCAAATAGCTGTAACTCTGGATCAGCAAAGAATACCTCGTGGTTTTGAGCGGTTCTTATGTAAAAAAATCTGAGGAATATGATGGAATTTAAATTTTTGAAATCAAATTGTACTCATTGAGAGAAAAACGCAAATTTAGTTTTTAAATCGAATTTAATAATATTTGGCAGCACTGCCGCTAAAAACTAATATTTTTCTTGGACAATCCTTTGGAAATATGATAAAATAGTCTTTCTAAACCTAGTATTTTCAGAGATATATGCAAAAGAAAATAAGAGGATTTGACAAAAACGTGTCTTTTCGTCAAACATGGAGGTATCTCATTAATCGAGGGAACGTCCAATCGGCACCGAACTTAGGATTTTTTCTTGCTGACCTGAAATGAACAGTCTGACAAAATTTGGTTCAAATCCGAGAAGGACGATTACAAGTTTGTACTTTTTCTCGGTCACTTGATGTAGAATTACCCATATTGGTTTTTCTAGTGTCATCTAGATACTATAAAGTTAAATATGTTGGAAGTGTTGATTCTGCTAAAATAGAGGTTTTAAATCAATGTTTATCCAAATTTTTTTTTGTTATCCATAACTGTGGAATGGCAGTGATTTGTAGCCTTTTGAATTTTGAAATAAACCACTTCAGGAGTATTTGGGAAATTTACAGTATTTTCACTGCCCTAGTCATTATTCCACATGAAGTTGAATATGATAATTTATTTGGTTTTGATTATGAAAGCGAATGTGTCCTACATCAGATAACGAGACAAGGACAAGACGGAACCAAGAAACCATCAACATGCTATCAATATTAAAATCTACGCTCACGTTAGTTCACTCTAACTAAGCCGGGCAAGCCTTGAGTATCATCGGTGAGAGCAGACTACCGCCTGCTGGAGGTTAATTGGCTCCGATCAAGCTCAGCCAGGCCGCCCAGCACCGACATTTTCAATTAGCAGTTATCAAAAATTCAATAGACTGTGCGATGAGATGAAGAGTAATCGGTAATTAATTGAAAGTGATATCCTTGCAAAGATTGCTCCAATAATGTGTAGCAACCCCCGAAAGGAAGCCTTCAGCTTTGCGCTGTCTGCTGCGCGGCTGAAACCAAGCATAAACGGTGACATGATGATAAGGATAACGGTGGAAAGGTGGATAAAGTTGATAACGCTTATGATGAGTATTAGCGCGAATAATGCAATTACCTGTTATTTCGTCGTACTCGCTGATCTCGCATTTGTTGCCCTTGAAGCCCGGAGGGCAAATACAGGTGACTGCGGTGTCACCGATGTGTCTGTGCCGAGGGGCGGTAAAAGGAAAGAGAACAAAACAGAAGAACGGCGTGTTAATTCGGGTTAAGATCCGAGATTCGTGAAATTTTACGGTTTTGATTTTAATGTGGCTGTTATTTCTTACGAACACTTGAGGGTTAATTTCGGGTGCGGGATTTGTCACCGCCAACAGGAAGAGTAGGATGAATGTGATGAAGGTTGTAGATGACTTGTTTCGGTGACCGGTTGACTGAAGTGAAATTTGTGGGTTGTCTGATGTAATAGGTACTGTATAGGACAATCTTGAATAATGTTTTCAATTCTACTACTTTAGATGCAAAGAGCAGTGAACCAGGACTCCCAATAAACGCCAGTAATTAAAGAAGAGGCATTCAATTTTTTCTTAATTAGAAGTGAGCCGAGTTCGAAAAAGCTAATAATGTTTTTTTTTTATTTTCCTCTATACACAAACAAGCAATCGCGAAAAATTTCATTTACTTCGGTCACACCGGAGTTCTTTATGAGTATGGAAAGCAAACTAAATAGAACGAATTGTCTTTCGGAAACTTACTTGCACGTGCCTCCGTTTTCACAGATGTGCGAATCCTTGCAAAGTGGTCCATAGCCACAGTCGATGCCACTGAAGCCTGGGTAGCACTCGCAGTAGTAGGAGCTGCAAAAAAAAACAGAAACAAGAAGCGAGCAGGGATAAATCCCAATTAATTGGTTTTCTATTTTCTCTTACAACAAGATTTATATTTAGGTGAGATAGTGGTACTCAGGGTGCCCGTATTATGGCATCCAAAGTCGAATGTTATTTCACATTTTTCCGCAGTAATTGTAATATTATCGTAATAATTTAAAACAAAAAAATATGGCACTGTTCCATTTTTGGAACCCTAAATGGAATATTGAATGTGTTCACGCTGACAGCTCGAAAATGCAACGTAGAATTTTGGTTAACCCCGATTGCTGTGATCGAAAACGAATCCGTCGACCAAACTGGTGTTGTCGCGCAACGACAAAGAGTAGGTATCGATTTCTATCGTCGATCGTAGAAAAGAAAAAATGATCTGATTGGTGCGAGTGATCGATCACGCGATGCGGATGGAATTTTCCACATTCAACGATTAGGTATAAAAGGAGAAGCAGCCCACCGTACGATTCATTCAAGTTTTAATTGCCTACCCAGGATTAAGTATTATTTGACTCGTTAAGTAAAATCGCGTAATAATTTAGTGGTTAAGAAAGCAAAATGTATAGTAAAGTGAAATAAAGTGTTTTAGTAGTTAAAAGTGATATTTCCTTGTGATATTTCCGAAATTGGGTCCAAAACTTTGGCTACAGTCCACGAACCACCGAACATTTTTTGGTCCCTCAACCCGGATTATGTGACGTGTAGTGAAGTTTCGGGAATATACGGCCGAATTAAGAAGCTTCGGCAGGGATTTATGTGGAACCCTCAAAATCGAAAAACACTAAGTGTGAAAAAACCGTCGCCATATTGGCAAAGCCTGTGGCGAACATGTGAAGACGCCATCTTGAAAAAGTGTTGAAGTGAATTCCAGAAGATTCCTCTGCGGATAAGCCGCCATTTTAGAAGTTTAAACGCGTTGCGGAACAAGTGCCGGTTAGTGAGGACGTTTTCCCCCCAAGTACAGTGATTATAGACTTGGCTGTTTTCCGTACTTGGGTCGAGCATAAGGCTTGAATTGTTGTAATGTTCCTCCAACGATGCTAAAAGAATCCGATAGTGAAACGAGTGCCTTAGAAGTGAAACTGCAACCAGAAAATTCCGACCAAACAACCCCCGTGAGTAAGAAAACGAAGAAGAAACAAAAGCTGCAGGAAAGGATTACAAGAATGGAGCAGCTTGACGTGCTGGTACATCGCCGTGGTTTGGCCAAAGGTAAGGTAACCAGAATTTTCAATATCCTCCATAATGAAGACGAAGTTCGCCCGCTAAGCGAAGCCCAAATTCGTGTTTACCTGAAAAAGGTTGAGACTGCTCAGAAGGAGTACGAAGCGGTGCATGAAAAAATCCTTGCTTTGATTTCCGCTGACGACCGTCAGCTACATGACGATAATTTTATACAATTTGATGAGCTCAAAGATGAAGTGACTATAATGCTCGAGGAGCAACTGTCCAGGTACAATGTTGTTCAACTGGCAGCAGCCAACGCCAGTATGCAAAATGCTTTAGCTCACCCTCAAGCCCCTGTCGTTATTCATCAACCTCTCCGCATGCCCATTCCCACGTTCGATGGCCGCTATGAGAGCTGGCCTAAATTTAAAGCAATGTTTAAAGATCTGGTTGATAAGTCACCAGATCCTCCTGCTGTTAAATTATACCACTTAGATAAAGCCTTGATGGGAAATGCTGCAGGGTTGATAGACGCTAAAACGATCAATGAAGGAAACTATACTCATGCATGGAAAATCCTAGAGGAAAGATATGAGAATAAGCGGCATACCATTGACACCCACATACATGGGCTACTTAATTTAAAGAAAATGTTTAAAGAAAATCATACCGAGCTAAGAGCATTACTGGACGAATGTACCAAGCACATTGAAGCGCTCAAGTTTTTAGAGCAAGAATTCATCGGAGTATCCGATCTTATTGTTGTCCACCTCCTTGCCACCGCTTTAGATAAGGAAACACGCCGAAACTGGGAAGCCACTATCAAGCGTGGCGAACTGCCCAATTACCAGACTATGATTGAGTATCTGAAAGACCAATGTTTCGTTTTGGAAAGATGTGATTCCTCAAACCCTAAACAATCTAAACCAACAAATCATGCAATCAAGTCTACCCAAAGGATGGTCGCAGTAGTAACGCCTCCCAGTACCGAGTATAGGTGTGAGTTTTGTGGTAAGAATCATCAAAATTTTGCTTGCACAGAGTTTAAGTCACTTACAATCCAACGAAGGTTAAGTAAAGTTCGAGAAGGTGGTATATGTTTCAACTGCCTACGGAAGGGGCACCGTAGCCAAGATTGTCCGTCGGACAAAAGTTGCTCAAAGTGCAAACGGCGACACCACACTTTACTCCACATTGAAGACAAACCAAGAGTTTCCGCAGAAGAGCCAAAGTCCATGGCACAAACCACTAACATACGGAATAAAGAAACTAAATCGTCGGAAGAAACGCAGGTTACCACCGCCAGCTGTTGCGATGAGGTTCCGGCTGCGGCACAAGTGCTGCTTCTTACAGCCGTGGTTGATGTCATCGATGCGAATAATAGAACCCACCCCTGCAGAGTTTTATTAGATAGTGGATCCCAGGCTAACCTAATCTCTAATACAATGGTAGACGCACTAAAGTTGAACAAGTTTCCGTCCAATGTTACTGTTGCCGGAGTAAATTGCACTAGAAGCCATGCCTCACTGGGTAGTGTTGTCCAAATCCGTTCCAGATATTCCAACTTCCACGCTAATATAAGCTGTTTGATCGCAGAGAAGATCACAGCAGATTTACCAACCACCGCTTTCAACATCGCTTCCTGGAATATTCCATCTGAAGTACAACTTGCGGATCCGGAATCCCATCAGACTGGTAGGATAGACATGCTCATTGGTAATCAATTATTTTTGCGATTGCTTTTGCCCGGAGAGTTCCAACTAAATGATGATTTACCAATATTGAAGGAGACCCGATTAGGTTGGGTGGTGGGTGGTGTTTGCAATAGCAATCAGTCATCGGTTATCTATTCGCACTCACTAACTCTTGAGCAATCCATTCAGCGATTTTGGAGCATAGAAGAACTGCCAGGAGATTCGATCATATCCACTGAGGAAATAGAATGCGAGGAGCATTTCTGTAAAACTCACCGTCGTGATGGTACCGGTAGGTACATCGTACAGCTACCCCTCAAAGAGTCCGTCGCTAATTTAAGCGATTCGCGTGCGTTAGCATTACGAAGATTTTTGTCCATGGAGAAACGGCTATCGCAGCAACCAGATGTAAAAGAACAATATGATGATTTCATGACCGAATATGAGCAATTAGGTCACTGTAAGGAAGTAGATGAGAGTAAGGATGATGATACCGTTCGTAAATGGTATTTACCACATCATGCAGTTCTGCGCCCATCAAGCACCACAACTAAATGCCGTGTCGTTTTTGATGCCTCGGCTAAGGTTGACGGCTGTTCCCTCAATGATGTTCTAAAGGTAGGTGCGTTGAACCAAGAGAGTCTGCTGTCTATTGTTTTGCGTTTCCGTATCCACCATTATGTATTATGTGCCGATATAGCCAAAATGTATCGACAAATAGTCGTCGATAGTTGCCATTCTCCATTGCAAAGAGTGTTTTGGAGAAAAGATCCTTCCCTTCCGCTTCGTGTCCTTGAATTAACGACCGTAACCTACGGTACAGCTTCAGCGCCTTTCCTTGCAACTAGAGTTTTATTACAACTTGCTATCGATGAAGAGAAGAAATATCCACTGGCAGCCAAGATAGTAAAGGAAAGTTTTTACGTTGATAACGCCTTGTTCGGGTTCGATGAACTAGCTGAAGCACTGGAAGCACAATCACAATTAATCCAGCTCCTACAAGTCGGCGGGTTCCATTTGCATAAGTGGTCATCGAATTGTCCCACATTATTGGATGCAGTTCAAGAATCTGATCGAGAAACTTTCGTTAGCATTGAAGGTCTTGGGGCAAACGACGTCATAAAAACATTAGGCCTACTACGGGATCCGACTTCTGATAAGCTGCTTTTCGTGTCACATTCACCTGACGACCACTGTAACAAGCCAACGAAGCGTCAGGTCCTATCACTCGATGCGAGCATGTTTGATCCTTTGGGTTTAGTTGCTCCAGTAGTTCTCGTGGGGAAATTACTTATGCGTGAGCTGTGGAATTATAATTTGGATTGGGATGAATGTATACCGGCTGAATTAGAAAAGGATTGGAAATACTTCCTCGAGTGCATCAGTGAAGTCAACACGTTGCTGATTCCACGACAGGTGATAGATAAAGGGGCCATTGCATACGAAATTCATGGATTTGCCGATGCTTCCCAACATGCGTATGGGGCGTGTGTTTACATTCGATCCGTCCTTCCCAATCAATCAGCTACCATGAAATTGTTAACGGCTAAGTCTAAGATAGTGCCTAAAGGAGCATCCACGATTCCACGCAAAGAGTTGCTTGCTGCTGTGTTGTTAAGCCGCCTAGTAAGAAATGTTTTAGATACTTTGAATATGTCTTTCACTCAAATCGTACTCTGGTCCGATAGCCAGATCGTGCTCGCTTGGTTGAGAAGAAGCCCTGAGCAGCTACAGGTGTACGTAAGGAACCGCATTTGTATTATTAATTCCTTGAGCAAGCACTTTGTTTGGCAATATGTGCAAACCAATGAAAATCCTGCTGATCTAGTGTCACGAGGACAAGCCGCGAAACGGTTAGCCGTCTGTGATGTCTGGTGGAGTGGTCCTACGTTCCTTCGAAGAAATGATTACCATGTTGATGTCCCAGCTCCGCTTGCCGATGAATATGTTCCTGAACTTAAAGTAGTCATGGTGAGTGCAACGGTACAACGAATTATTCCGCTGCCTGTATTCGAGAAATTCAGCTGTTTTAGAAAGCTGCAACGAGTTCTCTCGTACGTCCTTCGTTTTATAAGGAACTGCAAGAAAAATATTAGTAGTCAACGTGTCGTTACCAAGTTTCCAACTATTGAGGAGTTACGAGAGTCAATTAAGGTCATCGTACGAGTGGTACAGTACAGCGAGTTTGCCGAGGAAATTACATGTATCCAAGCCGGTGAAATGCCTAAGAATTTGAAGAATTTGAGTCCTTTCCTAGATGATGGATTGCTGCGAGTCGGGGGACGGTTACGTCACTCAAGCCTACCGTTTACAGCCAAACACCAATGGATATTGCCAAGAAGTAATCGGATCGTCGAAATGATCGTCGTTTGTTATCACCGTGAAAATATGCACATTGGACCTACCGCTCTTCTAGCTACCATCAGAAGGCAGTTTTGGATTATTCAATCCCGATCCATGATACGCAAGGTCACACGCAGCTGCGTGCACTGTTTCAAGTTCAGTCCTGTTGTTTCCGAGCAACTAATGGGTGATTTACCTCCAAGTCGCTGTAAACGAGCGCCAACATTCCAGAAAGTAGGAGTAGATTTTGCTGGTCCTTTCTTGTTAAGGCAAACTGGGAGAAAGGCGGCACCTGTAAAAGGATATATAAGTATATTTGTTTGTTTGGTTACCAAGGGAATTCACCTGGAGCCGGTGGAAAATTTGTCAACTGATGCATTCATTGCTGCTCTACAAAGATTTGTATCCCGGCGTGGTATTCCAGAACAAATACTATCCGACAATGGAACGAATTTTGTCGGTGCCAAACATGAGTTGCATATGATTTACAATTTGTTTCGTCAGCAGCTTACTGAGAAGAAGCTTTTTGAATTTTGCCAACAACATGAGATTCAATGGAACATGATCCCTCCCAATGCTCCACATATGGGAGGACTTTGGGAAGCTGGAGTTAAGTCTACTAAGTCCATCTTGAAGAAAAGGTTCCAGTCTGCCTTGCTGAATATGATGGAGTTCACGACGTTGCTTTGCCAGGTTGAAGCCCAACTGAATTCCCGTCCGCTTTATGTTCTATCTGAAGATCCTGCAGATCCCGAGCCATTAACTCCAGGTCACTTTATAGCAGATGGCCCTCTGACCGCCATCCCGGAGCCTTCGTATGAAGAAATTCCAATCAACCGACTGTCCCGTTGGCAATATGTTCAATTGTTACGGGAGAGCTTTTGGAAGCGCTGGTCTCGTGAATACCTTCAAGAGCTGCAAACCAGAGCCAAGTGGACGCGCAAGAGTCCAAATGCACGTCCTGGAATGGTGGTACTAGTTAAGGAAGACAACCTGCCGCCACAATGCTGGAGAATTGGAAAAATTGAAAAAACCTACCTTGGAGCTGATAATCTTGTACGTGTCGCAGATGTACGCACCAAAGGAGGAGTTATTAAACGGCCGATTCACAAGTTAGCACCGATTCCGATATTGGAAAATGAAACCACTAAGGGTTTCCCGGCGGAGGATGTTCACGCTGACAGCTCGAAAATGCAACGTAGAATTTTGGTTAACCCCGATTGCTGTGATCGAAAACGAATCCGTCGACCAAACTGGTGTTGTCGCGCAACGACAAAGAGTAGGTATCGATTTCTATCGTCGATCGTAGAAAAGAAAAAATGATCTGATTGGTGCGAGTGATCGATCACGCGATGCGGATGGAATTTTCCACATTCAACGATTAGGTATAAAAGGAGAAGCAGCCCACCGTACGATTCATTCAAGTTTTAATTGCCTACCCAGGATTAAGTATTATTTGACTCGTTAAGTAAAATCGCGTAATAATTTAGTGGTTAAGAAAGCAAAATGTATAGTAAAGTGAAATAAAGTGTTTTAGTAGTTAAAAGTGATATTTCCTTGTGATATTTCCGAAATTGGGTCCAAAACTTTGGCTACAGTCCACGAACCACCGAACAGAATGGTTGAAACGGTGTTTAAGTGGCGTGCAGAAAATAAAATCAATCAATATAACCGTTCATTTCTGTTGCTCGGTAAATCGGTGCCATTTGAATAAATTAAAAATAATTTTTCTTTTTGATAGCGGCCATATCTTTTGCAGCTGGTTCTCCGAACCCGAGAAGGTAATACAGATGTTCTGTTCTCGGGAGCAAAATTTGTTTTGCAAATAGTGGCTGATGCAGTCTTGTTGGCATGAATGCAATCTAACTGATGTGGTGTAATTTGTTCCCCTAATGCATGGTGTATGTTTTTGAACATGATTTGCTGCTTTTCGTTTTATTACAGGGGAAGTACTGTTGTACCGAGAGTACAATATTACCATTTGAAGTTACGTTTGTAGTTTTTGTTCTAGTTAGCTTTCAGGTATGTATAATTCAACAGACCTGAACTTGATTGAAACATGAAACGCACAAAACAAAAAACGTAGCAATCCCTTAAAAAAGACATCAAAACTTGAAAGTATTCCGATTTTGCCAAAAACATGCTCCATTGAATTCTAGGGACCTAGAGGGGATTTCTTTGCCAATTCCATCTAAAAAACAAAAAAAAGTGAAGGTTTTTGATTTTTTGATATGTTGTTATATCTACACTGGTGTTTGAGACACCTAGATAAAACACAAGATTACAATATAATTTCTAATTAGTCCATTATTTTTTATTGTTTCATGAGCAAAGAGTTCCTTTTTCAAAAGTTTGTCAATTTCCAAGTTCATATCCGGGTTGCCAACATTCAACTTTCAATTAATCGCAACCCGATAAACGTCAAGTTTAAGCAAAACGGCTTTAGGGCGAAAGGCAAAATATTATTAGTTTCATAATAATAATATTAAAATGAGCTACTTCTTGTGCCTGCCGGGACTTTCACTGCTTGGGCTTTGTTGCTTGGGCGGTCGTAACAAAAGTTGAAAAGCAACTGCTTTTGCCAGTGTTACGGTGAATTGTGAGGGGCCATGTTCTTGTTCTTGGGAGTTTGTATAGTTTACTTATCTTCTGTAATGAAAATTTCATATCCATTGGTAAGTTATACCGAGCACCATCGCTCGCAAGCACGGCAAAGGCAAATTGCGTTTCTTCTGCCGTTTGCATACATTTCGGCAACCGGGGGCAGCACGAAGTCGCGAGATCTATTTTTATTGTTAACTTTAGGGTATAAATTTATTACACCATTCTGGCACACACCTTGGGAGGAAGTGCGGCTCGAAGACGCACCATCATGAATATTCATCCTTTCGCTTGCACAAAATGAGTCAATAGGAGGAGCAGCAAACGAAGCAAAGCGGGCGACCGGTCGGTGGTGGGGAGTTACTTTTGCGAGCAACTTTTTGGAAGTTTTTTTTTGCTTTCAAGTTTTTTTTATTTAGTCTTTGGCTTTGACTGGATAAAAAGTGCATAGCAACTCGATAACGGAAGACGCCATCGAGTTGAGAATTGGAGCGAATCGTAGGTTCCTACATTCTTGAACGACTTCGAAGTTTTAATCGAGTGGAAAAGGTTAGCCGAGCTTGTCGCTTTGAAGAAAAGCGTCGCTCCAAATGTACTTATCTACTTTCGATAGCCTTAACCTTCGGTAGGGGAAGTAATATTGATTATTTTTTCTACCGGTAACAGACAGTTGTCTGAAATTGAAATTTTAGATTAAACTTAGGAAAAGAACAGCTCTGTGTTTGTTTTTAAAACAGTTTCTTTTCTTATCACTCCCGAGATAAAGTTGAAAGCTGATATTCTTACAAAATTGCCAAAATTTAAAATTCTAACTGAAACTATGTTGATGTCACCAATACTGTCATTACATATTTTCAAGTTTCTTGAGGAGCTACGCAAGGATTCAGTTTGTACAGAGTTACCTACAGCATTTGGAACTGGTATAAAACAAACAAATTTTGATGTAATTTGGTGGTGATTTAGTTTATCTTTCAAGATTCAAATTACTCTGTTTCCATTCATCCACTCTGTTTCCATTGGCCACTACTTAGCATGGAATTTTAACCCCATCAACAGTTAAAAGTTCTCTAAAATAAAGCTACAATAATTCTAAAAACAGCTTGAATAATCTCGATTATTTTGAAAAATGTAACAACCATTTTACAACCGTCATGCAATTAGAATTGATAACTTTCCCAAACGCGAACGATGAAGACTAAAAAGGGAGAGTTTGTTTTTGCCTCGTTTATCGACCATTCTGGAAATCACCCAACCAACAATTATACCGTGAATAATGCAAACAATTGCTTAACTTACAGTAGGTACAACACACGATGTGGGTGATGTTCACTCACTGTTACTTTGTAGGCCGCATAAACATGAATCGAGCTAAACTCGATGACGATGGTAGATGGAAATCTGTATCATCTTGTTTATCTTCATACTAGCTCCGAACCAGCGACGCCGCCGTGCAGCCAGAGTGAGCCAAATTTTACAACCATTCAATGTCGTACCGACAATACCTAGTGGACTAACCGAAAAGTACCGTACAGTTTCAGTAAACAATGTCCTAACAGCAGCGCAGCGGCTTGATGGTTCACACAGAGGGGGACGTATCCACTGCATATTCTAACTTAATTTTGCGTCTGTTGTTTTCGGCCCGCATTGGCATCTCAGAAAAACTGCTTCGAGTGATATCAATTTTCAGCTAGCTGTTAAAAAAAAACCCTTCATAAAGTTATGTTGCTGAGAAGTGGGTGGTATAAAAGCCGGTACTATTTTCGAAGTTCAAAAGGGGCCTTTCATCTGCCTGGCAGTTTTCGATGCGTATGTCATGTAAAAAATCCTCAGCCTTCTAGAAAAAATACAAAAATCGAGAGTCCCTTTGATTCCCCAAACAAGAAAACACAAAAAATTAAAATTATTTTTATAATTTTGAAGTTTCAACGAATTTCAGCTTCAAGGTAATATTTTTCCCAAAAGCCTCATTGAAATAGCTTGCACTCATGGTCAAGATGGGTCTGAAATTTTCAGAAAAAAAAACAAATACACAAGGTTTAAAGAATTCAGAGCGTTGGCATGAGAATGGAGCCTTGCGTAACTCCCGACGTAATATTCATCGTCTTACGCCCTTTGACGGTCTCGTGAACAAGAACCCGGTTCCGGAAGTAACTCTTCAGAATTCTCTTCAGAAGTCTTGCAGCGACTCAGTGATGGACCCGGAGCTAACACTGTTGAAGCCGTTTTTATGTCGATCGTTACAACGACTTAAAAACGATTTCCTCTTCGCTTCTGCTAGGACGATTTCGCGACTCACATCCACCGTGGATTTTCCTTTCCGAAAAACGAACTACACGTTCAGCAGACCGTATTCACCTTCCGTGTAGCTCATCAGTTTGTTCATTGTAATCTTCTCCAGGAGTTTTCCGTATGTATGCAGCAGACATATCGGCCTAAAGGGTGTCCCACATCAAATTGAATCACGGAAAAAACGCTGTAGAAAATTACCCACTGGGTATTTTCTCTTGAAAATTTGGGTAGAAGTAGTTTAGAGTGTATTGTTTACATTGTATTTTTATCGGAAAAAATGGCGTCACCAGAAAAGCAACGTAGCGAATTGATTTTGTAGAAGCTGCCGCTATTCGTATAACAGTCCAATTCATACAGGAAAAAAACTCCATAGAAAATGGGACTGTTATGCGGGTAGCGGCAGTAAGCACCTGAAAAATTCTCAACTCTCTCATCGGTGCATCGGAAAACAACTCGGAATCATGCAGTTAACGGTGAGTCCTGTGATTAAACGTTACTACGAAACTCTGAGCATCGAACGGAAGGAGAAATGCGATCAGAATGGATGTTTTATTAGTGATCAGGATCACAAGCGCTTCGTAAAAGCGTTTAAGCGGAATCCTAATGCTTCGATCAGAGCTAGCTTAGCTTAGCTTAGACTGATTGCACATATCAATGGTTGCACTCAGTGATTGACCCGAACCAGTGAAATTGCACAATGAATCAAGTGAATGAGGTTGGGAGTGACCGATCATCCTCACTGTGCAAAATTCAGTGACTCGATATATATAGGGTCAATAACTGCGCCGGCCACGTCCTTGCAATCAGGTGGGATTGGGGAAGGAGTGTTAGTGTAATCTTTGCTGTTTTTGGGACCGTGTTAACCTCTGCATCCCTGCAAAGATTACAGGAAGGAGTTGTGATTTGTTAGTAAGGCAGGTTTCGTTGGATCGGGATTCACCTTGATAAGTGATATGATCGTTATTCTTTAAATTTATTTTTTTTTTTAAGTGGTTAGGAGAATTATTACATATTTAAATATTTTCAAGTAGACAGTCAAGATAAGCCTGTTTAAGATATTTTAGTTTTTGTTTTAGTTTTACGAACAGATTTATACCAGAGAACATTTTTTTAGCTTTGCCTGGAAATAGTGTAAACAACAGGCGGATAATTGTTGGATCAAGGTAACGAGTAAAATGTGTTATCATTATTGGCAGCAAACTAAACTCAAACCGGCGGTCGTAGGGAGTTTTGCTATAGGTATCCGAGATTATGATGTTTCTGTAAATAGCAATTTTTTTGAGTACTGATCCGCGTCTTTTAAACGTATATTGTCAATATGTATGAAAAAGATTGACGATCGGGTATCTTAAACTTGAAGCAGCACAAAAGAAAAAGAATGTTGGTTATCGATTATTTGCTAATCAGTTCACTCCAAATACTTTGCGAATAAATGAGTATACTAAATGACTGGTCAAGTCGGTCAGCCTATCAATTGATCAACTTGAAAATTGAGCATCACTATGTCTAGCTCAACCGCTGCGTATATTCATGTATCGCAATCATACTTCTAAACCATTAAATAATGAATATGTTGGATGATTATATTCCATTCTGCGTCAATCAAGTATTAATGCGTATGATAACAAAAGATTCTTTATTTGGGAAAATCGAAATGGAGTATCCCGATGCAATCCGAATTGCTTCAGACGTGTCTCACATCCCCACAATCAGATAATCATAAACAAAAAGGTACCGTCATCCGGGGATACTTGCAACACCGGGGTTACTTGCAACACTTTGGCGCATCGCGCTTTTGACAGCTCTAACGCATTTGTTTGTTAACATAACCATTTGTACCCAATGCCATTTTAAACAAGGGTTGTTTGCCTATTGTTTAGTTAAGTTTAATCCATTACATCATTGTTTTGCTTGTTTTTATACGATTGAAAAGTAATTTCACTTTCAGAGTAGGAAAAATGGATGTGCAAAGTTGCGTCAGTTCATTGACATGGAATTATTTTTTATTATTTGGTTCCTGTACACAATAAGTGCATCATATAAGCTAACAAATAGCAACTTTGAGCTTTGTTTATATTTTGAACTTGGAGAAGAAACGATGAATTCGTGTTGTTACTTCCAATATGGTGCGGCTTGTAAAAATGAAAATTATCGTGATAGACAGTATGTGCAATGTCAGTTTGCATCTGTACGATATTATTTTGTCTACCACCATCTCCAGAAAAATTAAAATTGTGAAAAATTCCACGTGCCTTGAAACGGCAATTTGGAGTTCGCCGACATGCTGCATTTTCACCGAATATCTTTAAAAAGCGATAGACGAAACTGGGAAACAAAAAACGCCTCCAGTATCTCTTGTTTTACTACAAATACATTCAAAATATCTCAAAATAGTCATTCGCGATTTGAAATCAGATATAAAATCATAAGAAACGCAAAATCAGAAAAGTGTTGCAAGTAACCCCGTTTACTGGGTAACTTGCAACACCCCTATTTTCGGTTCATTTAGTTTATATTTTTTCTCATAATCATAAATCAAAAGTACTCCCCACTATACAAGTTTTGGCTACTTACACTTGGACCTAAACGGTATACTTCAAAAGTTATACTAAATCAAAGTTCAAAAGTGTTGCAAGTATCCCCGGATGACGGTATCTGTCTTCATAAACCAAAAACCACCGTAATTTTGAAAATACCATCGCCAACACGTCAAATTGTCATTATCATACAAAATCAACGGGTAAACAACAGGCTCACTGTACACTCCCTCTGGTATGGATCATTAAATGCAATGATCTAATGCAAATAGTAAAGAAAACCTGAATTCCAATTCCGATACGTCCTAGTGGCTACTGGCAACCCACCACCAATACAGAGGCGAGTCCAAAATGCAAACATCTCCTGAAAACGAATAACGCAACAGCGAGACTAAAAAACCATTACCTGTCCTGTCTTGTAAAAAACATACCTGACAGAGCCCTTATAGACCCACTTAAGAAAAAAAAGAGAAACATTTTGCAAAAGCTCGCTTTGCCAGGATTACGATGTTGCTCTGTTGCCACTTTTAAAGTTTGTACCTAGATTCGCGACTGCGAAGTTGCTAATATTTGTTTGGTTTCTATGTGAGAAAAAAGAAGAGGGAAGCATTTTTGCTTTTGTCATCATTCACACAATGACAGTTCGGCATGGGACCCCGTATAAGTGCGAACAGGCCTAATAATCCCCTTCAGCTTCGTAGTCGCGATTTGAGTTTGAGTGAAACCAAAGCAAGGTCAGGGATCTGTTAGAGTGCAAAAGACCGAAACAAAAACAAATAGACTCCCCGTACTCATACGCCACATGGGAAGTTCAAGAGAGTAAAAGAGATCGTGGTACTAATCCATCGCGAATTTTCTCGTACAGTGCGCAGAGTGCGCATCGCAAATCATATCAGAAACCGTGATGCCACTTTTTGCGAATAACAGATTTGATCGAATTTGAATCATTAAATTGTTATATTAGCGCTATTGGTAATTTTGATAAATTATTGTCAATTGCAAGGAAAACTGCACCATCCAAAGTGCGATATCGCTCATAAAAGTGCTATTTTGCATTAAACCGTTTCGGTATCTTCGGCGCACTTTTTCGTTATCTTCCAAGCAATAAGTGCGCCGAAGAGACCGAAACGATTTAAGCTAAAATAGCACTTTTATGAGTGATATCGCACCTTGGACGGCACAACTTTTCTTGCAATTGACAATATATAGTCGGTAATTGGTATCACTTTGAGATTATGTTATGTTAGATGGAATTCCCAATAACCGAAAGCATGCCATAATGCGTTCTATAAAAGACGACCTGAGTCGATTAATAGCATGTTTCCCTCCCCTACCAGCTGGGACAAAATGTATTTTTTATTAAAAATGTATAACTTATCTCGCAATAGATGACCAAAGAAAGATGAATTTTCGTTGCTTTCTCTTCTCCTTCTTATCCTTGTTTTGGTTATATCAGGAGAGAAACAAATGAGCTGGTAGTTCCCACAGATAGCAGTAACGTATGTCCTATCTTGCTCACACCCACAACGTATCGCCTCGCATTGATACGGAAATAGCGTCTGGATCTTGCAAACTTTCACTTTCAATTATCATGACAAGAAGCACTTTATGGGTGTTTAATCCATGTTATCCACCCGCGTATCACATAGATTTCACTATTCCTACAAACTGCACTGCCATATTCTGCGACAAACCACTCGAAATTATAAAAATACTGCAGCACACACAAACCGGGCATCTGCCGTTGACCGTGCTGCCAGTTCTCCCCTAATGCTTCGATCAGAGATGTGGCCAAAAAGCTGAATCTGTCCAAGTATCAAGATACAAAGTGCAGAAGGCTTTAAATCGTGACGAACCAAAATACGGTGGGAAAGTCACGGGGCTGGAAACTGTACACCCAGATGCTGTTGTCCTATCATGGATGATGAGACTTACGTCAAGGCGGACTTTCGACAGCTTCCGGGGCTACTGTTCTTCACCGGCCAGCACAAGTTTCATGTTCCAGAGGAAGTAAGGAGCCGGAAACTTTCAAAGTTTGCTGAAAAATATATGATTTGATAAGCGATCTGATCATGTGGCACACGAAGTGCGCGGTTCGTGACTACCTGGACTACACGGATAGAAATTCATTCTCCATAAGGAGCTAAATGACTCATGATTTCAGGTTTCTAGTTTATGTTTTATGAAAATACAATATGAATAATAATCAAGATATCACGAACTTCTTATGGTACAAAACAACGCAAGATCATGATCTGTCTGTCTGGATTTTGCGCTGTCTGATATGGCAAATTAACTAAGTCATGATTTGATAGCAATTCAGGATTCATGATTTCATGACTTTATTCATGGTATCGGAATCAGATTTCTTTCCGTGTGTAAACGAGCGATCTACCTCAAGGAGTGTCTTTAACCCATTATGACCCGGGTATACCTAAATTTGGACCAAATGAATTGAAACTCTGTAATCTATTATATTATGGCTCGAATGTGTCGGGAAACGCAAAATCGTCATTTGGAATGCTTTCAAGGCCAAAATATCGCAGGTTAAATATTTTATAGGCTCAGTTTCAAACCAACAAATTACAAAGTTTTTTACAGATTTCTTATCGAATTTTGTGATAGACTTTACATATAAATACTAATTTACATGTCAGGTAATGTTTCGTCACTAAATGTAGACTTTTTCATGCGTTTTGGAGACAAAAATTTTTTCGCCATTTTTTCAACTTTTTTTCCGCCATTTGTCACAATTTCGCACTGTTGAAAATACAGATGAAATGACAAAAACTGACAAATTATATCACACACACACATCAGATTGATGTATTATCTCTCTTGTAGTGATATATTAACAATGCTAACTGTTGAAATTCAGCAGTAAACAGGTTTTGAAGACGAGGTATGATATATCATACGCTGGGTCATAATGGGTTAAATACTATCCCCTGACATAATCCCTCCATTACTGGAGCGTGGGTTTTATAGTCTGTCTGTCTGTCTGTCTGTCTGTCTGTCTGTCTGTCTGTCTGTCTGTCTGTCTGTCTGTCTGTCTGTCTGTCTGTCTGTCTGTCTGTCTGTCTGTCTGTCTGTCTGTCTGTCTGTCTGTCTGTCTGTCTGTCTGTCTGTCTGTCTGTCTGTCTGTCTGTCTGTCTGTCTGTCTGTCTGTCTGTCTGTCTGTCTGTCTGTCTGTCTGTCTGTCTGTCTGTCTGTCTGTCTGTCTGTCTGTCTGTCTGTCTGTCTGTCTGTCTGTCTGTCTGTCTGTCTGTCTGTCTGTCTGTCTGTCTGTCTGTCTGTCTGTCTGTCTGTCTGTCTGTCTGTCTGTCTGTCTGTCTGTCTGTCTGTCTGTCTGTCTGTCTGTCTGTCTGTCTGTCTGTCTGTCTGTCTGTCTGTCTGTCTGTCTGTCTGTCTGTCTGTCTGTCTGTCTGTCTGTCTGTCTGTCTGTCTGTCTGTCTGTCTGTCTGTCTGTCTGTCTGTCTGTCTGTCTGTCTGTCTGTCTGTCTGTCTGTCTGTCTGTCTGTCTGTCTGTCTGTCTGTCTGTCTGTCTGTCTGTCTGTCTGTCTGTCTGTCTGTCTGTCTGTCTGTCTGTCTGTCTGTCTGTCTGTCTGTCTGTCTGTCTGTCTGTCTGTCTGTCTGTCTGTCTGTCTGTCTGTCTGTCTGTCTGTCTGTCTGTCTGTCTGTCTGTCTGTCTGTCTGTCTGTCTGTCTGTCTGTCTGTCTGTCTGTCTGTCTGTCTGTCTGTCTGTCTGTCTGTCTGTCTGTCTGTCTGTCTGTCTGTCTGTCTGTCTGTCTGTCTGTCTGTCTGTCTGTCTGTCTGTCTGTCTGTCTGTCTGTCTGTCTGTCTGTCTGTCTGTCTGTCTGTCTGTCTGTCTGTCTGTCTGTCTGTCTGTCTGTCTGTCTGTCTGTCTGTCTGTCTGTCTGTCTGTCTGTCTGTCTGTCTGTCTGTCTGTCTGTCTGTCTGTCTGTCTGTCTGTCTGTCTGTCTGTCTGTCTGTCTGTCTGTCTGTCTGTCTGTCTGTCTGTCTGTCTGTCTGTCTGTCTGTCTGTCTGTCTGTCTGTCTGTCTGTCTGTCTGTCTGTCTGTCTGTCTGTCTGTCTGTCTGTCTGTCTGTCTGTCTGTCTGTCTGTCTGTCTGTCTGTCTGTCTGTCTGTCTGTCTGTCTGTCTGTCTGTCTGTCTGTCTGTCTGTCTGTCTGTCTGTCTGTCTGTCTGTCTGTCTGTCTGTCTGTCTGTCTGTCTGTCTGTCTGTCTGTCTGTCTGTCTGTCTGTCTGTCTGTCTGTCTGTCTGTCTGTCTGTCTGTCTGTCTGTCTGTCTGTCTGTCTGTCTGTCTGTCTGTCTGTCTGTCTGTCTGTCTGTCTGTCTGTCTGTCTGTCTGTCTGTCTGTCTGTCTGTCTGTCTGTCTGTCTGTCTGTCTGTCTGTCTGTCTGTCTGTCTGTCTGTCTGTCTGTCTGTCTGTCTGTCTGTCTGTCTGTCTGTCTGTCTGTCTGTCTGTCTGTCTGTCTGTCTGTCTGTCTGTCTGTCTGTCTGTCTGTCTGTCTGTCTGTCTGTCTGTCTGTCTGTCTGTCTGTCTGTCTGTCTGTCTGTCTGTCTGTCTGTCTGTCTGTCTGTCTGTCTGTCTCGGGGCCTGCGGCAGTTTCGCACTAACGTATCTATGAAATGTCAAAAAAGACAAACCCGTATCTAAGGCTTTCAGACCGATAAGTCTGACTTCGACGCTTCTTAAGCTGATGGAGATAATCACGGATAACTATATCCGCAATGAGTTTTTAAAAAACTCTCCGTTACATGTAAATCAACATCCATACCAACACGGTAAATTTACGGAAATCGCACTGCACTGCTTAGTGACGTTAATTGAGAAATCGCTCAAATATCAAGAGACAGTACTTTGTGCTTTTTTTGATATTGAAGGCGCTTTCGATAACACGTTCTTCGCGTCAATTAATATGGCTCTCTGACAAAAGAGAATCGACCACACTGCAATGAGCTGGATCCAAGCAATGCTCTCGAGCAGAGAAATTACAGCATCATTGGGAGATACGTCGGTCACGATTTCGGCGATCAAAGGATGTCCACAGGGAGGAGTTTTCTCCCTCCTGCTCTGGTCACTGGTGGCCGACGCACTCCTTCACAAGCTATCACAGTTTGGTTATGAGACCGTTGCTTACGCCAACGACGTTGTACTTATCGTCAGAGAAAAGTTTGACGCAGTATTGTCAAGTCGCTTGCAAGGAGCTCTAAACACTACCATGATATGGTGCTCACAAGAGGGACTTAATGTAAACCCCACCAAAGCAGTCGTTATACCATTCACTAGGCGAAGGAAACATACCATTACTCCGCCTATACTGAATGGTGTCAGACTGGGCTTCAGTAATGAAGTCAAACACCTCGGAATAATTCTCGATAAAAAACTGAACTGGGCTGCCCACCTAGATTATGCTGTTAAGAAAGCAACTTCGGCTATCTGGGCATGCAGCTCACTGTTTGGCAAAACCAGGAGATTGCAACCTCAACTAGCCTTTTGGTTAGGTACAACGTTACAGTCGATAGCAACTCAAATATTATGTCATATACAACTATTGCACGGCCTAGGATAACCTATGCTGCAGTCGTATGGCCAAAGGTGAATGAGGTGACAGCCCAAGCCAAACTAAACAAAGTTCAGCGCCTGGCCTGTCTTACAGTTACCAGTGCCATGCGTACAACACCTACTGCAGCCATGGAGGCAATGCTATGCTTACTGCCTTTGCATCTTCATGTGAAGAAGGAAGCAGAGCTCGGCGCTCTACGGTTGCAAATGAGTAAAACTATACTCGAAGGTGACCAAATCGACCATCTTCGCATACTTCGGGAGTTCAATCTGACACCCTTAGTAACTTCAGTCTCTGACTGCATGGAAGCCAGGCCCAATATGGACGTTCCATATGAGGTGATTGAAACAGATCCCTCAATGTGGAATAATGGAGGGCCAGATCTTCCATCTGGAACTATCTGTTTTTTTTTACAGATGGTTCAAAAATGGGGGCCTGCACAGGCTCCGGAGTCTACGGGCCCGGCTTCAGGGAAACTATCTCATTGGGAAAGTGGCCCACCGTTTTTCAAGCAGAAGTATATGCGATATACATCTGTGCAACAATATGCTTGAAACGAAAGTACAGGCATGCGAAAATCGATATCTTCACGGACTGCCAAGCAGCACTACTGGCACTCAAGTCCACCAAATGCGTGTCCAAATTAGTTTGGGAGTGCAGCACAGCATTGAGGGAGCTCTCCTGCCAAAACAAAGTTTTATTACTTTGGGTGCTCGGTCACTGGGGAATCGGGGGCTATAAATTTGCTGACAACCTAGCAAGACAAGGATAAGCTCAGCAATTTATTGGTCCTGAACCGTTTCTGGGCACCTTCACATCCGCCGTGAAAGGCGAACTGATGACATGGGAAAAGCTAGAAATAGCATCCCATATAGTTTACAGGGTTGTAAACAAGCCAAGCAGTTTATCTATCCAAACTCTGCAGTAGCCAAAAAACTACTCCATTTAACTCGTAGTGAACTACGCACAATCACGGGACTCCTAACAGGACACAGCCCCGCTCTTTATCGTTTAAAGAATATCGGCAAGGTATCATCCGACACTTGCCGCTTTTGTAACTCTGAAAGTTCAGCGCATCTGCTCTGCTATTGCGGAGCTCTTGCATTATCAAGGCACAACTTGTTAGGAAGTTTCCTTCATACTCCATATCAGGTATGAAGCCTAAATCCCAAAACGGTCTTTGGCTTTATAAACCATGTAGTACCGAATTGGGGCACAGGATTACAACTATCCCGCTCAACTCCATCAATGGGTATGAGCGGTCCGTAAACTGTGTACAGCAATCGGGGCCTGCCACAAAAGACGATCATTAAGACTGTCGCAGTGGCCTTTTAACCCAATACAAAAAAAAATCTATGAAATGTCGCTTCAGGAATTAGAATTATTAGATTTCAACACATGTTTTTACTATTAAGCGTGGTCAAATTTAAACCTTTTCTACGAAAAAGAAATGCAAAATTTTGTGAAACTAGATTAAAATACCGAACGCTTCCATGGTACGTAGTAAAATGGAGACGCATGATTGTTCATAGAGATCACCAGCCTATGACGTTTTAAATATTTTATCATCGGCAGAATTGGCAAAACTTTTTCTTCTCATGAGTGGACTTGATTAAACAAAACAAAAACACCGGTAATTTGGGAACAACATTATTTATAATCAACAACTTTTAGTTGTGCTGGTTCCTACCGTAGAAGAATTTTAAAGAAACTATGTACTTGAAAATGGAAAACAGCACACAAATCCTCTTTCCGAGCACTTGCAGACAGAACCTCTTAAAGCACGCATTCAGAAACCTTTTCATGAAACGTGCGGTCAATTCTCGTTGACCTCGATTTTTCGCTTCGCTTCACTCCAGCTCACGGATTGGTGAGTAGCTGCGCTGTTTTTGCTTTGTTTCAACAGGATGCTCTTCACTTTTTACTTCGCCATATTTTAGCCTATTAGCACACCTTGCAGCTATTTTAACCTGCCCGGTGCGCGACGATGAACGGATTTTTTTTTGCGCCATCTAGAAGCTGAGAATCATACTTTGTCCAATTCTCTATAGCTGCTGCTAACTCGCGAAGCCAGCGGGTGCAGAGCTTTGTATTTTTTTTTTCTCGCGCCGCGATGCTCGGTTTTCATTTTTCGAATTACAAAAAAAAAATGCTAGAAATTGAGCAAACTCGCCGGTAGCAATCCGTACCTAACTGAAATCGTTCCGAGAGCTAATGGTATGGACATTCAACGTCCGTCCGTCCGTTTGTCCGTCGCCGTGAAGCTTGCGTTCGTTTGCCTGCGCGTTACGCTATGGGGCTTTAATTGGGGCATTGAGACAAATTGGCAACTAATTGGATTTGCGTTGTGCGCAAAAAAAAACTTTTCGTGTGATTCGTTATTTTTGCGACAACGAAAAAAAGTGAATCGAAAGAATATAGAAACAAATCGCCGGCAATTGACCGACCTGTTGGCGTACAGCAATAAAAATGGGTATTTCCTTAGTTGAACAAACGGTGCTGAACCGTGAAAGGTAATTCAAATCGGCGTGTTTGGTGTGAACCGGTTTAGTACGACAACGGGGAGTAATTTCCTGTATGCTAAAGGGAAATTGAGGGAGATATTAAAACACCAAGGACGGGTGCTAATTGTTTCTAGTATTGCTGTTGGTGACTCTAAGACCATTAGGCTGTAGAGCGCCACCACGTCACACATTAATTGGTCTAGGTTCAATCCTAATCAATGTCTGGCCAGTGAAATTTTCGTAAACGAAAAGCACAAATTAATGCCTGTAATTTTTAAATGAGTAAATTATTGAGTAAATATGCCAAATGATGACTGTCAACGAATTCCAATCAGAAACTCGATTTTTAACATTCCAGTGCTCTGTACAGAAAAACAAATACACATAATTGATGAAGTTTGAATATAACAATTATACCGTAAAAGTGCATGTTAATTGACATGATCATTAACGAGAACAGCATACGTATCAGATTCAGAGGCATCCGAATTCGATTCAGTCGAGACGATAGCGCATCCGATTTTTTCGAGACATTTTATTCATTAATCAATTGATCAATGTGTCAACAAAAGCGTAAAATATTGGTGCACGATACGAATCACCAATTCGTCGTACACACCAGAGTAAGCATGTTTATAATTGTTCGAACTTTCAGTTCGATGAATTTTAAGGAGTAATAAGTATATGGGACTTTTAATTGTCACTGTTGTTGTAAAATTTATTATTTACATTTGAAAAACAAAAGGCCTAATGAACATATAGCAAGCACCTAAAATTCTGCTGGTGGTATTAAAATTAGAATTAAAATTAAAATATTTCACAATCTCCACTGAATACAAATGGCAATTAACGTGATTTGATTTCGCATATGTTTTCCATTACTCGGCACTACCCCGCTTGAAACGCTATTTATGGGATTTGTTTTCAATTAACGTACATTTTTATTTGATGCACATGTACTCGAACGTCAGCATCGCCATCACCGCAGGAGGTTATTAATTAGTCACCACGTCAATTGTCGCTTTTAACCAACACCATTTCACCGACTGCAGGACTGTGATTATTACCATCGCTTTGCTCACCCAGCCTCTGCCTCACCAAGGGTACATTGTCCACTGAGTGGGTGAGTTTGAACGTGCGACCGTGATGATGGAGAGCACACCCAAGGTGATCGTTATCTGCGCTACGGTTGGTGCCACTAGAGCACTAGAGGAAGTCATGCCGGAAGTGGCAGAGGATGTCGAGCGGCTAAATGAACCTCTCTGGTGGCAACCGGCTCGTATGAAAAATCACCACGGTGCGGCGTAATGACTTGACAGTGGAACAGAAGCGTCGAAGTATACGGTTCAGCGCCGTGGCCCGTCAGACGTGTTCTGTTCGGAAGCAATTTTATATGGTATTTCAACTATGTATAATACATAACAGCGGAGACTTGACGCTAGAGAGATCGAAGAATCTACTCGTCGCAAGCGGGACGGTTATCGTGCCCCTTAGGGGACATCATTTAACGGTCAATTTACTGGTGAATTCAAGAGTAATAGTTCACGTCAGTGCGGTTGCTTTATTTTTACACCAACTAGCCAGGCTTATTTTTCCACTTTGCCTTCGACTGGTACCAAGTTCCAAGATTCACACAAGCGTACCCAGACGTTAACAAAAAGTGGACCACTCGACCTTTCAGAAGAATGTTTTGGCCTGGAAAATCGACTAATCCTCGGATGGCGAATCTATTATTAGTTATCACAAAAATACCGGCCGATTGCGCTGAAAATTCAGGATTTTTGTGCACAATTGGATATAAAATCATATTTGAAATTAGACTAGAATTAATGGGAGCTGAAATTAGATTTGATACAGGATGTTAAATTAGACTTGAATTTGGACGAACATGGCTTGAAGCTTGATTTGAAGAATCGGACTTAAAATTAAGTTTGAAATTGACCTAAATTTGGAAAAATTTGGACTGAAAGTTTTTCTTGAAGCAGAGAATTTGAAGCTTTTTTTGAAATTGAATTTGAAATTGGAATTTAATTAGACGTAAATTGGGTTTAAATTTAGATTCAAAATTAGAATTAAATTAGGCCTAAAATTAGGCTTAAAATTGGGCTTAAAATCGAACATGCACTTGGAATAGAAATTGAAATTAACATTGGACATTAAACTAGACTTGAATTTGGACAAGGACACGAAATTAAACATGATGATTTACTTGAAATTAGGATTGACACATTTCGCCTAATTCTCTCACACGTTTTTCCTTTTTTCTGTTCCTTTGTTAAACTTTTCCAGATCCGTTTTTCGATTTTTTGGTTCGTTTTTTCTTCTTTTCAGTACCGTTTTTGTGGTTTTTGCTCCCACTATTCTTCTTCCTTTTCTGTTGTTTTCTCTTTTCCAGTCGCATGTTTTCTGTTTCGTTGTTCTATTTTTCTTGGTTTCCTATCCTTCATTTCTTATTTTCAATTCTGTTTTTCTTCTTGTTTTTTTCCTTAAAATTTCTTGCGTGTTTTGCGTCTGTTATCTTTCCTTTTTCCTTTCCGGGTTTCGTTTTTTGTAACTCTCCTCATTCCCTCTTTTCATCCTCGTCTGTTTCATTTTTCTTATTTTCTGTCACGTTTGTTCTGTTTTGGCTCCCTTTTATCTTTCGCGTTCCAGTTTTCTTCTTTTATCGCCCGTATTTTGTCTTTTTCTGTAGCTTTACCTTTTTGTTTGGGACTTTTTCCAGATTTTCTATTTATCTTCTTCTCTGCCATTCTCCCATCCAGTTCAAGTTCTGTCTCGTTTTTTTCTTTTTCCCGTTTGATTTCTTTTCCCCGTTTTCCACGTTTCCTCCATCGGTTTTTGTTTTCCATTTTATTTTTATTTTCCCTTTTGGTTTCTCTGGTTTTCTGTTCTATTTCCCTTTCTTCTCCTTTCCTTTGTGTTCTTTGTGTTCTTTGCTTTCCTTTGTGTTCTTTGCTTTCCTTTGTGTTCTTTCCTTTCCTCCTTGTTTTCCTTTGTGTTCTTTGCGATGTGTTCCTTTTTTGTCCCGTCCTTCCTCTAACTATTCCCTCTTTTTCTCGTTTTTCTGCCTGCTGTTTCTTCTTTATCTTTCAACCGCCAAGTTAGTTTCGAAGTACAATGTGGTCTAACAACCCAGTAGTTGTATGTTTGAAAACCGCCTAACCGAGGGTGCTTGCTAGATTGAGTCAGTAGGATCATTGCACTAGCCCCGTAATTGTTCTATACCTTAACCGTTTTCACTTTTATTTTATTCCGTTCGACTTTCTTCCCATTGTTTTATTCCGTTTGTCTTATTTGCACTCAGTTTTCCTCCTTTTCCTTTTTCGTTTCACAATATTTCTGCTTTTCACCCTTTCTATCATGTTTTTTTCTTGTTTTGCGCCGGAGTTTCTCCCTTCTGTTCAGCTTTTTCTCATTTTCTTCGTTTTATTTATCATTTTTCTCTACTTTATCTTTTTCTGTCTAGTCTCCCCTTTCTTCGTGCTCATTTCGATTTTTCTTCAGGAACAGCAGACGATAGACTACCTCTGTTTTTCTTGTTTATCTTTTTTATTTTTTGTCCCATTTTCCTATCCCTATCCCGTTCTGTCCCATCTTTCTTTTTTTCATCCCATTTGACCTCTGTTTTCCATTTTCCTCGTTTCCTCCATCAGTTTTCTTTTTCCTAGGTATTTAACATATCCTATTCTTTTGTTTTCTGTTTTTCTTGTCTTATTCCCTTTTTCTCTTTGCGTTGTTTTATTTTTATTTCTGTCTCGTCTTTCCTCTATTCCCTCTTTTTCACTGTCCATTTTTCTGCCGACTGCTTCTTTCTATCTAGGTTCACTTTGCACCTTTTTCAGTTCTGATTTTCCTCTTTTCTATTCAGTTTTTGGCGGGTTATCTTCCATTTTTAGGCCTGTTTTTCCTCTTCTCCAGTCTCGTTATTTTGTTTCATGTCCTGATTTCTCCGTCATTTTTTCTTTTTTTCTGCCCACTCTTTTTTCCTGTTTCACTTTTCACTCTGTTTCGTTCTGATTTTCCTCTTTTCTATTCAGTCTTTTCTTCCATTTTAGAGCCCGTTTCTCCTCTTTTACAGTCTCGTTTTTTTTGTGTTCGGTCCCGTTAACTCCTTTTTTGTTTTTTATGTTTTCGTCTTTTTCGTTCTTCCTCTTATTATGTCCAGCTTTTCTTTCTGTTCTTTCACGTTCTGTTGTTTGTTTTATGCCGCGTGCCTTCCGGTTTTATTTTCTTCTCATTTCGTTTGACTTACTTCCCGTTGTTTTATCCCATTTATTATATTTTATCTCCATATTCTCCTTTTCCACCCTTATTTCTGAATTTCCCAGCTTTTTTCCACCTTTCTATTCCGTTTTTTTCTTTTTTGCTACGGTTTTTCGCCTTTTCTGTCCAATTTTTTCTCATTTTCTTCGTTTATTTATTGCTTTTCTTGTTTTTTATATCTTTTTCTGTCCATTCTTTGTTGTTTTGCCTCTTTTAGTATTGTTTATCCGTTTTCTTCATTTCAACTTTTTTCTCGTTTTACGTCCCGTTTTACTTCCCAGTGTGTCACGATTGATATTTTTTCGTTTTTCTCTTTTTCATGGCAGTTTTCATTTTTCTACCCCGTTTATCCCGGATTTGTCACGTTTTTCCTTGTGCTGTTTCCGTTTTTTCTCTAGGAACAGCAGGCCATGGACTACCTACCTTTTTTCTGTTCATCCCACCTTATTCCCATTCTGTCTCATCTTTCTTCTCTTTCATCCCGTTTGACCACTTTTTCCCGTTTCCCTATTTGATTTTCTGTTTTGTTTTCTGTTGTTTTCTGTTGTATTTTCCTTTCTTGTCTTTTTTCCTCTTTTTATTTACGTTTTAGTTTTCAGGGGCATCATCCCACTATTCTCTCCTTTTCTCCGTAATTCTTCCTTTTTCCAGTCCACTGTTTCCACTGTCCACTGTTAAAAAGTTTTTGTCCTTCCGGTGTTGGGCCACTGAAGGAGGGGGCGAAAAAAAAACAAAGAGATTCTTTTTTTCGAACAAAAAAATGGACTTTAAGCATTTTTACTTAAAGTTTAAACGTGAAAACCAAATCTATTCTTGCTTTTAATATACACTCAAGTACTTTTTTACACGGTTTGTTATTTCGATTATTAGAAACGGGGGAACTTAGGGACCATTCATTTATTTCTCGATACATTTGGGAATGACTCGACATTCGTCACGTAGTTTGTAAATGGTACTTCATGTGCACCGTTTTTGAATAATCGAAAATAACGAAAAAACAATTTTTTTGGACTATTTTCGGAAATTCCTTTGTTCGAACTTTCATTTCTGTTTCGTGCTAGAAGCTCGTACACTCATTTTTCGAGTTTTTCGGGCTGTAGAGCCCACAGACAATTGATTTTATAAAAAAATTAGGCCATTGCAAAGTATTTTTAAAGTTTTGTCAGTTCACCATCCCCCCACCCCTTGGAAATTTGCTTGAAAAATCGAAGAGCAAAAAAATAATCAAACATTAAACATTAGAAATAATTTGCAATGGCCTTAGTTCTGATTTTCTTCTTTTCTATTCAGTTTTGTCTTCCATTTTAGAGCCCATTTTTTCTCTTTTCCAGTCTTGTTTTTTTGTGTTCTGTCCCGTTAACTCCTTTTTTGTTTTTTATTTTTTCGTCTTTTTCGTTCTTCCTTTTATTATGTCCAGCTTTTCTTTCTGTTCTTTCACGTTCTGTTGATTGTTTTATGCCGCGTGCCTTCCGTTTTTATTTTCCTCTCATTTCGTTTGACTTACTCCCCGTTGTTTTATCCCGTCTATCATATTTTCTCTCCGTATTCCTCCTTTTCCGGTCTTATTTCTCAGTTTTCCTGCTCTTTTGCACCTTTCTGTTCCGATTTTTCCTTTTTTGTTACGATTTATCTCCTTTTCTGTCCAATTTGTTCTCATTTCCTTCGTTTTGTTTATTGTTTTTCTTTTTTTGTCTTTTTTTGTTCTGTCTCCTCTTTGCCTCGTTTTTTTTTCTTCGGTTTTCTTCTTTTCCATTTTTTTCTCTTTTCACATCCCGTTTTACGTCCCATTGTATTACGTTTGATCTTTCGTTTTTCATTTTTTCATGGCAGTTTTCATGTTTTCTACTACCCCGTTTATCCCGTATTTGTCACGGTTTCCATCCCATTCTGTCTCATCTTTCTCGTTTTGAACTCTGTTTCCTGTTTTTCTATGTTTCCTCCATCGGTCCTTTCTCTAGTTATTTTACTTTTCCTTTTAGGTTTCTCTTGTTTTCTGTTCTATTTTCTCTTTATTGTCTTTTTTCCTCTCTTTATTTGCGTTTTTTTCCTTTGTCTGTCGCATCTCTCCTCTATTCTCTCCTTTTTGCCCTAAGTTTTGTTTTCTGCTATCCGCTGTTTCCTCTTGTCTTCTTAGGTTTCACTTTCCATACTTTTCAGTTCTGATTTTCTTCTTGTTTTTCTCTCTTTTGTTCCTTTAATCTTTTTTTTTGTTATTTTCTGAGCCGTTTTTCCTCTTTTGCAGTCTTTTTTTTATTTTATATCCGTTAAGTCCTTTTCTGCTTTTCATTTTGTTTTCGTCTGCTTCGTTCTTCCTTTTGATATATCCTGCTTTTCCACTTTTTCTATCACGTTCTGTTTGTTCATTTTATTCCGCTTGTCTTCCGTTTTACATTTTCCTCTTATTCCGTTTGACTTATTCTCCGTCGTTTTATCCCGTTTTTTTATGTTCTCTCCATTTTCGTCATTTTCTGTTCTCGTTTCTCAAGTTCACTGGTCTTTCCCCCATTTTATACCTTTTTTCCAGTTTTGTATTTTCTTTCTTGTCTTCCCCGTATTTTTTATCGATTGTCTTTCTTTCAACCCATTTTTCTGCTTTACTCTTCTGTTCTCTAACTTTTTCTGTCTAGTCACTTCTTTTTTGCCTCTTTTTCCTTTGTTTTTTTTCTGGTTTCTTTATTTTAGTCAGTCCAATTTTTTCTATTTTTACGTCTCGTTTTCTCTCCCATTATGTGAGGATTTTTGGTTCGTTTTTCGTCTTTATCTATCTCCAGTTTTGGTTTTTCATCTATATCTATCTCCAGTTTTTGTTACGTTTTCCCCGTACTCTTTTTTTCTCCAGGAGCAGCAGGCGACGGACTACCTATAGCTCCATTGGTAATCCTTCAGGTAATATTCTAAGAAAATTTCGGGTAAACTGAACTTGAACCCTTAAGTGCTTCTTCTTTGAATAATCTTGAACTGGTGCTAAATTTAGCAAACGATTTATTTACTCAACCGATGTCACTTACAATATTAGTGACTTTCGATTAAGCCTAAGAAATATCAATTTATGTTGCAAATCGCATTTTTCAAAACAGATTGGTATGTCCGTTTCCTTTTATGGATTTTTGTGGTTTACAATAAGATAACGACCGGTTCTATTATAGGAATTCTAGTATATTTTGCTTGGAGAGGGTCCGCTAATGACGACATTTTTGCATCGTTAACCGTATATTGGACCCACACTTGCTGAAAATATCGATTTAAAGGCATTAAGAATTAAATACAGCTAAAATTTTAGAAAAAAAAATTGTGTTACATTTAGTGCTTTATATTGTATCCGAGGGTTCCTTATAAACAGAGGGTTCACAATAGATTAACTGACCCTAGTCTTGAAATTGGATTTAAAATCAGTGTCGAAATAGAGTGTGAATTGAATGTAGACTTGATATTATGCCTAAATTAGGCTTGATACTATACTCGAAATTTAATTTATAGCTGGACTTGAAATTGGACTTGAAACTGGAACTATTTTTACGATGTACTTATCACAAAAATAGTGGCAGATTAAATTAATTACTATAAACTGCGAACTTCTGGGTTGTAAAATTTATGCTGTTTTTTATTACATTTTAAACAGAAAGTAGGGCACGTGCCCTGGGTTGTCCTAGCCTCAGCACGCCAGTGGCGATCTAGATTTAAAGCCAAAGGAAGGTTTCGCCAATAGTTTCACAAGTGATCTCAAGTATTTAATTTCACTAATTGATTGAGAGAATCGGTTGGAAATCATTTATGGAAATTTCAGAGAAACTCCTATAAAAATTAAAAGATTCTGCCATAAATAATGGTAGTTTCTAAAACACATAACTTTCCCGAGTATCATTTTCAACTCATCGCTTGCAATATTTCCACAAAAACTGGATACCAAAATTATGGCTCCGCCCAGCAAATTGACACTGCCCCGGGTTAGGTGCTACAGTCGGTCGTACGGTCACAGCTACTGCTGCTGGATTATTCCCGTGCACTTAATCGTTTCCGACTAAAACTGTTCTATTTTCTCTACCCATTCAGAAAAACTTTGCAGTTGGCAGGATACTCACATAAAAAAACCACCGTTCTGTTTTCGAATGCGGCTAAAAATCACTTAAAAAGTATCAGCTCATTCCAACCGAAAAAAAGGTGACCAACATAATGGCTACCTGGCGGCACTGGCATAGTTTTGCACCTGAAAAGATTAATGGCTCGAAGCCATTCTGCGTTCGTGCTCGATTTCACCTTATTCTTCTTTAAGCTTGCCCGCTTGACTTCACTTGTTCAGCCGCATGTCTCCAGAAGGAGCAGAACCGACAGTTCCACGTAAGCGGGATTCGACTTAGGACCAGATAGGACGCTCCGGAATGCATTATTCATCCTCCATTCAGTAATTTTAGCTTTTCCTTCGTCGATCTGCCATTGTGTGGCGTGAAATTTCTGTCGAAGTGAGTTCGCCCAGTTGCTACCGGAGATTATCTTGGTCAACCTCGAAAGGGTCACTGCAGTAGTGCCCGTTATCAGCCCCATACCAAACAGGCACCCATCATGATTGGATGCTTTTATGAAGCGGAAAACGAACATAAAAACTATCTTCCATCAGTTGCAACAGTGACTGGTGTGGATGCATAAACGACCTACTTTCCTTGCTCCAGAACGGCGTTCCTGTTTCGTTTTGAGTTAGTCAGGGCTATAAATTGCAGTGACGTTTTGAATGCTCCCTCCGGAATGTCAATAATGTAACGTTATCGGCTTGTCGCTTTGCCAAGGTTGGGCATGGGCACCGATATGGCCATAGGGTAATTTGAAAACCGGTGAAATGGCCGCTGGCTACAGTTTCGCTGGCAAGTCGAAACATAAATTGCAGCAAAAGGGTTTGGGTCGTAAATGCAGGTGGGCCGCACTGTAATCAAACAAATCAAATGAATTATACGATACCACCGATTGCGTTTTATCAGTTCATCGCAACTATACATAACAAGTAGGTAAATACTTTCACCCTATTGTGTTTAGACCTTGTACAATATTTGCTAACAATTTGTGTCGGAGGTCCGTTTGCGTAACTTTAACCATTGACACGTAGAATAGAACATGCTAAATTTAATAAAAGTTGTGAAAAAACCTATAGTCAGAGCTAATAATATTACCTGTATTAGCATACACGAATGATCAGAATAGAAGATCAGATTTCGCAATCGTATTCCCATTTCACACTATTTTTGGTTTTCTCGTACATAGCTAGCAAAAATGCTCTCATGGAGCCTGTCTATAATAATCTTTCTCTCACTAAAGCGCAACATTCTTGGGACTATTACAATATCGGATAACATATCGATTTTCCCTTCGTTTTCGCTACACAATTCAATGCACATAACGTACACATAAATTCGTAGGTGACACCGTGTGCAATACTTTATGGCGAAAATAAAAGGTTGAACTCGGAAAAATCCGAATAAATATAAAATCACGGTAGGCATTGTTTGTTGACAGAATAAGTTCATTTATTTACATCATGACGCCACCGCACCGGGGAACAAACGCGTTGTGTTTCGATCCTACGCGCTTGCAAAGTAAATCCCGGACAATCCACTTGGGATGGATTTGCTTTACGAAAATTGACTAACGAAACACAATTACGTCATAGCATATGACGAAAAAGTGGTCGAAGTGCCTCGTTAAGCAAGCAATCTGCATAGTGAAATATGATTTTTTCGTAGCTTCTGAAATCATGAACCAGAAAATTTATCAGGATAATACCTTCAGAAAACATTACTGTCTCTCCAGGAGCAGCAGGAGTAAGATTCCTTTTTTGGCTTGGCCTGGCAAGCTATCACTAATAAAATTCAGCCAAACAGTAGTGGTACAACGACAATGGCGTCGCCACGGTTCTCGAGCAAAGACCATTTGAGGAACAAAGATCAATTGTGAAGCGCAAACTGAAAGAAGAAAGGCGAAACTGCAAGCTTACTTACTTTACTTATTACTTTACTTATGTATGTGTGCAAGTCCGCCGGTCCGGCAAAACAAAGGGATGAAATCAGAGATTTCCCCTACTGACGGTTACCCACCATGGCTTTTACATGTCGCCAGGACAGATTCCTCGTCTACAGCCTGAATGTCGTTGATTAGATTGCGTCGCCATGAACCTCTTGGTCTGTCTCTTCTACGCTGTCCCTGTGGATTCCAGTCGAGTGCTTCTCTGCAGACCTCGTTCGCTCCTGTCCTCAAGGTGTGTCCGATCCACTTCCATCTAGGTTCACGAATTTTTGTGGCTATTGGTCGTTGATGACACCGACGATGGAGTTCCTCATTGGTTATCCAGTTGTCAGGCCACCAGGCACGAATAATATATCGCAGGCACCGGTTAATAAATACCTGCAGTTTTTGCGTTGTCTCCGCTGAGACGCACCACGTTTCGAAGGTATACAGCAGTACGGATTTAACGGTACGGTTTGAGCGCCAAATGTTTCACAGACCTGCAAAGGCACTCCTGGCGTTCCTGATCCGTTTGGCTATATCAGTCTTGGTCCCACCATCGGGTGTTGTCTGGCTACCAAAATATTGAAAGGCCTCAACCTGCTCAATTTGTTGTCCCGCTACTGTGAAGTTGATGGAATTGTCAGTGTCCACTACCATAGACTTAGTTTTCACTACATTGACTGTGAGACCTGCTGCCTGGAACCACTTGGAGAGGTCATCTAACTTGCTCTGCACATCATTTCGGCGTTGTGCGAACAAGACAATGTCGTCGGCTAGGTCGAGGTCATTTAGCTGCTCCATCATTAGAGGATTCAAAGGTAATCCTCGATTCGGTCTACTGTCAATTGTTCCGACTAATATCTCATCCATAACGATGAGAACCAGAAGTGGTGATAAAATGCAGCCCTGTCTCATGCCAGCCGTAACCCTTATGGGGTCGGACAAGACGCCGTCATGCAAAACTTTGCACGAGAACGCCTCGTACTGAGCCTCGATGAGATGGACTAGCTTATTTGGAACTCCTTTACGCCTAAGTGCGCCCCAGATGTTTTCGTGATTGAGTCGGTCGAACGCCTTTTCGAAGTCAACGCAGCAGTGCAGAGCTACATAAGAAGCCCTACGAGGGTGGCCGTGATGATATGGAAGTTAGGAGATCGCCATCCCTGCATCGGTACACGTCTCGACAGGTGTAGCCAAGAAACCCTGCGAAGGTTGTCGTGAAACGATGGAGCGGTACACGTCTCAACAGATATACGGAGCAGTGCGATGACACAGTATCACCCCGAACCAAGCGGTAGTTCTGGAGGATTTCTGGGCCAATAGTCCCTGAGGGTTTTAGTGGGTTAGAGTTGCACTACGTGCCACGAGGTTTCTCACGTCTATCTCTATCTCTATCTCTATCTCTATCTCTATCTCTATCTCTATCTCTATCTCTATCTCTATCTCTATCTCTATCTCTATCTCTATCTCTATCTCTATCTCTATCTCTATCTCTATCTCTATCTCTATCTCTATCTCTATCTCTATCTCTATCTCTATCTCTATCTCTATCTCTATCTCTATCTCTATCTCTATCTCTATCTCTATCTCTATCTCTATCTCTATCTCTATCTCTATCTCTATCTCTATCTCTATCTCTATCTCTATCTCTATCTCTATCTCTATCTCTATCTCTATCTCTATCTCTATCTCTATCTCTATCTCTATCTCTATCTCTATCTCTATCTCTATCTCTATCTCTATCTCTATCTCTATCTCTATCTCTATCTCTATCTCTATCTCTATCTCTATCTCTATCTCTATCTCTATCTCTATCTCTATCTCTATCTCTATCTCTATCTCTATCTCTATCTCTATCTCTATCTCTATCTCTATCTCTATCTCTATCTCTATCTCTATCTCTATCTCTATCTCTATCTCTATCTCTATCTCTATCTCTATCTCTATCTCTATCTATCTATCTATCTATCTATCTATCTATCTATCTATCTATCTATCTATCTATCTATCTATCTATCTATCTATCTATCTATCTATCTATCTATCTATCTATCTATCTATCTATCTATCTATCTATCTATCTATCTATCTATCTATCTATCTATCTATCTATCTATCTATCTATCTATCTATCTATCTATCTATCTATCTATCTATCTATCTATCTATCTATCTATCTATCTATCTATCTATCTATCTATCTATCTATCTATCTATCTATCTATCTATCTATCTATCTATCTATCTATCTATCTATCTATCTATCTATCTATCTATCTATCTATCTATCTATCTATCTATCTATCTATCTATCTATCTATTTATCTATCTATCTATCCATCTATCTATTTCTTATAGACTTTAAAAAGACTCTCTTATCGACTATGTTTCTATCGACTTTAGAAAGCAGGCAGTTTAAAAACTTTGAGATCTAAAATATCAATCAAGAGCAAGACAATTGACTGGCAGGTTAGTCGAGCATTCATTCAGCACCGCAATTCACGAATAAATGGTTTTGAAGGGTAGAAAACTGAATAAGACAAACACTGTCAGCAGTTCAGTAGTCATGTTCATGGGCTGACAGATAAAAGAATAGTAACAAGGGTAAAACTGTATGCGCTGATTGCATGTTATATTCGCATTCAGGCAGGGCTGTCAATTTCTTCTAGCACTGGTTATTACACCATCTAAAGCGTCTATTTATATCCTATTATCAATTTACGAACTACGTTGAGGCAAACTCTAATAAATTCGTACAAACGCAAGGCATGAAGCCATGCTGTCGTGAAGATAACTTTAATGTGTTCAACTTTTTGGCGGGAGTTTTTAACACCAAACCACCCAAACAGTTTAGACGCCTAATCTAAAGTAAAGGTTTTAATACCTCTTCAACGTATTCAAATCTGTAGCTTCTCTGGAGGAAAAGTTATGAGTTGCTTTTGCTTAAATTAAAACTAGGTATAAATCAAACCGATTTTAATTCAGTAGTACAAGATGCATAGTGACAGTTACTTTTATTATACCTAAAAGTGCGTTATTTCATGAAATTGAAATCAAATTATATTTGAGGTTCACCCGCCGTGAAAATGAAATTTACAAAAGGCAATTTTTTTCTGTGTAAACAATATTTAGGTTTAGGTGTTTTTCTGTATTCCACTCTTCTTTCTTTTGCAGTATTTATAGCGGTATTTTCTGCTTTTTATCCGTGCTTGAGTGTCAGTGCTTTGCTCTTTTGCATCATGTTTTACTTCTTTACAATTCATCTTGCTCTCTAGAGTCAGAAAGTGCAGAAACTAGTCATAAGAGGGCCTTTAGGCCTTTAGGCGGTGGTCGTGGGTTTGAATCTAAGTAAAATCGGGCCACTCGTTGTTAACTGACTTCGCTATGTGTTTATACTCAGGCTCTTCCACATTCATCCTTCATATCAAATTCTGCATTTGCCAACAATGAAGTATCTTTCTAAGGCTTGTTAATCAAAGAGGCACTAAAGGCTCGAGGTGCCTAATGAAGACCTTTTGTCCATGGCTAAAAACGTTTAATTTGTTCTACAACTGGTTCAAGAAACGAGATTGGTGATGATGCAAATTAGTAACGAAAAAACATACACACGTCATTGAACTCTGCTTTAGCGACTAACGGAACCTCAAGTAAAGCGCTAATTATTAGAATGGAACTTGCTCGAAGGTGTGAATTAAACCTCTTGTCCAAGAGCCAATTATAACTAACCTCTGCTAGCTAGTCTTCCTGGCTCTAGAGAACGAGGTTGGTTGAAAAGTAGTAAAAAGTATAAAAGGAAAAGAGAGTGGAAACACCGATTCTTAAGTTTTTTTTTTTTGTTTTATTTATTTTTTTATTAGGAGAAGGAAAACCCCTGGGAGTGAAGCTGCTTAGCCTCTTCTCTCACAGGCACAAAACCGTCCTATATTTTCAGTCATTTAAAATGGATTGCACTTCCAGTGAGTGAGAACTCTTTTAAGGAAGTGCATAATTATCACATTTAACAAAAAAAAAACAATTGCTTAATTGCATAACTACCGGATGAAATATACGATACAGTACAGCTGTGGTGATTCGTTCTGAGGGTTACGGCTGGATCAGAGCCAACAAGGGCTCGCAAAGTGCCTTACTCTGTGCGTCTCGGTTGAACTTCGACAGCTGGCTCTAGCAGCTCGGGTTACTGGGCTCTAACGGTTTCGTTAACGTGTCACTGGAGATACAGACTGAGAAATGCTCGATGCGACTCCGACCACAATACCGGGATGACATTGGTGACAGGGTACAGTGTGACTATGGCGATTCGTCCTGAGGGTCACGACTGGGTAAAAAGCCAGCAGGGTTTAGTTGCGTGCGTCCCGGTTGAACTCCAACTGCTGACTGATGACTTCGGAGTACTGGGCTCTAGCGGGTTCGTAACCATACCCCTGCAGATACAGGCTGAGAGACCCCTGCCACGACTCCGACCACAAGACCGGGACGACATTGATGGCAGGATGCAGTATGACTTTGGTGATTCGTCCTGAGGGTCGCGACTGGGTCAGAGCCAGCAGGGGCTCTCATAGTGCCTTGTTGCGTGCGTCCCGGTCCACATTTGTGCAGCTGACGAGATAGTTCGTGGTATGGAGAGATACGCGTTCGTTATATGGATATGAGATCATTATATGGAGAGATAGCACTTGGTTGAATGTTACGATGGACGTATGGTGGTTTTAAAACAAATATCGACGAATCCGTGTTCGTATCAACGTTATAACGGCTTGCTTATAATTTTTTGTATTTTGCTCTGACTTCAACGCTGTAGGTAAGGTATTGAAACACTTCCTGCTAAAATATGAAACCGATCTCTTCGCCATTTCTGTATGTGTTCGCGTCATAAGCAGAACTGCAAGATTCCTTAGTGAATATACATGTGACGGACGTTCCAGATTTTGATTGTGATGCGCTTTTTGATTGTGTAGGTTATTGTGAAGCTGAAGCAAACATTGGAGCTCTCTCAAAGCAACTACTGGTAACACTGACCGAGGACTAATGTTGTACAAATCGGCAGTTGAGTACAACCTCGGTTTTTTAAGTATGGCTTTCAGACAGCAGCTTTGGACGGTTTGTAATGGTTTTAGTCGAGACTTCGTTGCAGCTCCCCAGATGGAGACTAGGTATTGTAGTCGAGATTGTATGAACGCGTGATACATAATTATCAATGCTTTGGATGGTAGAAATTTGGAAACCTACCATAGTATGCCGCACATTGAGGTAATATTCCGTTGCAACGAGTTCACATGATCACCCCATGTCAGCTTTGAATCTATTACCAAACCGAGATGTTTAAAGCTTTCAACTTTCTCTATCGTTGTCGATTTCACTACTAGATCACTATGCGGCATCATGGTACGGCGTGGCGAGTGCACTAGCATATATTTTGTCTTGGATAAGTTCAATGATAGCAAATTTTCGTTAAAGAAATCTTGGAGCTTAACCAAATCTTCTTGCATTCGACGAATTATATTATCTGCGCTCGGATCTTCGTACGATAACGAGGTATCATCAGCAAATAATCGGGGTTTTCCGTGTAGCTGAAGTCTAGGTAAATCATTCACATAGAGAAGGAATAACAGCGGCCCAAGATTGCTACCTTGTGGAACGCCAACAGTCAATGGACGCAGATTGCTATTTATCTCGTTTACGTTGACAAATTGACTTCTCCCAGAAAGGTAGTTGCGCATCAAGTCGTTTGGAATTCCTCTGACTCCATAATACTCTGCATAATAGCTTCTCCATAATAGCTTCTGCAGCAAAATCTCATGGTTGATAGTGTCGAATGCCTTCTTTAAGTCAAGATAGAGTACTCCTACCAGTTTCTTGGAATCTATTGCTGTATACATCTCGTCAACTAGCTCACTTGCTGCTGTTAGTGTACTGGAACCTGCCCTGAATCCATATTGGTGACTGTACAGGATCTTGTGATCGTTTAAGAAATTAAGCAGCCTAGTCGCAATCAGTTTCTCTAATATCTTACTCAAGACCGATAGTATAGATATTGGTCTGTAGTTGTTGACGTCAGTTTTGGATCCACTTTTATGAATAGGTGTTACACGTGCTACTTTCAAACAGCCCGGGAAAGTTCCCGCACTTATTGACTGGTTAAAAACATCCCTCATCAACACTGAGAAAGTCTGATGATGGTCCTTTATGAATTTTACTGATATGCCATCTGGTCCACAGCTTTTGTTCACGTCTAAGTTTTTGATTTCGATTACAACCTCTTGCTCTGTAGTGGGTCGTAGGAAAATCGAAGCATTGAGTGGTGTGAGTGTATCGTATTTATTGATTTCGCGACGACTGTTTATCGTTGAGGCAAGCTGGGGTTCAATGGTGCAAAAGAAATCGTTGAATGCATTCGCTGCCGGTTGTCCGCTAGTTAACCGTCCATTTACTGATAATTTTATTTCCGTTGAGCTATCGGTTCCTCTTCCCAGTATTTTGTTTAGGTTAGTCCAGTTCTGTTTATGGTTGTTTGAACGAAATAAATTCTCATAATACTCCTTTTTACATTTATCCTTGGCTTGTTGCACCATCCTGGAAATGTGCGTCAAGAGCTCTCTTGGTCCACTTTCTGAAGGTCGCCGCTTGCAGCTTGCCAGAGCATTTTCTTTAATTCGCAGAAGCTTCCAGAGGTCGAAATTCATCCACGGGCAGTGGCCCTTAATTCTCGCCTGTACAGTGACTTTCCTCGAGAATTTTTCTTTAAGGGAACAATATAAAGCTAGCACTTTGCACAATCGGTCATCGGCAGATTCGTCAGTAAGTTCTCGAACTGAATTCTCGAAAGCTTCATTGAGTTTCCTAGTATTAACAATGGTCTTCTCCAACGTGCGTTTTTGTATTGTTCTTACCAGACTAAACGTCGATAAGATCGGGTAGTGATCACTAATATCCATCAATATGGTTTCGTTAACCACGTTAAGCCGAACTGCATCGGAACAAACTACGTGATCCAGGATATTGTTGCTTGCTGGTCGGGTCGTATAGGAGTTCGTAGTTTCATAATTGTAACAACTGAGTAGACTACAATATTCAAGAGTACAAGGACAATTTTGCTGGTTCACCGGAACATTTACATCGCCTACAATCACACAGGAAGCGTCAATTCCTTGCGCTGTTAGTATTGTGTCCATCTTTGATAAAAACCGCCGAAAATCATAAGATGGCGGCCTATATACTGCATGAACATGTACAGGCAAAGTATCTGTACAAACCTTCAAGTAAACATGATGCAAACCATCATCATGTTCGATTTTCTGCACATTGAATTTAATAGCTTCTCGCACATATACGGCTAATCCACCGCCAGTCGAATCAGAACGACAGGAAAATAAACTATGGAATCCACGAATGCTATAGAGACTCGTGCGGTCTGCTTTCAACCACGTTTCACCGATCACAACGATGTCTATATTTCCAGTGTACATGGAAAGAATATCCTTTATTCTATCAAATTTTTGCAAGCAATTTATTCCTCTAATATTTATTTGCAAAATTCTTAGCTTATTATTATTAGAATGGTTGTTTACATTTTTATTTAGATCAGCAATAGTATGGTAAAAATAATTATTATTTGTATCAGGCATATTTTATGAATAGAACAGTAACGGCATGGACAACCAATTTTAAAAATATTACATTTGTATGCGCTTCGATGCTGGTTCCAGATTAGAAGATGTAGTTGCAGACATTAGGCTGGATGTGGAGTTTAGTGTTCTCTTTGTTGACGATTTTTTTATATCATCTACCTGCTTCTTACTGCCAATCTCCTCAATCTTTGCACCATCTTGTCGTCTTATCAGTATCTTTCCGTTCCTGCCCGGCCAAACGTACTTGAAACCCATTGACGACTGCAAATCCTTCGCCTCTCGGTATAATTAAGTACGGACAAAAAGCAGTCAGCTTAGTCTATAGCGATACTGTAAAAAGAACGAAGTGCGGAATACAGAAAAAAACTGGGCGTGTTCACAGCAGATCAAAATGCAGTCCACATGATGTCCACATACAAAAAAGAGGCTCTATTACGGTCTTAAGCTAATGTCAATCATTTTAATAGCTCCTACTTATTTGTTGTCAGTCGTATCAAACAAATATGGTTACATGGCTGAGAACTTCACAGGCTGGTGGAACTTTTGGCTGAAATGTAATCGATGATACATTCCTAAGCAACATTGAAGGTTTAATTACACCCTTATGATGGTTTTCATGACCAAAATTGGTCATAAATGCCGTTGTAAGAGTGCAATAAAACTAAAATTGTTACTTGGGTTGTCTACACTTCCTCCTAAAAAATTGCCGAACATTTTATTAACATAAATTATCGCATTACAAAGAAGTTGCAAATGGGATCCGAAACAAGAAAAAAGAAGTTCTCAAACATCTGAAAACTATGCAGTAATCTAGTTCCAAATTAATCAAATGCTAAATTTGAGGAAACCAATAGTTTTTTCAACCAATTTGTGCGGCTTATTTAAGAACTTTGTTTGATTGAATTTGATTGTTACCTAAACCATTTTTCGACAGCACCTTACAACAATCATTCTTGGCAACAGGTCAGTAATAATGTAAAGACACCAGTAACGAACTAATTACTTCCTTCTGACCGGGTTTGATACGAACCACAGCGCACCAATTAGTCATATGTGTACTTTCTTATGTTGGAAATCCGTGCCAAGTAGCCACCAGCAAGGATTATCTGGCGTCGTTCCGTGCCCTGAAATCGCCACATGTGTCAATATTGATCTTTTTCATATCTGAACTGCCAACTACCAGCACGTTCAAGAAGCAAACTGAACCAGAGCGTAAAAATTCCATTTACCATTTCCATTTAACGCCTCGTTCCTGGCAATCAATTTGTAGCAACGGTGTGAACGAGGTCAATATAATTTTTCCGTCTTTTACAGTGTTTCTTTACGCTTACTGCCAATGAATAATGCAGAGCAATTTTTCCGCCACAATGATCACAACAACTACAACAACAACAACCTCAGCAGTAAAAATGGGCAAAACTCAGTGCACCAGAGTATCTACAGCACAATCGATACTGAGCTTCCCGGTAGGTAAGTACATCGTATCGACAGGATTCGGTGGCAGCTCGCGTGCCCGGCTCGACTCGACGTCGGCTCAGGTATCGGTGCTTAATCAAGAGAATGCTCAAACCGAAACGGGAAAAAACCATCAGCCCGGAAAGATGAGATCCAATCATGCCTGACACCTTGCGCTGTTTAGCTAAATTGAAAATATAGATGTCCCATTTAAGTTTCCGGCTCAGAGAATAGAGATTGATTGATATGGGAAAGATCCCCTTTCAGAGTATCCACTTTGCTTCGGAAATCACAAAAAAGTGGTTGTACGACATATGTTTTATTTTGTATTTTGCTGTCAAATTGCTTTCGACATTGAGGCTGCATTTATTTTTCAGGAATTTAAAACTTCTACAATAGCAAAAATAGATATTTTTACCAATTTTTTATTCTAACAAACATACCGCACATAAAAAGGTCATAAAAACTATTTTATATACCAACACCTTAACTGTTGTTTCCACTACCGGGTCAATTAATCATCACAATTTTATTTTAAATTCCATTCTTGACTCTTCCGGTTGACAAATTACCACAATTGCCACTTTTCTGTTTTCAACCGGACAGATCCTGTGGCGTTAACGAATACAATTCGCGCATTCATAGTTTGAAGGTTGCAGCCGCCCCACCGCACTGTAACGTTGCATCGTGGCATGCTCCACAGCTGAACACTAAAACAGGGGTCATTTTTTGCGAATTTTAAATTTAACCGCTTCTCCGGTGCACTTACAAGCTGCTGCCAGCTGCGAGCAAAGCCCAAAACCGCCCCGACCCGATGCAATCCCCCTTTTGCGGTGGTGGTGATGCGGCGGTTGTTGGTGTAGTCACTTTGCCCGGAGCTATTCTGCAGCCCAACTTGTCAACCCGTCGGTGACAAGGATTTATTCCACTCGGTTTCCGGTGTAAACGCTGCATTGCATTATTCGGTCGGAGCGACACGAACCGTGACGATGGAGCGATTGTTTGTATCCTTGCATAATAATCAGCAGGGAAGATTAATGGAAAATGTGCCATGCGGGTTGGGGAGGGGGGTGTTCATCAGACCCCGGGTAGCAAGGTATGGTCATGACCTTGATTGCCTATTGTGATTCGATCGGATGCGCCTCCAGCAATTGTATGTACTACATACATTAAATGGAAAACGAAAATGGTTTTGTTCTTCGATGGTGTCAACAGCACAAATCAAAGGGTAAATAAACAAATTCCTATCAGATTACAGCGTAAACAGCTGCACTTTTTGTGTTGCGTATGAATATTTTATGATTAAGTTGTGTTCAATTTAAATGTGGAAAAAACAATAAATATGCATTCCGCACATGACTTCACCTTTTACAGGCTACTATTACAAATAATATTGTAAAACATAAGTAGCTTTTGATAAATTGAAATAATAGGTTTAATAAATTAGTGGAATATCAAATCAAATTTATGTTATGCATATTATAATGGAGAAATTAGCAAGCTGTCAATCACATTTCAAAATAGAAAAAATCTCAAACTCTTGAGACATAATTAAAACAAAAACTCCATTAATTCAAATATACAGGTATGAAAGCGTTGCTTTCGGTGCCAAAGTGCAAAGAAAGTAAATTGTTCATAAATTTTGTCGTTTTCTTCATTAGATTTGGTTTGGAAAACAGTGCTCTGAAAACAAAATTCAAGAGTAAATGTGTAACATTTCGCATTTGTTAAAAAGCCGTGTCAAATCAATGCTATCGATAAAAAAAATTGCAATGGTAAAAGCTATTAAATTAAAGTAACATCGAAGCTTCGATGTTGTATTTTAAAGCTAGTCGTAGTTACTTATTTGCTGAAACAGACTGTTTAAATCAAATATTACGTAGCACTGGTCATGAAAATAGTTACGTCTACTAAGCAAGGGACATGGAGTTAGTCGAACAAGCACTAGTCAAGTTCCAAAAGCGCAATGAAGCACATAAGTTTGGTTTACATTAAAAAAAACTGTACAAATATGTAACCCAAAACCACTCTCCTGTATTTGCTTTTCTATTGTATTGTTTGCTGCTGCTAAACGATTGCCAGGGGCATCTCCTTTTGTGAACCAATTGAACGATTTGATTAATAAAGTCAGTGGAGTGTGTTATCTACAAACTACAGTGCTGTGAGCTGGTTAACTATACACTGCCATGGCACTGCAGTTGTTTTTATGTTCCTCCTGCAGCTATCGTTCAGTTGCACTCTCCAGCTAACTACAACAGCTCCTGTCAGGAGTGAAACAAAACCAACAGACAAACCAACTGCAGCAGCAGCAGCTCGGAAGATCTGGACACAGATAGAAATACAAAGCTTCCCCCGGAAGCGCAGAAGCGCGTAACAAAAAAAAACACATTTTGTACAAACAAACAAACGACCTATCAACTTTAAATATTTAAATAAGGGCTTTTGTACCGGCAAAGCACCACTAATGCTGTATCAAAATAGAAACAATCCGGTTTCCCGTAACGAGTGCAAATTCGCTTCTACTTCTCTGGTATGCAGCACACCGCCCGCCGCCGCCAACCAGTGCACCACCACCCGAGTGCAGTGCTGCTTAACGCGAGGCAACAAAGCAGACAAATATCCACGATTCCATTGCTCCCCGGTGCAACATGTAAGCTGGGATGAAAAGAGATTGGCAGGATGCCTGCTATCGCGCAAGCACTGCGTCGCGTTCGGAAGAATCGCAGCAGCGCAGCGCTGTAATTTCCAATGTTTCTTCTGGGACCAGGGACAATTGGTTTTTCGTTGATGGAAAGCTAGCAGGGAGTTGGAAATGGTGGCATATATTTTACGTATCATTTATTCATCAACGATCCCTGTTTTCGAACTGTTCAGCCTCCAAAGCTCTGCAGGTATGCAGAACGGATGTTTTTCAAAAGTCTAATTATGGAGCTATTGTGTAGGAAAACTATGAGGAATGACAACGTTGGTCGATTGGAGGCCATCCGTTGTTTAAAACAGAATTTATCAAATTTGCTCTGCGTCACAGCGAGCTGGATGGTATTTTGCATTAATCCATGTTTTATTTTACCTCTTTTTTGACGTAAAATTACGCAACGGTGGTAAAGGTGTAAAATCAAAATATATAAAGTGGAAAAGTAGTCAAGTTTTTAAATGCTTATAACTTATTTATTTCTTAACCTTCCGTTACTCGCGCCAATTTTTGTAACACGGATACTCGCGCGTTGTTTTTTGTACAACACTCTTTATCTCGGAATATCTCGGAATCCTGGCTATATAGAAAGTTACTGTCTTCAGCTGTATTGTAAATGAACTCATCATAATTTTAGTTTTCGCTGCCCGGGGCCCGGTCCGGCTTAGGCTTAACTCGACTGAGTCAACCGCCGAAAAACTAGTGACTCAGCTGTCAGCGAATGATGGCACAGAACCGCTATGCCATCCGTTTTCCCTGCACTCGGCACTCGATAATGACTGAGTTGACTCGAGTTTTCTGTCATGACTTAGGGCACGGGAGGGTATTTTCGGCCCATTAAGCGTTTGCATCTATTTTTTCGGCATATGGCCTAATTCTAGTGAAAGACCAGGTGGGTTTGACGTTCTTTTAATAAAAAATAGACGATATAACATATTAAAGTTGTATGGCGGCAAAGTATTTTTATTGGCGAAAAAAAGGCAAATAGGCTAAATTTAGTAGCATGCTGAAAATACCCTCCCGTACCCTACATAATGTTCTTGTTCTTGCCCTATATTCTAGAATATACGAGTGCCACAGTATCCAATTGCGTGAAAAATGATTAATTTTTGAGGGTAGTGTCCTTGGAGCAGTTTATACAGCGCATCTTTTTACACTGCTAGGGTATCCGTGAATCCATCTGTTACTTATTAGCAGTAGAACCGATGGGATGGCCCTTTCCGTATTAAGAATTGCTCTCCACTGTGCTCGGTTCTGGGCTACGCGTCGCCAATTCATTGAGCATCTCGAATCCGCAAGTCGGTTTTAACCTGGTCGAGCCATTTAGTATGTTGGGCTCCCATATTCCGGATGCCTGTGGGGTTCTTGAAGAGAACGGATTTCGCTGCACAGTTGTCCGGCATCGTTATGACGTGGCCGGCCCCCGTAGTCTCTCAACACTCGCCAGGTATACGACGGGAATCTCTCCAAGCAGTGCCTGTAGCTTGTGGATTCATGCGCCGCCGCCTTCCGTTTGTACTCCACCAAAAATAGTCCGCAACACTTTCCGTTCAAATACGGCAAGTGCACGGATGTCTTCTGTAAGTAGAGTTACAGTCTCAACTCCGTAGGGGACTACCGGTCTGATTAGTGTTTCGTACATTGTCAGCATTGTTGCTTATGCTCCTTGACAGAATCGTTTTACGGAGGCTCGACTTCCAGCTTGAATGCGTCGTCGAATCTACTTAGCAGTATTATTGTTGGCGGTGACCAGAGAGAATGACTGTCCGTTGGAAGTAACCGTTGTTTTCTCTGGAACTTCCTCCAACCATATATTTGGTTTTCGACGCATTGATTCGTAAACCAAGCCTCCTAGCCTCCGTTTTTGGTCTGACGTAGATTGCCTCCGCCGTTTCAAAGTCTCTAGTAACGATGTCGAAGTCGTCTGCGAAGGCTAGTAGTTGGCTACTGTTGCTGAGTATCGTTCCTCTCAACTCCACTCGCCGGATCACACCAGGAATAGCGATGATGTACAGCATACAAGACAGTCCATCCGCTTGCCGCTACTCTATGCGTGATTCGAAAGAATTCGAGAGTCTCCGAAACACGCAAGTACCTCGCTCCAGGGTAGCTTTGATCAGCCGCGTCAGTTTATCCGAAAAATCATGTTCGTGCATTATTTGCCATAGCTGTTCGCACTCGACTGTATCATATGATGCTCTGAAAACTACAAAAATACGATGTGTGGGCACGTTGTACTCTCGGCATTTCTGAAGACTTTGTCAGGGACGAATTCTCTACGAATTCTTTTAATATTGGGGATAGACGATGTAACCAAGTCTGGGAGTTCACTTTGTAAGCGACGTTGATCAGCGGTGCCGCGGTAATTAGGGTAGCCCAGGGTACTATACACCGTTTAAGAAAATCGTGGTTTTCCTTGTTAAAGCTTCAAATCAATCTTATATATTGCGCATAATCTCATGAAAATTTCTGTAGCTATCATGCTGAAAAGTTTTATGGAAAAGCATGCAAAGCGATTTTTGATACTGAGGCCCCTCTTGAGGACTGTTGGAATGCCGTGAAAACAGCCATTAACAGCGTAGCGGAGAACGTCCTAGGCCGTGTGGCACCGAATCGACGTAACGAATGGTTTGACGAGGAATGTCAGCAGATATTGGCTGAGAAGAACGCAGCGCGGGTACAAATGCTGAGTAGAGCCACCCGTCAGAATGTGGAGCGATACAAACAGAAGCGGAGGCAGCAAACCCGACTCTTCAAGGAGAAGAAGCGCCACCAAGCGGAGAAGGAGTGCGAAAAACTCGAACAGCTGTACCGCTTTCACGACACACGGAAGTTCTATCGGAGACTCAACGGATTTCGCAAAGGATTTGTGCCGCGGGCCGAAATGTGCAGAGATAAAGATGGAGGTATCTTGACTGACGACCGTGCGGTGATCGAAAGGTGGAAGCAGTACTACGATGTACACCTGAATGGCGTGCAGGCGGAAGACCATGATAGCGGAGGAAGTGACCACATTGGTGTAGTAAGCAACGAAGATGTGCCATCCCCATCGATAAGGGAAGTTAAAGAAGCCATCCAGCGGCTGAAGAACAACAAAGCAGCGGGAAAGGATGGCATTGGAGCGGACTTATTAAAATGGGCCCGGACAAGTTGGCCGGCTGTCTGCATCAACTGATTGTCAAGATTTGGGATACGGAACGACTACCGGAGGAGTGGAAAGACGGGGTTATCTGCCCTATCTACAAGAAAGGTGATAAACTGGATTGTGAGAACTACCGAGCAATCACTATCCTGAATGCCGCCTACAAAGTGCTGTCCCAAGTCATCTTTCATCGACTATCGCCAATAGCCAATAGATTTGTGGGAAGTTACCAGGCCGGCTTCATGGAGGGTCGGTCTACAACAGACCAAATCTTCACCCTGCGGCAGAAGAAGTGCCGCGAATTTCGAGTCCCCACCACCTGTTCATCGATTTCAAAGCCGCATATGATAGCGTAAGCCGACAAGAGCTATGGAAAATTTTGGACGGAAACGGCTTTCCGGGTAAGCTTACTAGACTTATCATGGCTACGGTGGATGGGATTCAGTGCTGTGTGAGAGTCTCAGGTGGATTGTCGGACCAATTCGAATCTTGCAGGGGACTTCGACAAAAAGATGGTCTTTCCTGCCTGCAATTCAACATTGCGCTTGAAGGTGTTATAAGACGAGCGGCGATAGAAATGCGGGGCACGATTTTCAATAAATCCAGTCAATTTATCTGCTTTGCTGACGACGTGGATGCTGTCGGCAGAACATTTGAGGCGGTGGAAGATCAGTATACCAGACTAAAACGCGAAGCAGAGAAGATTGGACTGAAGATAAATACGTCTAAAACAAAATATATGCTGGCGGGTGGGACCGAGTGCGACAGGGCCCGCTTGGGCAATACCGTGGTAATCGACGGGGATGAGTTCGAGGTAGTCGACGAGTTCGTATACCTTGGCTCACTGATAACAGAGGACAACAATACTAGCCGTGAGATTAAAAGACGTATTATCAGTGGAAGTCGGGCCTACTATGGACACCACAAACACTTGCGGTCGAACAATTTGAGCCCCCGTACAAAGTGCACACTGTACAAAACGCTAATTAAACCGGTTGTCCTCTATGGGCACGAAACGTGGACACTGCTAGAAGAGGACCTACGAGCACTCGGAGTTTTCGAACGGCGGGTGCTAAGAACCATCTTTGGCGGAGTGCAAGAGGATGGCGTATGGAGGCGAAGAATGAACCACGAGCTCGCGCGTCTGTACGGCGAACCAAGTATTCAGAAAGTGGTTAAAGCTGGACGGATACGTTGGGCAGGACATGTTGCTAGAATGCCGGTCAACTATCCTGCAAAAAGGGTTTTCGCATCAAATCCGATAGGAACAAGAAGAAGAGGGGCACAGCGAGCGATGTGGTAAGACCAGGTGGAGCGAGATCTGGCGAGCACTAGGTGCCTGCGAAACTGGAGATCAGTTGCCATGGACCGAAACAGATGGAGAAATTATACTGCACAGGCCTTGTCGTAAGACGTTAGGCCAATTAAGTAAGTAAGTAAGTAAGCTAAAGTCTGAAAATGCAACTAGGCGGGGCAAAATGCGCCCATGCATGTTTTGCATCAATTAATGGGAATATATTCAATGAATTCAATAACTGAGTAATTCTCGCTGAAACGGGGCCACTACTGACACGAGGTCTTCGAATATTGGAACTTTTGCACTAAATTGGTTGAAAAAGGTTAAAAACTGAGAATTACCTTAAATACCTCGAAACAGTGGACCCCTCGTTCGCCAAGGGGCCTAACAGTTTCAAAAAATGTTGAAATTTTTTGGCGGCCATCTTGGATTTTATAAAAAAATCAGAGGGGTTGTGTACAAGACACGACCGCATATATAGGTGACGCAGGACTACGTAAGTCTCTTTGTAGTGATAGTGGCATGTATTCATGCTTGTAATCATTCGATTCTTCATGTATACATGCTATATGCAACATATATACATGCTACATGCGTTGTATGTAACATTTATCAAAGTAGTAACATTGCATACGTTCAATTTTCAAAAGATTGTGCATTTGAAAACAATTTAACAAAATCAAGAACACAGACTATTGCTTTCCTGCTACCTTACTGAAATTAAAGATTGTTTTTATTACCCATGGTTCCCCACGTTGAAGGGATTTTACCAATTCAATCCTATTTTATCAACAGCACATCTTTTCACTACACTTCTAATGAAATGGCAAGCATGCGTATTCATACAGAGTCGTATTATAACCGTACACTACAGCTGCAGCACATTTTTCCAACACAGATATCAAATTCGCCGAGGTTTAATCGTCTCGCCGTAAAGAATTTGCGATCTGTTGGGACAACGAACTTGTGACATTTTTTCTGGCACACTTCCCTAACACAGACATCAAATTGGACTAGGTTTAATCGCGTTCGCAAGAAATCTGTTGGCACGAGGGGGTTTTGTCACTCTTTCTGGCGTACTTCCCAAGCAAGGACATCAAAATGGTCTAGGTTTAACTGAGATGGTAAGAGATCTTGTTGAAATGAGGAAACTTTGTCACTTGTTTTGGCTTACTTCCCAAGCACAGATATCAAATTGGTATAGGTTTAGATCATCGTAAAGAATCGTCCAACCAATCACGAAGCGAGAATTCTGGTAAAACATAGGTTCATTATTTTCAATTTTTAAATAGTTCAACATCAAGAATCCATACTTTTCTTCATTTGGGTCAATTCTTAGAAGATTTTCCGATCGATTGGTGTAAGAATATTGAAAATCGATCGGAAAACCGCTGAGCTATTAGTGCTCAAAATCTTTCATTTTTCGTGACGCTCGCATTTTTCGATTTTTTGGAATGACATCCTATCTCAAAACTTGCCGTAAGACGTAGTCCTACGTCAAAAATCGCCGTTTTCACCATGTGCCCCCCAACCGATTTTCGTTTCAAGACCACCATTGCTGAAAGCTGAGAAAAAATGCTACAAAAACATCGATAAAATTAAGTGTCCAATTGCATTAACTTAATAAAACAACCAGTTATCTGTAGCAAGGTTCACAATCTTCATATAATTAGGCTTATACGAATTTGAAGAAAAGTTTATGTCCGGGTCTCAAAATTGTTGAAGGGGGGGGGGGGGGGGCAAGAAAAAAAGTAATAACATAAAACCTTCAATAACTAAACAAAAGAGAAGAAACCAGTATTTATTCTTCCATATTATTAAAATTTAATACCAAAATTTTGTACAGTACTTAAATTTTAGTTTAAACCAAATCAAACTTCAAAATTTTTCGACCCAAGCACCTAAAGTAAGCTTCCTGGTAGAGATGAACTAATTTGATAATAGTGGAGTGCCACAGGATCACCATTGGGAGCCACAAACGTATACTTCATTCAACTTTTGCTTTGAACTTACGTATCAGTCGGTTAGTTACCTTGTTTTTTTTAATAATCCAAATCCATGTCACTTACTAGTTCAGAACTCGGTAACCCCGAAATAGTATCATAACCCAGCTAGCATTTTCATATGTATAAAAAAGGTAAAAATCAGCATTACGTACAGATATACATGCTAAATAAATCGTATTTCATGCGCAAAATTAGCATATCCGTACTATTCTGGAGGCGATATACGTGATTACGAATAATTTTGAGCGTTACGACTATATAAGTATTTATATACGATAATATCCGATTAAGCGCGATTAACTACTCTACGATTTTGTGCTGAAAATCGTATGTGTGTCAGTCATTATCATTATATACGACAAAAAATCAACTTGATCCCACTTTATCCAGTTTTAGTTACGATTTCGAGTTTGTTAGGAGATATTTACGATAGTTTTCGTACATTGATATACGAGTTGGTGCTAGCTGGGAATCTAATCATAGTGTGAAAATGACAGTTTAGGCCCTACAACTTTTTTACTTGGAAAGAATATGCATGTTTTAAGAAAATATATCTCTGAAACTATTCACGTTTGAAACCGCTTGTTTCTTGGTCAACCTTTTAGTCATGAATATTACTCAGCCGATGCTTGTTCTCCAACAATAACGTGTTTACCTTTGTATATTGAGGATGCAAACCGTTTCGAAAATTTCATGTTTCGAACAGCTCAGTGACATCCTTTCTGCAAGCATCCAATGTATGATGAAAAAACTGTATCTTTGAGTTTCACGTTCTCAACAATCAAAATTAGGGTATGTACTTGGACACTACTGAATAAAATAACCAATTTGGAGCCCCGAAAGCTAATATTCCGGAGAATCCAATTTGTCGTATTTCTATTTTTATTTTATCTAATACCTATGACCGGAAAAAATATTCCCACTGCAATTCGGAATATCTCCGTTAAAAGTGGTACCGAATTTCACTCATATATTGTTTGATTGATTTTTACCTTAGTCTAATTTGGTTCTTTTAAGACAAGTTGAATTAAAATGGAACGAAATTTAAAGCAAATGCCGCTAAAAGTCTGATTGCAAGCACCCCGATTTTCGACGTGGGGAGCATGAAGGTTAAGCAAAATAGTCGCCTGTGACTTGCAGCAGAAACCAGAAAGCTTAGTTGGTGAAAGAAAGTTGGTCAAGACTAACAGGATAATTGCTTTAACTTTGCACATATTGAATAATTTAGAGATCTAAACTCGTTGAACTGTAAAATATCTGCTTATCACTAAGGAATGCAACATAATAATATAACACTTTATTTTTTTGCCCCTTCACATTTCTAAAATTTTTGAAAGGGGGGGGGGGGGCGACATAAACTTTTTTTCAGATTTGTATAGACCTTATTGTGATATTTCCAAAATTTGCTATGAAACAAACTACAAACGACACGATTTTGCAAAGCGAAGAGATGGGCTTATAAACGTAGTGCAAAAAATTGGCGGCCATTTTGTATTTGGCCGCCAAAAAAATTTTTGCTCCATTTGAAAGCCCTGCTCTTCTTCTTTACAGAATCGGACCATTTGTTAGTTGTTAATAAATCCTTCGCAACACTCTTAATGGTGCGTTTAGATTGATCTGGCGAAGAATGTCGGGGCAATCGATGTTAGAAGTCAGGATATCGGAAAGTATCATGGCGCGCGCTGTTTCTTGGCGTAATTCGAGGGTATCTATTCGAATGAGCTGGCAGCGATCCTCGTATCGTGTATTCCTCATGGGCTGTCTCCAAGGTAGCATTCGAAGCGCGTAGCGTACGAATCGGCGCTGGATGCTTTCGATGCGTTGAATGGCATTGTTGTAGTGAGGAATCCATATAGCAAAGCAATATTCTAATGAATACCGAACAAGCGACCGGTAAAGCGTTACTAAGTATTCGATACTGCGGAAATCACGAGTCATTCGCATAATTAAGCCTAACTGCCAAGAGGCTTTGACAACAATGAGCTATATATGCTGCTTGAAGGTTAGTTTAACATCTAATAACACACCGAGATCTTTGACATGGTCGACTCGTTGAATTGAAATTCCGTTGAGATTATAGTCGAAACGTAACGGCTGATATTTGCTCGTAAACGTAATCATAGAGCACTTAATTGGGTTGAGCAGCATACGATTGACCTCGCACCAGTTAGCAAACATATCAAGTTGTTGTTGAAGAACTAGCGCGTCGGTAGTGCTATGGATCTTAGTGAATAGCTTCAAATCATCCGCAAAGGCTAGTCTTGGATATTTTAGTGAGCGGATTATGTCATTGAAATACAGAACAAACACTAGTGAACCCAGATGACTGCCTTGCGCAATCCCGGAAGTAGCGGGGAACGAATCGGAGATCTCGTCACCAATTTTTACGCTCAAGGTTCGTCCAGTAAAGTAAGAATCTAGCCAGCTTAACAGATTGTCACAAAAACCGTACCGATCCAATTTAGCGACTTCAATGCGGTGATTGACCTTGTCGAAGGCACCGGTTAATTGTGATCAATGCGGTTAAAACTCAGGTTATCCTCTTCCCGCACTCAACGTCACCGAGGCTTGTTCCGGCTGAAAACATAAGAGACCGGTTTGGCGATGCTGTCATCCAGTGGTCCGATGAGATCGATTACCTCGAACTCGAACGCTAGACAAGCAGCTGAACTTCAGGTCTCATCTAAAATTAAAAAAATAAAATTAGGTTTCGTATTCTACTAAGACGCTCCAAAAACTTCAGTCAGTTCAGGTCTCATGTCACAAAATTATCAACAAATGTAGCATACTCATCCGGTCGTTGTACCCGATGGTACGCAGAACATCCAAACTGATCCTGACGAATCAGCTGGCAGTGTTCAAACTAATCAGCTACCCAGCGATAGAGTAGTCCCGGTCTGCTCGGGCTGTGCTCGGTCACACAGACTGAGACTTCAGCGCGTACAGAACAAACGCTTGAAGATGATCTTGAACTGACGAACGATAACTAGGGAAGTGCATGAGCTCGCTGCCCTGGATATCCGAGAAACTAAGTTTAATAGATATAAACTATGGGGCATGATGGCCGGTTTATACATCGTTTCCCTGCCGATATGGATGTTCATGGCCCTGATGACGAGCTAGATGTTTCTTGGAACAGCTGTCGAACGTTGTATGCAGCTGCTCATAACGTTAACATGCTTCCTTTTCGTCCTCGGGACTACCAACGTGTGCACATTTATGGTGGTATAGTTTCAGAAACGGCCTTTTATCTTCAATATACTAATCCTTTCGTTGATTGCCTTAGAGTTGAATTTTTTTGATTTTTCGTAGTAGAAAGGTTTAGATAGGTTATCTTACTAGAGCCACGCTATCAAGTCACGTTATGGGGCTGCCATCTTAGCTGTAGTGTCAAGACAACACATTTCGCTATTCAGCCACCCGCTCCGAATCAGTAAGACGCTGTCATGAGCCGCTCCTAACCAGGGTTACCACATGCACAGATTATTCTGTGTTTAACAGATATTTGAAAGAAATCGCCTGTACAGAATCTGTATGCATAGAATACAGATTTTCGCCAAATTACACAGATTTAACAGATTTTTGAGCTTTTACATGAGAGTGAAAGAGACGGAAATAGTCAGCAAAATGACTCTCTATCTCTTTCACTCACATTGTTTTGCATTGGACAGATTTTTGCACAGATATTTTTCCTCGCCGTACAGATTATCAGATTTTTCCGACAAAAAACACAGAATTATATGTGGCATCCCTGCTCCTAACCTAGAGTGTAACAGCGCGCTTGGTCGAGGAATCGTCAAGAAACCAAGAACCATCCCTGACAGACGGCCAAGACTGACAAGGCTACACCTCGTTGTTCACTCAGCATTCGCAATTATTTCTATTTTTTTCAAATTTTTTTCAAAAGTATTAAAAATGGTATATTTTTGATACATTGATTTTAAGCTTTATTTTCAATTTTCCAAAAACTGGAATTTTTTTCGGTCTGCATTTTTTTGTGTTTATCCTACAACTCTTTTCTAGATATAAGGTTGGAGCAATCGATAGTTTTCGAGATACGATTTTTCCAACATAACACATATGGAAATAAATACGGCCTTTTTAAAAATGAGTTTTTAAAATTCAAATCAAAATGGTAATAAAAATATGTGGAAATCAGAAAGCTTTCATGTTTTTTTCATTTAACTGTTTTACATGGAATTGCTCTTTTGTAATATTCTAGTAATTGTTAACTTGTTTTAATAAACCGGTAAAAATGTTCGTCGAATGTTTTCGCCAAATAACACTAATTAAATTGAGTTGGCATTATGATTGGTTGAAGCTTGCTTGATATTGTAATAATACTTTTCATAAGCACGTACGACGAAAGGTCAAGATCAATTCTCCGTGAATAGTAATAAACTACTCAATGTTCATGATCCACAGCATTCATTTCATTTCGCTCAAAATCAGACATTCAATGTTTGACCACAGACAACAGACATCCAAGCAAAAGGCCGGTTCTTAGATAAAACGTATGTCAAATTGGTTGGGAGAATATACAGTTGATGTAGCTAAAGCTGCATAAAATTCTACTATAAATAATGTTTATAGTCCATATATACTAGCCCCAGAGACAGCTGTTGTCAGTGTGCAAATCATTTAATATAGAAGAATCATACAGTTGGGAAACTATAATGGCGGTGATGCTAGTATACTAGATGATTTTAATTTGAAATTTAATCCAAGAAATCTTTAAAAAATGTTCCTGAATGGATGTCTGTACTCTGTGGTGCCGCGACACACATGACATAACAAGAGTAGTATGCAATTTTACGAATATTCCGGTAGTTAAAAGTAAGAATAATTCTCAACCAATTTGTTTACAGTTTGTACTTGGGCCATTTTCACTCTTAAATTACTTTGATAAGTACAACAAGCTCTAATTTTTAAAGAGATATTTTTTTTAAATTTCATGTTTCTATACATCAGCAAAAGCATATTCAATATGTGTTTGATTCAAGTAACCCATTAAATTGGAAAACTGTTTCTGAAAATTCTATATTTACGGTGTTCTATGTAATCGTATCAAACAGAAGTACTTACGAGTAGTCATGTTTGGCATAGCAATTGCCCACGAATCGACACTGCAAAGCATTGCATTGGTACGGCTTCACAGAGTCCACTTCATAGGTTATGTTAAAACCATACACATCTAACAACCGATCCAGTGCCCTTAGATGCGTTCCGTACAGATTATCCATGGTGAACCTAATCTCCAAATAAGGACTGTTAAACTTGATCCACGGTACATTGGTCACATCATCTTCACTCAGCACGAACACGTTTCGGCTCGGTACTTTGTAGTCCTCACTATAGTACATGTACTCGGTAAACCGCAACCCACTAAGAACGTACTGCTGCGTAAGATAAACCACAATCGAAACGTTCGGTCCGACCACTGCCGAAGCGTCGATGATCCAGGTACAGCTGATCGGAACTGGGAACCGTTCCGGAAAGTTAGGCGTTTGGATCGTTCCATGACTGGCGGTCAGAGTTCCCCCACACAAATGCGTCGAGGCTGACAGTATTGGCTGATCTTCCATGCTGTTTACATCACTGGCCCTTGTGGCCACCGCGCTCAGGGCAACGAGAATCACCACCAGCGAAAACAGAGCTGGTTGTTGATGCCAGGACAAACCGCTTGTCATCGACAGCTTTCCGGATGCGGCCGGCGGTCGATCCGAGCTCAACATAATCCAACCAACAGACAAGTGCTACCTGCATGCGGAGTATCAATTTGACACCGCACGTTTCACCGTCGACAGGCGGCGGCGACGACGACGGGAGCGGTAATGGCTTCGGTTGTCTCTGCAATCGGAATGGCCACTCGACGGTGTTGCTCCATTGAAGTTGATTTCATTTGATAGGGTTGTCGATATTTTCAATCAGTGCCTTGGGGAGGCTTTCGAAAAACACGCCACACTGTTGTTAACCTATTTGTTATGACTGCAGCAGGTCGATGCGGAACAAAGCAGGGATGTCTGTGCTGTCGGCCCGTTTCATGGGAGGTGGGCTCTGTGGTGTGGCGGGTTAATTTATTTCCGTGTTTATGGATGATTTAATGACAGCATCGTTAATCATGGGGTGGGGTGCTGAACCTGCAATAAAGGAAGCAGAAAAAGAGAGCAAACTGTAGAGTCGTAATTTAACATGAACCGTTAGAACTAATATTCCTGCGCAGTGAATAATGATGGCTGAACTGCTGGGGTTTGATCCGGGCAGGTTACAAATTGAGAGCAATTTAAATTCCGAAGGTAGCACTAGCCGGTAGTGCCAGTTGCTCTGCAAACGAGCAGTTATTTGATAGAATTTTAATTCGCAATGAATGCTGTGTAAAGTACCAATAAATTTGCGGTCGAATCAATTACACGAAATTTGTTTGTTGTTTCAAGTGAAATGAATATCGTGTCCGGTAATTCAATTTAGAACTGAATGACGGTCAATAATTACGGAGCTCTGGTTAAATGTTTGTGACCTTTAATGGAATCTTTACACATTCGGGGCAGGGGCTATAAAATTTAATTTGATGAAAAAAGCGTCTCTCACGTCAGTTCTATAGATAGGTGAAAATGACTTTAGATTGCGAAATTAATAAATTCAATAACGGTTAAATATCTCCTTTTTTCAATTTGAAACAAATATTAAACATTAAAGTTCGATCCGCTTTTGGAACGAAAGGATTTTGTTTTCCAAAAAAAACACATTTAGTCTCTCATCGATTTTCAACCGAAACGTATATCCTTTGTTGGTTGAAATAGCTACAGACTACACTATAAGCTCATTATTCATTCACCAAGGATACAATGATTTCAGATAAAGAAGCTGTCTACGTACCTGGCTGAATTGGGTAGATGAGAGTTTACTCCATTCGAAAAAAAAGAAAACCTAAGCTCCTAAAGGTCTAATGCCCGAGTGAAAGTATTATGACAATAACAACTGACACCACTTTATGAATAATTAATACACGAGTAAATTGTTCCGGCCGGTGCCCACCAGGGAAAATCCCGGTCTTCTCCCGAGTGGGTGGTGAGTTGCCAAATGTGATGCAAAAAAAAGAAAATGTTTTTTTCTTTCCTTCCTTTCCGGTTTGCTGGTCGGTTAGCTCGAAAAAGCTTTCGGTTTTATACGCTAGAGAGGATTTCTGTGATCAAAAGTATTGCCAGGGAATACGCCAACAACATATTGCAGACTTCTCCACATTTCCAGAATTGTTTGCACGCGTTCCCTAGAAACGTCTGATTTGCGATTTATTATGTTGTCGGTCGGTACCTAGTGTTTGGTGGTGTGAACCAAATCCGTTCATGCATTAAATTTGTACCAAACGGATCAGCCCATCACACCTTTCCAATGTGTAATCCTGTAATTATGATCGATTATTTCGCTTGATGAATAGTTTGCTAATTAAGCGAGGGCTGGTACGTTTATTGCTTGCATGTTTTACGCTTCCGTGTGGTAAGTTTAGTACATCCACTTCATGGCAAAACAAAAGTTTCTTTATTGCTAATGAAAGCATTTGGGCAGATAATGGTTTAAGCAATTTAATTTACTCCAATTTTCCCAATAGAAATAAATATCGGACTATTATATATAAGATTTAATTGGCGCGAAACTGAAGACTCGATCAAATCTTTTTCACAAATCGAATGAATCGTTTCCACAGAATGATAATAATAGTAATGATAATTATATTTATTTTGACATGCACTTGGACGATTAGAAGCACTTCTGATCATCGATAGAGAACCCGATAATGGCAGAAAAGCTAAGGCAGGTGTTCTTAGAGCTTGCTCCAGATGGTTGGCTCTTTTCAAACAGCAACCAAAGTTGTAATCGAGAGACGTGTTAAATAATTGAAAATTCAACAAAATATTAGTAACAATAAAAAATCATCACTTGAATAGGTTTTCCAACAATTCTAATAATTTTGCATAAATTATACCTTTGTCCATGTCCATTTCATCATCTTTATTAAAACACAAGCTCGTTGTTTTGCTGCTATCCAATACTGTTCCGTTCTATAGTGTACGCTTTCTTATTTCACAAATGTATGTATGTATGTGTTGTCTGCGTTTGGCAAATTAAGAAACCATAGGAAAAATAACTCCAATGGCAACTACAGATGCAGGTTCGATGAATTCTACAAAGCCAGACTTTTTCAAATGTTTATAACGCAAATAGGCTATGGCTAGGGCTAGGGCTAGGGCTAGGGCTAGGGCTAGGGCTAGGGCTAGGGCTAGGGCTAGGGCTAGGGCTAGGGCTAGGGCTAGGGCTAGGGCTAGGGCTAGGGCTAGGGCTAGGGCTAGGGCTAGGGCTAGGGCTAGGGCTAGGGCTAGGGCTAGGGCTAGGGCTAGGGCTAGGGCTAGGGCTAGGGCTAGGGCTAGGGCTAGGGCTAGGGCTAGGGCTAGGGCTAGGGCTAGGGCTAGGGCTAGGGCTAGGGCTAGGGCTAGGGCTAGGGCTAGGGCTAGGGCTAGGGCTAGGGCTAGGGCTAGGGCTAGGGCTAGGGCTAGGGCTAGGGCTAGGGCTAGGGCTAGGGCTAGGGCTAGGGCTAGGGCTAGGGCTAGGGCTAGGGCTAGGGCTAGGGCTAGGGCTAGGGCTAGGGCTAGGGCTAGGGCTAGGGCTAGGGCTAGGGCTAGGGCTAGGGCTAGGGCTAGGGCTAGGGCTAGGGCTAGGGCTAGGGCTAGGGCTAGGGCTAGGGCTAGGGCTAGGGCTAGGGCTAGGGCTAGGGCTAGGGCTAGGGCTAGGGCTAGGGCTAGGGCTAGGGCTAGGGCTAGGGCTAGGGCTAGGGCTAGGGCTAGGGCTAGGGCTAGGGCTAGGGCTAGGGCTAGGGCTAGGGCTAGGGCTAGGGCTAGGGCTAGGGCTAGGGCTAGGGCTAGGGCTAGGGCTAGGGCTAGGGCTAGGGCTAGGGATAGGGATAGGGATAGGGCTAGGGCTTGAATTTGAAATTGGATTTCAACCCACATTGTTCCAGTAGAATCAAATGCATGATTTGTTAGTATGGCTTCTCAGCATGTATCGTTGCTGATTGGATTATTTAATTGGTTGAAAGGATGAATTACCACTGATGGAGACTGGCTTACGTTGAAATGCGACTATGCGCCACGAAAGTGTACTCATAGAAGAATTTTATATCTAGTGACGCAAAAGCCTTGTTAACCTGTCGAGAATTGAATGACTTTTTAAGTGATCAAAACCAAACCAATTTTCTGTTTTACACTTGCCTTTCCGTAAGACGTTCCCACGACAAAAATAAAAGATTTATCTTACAAAAACGCTAAGTAACCTTTTATTCGATTAGGATATAAATGATTTGATAAAAGTTGATAAAAGGAATAAGCATATATTGTAACATTTTAGAAGATTCCAAATTAATAGCGCGACTTCGTCGTATATCACATTATACGTTAACAAAATATGCGAGTATGTCGTTCCTGAGTTAAAGTAAACTGAAAGTATACTTCACATTTCCAGCCACACTGCAGCCAACAATATGCAATAAATTGTACAAGCTTCATCAGATACGCAGCTAAGCAGCGTCTTTGCCCATAAACGATGAGTATCCGCAGCAGACCTTCCTTCGGGGGACACTACTGTATATAGTGTCCTGGAAGACATTACTATCAGCAGCGACAGCAGGAGTAGTCGTTTCATACACTTTCACAGCATATTCATAAAAGCGACATTTTTTTTTGTCTCGTTCCATACAAAACCCAGTCATCTGCGTTTGCCGGGTTCTGGCCACAATATTTCCTTAACGTACTTATGCACAACAAAGCGCCTGGGACAAGAATCTTCTCGTTCTGGAAGCGAAGTCTGGAGCGGAAAAAATATTGCAGAAGAAGAAAATAAAACAGATTATGTGCACGAAATTGCACACAAATCCAGTACACTACTGTGCGGCAGGAAGTTGGCCGGCGCCTTCCAGTGGCAAGATCGGCCGACTAACAGTAACCGCTCTCTGACCTCACTCCATCGATTGTCCGGTTCAGGCCAGCCTCGGCTGCTCGTATTGAATTTTCCTAATACATCCAGAACATTATTCAGAAATTGAAGTCTATATTGCTCACGCATTTCGGTCACAATTTCTCTACGACGACGGAAGTGTAACCCTCCCGTTGACATAAAGTTCGCTTGGCAGCCGCCGTTTGTTACACGAAGGCTCTGCTGCATTGCAGCTGCGTGTCAGTTAAATGAACAACAAGCAAAATTGCAAACTGACGGAGCAAAAATAAATATTAAAAGCGCTCTAAGCACGTCGAATATGGCACCAGCTCCGAAGATGCCATCCTTGGAGTAATGTTTTCCTCCGAAGGAGCAACTCCTCTGCCACCGACGACGACGGCACTTGTTGGGATTTATGATGATTGGCACGTTCTGTTTCTCTGCTCTCTGCTGGCTGCCTGCACAGGACGATAGCTTTCAGCAGCACAACACAAGAAGCCCCCGTCCGGTCGAAACCATGTTGATTCGAGAAAGAGAAAAAGAATGTTTCCCTGCAGTACACGTCCTTAGTACTTTCGTCGTAAGCTGCAGCCTCCGAACTGAAGCAATGTGGCAAGAACACTGTTTGTTGCGCACGAACTAGTTCAAAAGTGCAAAATAATAATTCATTAGTTTTGGTTTGCAATTGGTTAGCTCCACGCAGTCAGTAGTGCTGGTTCGGAAAATCCATTTCTTTGCGGCAGGAAAATGGGTCGGATTCGTGGTTCACATCAACGGACGTGTCCGTCCGGATGAGTAGAGTTTGGTAATCTAAAACTATTCTTTCAAGTCAGTTTGAGCGGGGCAATGCTTCTGACTGCATGGTGAAAAAGTTAGTGATCAGGATTAATTATTTAAAAATAGAGTCAAGCAACATTACCTGTTGCCATTCAGTCAGACCAAATTTAATCCTGCGAATGGGCATTATTACTTAGGGGGAAATTAGGGACATCTCTTTCCAGCTAATAGAGTAATTTGGCAACATCCTTAATGATCCTACTGAGTCTTGATCTTTTCATAGTAACGATGGTTGAAAGCGATAGAGTATGAATGTAAATCTAGATTTTTTTTATTTTAGTATAGCCACTTTGAATCCAGTTTTTGGTGTGAGTTCTAACTACTCAAGGAAGATTGAACTCGAAACCTCGATTTATTTTCAGAACGAAACTTGAAAATAATGAGTAATTTTATTGTACATTGTATCAAAGGCTAGCAGGACTATATTAAAGTATTCCCCAGCAAGGTTTAAGTATATTACATATTTACAATCGGAGCTAATATATATCTGTTCCGATAAAATGATAAAATAACATTTTGTAGCTACAGCTATTACAGCTATGCTGACAGCACCATTACTAATTAATAATTGATAGTGATTATTTTAATACCTTCAATTATCGCAGCGTGGAGCCGGACAAAAGCTCAATTTCCATGTGTGTACTAGCCATTTCAAATAATTATGTCCTAAACCACTCATCACCATTAATAACACCCGGAAGCAAGGCTGCTGGCTTAAAAATTATTTGCACCGCGTACCTAAATGCCAGCCACGATACCTCTCAACTCTTTAACTGTTTCTCGTTAATGAAATTTTACCCACAAAAATGATTATCTGAATGGCTGGAGAGCTGGAACGTTTCACTTACAACAATAATGAAGATTAATAAAATGTCACAATCTCACGATGAGAAAGAAAAAATTTTAAACTGATTACTAAAAAATCTATGCTGAAATTCAACAATAAATTAGATGTTAGACTTGCAATTGAATTTGGCATACTGAATTTGCCTGAAATTAAATAAAAAAGAAAACTGACGAAGCTTGCAAGTCGTAGGCGAAATACGTATCTGTCGTGAATAAATTAAAATAGTAGAACTTATTAATATAAATATAAGCAGTTTTCTTTTTATTTAATTTTTGGTTTCGTATTCTACTAAGATGCTCCAAAAACTTCAGTCATTCTGAATTTGGACTAATTTGAGCTTGAAGCTTTACTTCAAAATGAACTGAATATTGGACTTAAAATAGGAATTGAAATAATTTGATTTGAATCAACTGAAGTAATTTTTACTGTGAATTACACTTGAAATCGTTTTAAGTTTTATTTAAAACTGGACTTGAAATTTTATTCGTAATTTGAATTCTATCACGTTAGGAAGTGGGCTTGATATTGAATTTGGAACTAAAGATGTACGAAATTTAATTCAAAATTGAAATTCGCTCGAAGTTGAATTCAAATTTTCGAAGCTGGACTTGAAATCAGAGTTTAAATGTGATTTAAAATTACTTAAAACTGATATTTATTTAGACTTGAAATTGAGAAATCGGATATATACAATTGCAGTTGGAAGTCGAATTGAAGGAGTGCTCCGAGTCCGAGTTAAAAATCAGCATTACGTACAGATATGCATGCTAATAAATCGTATTTGATGTGCAAAACTGGCATATCCGTACTATTTTGGAGGAATTAGGGATAAGGAATATTTATACGCATTTCATCTATATAAGTAGTTATATACGATTAAGCGCGACTCGCTCCATACTGCTTTACAATTCTGTGCTGAAAATCATATGTGTGTCAGTTATTATCATTATATACGACTGAAAATCAACTTTACGATAATATTTACGATAATTTTCGGACATTGATGTACGATTTGGTGCTAGCTAGGTCGTCCTTTATAACTATAGTTATACAGTATGGTTCCGATTATATCAGCTCCCGATCATATCTACCCCCGATTATATCAGTTTTTTTTTTCAATTATATCAGCCCAAAAAAAAAAATTGTATTTGTTAAGTTATTTAATGATTCCTTTGAGGTCATATAAACAGCCAAATGAGTGCTTCAAGCGTTTTAACCCTTTATGAAATAACCTGCATAGTGGTCTAAACAAAGAAATACGAGATCGCGTGAGATTACGCCGAATCGCGAAATTTTTCGCATATAGTGTCTTTGGTGTTATTTCCTGCTATAAAAAAACCCTTCGTTTGACAGAAACCATTACGTGAATAATCCCCTTAAAAGTGAAACATGAAACTTATTTTCTCACATATTCCAGATACAGGTTTCACGTGTTCAGCAAAGATGTAAAATGTGAAGGTGCAGATGTGAAAAATAGTACTTCTTTGAGCCGAAGAATTTCCCAAGGTGGTAAATGGTGGCAGATCAAACAACTCAAACATAAAAGTACAACAAAAACTACAAGGTATACATCCCTAAGGGTTGTACGAAAGGATGACGTAGGACTATATCAGATCATTAGATCAAAGACTAATGAAAACTGCATTTCTGGCATATGTATGTTTGTAAGAATCTGTGAGTGCCATTGTTTAAGTGAATGTTTAAAAGAGAAGAGCGAAATGTTCAGATTCAATTCTTCATTGAATGCAATGGTGGCTTTGAAAATATGTGGACGGGGGTTCATAAGTACAACGCCTGCAACCATTGAGACATAGAGATTTCTTTTAAAAATCGCTTGTGTGCATCATAAAGGTTGAAATAGTAATGAATGACCACACGCACACAGATTATTGTATTAAATATGATTATACGCATAACACAAAACACGCATAACATAATTATACGCTTGACATGTTTCAATAATCTTGCTTTAACTCGCTTGTGGCCTTTAAAAGGGCCATTGGTTACAAATAACATTAAAGCCAAAGCACGTTCATCGCAAATATGACGTGCCATTCGAATGTCCTTTTCTTTTGACATGAATAGCAACAGGCATGTAAGTTAGCGGCGTCAATTCACTGTCTCTTGCTCCGAGAAGGTTTTACTAGTTTACTTTCACAGCTTACCGCTTACATAGCATAACAGACATGCATTACATACATTACATAGCAGAAAATATGGCACATACGCGAAAATTTGCATGAGAGTCCTTATCTTCCAACCACAGGGGTGAGGGGTCTCAAATCATCGTAAAATAAATTCATGCCTCCAAAAACCCCCACATGCCAAATTTGGTTCTTTTTGCTTGATTAGTTCTCGAGTTATCGGGAAATTTGTATATTATTTGTATGGGAGGCCCCCCTCGTAAAGAGGGGAGGGCTCTCAATTCGCCATAGAAAAAATTCATACCTTCTGAACCCCCAAATGCCAAATTTGGTTCCATTTGCTTGATTAGTTCGAGACAGATGAGGAAATTTGTATTTCATTTGTATGGGACTTGTATTCCTTCAAAAACCCCCACATGCCAAATTTGGTTCCATTTGCTTGATTAGTTCTCGAGTTTTAAGGAAATTTGTGTTTTAGTTTTATGGGAGCCCCCCTCTTACACCCTCCATAAAATTGCTCTCTTTTTCCCTTCATAAAATTGCTGATCACTTTATGCTTTATCTATCCAACGACATATAAATTGTTCAGTTTCGTTCAGTAGTTTAGTAGTTATTAGCATTTGAAATCTTTCATCCAAACGTTACACTTCTATTTTCGCTTTCACAGTGTGCTACCTAGTCCCAGAATAGTAAACAAAGACGTAGTCCTACGTCAAAAACTTCTTTTGATTTTGTCGTTCGTTTCGCAGGATTTTGCAGAAAAAATAATATTGTGTATATAAAAGCAAGAATAGGTTTTCACGTTTAAACTTGACGGGAAAATGCTCAAAACGCATTTTTTTGCTCGATTAAAAAAATCTCTTTGTTCCCCCTCCCCTTTCAAGCGCCCAACAACGGAAGGACAAAAACTTTATAAAATATTTGTAATCGCCTTATCAAAGTAGTAACAGTGTCTACGTCCAATCCTCAATATAACGGGTGGCAACTAAAATTTTGGAATTTTTTTCTCAAGCTGTCAAAAAAAAAAGATACATGAAGAAGATCTGATTTACCGAAATTAAAGATAGATTATTCATTGTTGAAAAAAATTAGTGTACATTTGAAAACGATCCATAATCGGCTGTACGGCGAAGCTTTCGTTTGACGACGAAACAGGAGCGTTGTACGGCCGTCATGTCAACTTTGCGAATGCATCTCTTGATTCCACCAATCAACTGTTTGCAATTCGTGGCTCTCCAGTTATGTTTGTACACCAAGGAACTCAAAATCTCGAACAAATCTTCGATTGGGCGCACTGAGATAGATATCTTTTTGCGTCCATAATTTTGAATGGCATTCCACTACCTTGCTTGCGAATAGTTGTTAGTCATCTTAGGATATGGTAAACAGTCGAAGCCGCAACATATTTGCTTTTTAAATGTTGTACCGTATACTTTTTGCCGAGATTTCTGTTGCAGTTCGCAGAAGTGTACAACGCGCTGCCGAAATGCTTCTTGTTTCGACGTCATTTTTAGCAAAACCAGGCAAGCATAAACAAAACAAAAAATATTAAAAAAATAGGAGAAAGAGAGCTAACACATACATACTCTCATTTCTCCCTGAGCTCGTTTGTTGTTGAGCATAAAGGCCGCGAAAAAATTCCAAAATTTTAGTTGCCACCCGTTATTTCAGAGTAATTTCTATGTGCAATTGTTTCACCACGTTGAATGGATTTTATCAATTCAATCCCATTTTATCAAAAACACATCTTTTCACTACACTTTCAATAAAACGTCAAACATGCGCATCCATCTTCTTCTTCTTCTTCAGCATAGAGCCGGGGTAGCTCGTGCTGTTAGAAGCACTCGTCTCCATTCAACTCGGTCTTGGGCCACTCGTCGCCAATTTCCTAGTCGTCTCAGAAGTCGCAAATCGCTTTTGACCTGGTCGAGCCATTGTGCACGTTGGACCCGCCTGTTCTTGGTGCCGGTGGGGTTGTTGAAGAGGACTATTTTCGTCGCATTATCGTCCGGCATCCTTATGACGTGTCCGGCCCACCGTAGCCTGCTAACTTTCGCTAGATGTACGATGGGAGTCTCCCCAAGCAGTGCCTGTAGCTCGTGATTCATACGCCTCTGCCACTCTCCGCTTTCAGTTTGTACTTTGCCAAATATCGTTCGCAGCACTTTCCGCTCGAACACGGCAAGGGCGCGTATGTCCTCCGTGAGCAGCGTCACGGTTTCAACTCCATAAAGAACTACCGGTCTAATAATGGTTTTGTACATTGTTAGCTTCGTGCGGCGGCGTACGCTTCCTGATCGTAGCGTTTTACGAAGGGCAAAGTAGGTCCGATTTTCCGCTTGAATGCGCCGCTGGATCTCCTTACTAGTGTTGTTGTCCGTGGTTACCAGCGATCCCAAATACACGAACTCCTCTACCACTTCTAGTTCGTCGCCGTCAGCGGTTACCGTCCGTGAGAGACGCGCGTTTGTTTCCTTTGAGCCTCTTCCTTTCATGTATTTGGTCTTCGACGCATTTATTTTTAGCCCAATTCTCCTAGACTCCGCTTTCAGTCTGGCGTAGATTGCCTCCACCGTCGCAAAGTTACTGGCTATGATATAGAAGTCATCTGCAAAGTCTAGAAGTTGGCTACCGTTGGTAAAAATCGTGCCTCTCGTTGAATATTGTTTAGGCTTAATGGACCGAAAATACTCACATGAACCCTAGTTCTCATTTCTCACCGAAAAAGTTAACAAGTGTGTATAAATTCACGTTAACGAACCCCAACGATAGTATTTTTTGTATGATTGCACATTGTTTCTGCCGCTGAGAAGATAGACTGTTACCTATTTGGGCAGTGCGGTAGAAACCGGTAATCTAGTTGCCGATGTCGCACCGGCAAGTTTATGGAATACCACCACCGGGTATTTTTTCTTTTATCTGCTTGTATATGAGTCTATACGCGGTCATAACATTAAACTCAATTTTAGACAGTAAGGAAAGTTTTTTTGACGTAGGACTACGCTTTTCAGGAAGGTAGCTATCATAGCTACATAGGTAGCAGACGGTCAAACATTGTTTAACATTACCGGCAATGCGGCTTTCTATATCATATAATAGAAAAGATTTATTGCAATTATTATTCTATTAAAAGTATGAACGAGCTTTTCATTCACAATGTTCAAAGTTCAAATCATGATGGCAATAATTCATCATTCAACTACCTTTAAATAGCATGAAAACATAATGCATGAGCTACCACTGCAAACGCTATCGATCGTATCACATTGAACGATATAATGCTTATAATACCCTCCTGCTTACGCGTCAGCGATTTAATCTCTGCGATCAAAAGTGGTATCTCGTAACAAACTTCCATTCATCGAATCGATGAAAGTAAATATAGTCAGCTTCCGACAACAATCAGCCGAACATGTTATTTTGCTACGCTCAATCTCGATTTATGCCCCGACGCTCCATTTCCATCCATAACTCGCATGGACGAGTTGAATAATAATTTGAGATGAAACTGTTATTTATGAATTTTCCATTAAAATTCTCCCCCAATCAATCACTTTCGTCTTCTGATATTTCGTAGCGAAAGCACCGCAGCTGCTGCCAGGAGCCGCCGCTGTTGCGTTGTTGGTTCCAAAAAGGCCGAAAGGGAACGCATGATTAGGTTTACAAAACGCCAACGAACGGGAACAGATAAATCCTGGCTGCCTACAACAACCACAGTGAAGGGAAAGCAAAATCCTTCTATTTACAGTAACGAGACCGTAAAAAGTAATGATTTCCGCACGTTGCAGCTCCGTGGCACGCGGCGGTTCCTGTCAGTAAGACTATTTCCCATCCATTTGCTGTCTAATCAGCGTCATCATTTCCGACCCACAGTCGATCCCTTAGTCGCTTAGTTGCTAGGCCTGGCCCTGCTGAGACGCAGCAGTCAATGTGGTTGGCTGGAATTTGTCATAAACTCCCGGACAAAACCTTTCAACAATAAATACTTTTTCTTTGTCCCAAGAAAGGCTGCTGCTACTAAATATAAATTAACCGCAGGAAGAGAGTAGCTTGCCGCGGAGAATAGTATATAATGGGGGTTTAAAGGGACGGAAAGTGGCGATAAGGCATCGCATTTTTTTCGTTGTACTTTTAGTTCGTTGCCAATCTGTCTTGCTAAAACGAGATATTTAAAAATGTCATAAATAATTATTTGAGGACAAATATAGCTTTCAAACGACCGTTCAAAATAGTGCTTATCTATGCTTAGACATTCGAGTGTTTATATTCAATTCCAAATTGGGCGATGTTTCAGAATAAAAAGCTTCAAAATACAACGGCAATACGACGTTTTAGTTTTTGACTTTTATTAGTTGGTTCTCTACAGATAAATCTATTAATCAAAAATTTTAGCTTATTTTGGAAACTTCAGGAAAGTATGATGAAAAACTTAGAAAATGGATCTAAACTTTCTGTAGATGATAACTAAACTAAGGATGGCAATGTTCAATAAAAATGCTCTTCTCAAGAATATAACTTGAACTTTGGCAAACAATTTGCACTTTTATCGAGTGGAAGTTTTATGAAAGATTATTCATATCTCAAGTTTTGTATTATGTTTCAACATCACCCAACTACCTCTTAACCTCGACATTGTCCAGGAGAAGCCTAACCTTTTTCGGAGCAGCTTCTTCACTGATGCAGGTGACAAATTCACGGACCCAACATTGTCCCATCTGCTACCGACGGTATAATTTTCCGCAGCAGCCAAGTGATTTTTATAGCTATGTCTATCCATCTATCCTGTGTGACTACGGAAGTCCTAACGAAAATGTGTCACCCACTAGCGGGAGTGCTAGTCGAATAACGCACCACGTGGCTTACCTATCATGATGCGACATCACGAGCTGCCTACAAAGGTCGTCGTTTGGTGTAGGCAATTTGCGAAGACAAATCCCTTTTCAGAGTTCCTTTGCTCTTCCACTATCGCTTCCGCAAGGGAAAGATAAAATTCATCAAAGCCATCTTGTACCTATACCGACTCCTTGAGATGGTAAGCTAAAGTCGCCCAGCAACGATGGATGGTCGATGGAACTAATTTCAACCCAATTTGCTATGCTGCATCCGGTGGTGCGTTAACTTCGTCAGCTGACACCGTAAACCTTGACTCAATTACACCGAGTGCGATGTATTACGGATGGAGCAGAAACTCGAACATGGATTGATGGAGATTTTCATATTTTGTGATATTTTGGTACAAACTAATTCAAACTAATTCGTTTTTTTTTTTTTTTTTTTTTTTTTTTTTATTTTATTATTATCCTTTTCTTTTTTCTAGGGAGCAGGGAAAAGCCCGTTGGAGTAAACCTCTTTCAGGTTTCTTCTCCAACAGGCACAAAACCTCCTCTTCTTTTCCATATTTTATCTATAATTTTACAAAGAACTGTTTGATTGATTTCACTTCCAGTGAGCATTTGCTCTTTTAAGGAAGTGTTACGCAGTTTTTGTACAGCATGTGGAAATTGATGACGGGTGATGTGGGTGGTGGTTTCTTATCGAAGTGTGGTGATGACGGTGGGTGGCGACGAATGGTGATGTTTGGCGACGTGCAGCGGTTGGTGGCGGCATTGGTGGTGGCAGGCAGTGCATGGCGGAAAGAATAAATAAAAATAAAGTGTGGCATTAGGGTGACTAACTTTAAGAGAGGTAGTGCGGAATTTTTGCTTTGATGACGGCTCGCAGACGACGTTTGAAAATATGGATTGATGGGGCATTCTTGCACGAGGGAGGGAGGTTGTTAAATAGTTTGCTGCCGATGTACCAAATTTTTTTGCGGCCGAACTCGGTATTGAATCTAGGCAGGTAAAGGTGACCCATTTGTCTGCTGGAGCGACTTTCGTGCATTCTACTCGGTATCGAAGAGGATTCAGTAAGGGTATTCCGCAAGTAAACCAACATTTGGAACTCTTGTAGTGCCCGAATCGGTAGCATTGAATCATCAGGATTCTGATATAGCAGCCTTGTGGGGTACATAATGGGCTTTCTGAAAACAGCTTTTAGGCATCTGTTTTGTATCACCTGGAGTTCTCGTAGTGATGACTTACAGGCAAGTCCCCAATTGGCAACCAGATATTGGAGTCGGGAGTGAATCAGCGAAAAATATAGTGTTTTCAACGTGGTAATGGGCAGGAAGGAGGAGACCTTCCTCAAAATTCCACACAAGGACGATAACTTCCGCTTTAGTGATTCGACGTGGGCGTTCCAGTTCATCTTGCTATCTAACGTTAAACCAAGAAACGGGAAATCCTGTACTTCCTCGATTACTTCATCATTGACTACAATTGGAACTCGATCCGGGAGACTTCGGCGGGGTGAATGAATCAACATGTATTTGGTTTTCGTTAGATTCATCGATAGCAGGTTGGTTGCAAAAAAATCGTTGAGAAGCGTAAGATCTTGTTTGATTTGAAGCTGTATTGTAGCACAATCATTTCCTTGGTAGAAGATTGAAGTATCATCGGCAAAGAGGCGCAATTTTCCACGGAGGTTCAGCTTGGCTAGATCGTTGATAAATATTAGGAACAATATTGGCCCCAGATTGCTACCTTGGGGCACACCCGTAGGCACTGTTCCTAGCGAACTTTTACAGTCTCCTACAGACACGAACTGGGTTCTGTTTGTGAGGTAACTTTTAATGAGCGATTTTGCGACCCCTCTAATTCCATAAACATCCAGTTTATCAATTAGCAATCCATGGTCTATTGTATCAAAGGCCTTTTTCAAATCAATAAACAGGGATCCTACTATTTTTCTATTATCCAATGAGTCAATTAGTTATTATTGTCAAACTAGAAAACTGGAACAAGTTAGACGGAGAATTTCGAAACCTATTACATTGTTACAAATCAGACAAAAATGACTTAGTTTAAAGATTGTAGGTTAGATTTGTCTAAAAGTACCACAAAATTGATCAAACAATAAACCAAACTTTTTGATAGATGAAACAGCATTATAAAATGCGAATTCCGTAAATTATAATTGCTAATTACGGAGCAAATTATTTTTTCACCATTAGACTTTGGCAATAAACAGCAATCCATTTTTCTGGTTAGACGCCATTAGAATGAAATACATTCGTAGAACTCAGTATTCTTCAAATAATAAGGATGGTTGTTTCAAACTGAACTGAATACAATTAAATAACTATCTCTGTTATAACAGCTTGAAACTGGTTTTATTTGAAAAAGGGAATTTAACATCACACGGGTATAAATTTATTCTCAAAATTGAGCAAAATGACTCATGATTTCAGGTTTCTAGCTTATGTTTTATGAAAATACACCATGAATAATAATCATAATATCACGAATTTCTTACAGTACAACACAACGCAAGATCATGAACTATTAAAAGTAATGATTTCCGCATTCATGAATTTGTGCTGCTTGATGTGGCAGCTCAGTCCTCAGTCATGATTTGACAGCAATACAACCTTCATGATTTTATGACTTTATTCATGGTATTGGAATCAGATTTCTTTCCGTGCACTGTTTGCTATTTAGTTCTATTCGGGAATCCCGTCCGCTGCGATACAACAATCTCGACGCCACAGACGGTCTTCCCGGAATGAAATCTACTTCTGAATGATCTGTTATTCCCGTACAGAACAAATGACACCAGACGGCGCGGCGGACGCTGATAAGCGTTGACAGGATTAAATGGAATGGAATTATTTACCTTTATCTTTCATCGGTAACTTGCAAACAATTAATTGAACAACATTCTTGTTTTTGGTTTCGTAACAGATTTTCATCACATTGAGGAAAAAGCCCCCTGCCGAACAACAAAATTGCACAGAAGAAATAAATAAAATACGACACAAACCAAGTGACTCGGTCGATTAACAAAGCGGAAAGAAACCATAATCCTAAAACCAATGATAACGCAATTCCTGCTGGAAGCTGCTGGATTAGATGCGGTTGGGGTGATTTTCTCACTGCTTGTAAAGTCTCTTTCGATAACGACAATCTAATTAATGGAAGGTAAACACTGGTTATCACCTATCCAAATCGATGCTGGTAGAAGATGGTTTACAACGATAATATGAAGGGTAAGGCGACAGTAGAGGGTGTCTTTGAGTGGTTGACTTATGGATCATTGAACACAACCGTAAGGTGTAATGCGTCAAGACTATTTCATGTTGAAATCATTCTCTTTACTCATGTGTTGGATTGATTTGGCTGTAATAATCAATGAAAAAGCAAATCAACACTACATTATTTGGAATTTTTGCAATACTTTAGAGATTTTCTGTTTCTCTGTACAGCTAAGGAATAGGAATTTCAGTCACACACATTGAAGCCTATTTTAATGTAACTAGAGCTTCCTGCTGCCGAGAACTACGCGCGAGTACTGAATGAGGCAATGCCTTCTTCCGAGGAGTTAGGTGCTTCAAACCTCGCTACCGCGGCACTAGGTATTGAGCCTCGGAGTACACAAAATGATTGGTTTGACGGGGAATGCCAACAAGCGGTGGAGGAGAAAAAACTGCTTGGAAAAATTATCTAAGTATTGCCACTAGAGAAAACCTGGCCAAATACCGACGAGGTAGAAACCAGTTGACCACGATCCTGAGGAGGAAAAAGCGCTAGAAGGAGGATAGAGATCGTGAAGAATTAGAGCAACCATTCCGAGCTAATGACACGCGCAAGTTTTATGAAAAGGTGCATCAAACTCGGAAGGGCTACATACCGAAACCAGACATGTGTAGGGACGAGGAAGGGAATCTAATTACAAACAAGCGCGAGGTGGTCGACATATGGAAGCAGTTCTTCGATGAACACCTCAATGGCGAAGTCGCAGATGGAGGCGGAACGGAAATTAACCTAGGAGCGCCCATGGAAGATAGTAATGTCCTAGCACCTGATCTCCAAGAAGTCAAACGAGAAATCGGGCTACTGAAGACCAATAAAGCCGCTGGGAAGGACCGCCTACCGGCAGAGCTTTATAAACATGGCGGAGAAATGCTAGTAAAGGCTCTACAGTGGGTTATTTCGAGGATTTGGGAGAAGGAAAAGCTACCGGAGGAATGGATGGAAGGAGTGGTTTGTCCCATCTACAAAAAGGGTGATCGGCTAGACTGCTGAAACTATCGCGGTATTACGCTGATAAACGCCGCCTACGAGGTACTCTCCCAGATCCTGTTACGCCGGTTGTCACCGATAGCACAAGGTTTCGTAGGGAATTATCAGGCAGGTTTCTTGGGAGCTCGCGCAACTGCGCACCAAATTTTTACTATCCGACAGATCTTGCAGAAATGTCTGACAACGTGCCCACGCATCACATCTTTATTGATTTCAAAGCAGCATACGATACAGTCAATTGAGACAAGCTATGGCAGATAATGCACGAACACGGTTTTCCGGACAAACTGACGCGACTGATCAGAGCTACATTGGATCGAGTGATGTGTTTCGTATGCATCTCTGAGACACTCTTGAGTCCCTTCGAGACGCGGCGAGGGTTGAGACAAGGTGACGGTTTATTTTGCATGCTGTTCAACATCGCTTTTGAGGTGATCCGACGAGCGGGCATCGAAACGAGAGGCACGATTTTTACAAAGGGTAGCCAACTTCTAGACTTTGCTGATGACTTCGATATCATAGTCAGGAACTTTGCGACGACGGAGGCAATCTACGCCAGACTGAAAGCGGAGTCTAGGAGAATTGGACTAAAAGTAAATCGTCGAAGACCGAATACATGTAAGGAAGAGGCTCAAAGGAAACAAATGCGCGCCTCCCATGGACGGTAACCGTTGACGGCGACGAACTAGAAGTGGTAGAGGAGTTCGTGTATTTGGGATCGCTGGTGACCACGGACAACAACACTAGTAAGGAGATCCAGCGGCGCATCCAAGTGGGAAATCGGGCCTACTTTGCCCTTCGTAAAACGCCACGATCAAGAAGCGTACGCCGCCGCACGAAGCTAACGATGTGCAAAACCATTATTAGACCGGTAGTTCTTTATGAACTTGAAGCCGTGACGCTGGTTACGGAGGACATACGCGCCCTTGCCGTGTTTGAGCGGAAAGTGCTGCGGACGATATTTGGCGGAGTACAAACTGAAAGCGAAGAGTGGCGGAGGCGTATGAACGCTACAGGCACTGCTTGGGGAGACTCCCATCTTACATCTAGCGAAAGTTAGCAGGCTACGGTGGGCCGGACACGTCGTAAGGATGCCGGACGACAGTGCGACGAAAATAGTCCTCTTCAACAACCCCACCGGCACCAGGAACAGAGGGACCCAACGTGCACGATGGCTCGACCAGGTCGAAAGCGATTTGCGACTTCTGAAACGACTAGGAAATTGGCGACGAGTGGCCCAAGACCGAGTTGAATGGAGACGAGTGCTTAAAACAGCATGAGCCACCCCGGCTCTATGCTGCTGCTGAAGAAGAAGAGCTTCCTGCAAATGACCTTGAAATGCGGTCAAGCATATATAATAATAATTTTTTTTTTGAAACGGTGGTTCTACAATTGATGAAGGAACAGTAGGGGAAAGTAATGAAATTTTTTTTGGAATGGAGGGGAAAGAGCGAAAAGGTGAGGGGGGGGGTTATTGGTAGCTACGCTTAACAAGTTGTCATTATGACTTCTACCTTTTGTCCAATGCTGGAAGGTGCATGGGTCGAACCAAGCTATAATTTAAGATTATAACTAAGATTATTGGTTCGACCCATGCACCTTCCAGCATTGGACAAAAGGTAGGAGTCATAATGACAACTTGTTAAACGTAGCGTACGCCGTCCTCCTCGGTTGAACATTAGGCAGTCTGATAACCCGCAGTCTGCCGAGAACTATACTCGAATACTGGAACTGATCGAACAATACCGTGGACCACCGTTCGTTTGACCATTTTTAATCTGAACACTTTTTAATTTGAACCCCGCTGGTTTGCACGACGTGCAAATTAAAAATGGTTCAAATGTCATTCTCAACATGACATCATTTGTTTATGTAGATAATGCACATAAACATGATTTGTTTGTACTGACCTAGCGTGTTTAATCGTTTTCACATTTCGTTTTCCTAACGATTAAGATAGAAATTCGATCGGAAAATGCCATATTCGCACTTGCAACTACCAACTAAAACAAACCACCAAAACAATAAAAAAGAGTAGGGCGGCCAGTTCACACAGGTTTCAGCATATTTCGGGTTACCAGTTGTTCAAATTAAAAAGTAACCCCGTTAGTTTGCATGAGGAATCGTTCAAACGAACGGGGGTCCACTGTACACTGCCCTGACCCTGTTCTCAAACCCTCGAGGACCATTAAGACAGAATACACTCGGAGGCCATCAGAAAACCGCTATCGCTATCGAATTATACGAAGTGATGAGTTTGATGGGGAATGCCAACAAGTGGTATAAAATAAATAAATAGCTTGGAAAAATTATCTGAGCATTGTCACCAGGGAGAACTTGACCAAATACTGACGAGCAGGGAACTAGTTGACCATGATGCACTCCTCAGTAATAGAAGGATGACAGGGATCGCGTAGAATTAGAACAATTATTCCGAGCTTCGGAAACATTCAAATTATACGAGTATGTGAACCATGCTCGTAAAAGTTACTCACCAGAACCAGACATATACGACGAGGGAGCGAATCTGATCACAAACGAGCGCAAGGTGAAAGACAGGAGCAAACAGTTCTTTGATGAAGATCACAATGGCAAAGTTGCAGAGAAGGGGGCATGAAAGTCATGGCCATGGAAGATAGTAATATCTCAGTACCTTGTGGCACCCTGTTATTTAGAGTTTACTAGCTGACACGACAAACTTCGTATTGCCAAAAAATTAAACTGTGTTGTACATAAATCGTGAGTCTCGCATGACCTTTGTCACAATCTTGAGTTTTGCAAATTTCTGGGGAGTTCATGGGTGTTTTAATATACCAATTTTCCTCACAGTAAAGTAGAAAACAACTCCCCCCATTGCTTAGCCTGATAAAATAAAGCGGATAGCATTTAAATATTCGCCATCATTACAAACCATTTCGCCGAATACCATTTTGCGGAACACCAATTCTCGGTTGACCATAACGCGGAATATAAAATTTCGCAGAATACCATTTCACGAAAAACCTTACGCGGGATGTACCATTTCACGGAAAAACTTTTCGTAGAAAGTACTATTTCGCAGGGGTGACCCAACTGAAGGAGAGTAATAGCGGTCAGTAGATCTAGGAAGATAAATAAACCTAGATAGAGGTGATCTCTACGGGGCTGCCCCCCCGCAGTGACCGGCGCTACCGACGGCAGGTCACCGACAACCCTCGCGGCTTATGGCCGTCTCGCGCTGAATTATCTAATGTTACTATTGATAATTTTTGGTGGTCTTGTTATTGATTAATGTTTTACGAAAGAGTCTAAAATTTCTCGAGTGCGATTAGTTTTTGAGTTACGCAAAAATTTCTGTTTTATTTGTATGATAGTCCTTATCCCCCTACCACAGGGGTGAGGGGTCTCAAACCATCATTAAAAAAATTCCTGCCTCCAAAACCCCCCACATGCTAAATTTGGTTTCATTTGCTTGATTACTTTTCGAGTTATGAGGAAATTTGTATTTCATTTGTATGGGAGCCCCCTTCCTAAAAAGGTAAGGGGTCCTAATTCATCATAGAAAAAATTCATACCTCCAAAAACATCCACATGTCAAATATGGTTCCATTTGATTAATTAGTTCTGGAGTTATGAGGAAATTTGTATTTCATTTGTATAGGAGCCCCCCTCCTAAAGTGGGAAGCGGTCTCAATTCACCATAGGAAAAATTCTTGTCACCAAAAACACCCACATGTAAAATTTCGTTCCATTTGCTTGATTAATTCTCGAGTTATGCAGAAATTTGTATTTCATTTGTATGGGAGCCCCCCCTCTTAGTGGGAGGAGGGGTCTCTAACCATCATAAGAACCTTCCCTGGCCCCAAAAACCCCTACATGCAAATTTTCACGCCGATCGGTTCAGTAGTTTTCGATTCTAAAAGGAACATAGGGACAGACAGACAGAAATCCTTTTTTTATACCTATAAAATGATTAGATGTAGTAATTTTCTAATCAATCTGGTGTTCCGCAAGGTAGCAATCTTGGCCCTTTGCTGTTTTCACTTGTCTTCAATGATGTATGCGCTGTGTTACCTCGAGGATGCAGACTTTTGTATGTGGATGATTTGAAGATCTTCCTAAGTGTAAAGTCTAATCAAGATTGTCGCGAGCTTTAAAGGATTCTCAACAACTTCGTCGACTGGTGCAAAACATACGAGCTCCTTATCAGTGTGCGTAAATGCTCGGTCATCTCTTTCAACCGCAAAAAAACAACCGATTCAATGGAGCTACACTATCGATGGCGAGTCACTGGATAGAGTCTCAGTTATCAAAGACCCTGGCGTACACCTGGGGTGACATTGCGCATCTCGTTTCGAGTGATTTTGGTTCGTTTCGACCATGTTAAACAAATGGGCGTCTCGAACCAAAATCACTCGAAACGAGATGCGCAATGTCACCCCTGGATGATAAGCTCTCGTTCCGTGAGCATTACTCGTACATAATAGCGAAGGCCAATAAAAACTTGGGATTTATCTTACGAGTCACCAAGGAATTTCGGGATCCATATTGCCTTTTCTACTCCCTTGTGCGATCCGTAATTGAATACGCAACTGTAGTGTGGAGCCCTTATACAGGTATTTGGTCGTCTAGATTGGAAGCCATCCAGCGTAGATTCGTTCGATACGCGCCTAAATATCTTCCAAGGAGAAACACATACGATCTGCCTCCGTATCAAGACCGCTGTCGTTTGTTGCATATGGACATTTTGGAAAGACGACGGAAAACTGAAAGAGTCCTCTTCATTAGAAAGGTTTTTGTCAGCAAATTAGATTGCCCAGCGATCCTGGCTCAAATCAACATCAGTGTCATCCTAAGTGTTGCGGCCGGAAGCCGCATTGTAATATTCCCTGGCAGTTAGCTTCTACTGCCCTGCCGAATCTAGTCACAAAAAACTATTGTTCGTTCAACCGAACGTGATACGCAGCACGCAGGAGCTATTGTTCTGAATGTGGAAGAAATCTATTTACTACAAGTGTATAAAAGGCGTTCAATAAATAGCAATCAGTATTCAGTGCACTAGCAGCCACCGCCGCGCCGCTGGCGGATGGTTGTCTCTAATCATCTTGTTTTATTTTACTGTGTCCTGTGTGAAGAAGCCAGTCCTGTTAGTAACCGACCCGAACCGACGATCCCGAACACCAAGTTTTCTATGAAACAGAGAGTTTCTTCGACTGGACTTTAGATGCATCGAATATGGCCAGAATGAACCCATTCGTGTTATGTGTTGTTTGTTTAACAGTGTATACAATTAATTTGATTTTCATACTTGCTGTAGTAAATCCAAAGAACAACTGCTGCTCTAGAGAGCCTTTAATTAAGTTAGTTAGGAGTGTTTCTATTCATGTAGACAACAGCGTCAGATGAATTGTTGAACAATATAAATAAATATTTCCACCTCTTTATAGAAGTTGGGTAGCTCTTGCACATTGCTCAAAGAATACATGCATAGATTTTTGTAAATAATTGCTGTCTATCCATGATAACTTGAGTACTTGCGGATTCATTCTTATAAAAACTCGTAATAAAGTATGGATCGCGTTTACGAATGACGAACAGAGTCCGTAACCCTACTTATCTATATATTTTTCCTTACTAATCTTGGCATTCATATCCTCAATAGACACGTCCTCTCGTTGATTACCGTTTAATCTATCACGAGATTCTGCATTCTGCCCAACACTACAAAGCCTGATTCCGGTTCATTGGTAGTGCCACTGTTCAGATATAACTGAGCCTTTCCACAGCAAATCTTCCAAACCTTCTATCCTTTGCGACATAGGGTAAAGAACTAGTTTTAAGCAGTCTAAGCGGGTCACTGATTGTTTTACCTTATTACAAGCGATGGGTTGACTAAGTGGGGGATATCAGCATACCAATCTTCTTGCTATCTTTTTTTTTTTTTTAATTCTATATTAGAGAGGTTTTCAGCCTGCGGCTGGTTCGCCTCTTACTTGCTATCTTTAGTTCTTCAAGCTGTTACCATTGGAAGACACTATTGTTGAGCTAAACTTTTGATTTTTCGCTTTAAAAGTTGGAGCGGCGGAACTAATTTTGAACACACCGAACCCATTTTCACCCGCAAGGTGCTATTTTAAGCAATCCTGAAATCTGAATTTTTTTTACGTCCCGTTAAAAAACCCCTCGAACTTTGCCCCCTATTCAGTAAGTTCGCGTTCCTATCCGCGACCTACTAATCGGCATCTGATGCGTAATCGGCATAGCGTATCGGCATAGATGCGTAAAATGCCATCTGTCTAAATTGTTTATCGGGGCATACACTCACCGCACCGTTCGGCAAACGGTATTCGTCGTCTCTTTTATTCTCTAGTGTTCTTATGGGAAACTGCGAGTTTGACGTCTCACTCGCTGTTCATAAGGATGGTGGGAGAACAAAAGAGGTAAACATATAGCAGTACAAACGATCAGAACAGTGTTGTCAAAGCAAATAACATTGAAACACATCGTTGCTTTATTAAATCACTGAGAAAATCTTCGAAAATTATTTAAAAAGCTGTCTTTTGTGTTGTTTTTAATAAAGAAAAATTAATTATGAACATACATTTCTCTTGAAAGTATTGAACCATGTTTTCACCATAGGAGGTTTCAGGTAATTTCAAACTTAAAATTCTTATTTTCAGAACCGAAACAGTGTCTTGGCAACACGATAGTTCATCAGTTGTGCTGCAGCTGCTGCTAGTGGTGAACAGGTTCCGTCAATTCAGAATTTGTTTTCAGTTTTGTTAGAAAATAATAAAACTTTTGGCTAGTGACAAAGCCTTAGATAATAGAAAAAAAGAGACTGAATAATATGGTATGTGACAATTGAGTGCTTGACTTTTAGAGTGGTTGTAAGCAGTGCTGAAAATTTGATGAATTCGTTAGTAGTGAGGTGGCGATTGCTGAAGAGCAGCTGAAAAATGTACGTTTTTGGACAACAATTTTTAATTCATCATATTTCTTGTCGGAAACCCAGTAAATTGTGTTTGTGTGAATCAAATGTATGGTTAAGTGATTTGTGAAGATGATCCTATCAAAAGATTTTGAAAATATGAATAAAAAAGTGCATTTTCGGATCATTTATGTTCAACTGATTAAAATAGGTAACACTGCTTAACTCGTTCCTTACCCTATTTCTCGTAAGGCTACGATTTAGCGATCTGCAGGTCCAAGTAGGTATCGAATTCATCGTGCTGACTTTCATGGTTATTTTGTTCGAAAAATCTTATCTCAAAAGTTATCAATTGCTCCAAAATTATATCTAAGAATAAGTATGCATACTACAAAAGTTCAAATTAATGGACAGACTAGTCAAATTACTTAACAAAAAATAAAGTTGCAGGTAATCAGGCACGTAGGTAAAGTTAAATTCAAGTCAGGGAGCTTCACTTTAGATTCCAGCTTTTTTAAAACGATTTCGCGTGTAATTGCGCTATTTTTGTAGATATATTTTACATGCTCAGTACATCACATTATTATTATTCAAATTAACTAAAATACCATTGTAGAAAAGCTTTAGAGTGGAACTGGATCCACCATTCGCAAACATACGTTAATTATTCAAAACAGAATAGTTTCCTCGAGTTACCTAGGTAAACTAAATTAAAAAGTCCATTTAAAGAAACAACATCCAGTAACTCTTCGATGAAAAAGGCAAAAACCATACTATGAAAGTCGGTCGGGTCTACTATAACTTAATGAAAAAGCTAACCACACAAAAGTATCAGGACCAAGTCTAATCATATTTACCAGAAGTTTCTCTATGCTGCGGGTACTCTACGAGAGATAACTAATCAAGCTGTCATCGTCAATGTATAGTGCATCACGCTCCTACTGTGTGTGGCCGACGCCCGGCTAACGCAGTGAACAAGTCCTAGTTGAGAAAATCTGCTGACTTCCTTACCGGGCTCGGATGCATCGCATGAAGTGCGATCGATGTTCGGCAGCAGCGTTGCTGTTGCCACCGTAAAACGGATTACGACGTAGCTACTGAAGATGCCGATATTGATGACGAAGATATAAAGTAGAATGAATTGATCAGACATATGTATGTATACGTACGTACAAAGTAATCTCATCTCTGGGATGGGATGTTTCGTACATAGGTACATGTGGTACATACATATGTTATCAAAGGAAAATGCACGCTGAACGGGTTTCCCCTATGATGAATGACCAGCAATACTTTGAAGCGAATAAAGTACAGCATTGAATATTACAAAGAAATTCTCAACATTAATCGAAACAGCTCATCGGGAAGTTTTTACCGCTTTTTACAGCTAGGGATTGCTCTTTTGACGTTGTTCAGATGAAACATGGTTGATGTGATTGATTTATTTTCAAGCAAATCTAAGACATTCCCCCGAGCTGCGCGGTACCATCCGCATGTAGGACGCTATTTCTCGGGCGGTTTGCTGTCTTCAATTACTTTGCGTAATTGAAAACTGCCAATTGGATTAATTGAAATAGTTTCGCTGACGACCGTGTACAGATTACAGTGTAGGTATATTTGATTGAGAGGAATGGGAAGTGATTTAATTTACAATAGTAGATATTTTTAGTTAAGACGTATAAGGTCTTAAGATAATTAATTGATCGAATGTTTACATTTATATATTTGTTGATGAATTCAGGTTTTGCCAACATGCTTGTCTATGTGCGAGTATTTGGTTAGTAACTAACTGTTAGTATGATGATTGTGAGGAACGTGCTGCTCGAGCCAAAGATGCTGATACCTGAACTGTAAGTAACATATTTTGTCCATTTCAAGCCCATCATAGGCATACATGTAGGGTTGTGTTTAATTTAATGTTTACCTACTCAAAACAAAATACAAAATATATTTTTTACCTATTTGATTCTATAATGATACCCAGGAGAGGTATAAATTTTCAAGATTTTGAACTTATATTCAGTCAGAGTAGCGTCAACCCTGTAACAATCAAGTGAAATCTTCATATTTACATCGCTATCTGAAATGTCCCGATCAACTAATTATCGTAGAGACATGCGAGAGATAGATGAGAGTTATAGGATCGCCGGAGTTCATAGAGCCGGATCCAGTAACCCAAATACTGTTTCCATAGCCGAATCTGCAGCAGCGCAAAATGTAGATTTGCAAATATCTAGCACGTCGGCAATAATTCAGGAACACTTCGACAGCACAGCCACCGGAGTTCATAGAACCGGATCCCGAAACCCAAATACTACATCAATAGCCGAATCTGCAGCAGCTCAAAATGTTGATTTGCAAACGCCCAGCACGTCCTCAACAATACAGGAGCAGTTTGGCAACCCTGAAACATCCTTCGATATATTAGAAGAACCCCGAGAAGCCCGTTTCGCATCTGATGATAGCGACGATGAGGTAGAAGTGTCTTATAACGCAAAAGCTAAACCCGATGTGGGTCAAAAACTCTTACAATGGCAGATGCAGTTTAATATACCAGAGTACGCAACAAATGATCTTCTTGAGATGCTTAAAGAGCGTCATTTTCCACAATTACCGAGTAACGTTGAAGCTCTCAAGGCAGATGCCAGAATACGTCACTGGCGTGAAAAATTAAATAATAATAAATAAATTACTGAAAGAAATTCATTATTTTCTTGCTGATCCTAATTCCCGAATTGTTGGCATATGAAACAAAATTAACAATATTTGCACATTGAATTTATGTGCCACTTCCCTTGGTAACGCCGTGTCTATTTTGATCGGTGTAAGGATGGCTGACAAAATGATTTTGTTTACTCACAGAGCAAAAATTCGACGGCTCGTACACGTAGCAGTAAATTTCCTTTACGATAACCCAACGCATTAAATTTTAGTAAGCAAAGCAGAAAACCCCAGAACACACTCAGCAAAACAAATGTCTATCAGCCGACCTCAAAACTCAATCAAGACATTGAAATAGAAAAGAGGATATTCTTCTAGGCACGTAGTAAAATGTTATGCTTCATTCGCCGGTCCACAACATGCCGTCCAGATTCGTGTCCGAATCGATGGGGTAAGATATTTTATGGCCAGCCAGACGCACTAGAAAAATATCCCCGCAGAAAGACGAAGGCCACGATGCTCTCCAGTCGGGTGTGTGGTTTCAGTGGCACTATTTAGTATACCGTTGAGCTTTGGGGTTTTTGCCATCTAATGACAAGCTTTTCTTTATGATTCCCCAAACGAAACGTGACCCAAGCAGTTTAAATGTGAAAAAGTTTGCTTCGATGTTGCAGGATGTTCTGGGTGGAAGAAATCAGGTCAATAAACGAGGCGCTCAGCTTAGTTTCATCGAAAACAGCAGAATGTCTTTAGATTCAGCTGTTTTGAGAATTGAAAGGAAGTTAGCACATATTTTTTCGATAAGTTTGAACTAAAGGGTTTGGAAGTCGGAAGATTTCTTTCAAAGCAAACGATAGTTGTGATAATTTAAAATATTTTTTTGATAAAAAAACAAAGGCAAACCAGAAAGTAGCATTGGTGTTTGCAACTTTTCCGAAACTGTCGACAGGAGTGTGAATTGACACAGAAGACACAGCGGAGAAATTAGATACGTGCGATTGTCTCCGTGAACTTAAACTCAATTCCACGTTGTAGGCACTCATTTGTCCAATAAGTTGATGCAAGCTGCGCTTGATTCTGCTTGATTCAACAATGTGCTGTTGTCGCAATGTATGATTCGAACGCGCCCGATTCGACTCATGAAGCACACGGCGATTCTGACTTTCATCGATGCGTCTCGGCTTGTCGGCCTGCTAGCGGTCGAACGAGAAACAGTCCACATCAACAGTAATCTAACCTTGTTTGTTCGAAGAATTTCGAAGGAGTAAAGCGTGCGGCTGATAAGAGCACCAAACTTAAACCAATTAGATATCTGTGTTGGAGAAGTACGCCAGAAAAAGTGACAAAATCTCCTTATCCCAGCAAGTCGATAATTCTTTACGCTACTATTAAACTCTGGGTCAATGTGATATCTGTGATTTTCTGGCATCACTGAACAGTTTGTTTACGTTGAGCCGTTAACAAAGGCTCTTTAATAAACCATCATTCTTGCAGTCATATTGTACATTAAGTGCGGGTTAGAGTTGGTTATACTCTTCGTTGTGTTTGGTTTTGTGCCGTGTCTGTGAATTAGTGTATCGACACCAGAAATTGCCACTTTTTCAGACAGCAAACAAGAAAACCGAAATTCATTGCCATATCGTTCCATATCGATGAGAATTGTTTAACCAACATTAAACAGAATTATTTTTACTACACACTTCAAAAAAAACAACGATTTCGGTAAAATTTTGTCGAAATCTCAACAACCGAAATGTCGATAGTGCATGTCGACGTTTAGCGTGATTTATGTATTTTGGACAGGCGTAACGCATACTCTGTTTTGGACATTTCGCTTTGATTTTGCCGTAAATGTCCAAAATAGAGTACACCTGACGCCTGTCCAAAATACGTAAATCACCCTATGGATCTTTAGTAACTTTTGGTAACGTAAAAAGTTTTGCCGAACGGCCGGCTGTTAAAATTCGGTGCTTATTTTTAAGGGTGTACGTTTTCAGCATAAAACGTATGCCCAAATATTTGAAAAAGTCATTGTAAATGTAAAATTTATGATACATGAGGAGGCCCTGGCAGCGACGACCCTGGAACAGGCGGCATCGAGAGCCCCGCGATCAGAAAAGCGGGATCGGGAATCGTCAGGTGATCAGGTAAACTCAAAAAAGCGAAAGGATAAGCTGTACGGCGACCACAGTGAGCAACATGAAAACAGAGCGGAGGAGCAGTGCGACAGGGAGCAGGGTAAGGTTAGTGGCTGGCGAACCATCCCTAAGCAGAAGGAGGAGAATGAGAAAAAGAAAAAAGATTAAAGAAGATCGGCAGAAGCAGATGCAGAGGGAAATGCCGGCAGAACGCGAAGAAGTGGGAAAAAAGGCAAAGAATAGGGAGAAACCCCAACTTCGCCGGATTCAGAGCAAAGGCGACGCACTGATTGTTGGAGTAAAGGGCGAGAAGATGACGTATGCCGATCTCCTCAAGAAAATGAGGGACGACCCGAAGCTGTAAGAGCTAGGGGAAAATGTCGTGAATACCCGGAGAACCCAGAGCGGCGAGTTGCTCTTCGAGCTCAAGAGAGACCCGGAAGCGCGGCCTTAAAAGTGCTAGACGAGACAGTGCTCGGTAGTAAAGCTCAAGTAAAAGCTTCGTCTCAGGAGATGATCGTTGAAGAGAAAAACCTGGACGAGGTCACAACAGAGAGTAAGGTGAAGGCAATGCTGACAAGAGCGGAATACCTAGGTGACGTTTCAATGTCTATACGGCTGCGGAAGGCATACGGCAGTACGCAGACGGCGTCGATTCGTCTGTCTATCGCGGCGGCTATTATTGGTCCTGAACCGTTTCTAGGTACCTACACATCCGCCGTGAAAGGCGAACTGATGACATGGGAAAAGCTAGAAATAGCATCCGGTGGGAATCAAACACAGGGTTGTAGACAAGCCAAACAGTTTATGTGCCCAAACCTTGCAGTAGCTAAAAAACTACTCCATTTAACTCGTAGTGAACTACGCACAATCATGGGACTCCTGACAGGACACAGCCCCGCTCTTTATCATTTAAAGAATATCGGCAAGGTATCACCAGACACCTGCCGCTTTTATAACTCTGAACCTGAAAGTTCAGCGCATCTGCTCTGCTATTACTGAGCTCTTGCATTATCAAGGCACAACTTTTTGGGAAGTTTCCTTCTTACTCCATATCAGGTATGGAGCCTAAATCCCAAAACGGTCATTGGCTTTATAAACCATGTAGTACCGAATTGGGGCACAGGATTACAACTATCCCGCTCAACTCCATCAATGGGTATGAGCTGTCCGTAAACTGTGTACAGCAATCGGGGCCTGCCACAAAAGACGATCATTAAGACTGTCGCAGTGGCCTTTTAACCCAAAGCCTTTCTGGCATACAAAAAAAATCGCGGCGGCTAACCAACTTCTGAAGATGGACAGAGTCAAGATCGGATGGGACAATCAGACAATTCCTAACCTGGTGACCGAAGTTCATGAATTCAAAGCATCTCGCCATTTCTTTAGGTTCACGGGGGGACAGATCTAAGCTGTGTCGGAAATGCGGTAATGAGGGACATGTTGCGAAGGACTGCAATAAGCAACCGGTTGTGCAAGGAAGACAACGACCACGTGACGGGAGGCTTTAAATGCCCTGTGTACCAGAAGTCAAAGACAGGCCTACAATAATGGAGGTGATTCAAATCAACCTCAATCACTGCGACACTGCAGAGCAACTGCTGTGGCAGTCGACAATTGAAACGAAGTGCGACGTTGCGATCTTAGCGGTGCCGTATCTAATTTCCTCCGATAACGGTTACTGGATAGTTGACAGAGCAGGATTGGCCGCGATATTGGTGACGGGCCGATATCCCATCCAGAAGGTGGTTACAAGCCGATACGAGGGTTTTTTGGTCGCCAGAATTAACGGAATCTTCGTGTGCAGCTGCTATGCTCCCCCAAGATGGACGCTGGAACAGTTCCGCCGCATGCGGTACGAACTAACCGGGGAGCTCCTTGAACGGAGAACGATCGTCAAAGGAGGTGACTTTAACGCCTGGGCAACCGAATGGGGAAGTAGATGCACGAATGCCAGAGGAGCAAACCTACTTGAAGCACTGGCAATGTTCAAAGTAGAGCTGAGCAACGTTGGAACCACCAAGCTATACGGTACACTATTGGCCAACGGAAACCCCGTAGCACCATAGTCAGGAAGAATTCACGAGCGGCAGTGGAAAATGAATGCCTTCGGCAAGGACCTCTTTATCGAGGTGCTACGATCACACAACGAAGCCCAGAATTGTAATGCTGACGGGCTGATCGAAGCGCTAACGAGAGCAGGCGACACAACCATGCCGAGGAAGGTGGAGCCCAGAAATTGACGGCGCCCGGGCTACTGGTGGAACGAGTCACTCAAAGCATTACGCGCTAACTGCAACACAGTTAGAAGGTGCTCCCAGAGAGCAAGAAGTACCGAGACTAGAGAGGCAAGAAGAAGTGACTTCCGCGTTGCCAAGGCCGCACTGAAATACGCGATTAAGCAGGGCAAGACAAACTCCTTTAAGAAGCTTTCTAGAGAAGTCGATTCCAACCCCTGTGGCGATGCATACCGAGTAGTGATGGCAAAGACCAGGGGCCCAGCAATGCCAACCGAAGGATGCCCAGATAAGCTAAAACTCATAAGTGAAGGACTCTTCCCGGAGCACGAGCGAACGTCCTAGCCCCCACCCCCTACCGGGCGCCAGAGGTTGAGAACGCCGACGAGAGGAGAATCTCCAATGATGAACTAGCTAGAATCGTGAAAGACCTGAAGATGAAGAAGGCACCGGGCCTGGATGGGATCCGCAACGCAGCTCTTAAGGAATCAATTCATGCATTCCCGGAATTGTTCCGCATGGTGATGCAAAACTGCCTAAACGAGACTTTCTAGGCAAGTGGAAAATCCAGAATTTGGTACTGTTGCCGAAACCAGGAAAACCGCCAGGGAATCCAGCGTCATATCGATAAATCTGCCTGCTGGACACACTAGGAAAGCTGCTAGAAAGGATTATCCTGAACAGGCTATCCATATACACGGAGGGCGAGTACGGACTGACACAAAGGCAGTTTGGGTTCCGGAAGGAAAGGTCCACACCAGATGCGATCCAGACTGTCGTTGAGACAGCAGAGAAGGCGTCCAAGCAGAAACGCAGAGGAAACCGCTACTGTGCGGTGGTCACTATCCACGTTAAGAATGCATTTAACAGCGCTCCATAGAATGAGTGTCCCCGACTATCTGTGCCGAGTTCTGAAGAACTACTTCACGAATCGGATGCGAGTATACCGGACGAACCTCGGAAAGGAAACGGCCGTGACCACGGCGGGCGTTCCACAAGGGTCAATACTCGGTCCATCTCTTTGGAACGGTATCATCATCGATACTGCGGACCAACTTGGATTACAGCGCTCCAAGCCCAGCGCAACAGAGCGAAGTTGGGAAGTATGGCACGGCTCATGACCATTCGAGTCGTCAGCGCATACAGGACTATCTCATCAGAAGCTGCGTGCGTAATCGCTGGGATGATTCCCATCGACATCACCCTGATGGAGGACTACGAGTGCTATTGGCAAAGGAGGTCAGAAGACTCAGAAAGCTGATGAGAGCAGAATCAATGGCTAAGTGGTAACAGGAGTGGAACACGACACAAAAAGGTAAATGAACCCACAGGCCTATATCGACTCTCTCGGTTTGGGTGAATAGGAAGCACGAGGAGGTAAACTTTTACCTAACGCAGTTCCTGTCTGGTCATGGTTGCTTCAGGCAACCGGTTCGGGCATGCCAGGTCGCCCTTACGCCCGGAATGTGGTAACGTGGAAGAAACAGCAGAGTACGTGGTTTTTGCCTGTCCCTGATTTGCAGTATGGCGCGAAGAATTTGGAATGCCGTCAGTAGTCGTTCTGGAAAATTATTTCCAGAATCGTGTGCTATGTTACAACACGGAGGAGGGTCACAAGTGCGTTCCAATCAACGCAGTGGTTCCGCAAGGTTCCATACTGGGCCCGGTGTTGTGGAACGTCATGTATGATGAGGTATTGAAGATAAAGTTCCTGGTAGAGGTTGTGATTGTCGGCTTTACGGACGACATCACCTTGGAAGTCTACGGTGAATCTATCAGAGAGGTTGAGTTGACGGCTGCCCACTCTATAAGCATTGTCGAAGATTGGATGCGCTCCAGGAAACTGGAGCTAGCGTATCATAAAACGGAGGTTATCGTGGTGAGCAACCGCAAGTCGGTGCAGCAAGCAAATATCAGCGTCGGGTACTGCACTATTTCGACAACGCGGTCCTTAAAACTCCTGGAAGTCATGGTCGACGACAAGCTCAAGTTCGGGAGCCACGTCGACTATGCCTGTTAGAAGGCTTCCACAGCTATTTGGGCATTGCTTCGTATGACGTCTAATAGCTCTGCGGTATATGGCAGCAAGCGAAGGCTTTTAACCAACGTTCAGTCCATACTTAGGTATGGCGGACCGGTGCACCGCGGTGTGGCCATCGGCGTTAGGATCCAAAAACTACCTAGGTAAGCTGGAAAGTACCTATCGTCTTATGTGCTTGAGAGTGGCGAGTGCGTATCGCACATATGACGCAATCTGCGTCTTAGCGGGTATGATGCCTGAGTGAGGACGTAGAGTGCTTCAGCCAACGTGGAACTAGAGGCATACGGAGTACCACAAGATCGGCCTCGATGACCACATGGCAGCGGGCATGGTCTGATTTCTCAAAGGGCCGGTGGACACACCGACCTATTCCGGAAGTTCCAGGGTGGGTCGACAGGCGCCACGGCGAAGTCAACTTCCACCTGACACAGATTCTGTCAGGGCATGGTTGTTTTAGACAGTATCTGCACAAGTTCAGGCATAGGTTTTGCATAGAGCAAAATGCAGAACATGTTTTCTTAATATGCCCTCGTTTCGTGGGCGCGAGAAGCAACATGCAGGCAGTGAGCGGACAGGACACTACTCCGGATAACTTAGCCCAAAGGATATGTTCTAACTCGGACGTCTGGGGAGCGGTCAATGCGGCTGCTACCCAGATTCTACTTGAGCTACAAAACAGCTGGAGAGCCGATCAACGGCGAATAAACAGTCTAACTACCATAGTCCAGTAGTTAGTTGTAATCCAGTAGGTTACATCGTTGTGCACCAGCTATAAAGTACTCGAGATAATCGAGAACAACGCTTTGTTCGCTAGTTGTCAAAACTACATTTCTTCAGACAACCATGCTTTTTTTCGAAACGTTCAGCCTTTACGAATCTTGTTGATTTTATCTCGTTCTGCCTGCGCAACATGAATGAAGGAGTGGAAATTGACGCAGAGTACACGGACCTGAAAGCAGTGTTTGATTGGGTGGATCACGGTATCCTCCTTACAAGACTTGGGAAGCTGGGAGTTTCTTCTGCAAGTGACTACAATCGTAACTAGCACACCGGAGACCGTAGAGTGTGAAATTCGGGTCCAAGTTTTCCGACTCGCGCTGTAACATCTCTGGCGTACCACGGGGGAGCAACCTTGGACCACTGCTTTTTTCTCTTTCTATAAATGAGCTCTTTCATTCCGCTTAGTTGGTTTCGAGGTGCGATGGCGATGCGAGGTGAAATGCTGTGGATGCACATGTATACACCTGAACGACACCTCAGAACTAGCTATTTCCTGTATCATGAAAGGATGGAATGCAAACTGTGGATTATACGACCTTATCCGATTTATGGCAATGCGGTTCAACGAAGTTTACGATTGGTTCGACTTCAACTTAACGGGTAAGAACGTCGTGAAGACCACTAAGAGTCCCATGATTTTTTTACAAATAAATAAATTAATTAATATGTGTGTTGAGGAAGTGCACTACAGCTGTACTATTCAGTTGAATATAATTCTATGTGTTCATATCTATATGCGCATGTTGGCCTTTTCTTTGGAAAAGTTGTGAAAAGAGAATGTATTGTGTTATGTTCAGGATGTTGTATTGAGAAAAAAGGGATAGTTGCTCAATATTGAAAACTGAAACTTCTCTTTACGAAATGTAAATAAATTTAATAGTTTCCTTGAGTAAAATTGGCATATTTTTTGTTTTAATACAAGTAATTTGAATAAGCAAACTCGTAACTATATAAAAACCAACTTTGCATGGTAATACGTTAACACGACGGTAGTGTCCTAGATGCAACCTTCAACTTTTTATTCATGATGGCCTTGTTGCGTACAGTTCAGCGATAGAAAGCAAATTATCACTAAAGCATGATTATCACCAGTCCGCTCTCTAACTTGAAGGGATGTACGACGAGGCGCGAACCTCCGGATGTAGACTGACACACGCCGAGTGGAAAAATCTTATTCAACCATGCGTGCATCTGGAAGGCATTTATGCTTCCGAGCGAAAGCTGCTTTCAATTTTCGTGTTATGTCAAAACATGAAAAATGTATTAAAAAAGAATTGGCTCTGACATGGTGGCTCTGGCACGACGAGACACCGTCTTCCCTCTGTCAGTGATCCTGCGGTGAGCATTCACGTTGACGGAAGTGGAAGAGATTTTGAAGCCTGTTCTGACTTGCACGAGAAATTCCGCAGAGAATTGTCAATACCTATATGCGTACAAACAAAAGAAAAAATGTTTTTCTTCCTCTTTTTCTCACGTGAAAACCAGCACCGTGAATGGTGACGTGAAAACACATTACTATCCTTGTGGAACAGACTTTTCAAGGAGATTCTTTTCATTTGCCTCAAATGAAAGCGATTGCTGCTAGCTGCTTTGACGTGCGTTGTTCGTGACAGGGAAGTGATGTGGTTGGCGGATCTCACTCTGATCAATGTATGGTTAAATTTAACAAGCTGTCACTCAAAACATATTGTTCCAGTTGTATCGTTGTCGTTTGTTGTCCTATTAAATCGGAAGCCCTTGTGATTTGTTATTTAAAACTCGCTTTGATTGATTGCCGTGCAGGTTCGAAACCTTGAAATAGTAAATCAATGTTATTTAACGTATCGGATGTAACAAACTTCAACAAATATACATAAACACGGGGGAAGACAAGCAAACTCCAAATAACCAGCACATTCAACAAGCGCAACCAAACGTGATTGAAGGATGAATGGTATTGTCCATCAAATAGCGCCTGATTGCTCCGGAAATTGCTCTCGTCGGATCACACATGAATGAAAAGCTACCAACCCACACACTGGACAAGCGCAGCAAATATGTGTAGAAGACCACACCACCCGTCTCTATGCAAGGATCAAAGAAAATGCTCGATTTGTTCAAATGTTTTGAGCATTGCAAATGGCAGGTCAGACAAAGCGATCTGTTTTTCTCCCTTATTCAAAATTAAAGACCTCCGGCTTGAGCTTGGGTCGACCAAATCCGACAGCCACGCGTAAGAACGACGGCAATCATTGGCTGGTTCTTTCTGGTTCCTGAGCAATCTGGAATAGCCAACGGCTCTACGCGTACGCACACACACACGGGATGAGAGTGTAATTTTCCGTATCGGCCGAGTTGTGGATGGCTTTTATAACCGTTATAGGTTTAACTTTCGTTTGCCGCGATTACTTTGCGCACCAGACCGTCCTGAGATAGGGAATCGATTTATGGGTGGGTAGTATTTTCTCCGGAACGGAAGTTTCTTTTGCATCCTTTTCGGTATTATCATCAGAATAGGATTACGTGTGTAGTAACAATTGATACACGATTATGACTGGGGAAGGTCGGTGTAATGATTCATTGAAGAAACCTAGAGGTGCTTTTAGCAACACGTAGATAAATTTAAGGCGGGGTTGTGGGAGTACATTTCTTTGTTATAGGCAAACACAACGCTATTTTCTTCCCGATTTACTGGAACACATGGGCGTATGATTTTTTATTTGCCTCCTCTGGTCTGGATTGTCGAAAAATTAATATCAAAACAAGCAGCATAATCTTTAAAATGAAAATCTGAAATAAACAAATACTAGTTATAACACTTCCCATGGACAAGAAATATAAAAAAATCCATCAAATCAGTGATACTTCAGTGAAATCATCAGTGAAAATAGAAAACATGATCAAATCTAACGATAGCAAGGAGGATAATGTAAGCATCCGTAACCACCACTCGCAGCGTAGTCTGATAACATCAAATGAAAATATTTTTATACTACATAATCTACTTGAAGCCGATTGCCGACGAATGAGGGTGACACCCAATTCGTAGGTTCGTGGTATGGTTGTACTACATTGACATTATAAACCGTCACACTCAACTTCAGTACGACAATGAGGAAGGGGGGGTTAGCTAGGCGAATCCTTCCAGTGTTCAGTCCCATTAGCGTCATCATTAGTGTGCTTCATAACTGTAAGGTAGCTTTCCTAAGTCGGTTGGTCTAAACTAAAAATTGAATTAAATGAAATTTTATAGATCTTTTTACTTAATCAAGATATTTTTATGTGTTCCAAAACACTCGACTCAGATAAGTGTACACTTTGAACTTCCCTTGTGAACCCACCGTACCGTATCGCTATGCGAAGGCGTACGTGATGGCACGCGAATCCTTTTTCTCCTTCATTCTAAACAGACATAGAAACGCGTTTTACATACGTCGAAAGATGAGTTGGCGGCCCTTTGGGAGAGAGTGTGAACGGTTCCAGGCAGTACCTACATAGAAGAAAGAATGGCAAATACGAGTACTTCCAATAAGCCGGCTTTCGCCGGGGTTGAGAGTTTGTTTTGTTTCCAAGCAAAGCTCAGAAAATTGGATAAACAGAGTACTCCCACCATGGTCTTGTTTATGAAAATACCGCTTTACGTATTGAGCACTCTAGACATCCAAAGTGGAGCAACTGATTTGTGTGTAATCTTCGTAGGATTTTCGAAACCATTTTACGGAATACACGCTAAGAACTCAATTAAGTACCCTTTTTAAAATTTATACTGTTTTTGAGTACTTAACCAAAAAAGTGATTTTATACAAGTTAACTAGTTTAACTATTTTGATAAAATTGCCATTTCAACCAACTTTCCACAACAATCGAGTGAAGTTTAAAAAAGTTCAACGTAACAACACAAAGACAGCTTTTTCCCACCAATCGCAAGTAATAGCAAGTAGATGGTTTTGCGGAATCTGAAAAACACTCTAAACGGGGGAGCGAACGAAACGAAATAGCCTAAGGGGTGAGATACACTTCTTCACATGTACTTCTTCACAAGACCCACTCCACCCACTTCAGCAGCAACGTGTCTTCGTAGACCGTCAATGATTCCAATGTGTTGTGCAAAAAGCGATTGTTTAGCTCGAGAGACGTAGACAATCTGATATCAATTGTGGTCCGGGGAGTGCTACGCTTGAATGAAATCGGTGCAGTGTAAGTCTTATGTCATTTTGATCGCTCTTCTTGTGCTATCGAGAACAATACAAAGCCAATACCAAAGGGAATATACTTACGTAGATTACAGATTGATGTGTTGATGATTGTGTGAGGGGAAAACTTTTTAGTGGATTGCTTATAAAGTTGTTGGATGGACCACTCGAAACAGAACACTCGAACATTTTTACTAGCAACTTTACACTTTAACCACATCCGCGCTATGTGTTTTCAAATTTCAGTTGTCTTGTTTTGTTCAGGAAAATGTCTAGTTCTGAATAATATTTCAGTGCTACAAGCCTATAAGTAGTTCTCGCTGGAACGGGGCCACTGACACGAGGTTCTAACAGTTTAAAAAAAAATGAATTTCGAGCAAACTTTGAGATCTATTAGTAAAACTATTTTTGGCGGCCATCTTGGATTTGGACGCCATATTGGATTTTACAAAAAAATTGCCGTTTTCACCATGAGCCCTTCAACCGATTTTCATTTTAAGACCACCATTGGAAAGCTCAGAAAAAATAACTGGAGAACCAATAATTGCAAAAAGTTGATTGGTAGAATCAAGAGATGCATTCGCAAAGTTGACATGATGGCCGTACAACGCTCCTGCTTCGACGTCAAACGAAAGCTTCACCGAACAGCCGATTACGGATTGTTTTCAAATGTACACTTTTTTTTCAACAATGGATAATGCATCTTTAATTTCGGTAGATCAGATCTTCTTCATATATCTTTGTCTTTTTTTGACAGCCTGAGAAAAAAAATCCAAAATTTTAGTTGTCACACGTTGCGTCTACGCCATTCGCCCATAACTCATCGCCGTAGAGGGCCACCGGTAATATTAAAGATAATTTGATACGCATCCGCAAACATCGTGACTTTAGCTGGCTACAGAGTGCGTAGAAAGCCCTATTTGCAGTAGCAATACGTTTCTTCACAGCTTCGAATGACTTCATTGCCGCATGTTACCCGAGTTCCCAGTTATATGAATTCGTCGACAACCTCGTACCATTCCCCATCTATTTCCACCTGTGGTCTAGTATCATTCAGATTTCCACACTCTCTTCCTGCAATCATGAACTTCGTTTGGACAGTGTTTATGATCAGTCCGATTCTCGCAGATTCTCTTTTGAAAGGCACAACTGCCTCTACAATAGCACTACGATCAACACCAACAACAATGGTTCCAGTTTTTTGTGTGCCTGCTCTTCGCATTGCCCGTATTCTTTGGGGGGGGGGAGGTGTTATTAGTAGCTACGCTTAACAAGTAGTCGCTGTAACTCCTACCCTTTGTCCAATGCTGGAAGGTGCATGAATCGAACCAAGCTATAATCTGAGATTATAACCGGATTCGAACCAACATCTTCTTTAGTTCTTAAGTTCTTAATCTACGGTGTTACAAGTTTTAATAATAAAATTTAAATAGTTTTTTTTATCTATGAAACTGTATACAGTATCTGAGAGTTTTTTTTGGGAGTAGTAGTGGACTACCATTGTTTTTTGGAAAAAATGATGGTCAAGAAAAACACGTTTTTGGTTCTTTACCAACGTAAATAAATATTTTTTTACTGCAGCTGTAGACGCTGGTAAAGAGTTCCTGTCGCATTTGACAAATTTGTGACAAAAACTTTTAAAATAATTTGCAATCCCAAGTAACAATCTAATAGTAAATTGGTCTTATTAATTTCTTATAGTAGTTTTATCAGAGCATCAAGAAAAACGGCGCTCCTTAAAACTTAACAATAGTTTTGACAAAAATGTAAGGCATTCTTCTGTAAGAATGGTTTATCTTAACAATGCTGCCATAAAATTCTCTTAAAACCGTATATGCTTGAAAGAGAAATCATACTCTTGAGAAAGAACATTCTATTGTAAACAACTAATCTGTCAAAATGGGCATTTGAACCTAGAATAATTTGGAAAAATATGGATCTTTTAAACGAGAATTAAGCAAAAATTTGTCCAATGTTTTGAAAACTTTTTCACATGAACGATCAGCGAAGTCACAAAACAATGAAGATATCAGAAACAACTGACTATGGTGTGTTAGTTAGGGTAAGCTAGGGAAGGACGGTGCCGGTGATGATGCAGTAATAGATTTGTATGAATTGGATAAATTTGGTTCGTTTGTGTTTTTGCCGGCGGCGGCCTCTAGACTTGTTCGTATTTTTTAAACTTTATTAGCCAGTGTTTTTGTTTGGAAAATGCTTGGAGGGGTTGAAGCGGACGAGGCATATTTTCTAAAAGCGATAGTAAAGATAAAGTACATTAAAAATTCTGTAGATTAAACTTTACGCATGGACGCATTGTCGTGCAATCCTCTTTTAATTTTTAAAATCAATTTATATTGATAATCAACATGACTGCTATACTTTAAAAATATTGAGCTCAATGCAAGTATATGAATCCCCAGCACAAACAACACGTTACATCGACACTTTGTTGACGTTTTCTTTGTTTATACTAGAATGGTAATCTTGCAAAAAACTTGGTGCCCTGAAATAATTCAAACAATTCTTATTCAAGCGTAACTTGTCTTCTTCAAGAATGCAATAAGTATAGATGAACTTATCGCCCTCTTGGATAAATTTTCTTTGTTTTGTGCAAGAAAAGTTAGTCTAATAAGCGCTTTCTGGTTGATTTAGATAAAACCAATGAAAAAATGGCGAACAGGGCTGTTTTGATTACTTTTGAAATTGTAACCAATTGCATATAAGTGTTTATAAATATGGTTTTATACAATTCCGTGAGTGTTAAATAAATGTTTGGACATGTAAAAGGCTTTTTGCCGCAATGTGTTAAAAATTTGGTAGTTATCAACTTCTTCATGAAATTATAGAATTTTTTTATTGATTAAATTTTTCAATAATCTAGCAAAAATAACCGGCGCGGTTAAATTTTCTAACTTTCATGTCACAAACATCGACAAACTGAGCATGGCACGAAAAAAAGTTCATTTATAGGCAACCTAGCAGCTGCTTTTATTACCATTTTTGTTATTTATTTCCATTTTGGAAAAGCAAGATCTGTGAATACTTTTTTCTCTAATAGCTCTTAGTCACTTTAAAAAATTCAAGGCTGTGAAAAGTGTATGTTGTCTTGCAAGTGTTCTTTGAGAAGACAACCATAAAAGCATCAACATTTGTGGGGGTTTTCTTTTAGTTTTAAGCGACTCTTGAAAATCACTATAAATAGATATCGATAAGAATTACAAGTTTTAAAAGGACCTTGGGAAATATTCTTGAGAACCTTCTTTAGTGTGGGCCTCCCTAGTTTTATAAGGGTTTTATGGCTGTTTTATTGCAGTTTTGTAGAAAAACAAGTTTTATGATGGGTTTTAAGGAGCAAATGCTGGAAACCTCTTCAAGTGCATTTTAAAATTGAATTTGTTACTTGGGATGGCCTTAGTTATTCTGCTTTATCAATATACTAGCTGACCCGACAAACTTCGTATTGCCACAAATTAAACTGTGTTGTTCTGGGGAGTTCATGGGTGTTTGAATATACAAATTTTCCTCACAGTAAAGTAGAAAACAACTCCCCATATTGCCCCGAGTCTCTCCAATTTCTCGAGTTCGATTAGTTTTTGAGTTACGCAAAAATTTCTGTTTTATTTGTATGAGAGTCCTTATCCCCATACCACAGGGGTGAGGGGTCTCAAACCATCATTAAAAAAATTTCTGCTTCCAAAACATGCCAAATGAGGAAATTTGTATTTCATTTGTTTGGAAGCCCCCCCTCTGAAAAGGGAGAGTGTCATTATTCCCCTCCTAAAGTGGGGAGGGGTCTCAATTTACCATTGAAAAAATGCCTACAAAAACACCCACACGCCAAATATGGTTCCATTTGATTAATTAGTTTTCGAGTTATGAGGAAATTTGTATTTCATTTGTATAGGAGCCCCCCGTCCTAAAGTGGGGAGGGGTCTCAATTGACCACAGAAAAAATTCTTGTCTCCAAAAACACCCATACGTAAAATTTTGTTCCATTTGCTTGATTAGTTCTCGAGTAAGGCATAAATTTGTATTTCATTTGAAGGGAGCCCCCCCCCCCTCTTAGTGGGGAGAGGGGTCTCTAACCATCATAAGAACCTTCCCTAGCCCCAAAAACCCCTCCATGCAAATTTTCACGCCGATCGGTTCAATAGTTTTCAATTCTATAGGGAACATAGGGACAGACAGACAGACAGACAGACAGAAATCCATCTTTATAGGTATACCGTACTAAATCCTTCATAGGCTAGCTTCGTTTTGTGTAATGATTAGATATAATATATTTTCTAGCGAATCTTTAAATTCTTTTTTGCTTTTTCATATTATTTTTTTTTTAATTCTAATGGTCTGAGGGCGATGAATTCAACTGCAACTCCAAAGCGGTAAAGAAATTCATTGCAACTGTTGCTTCGTGACACAAGGAATGGTGGCGCTCGAAACGCTTACAGTGCTTGTAGACGCGATCGCAATTGGGCTCGGGACACTTGAACTTCCTATTGGCGCGAACATGATCGGGTGTTCCCTTTAGCAGCGAAGCCACCGTAGGAAAAGTCTTTCCGCATTTTCCGCAACGATGGGAGCGTGGCTTCCCATGGTGCACTTGGATATGCTGAACGAGCTTGCCGCTCTTTTCATTTTCAAACTTCTTGCTACATAGTTTGCAAATGATGTTCGTTCCGAAGTGAAAATAAAATTTACGTGGCTTTTCTCCGTTCGTTTTGGGGGTAATTCGGTTAGCCCCGATTTTTGACAATGTGGAGTCAATTCTGTCCAAGACTTGCTCATTAGCGGGTCTTTCTTCATTCGGCTTAGCTGTATTTGAGCCTAAAGCTAATGCAGATGCACATTCTGCTGAGATATGCTCTGAAGAAGCTTCCAAACCTGACGTTTTATTAATTGCAGACATTGTTAATTACACTTCACTGGTTGGTCACAATTAGCTGTGCTTTCAAAGACCTAACTACCTCAATGATCGTTTCAGAATGACAAATTAGATAAACTGTCGAGAGCTTGAACTCAGCTAAATGTCTCACCTCGCTGACTGTAGCAGACTGATACTCTGTCCTGTTTCGGAAACCTAATTCAAGTGCAAAGAGAATTGTTTACCAACGAAGCTCTATGCTAGGTACTGAAGTGATTTTCAGGTTCAAATTTTGTTCACTCACCTATTTCACGTGGAACTGTTCTATACATTTACCTATTTTTTCCATTTTACCTAATCCCTAGCCGGCAAGAATGATTCCTACAATTCTAAGGTTTATGGAAGACCATTTTTGGAAAAATTGATGGTCAAGAATGTTGCGATCGCAATAGAAAGACAAATTTGTTCGATTCTATTACAACGAACTTTTACACTCTTCCACATTTAACGTATGGGACGATAGAAGAAAGTCATGAAACAAAGATGTCAATAGAGTTTCAAACAGAACAGAAACAAGGCTTGTAGGGGAAAGAGCGGAAATTTTAATAAAAGAGGGTCATTGAAGCAACGATTGAGTCGTTTTGTAGCGCTGCCTTTATCCAAGGGGGATCCATGGATCGAACCAAGCCGTAGTCGGAACATTACAACCGGATTCGAACCTACTACTCTTTGCCAGGCCCGTTGGCTCGCCGGTAGTGATGATTCTTTGAACCGCAGTGGACTGGAGTCCCAAACATTTCATAATGTTGTCTACTTCATTTGAATGACGTTTCTCCTTCAGTTTGACCCCACAGCTTCACTGACGCTAGCGACGGATTACGGTACCAAAGTAATATTGACGAAGATGCATCGCAACACCTGTGTTGCAACTTGCGACAGTGAACAGTAGTAATTTTAATCTATTATAAGCTGACTGTTTTAGCAGCCAGCTTTACAACCAGAAAATAAAAGCTTAGTAACAAAAAGATTTGTTTTACGTTTTTGTCTGATGAAATGTTCTATTAATTTTCCAAATTAATTACAATATTAAAGCAAAACTGGGAAACTGAAAAAAATGCTGTAATCCTTTTGTACTGTAAAATTAAACCTTTCTTACTTTAACAGTAATATTAACAGTAACAGTAACTGCAGTAGTTACTTCGTGACACTTAGCATAGTGCCGCTCGCAATGCTTCGAGTGTTTGTAAACGCGATTGCAATTGGGCTCGGGACACTTGAACTTTTTATTGGTGCGAATCTTCGAATCTGACGTTTTATTAATTATAGGCATTGTAATTAACAATGTTCGCTGGTTTGACCACAATCAGCTGTGCTGTGTGGGTGAGCATGTAGTTCGCTGATACTAATGTACCTTTGAACCATAGTGGCACTGGACAAAAGAAGACTGCACAACCCCCTTCATAAGCGTGCAACGGATCTTCAAACTCCACGTAGGAGCATATGTACTGATCAAGCTATAGTTGAACAACTTGCCCTTGATCCTCAACAGGTAGATACGGTTACTCACCGGTTTTCGTCAAATCCTCCAAAAATGTCGAGAGTATAACGTACAGAGGCGATAAGGCACTCCAAATCCGCTAAATTTTGAATCAAAATCAAATCAAATCAAAGCTAAATTTCGAAAGCATTTCGAGCCGTTTTTTGCATTTTATTTTTAAAACAATTCAGCCAAAATTTTCTTCGTTTGTGAATACTAATTTATTTTACTTCTTTCCAAAAAATTGGCGCACTTTTCGAAGGTTAAATGGCTAATTGTGTCTTCCAAACGAAAAGCGATTGGTCAATTTACATATCGAGCATGAGAGAAGATGAATGACCTTCAGAAACAGATGAGCAAATTAAGACAAGACAGTAAACCGCTGTATTAAGCCATACTGCCGGTAGTAAAAGTCCTAATATTAATAATTAACCTCTTGGCACCAACTCTAATTTAAATCCAACAGCACTAAAAATAAGATAAACCTTGCCTGATAATATTATTCGGAACGCTGCGAGCCTGTCCCATCTCGTATGCATCTCATGCATCGCGTTTTACATCTTTCTTTTGCGTGAAAATTTACGGTTATCAGATTTTGCCACCTTCCGTCACTGGATTACGAATAAAAAATCCTCTTGATGTTTCCCTTGAGGATCCGGTTGCGGTTATCAAGATGTAATCCAACCGCCAGACTCGAGCTCTACGGACCTCGCGGAGAGTCGATGCGATATATGTATGCGAAAAGCCGTTATCGTTACCATATCGCCATCGTTGCCAGTGAGTGTCACTGATATGCATATGCAAATCAGAATGGCTGTTATACTTCCAAGGCTCAAGCGACCCTTGCAATTCAGCCAAGAAACTTGTCATGTCACACACAGTCCTAGTGGGTTCACTTTCACACTTTTCCCGGCTGCCGCACAAAGCCGGTCGGTGATGTTGAGAAACCGATTTGAATGCAATGAATTTTTAACGCAATATATCGTACGTGTCGGCTGATATCAGACTTTGGCTGCCGCGGAATTAGCCTATTCACCCGGTGACTCGCCCGTGACAGCTTATATGTAAAGCTCATCCTTGATCCGGCCGTAGATTGGCGATGCGAAGCGAGGTTGCCTTTGATCTTGAGTAACGATTCTAATAACCGGCAGCGAAAGCTAGGCAACCCGTGAATGTTGTTTGACGTAGCTGAAATGCTTTGTTGGTTCGATTGGTGGCTGGGCAAAAGCTGAACGAAGGAAGATTTGCTTTGATGGCACACACACTTGGGAGCTTAGTTTCCAAGTCCAGTGATCAAACATGATTTTTTTAATTTCAACAATCATATTGTTCTTTGTTCGTTTACTGATATGATAAGAAATGAGCTTATGTATTCCAAATCGATTAACAATGATTAATTTTAGTGCCACATGACATGATGCTACATTGTAGTTTCACGTCAGCCGTACATTTAGCTCATTCTTATTCTTCTTTAAAGGGCGAAACATCAATCAGATTCCGGTTTTAATTTTCATTTCCCGAGCTATCTGTCTCATATTCAATTCCAATCGTTCCCGTTGCATTTCCGGCTGCTTCTTTGATTCTAGACGCGAATTCCGATTTTACTACGCGCCCTAATGCCGGATGCCAAATTGCGATTACTATCATTCGCTTCATTCCGGTGCAAAGTGAAAAAAAAGTCGAAAGCGGCCACTGGAATCCCATTGTGAAGCCCATTTCACTGCTTATCATCAGCTATTCTGCTGAGGCTACGAGACTGGCTCATAACTATGATAACGCTGGTTCGCGCATCAGCTCGTTTCATCATCAATTTCGACGAGCATATTTCCATTCACGGCGACGACGACGACAACGACGACGGCAACCCAAGATAATCTCCCTTTTATGAAGGTTATAAAATTTGTCCTTTCAAAACGCGCACGTTTTCCGATGGCCGGGAAAAAAAGTACCGCATCTCCTTCCGATGCCAAGTGGATGCAGCGGAACTCTTGGCGGAGGCATTCAATTGGAAACGTAATTTTTTTCCTCATCCGGCGATTTGTTGTGCACGGATTTGACTGGTGCCCTTGATGGAATTTAAACTCAGTTGAAGTAGTAGACGAAGTATACGAAGCAAAAAGTGTATTTCTGCTTTGGCACCAAAATGGGAGCTATTTTTTTCGCGACTATCGGCGGAAATTCATTTCTTGCTCAGTTCTGTTCTTGAGCTTCAATTTCCGAAGCCACAGTTGGTACGAAGGTATTGTTTATGACTGGTGCATTACCGTATGTTTTGACTTGCGGTTTGTATTTCGATTTGCTGAAAACGGAGATTAGCAGTTATATTTGTAACCAATGTGCCACCAGAATATGTCAAAAGCCCAATATGCATACGAGCTTGTCAACTTATTTTATGGAAAAGCCTCAGAAAATCAACGTTTGATTAATAATTTTTATTTTACTTTTCATTCATATACTTATGACAAAAAATCAAAAAAAGGACACGCGCAAAAAATTTCTCCGTGTTTTTGTATCTTAAAGTTTTTCAATCCAAATAGATAAAACATCAAAGTAGTGAGACAGTCGTATGAGCATGTGAGACGTCGCAATTTCACATAGTGGTGCGGGTAAAACAAAATATTTAGCTGGTTTCAGCCTGATTTTTTATTTTCATGTATAATAAATCAAACTGCTACGTTCAGTGGGCATGTCAATAGCAGTCAGTAACAAGATATATCCTAATTTGTCTCGTGGAAAAACGTTGTGAGTGTAATTTTAGCGGAATCACATAATTTTCCAATATAAATCAACAACTTTTTTTTGGTTTTCAGCGGCCGTGGCGCTAGTTATTTATAGGTTTCGCTGGTTTCCCTCGCTGAAATAAAGAACAACTCTTTTCTGTGAAATGTTTCAGGTTAGTGAACCTCACCAGTCACACCAGACGCGTTTTCATCACATGGTTTCTTTTCCAACTTTATTTAATGCTGAGAATGCCCCAAAGTGTAGCCGATGAATGATCTTTGGGATGAAATTGATGAAAACACGGTTTCTTTCTTCAATTTTTTTTACAGTTGCAACTCATAAACATTCCTGCCATAGGAATTTTAGTTAGTTTAGAGTCAAATTTATAAATTTTACAGCTTTTGCGACCTAAAATGCACTCAAACACTCATGCGTATTTGTGGGTTAAATGCTCCCCGAAATAAATTGACATTCCTTGCAGCGTGTTCCGAGCAAATAAACTATTTTATGCAATTTTATGCTCCTGGTTTAATATTATGGTTTAATATAAGACTTGAATATTTAGTCTGCGTAAAAAGAACATATTAGATTTCGTTTTCGAGCCAATTTCTCTTAATATACGTTTCATATACAATTAATAATCATTTTTCTCTTCATTAAAATTACCCTGTTACCCACGTGTCTATTATTACAATTTACCCGAACAGTGCCACAGTAAAATAACTACTTTTCTTGAACTTTTCTGCTCAGTTTCACCAAGAATTTGTGCTAGCAGCCAAGGCAGCTTTTTCTATTAACAGAAACAAACATCATCATCATCATCATCATCATCATCATCATCATCATCATCATCATCATCATCATCATCATCATCATCATCATCATCATCATCATCATCATCATCATCATCATCATCATCATCATCATCATCATCATCATCATCATCATCATCATCATCATCATCATCATCATCATCATCATCATCATCATCATCATCATCATCATCATCATCATCATCATCATCATCATCATCATCATCATCATCATCATCATCATCATCATCATCATCATCATCATCATCATCATCATCATCATCATCATCATCATCATCATCATCATCATCATCATCATCATCATCATCATCATCATCATCATCATCATCATCATCATCATCATCATCATCATCATCATCATCATCATCATCATCATCATCATCATCATCATCATCATCATCATCATCATCATCATCATCATCATCATCATCATCATCATCATCATCATCATCATCATCATCATCATCATCATCATCATCATATATATAAGAGGCTTGTCTCTATCCAAAACCAGGTCTCTGACAGGACGTCAAATAAGGCTTATCGGTAACTAAAAACAGGCTCTTGACAGGGTGTCATGTTTTCGTAGCAATGGGTTCTATTCCCACTGGTCGACTGCTCAACTGGTCGACTAGATTGCTGACTGGGGTGGTCGGCTTCGATTTCACTACTCGACTGGACTACTCGACTCAACTGCCCGATTCGACTGCTCAACTTATTTGCTCTATTTACTACTTGACTCGACTGCTCGACTGGACTGTTCGATTCGACTGCTCGATTTGACAGATCGACTCAACTGCTCGACTGGACTGCTTGACTAGACAGCTCAGTTCAACTGCTCGACTCGACTGCTCTACCTTAGTGCTCGACTGAACTGGTCGATTGATTCGTTTGACTGGACTGTTCGATTCAACATATCAATTAGACTACTCGATTAAACTGCTCGATTGGACTACTAGAACCAACTCTCGATTTAACTTGAACTAACTAACTAATTAACTAACGATTTAACTCGAGCCGACTACTCGAATGGACTGTTCGGTTCGACAGTTTGACTTAACAGCTCGACTCGACTGGAGCTTGGTTCAACTGCTAGGCCAGACTGCCCGATTTAACTGCTCGACTTGACTGATCGACTGAACAGCTCGACTGAACTGCTTAACCCTCTAGTGCCCAAATTTTTGATTTGCTTGAAAAAATTTTAAAATGCTCATTTCGTGGCCAGAATAATGGAAAAAATATTCTTTAATTACTAAGTTCAGGAATAGTTTGATTATTTATAAAAATTCGTAACCCGCCAATTGGGGGGGGTTGGGCACCTGGGCGCAAAAAAGTTGCAAAATCAAATTTTTCGGTTTAATTCGGGACATCGATTTCAGAACATCTATAACAATGCTAGTATTTATGGAACTAGTTATAATGAGCTTCAACTGAAATTTTTGACCATATGACCGATTCCAGGTCCCGGACAAGTTCGTTCGAAATCCGCCCCGTGCTTGAATCAGAAAAGAAACCCTCCCCGGGCCTGGAACCGGTCATACGGCTTCTGTGAGACATGAGATGATCGCCAATCGCTATTTTGTCGGGTGCCGATGTTTTTTGATATGCGACACGACATAATTTACTGATGCTGAAATGTCCCTTTATGAGAACCGGTTCCGGATTTATAATATCCCCCCGGATTCGGATGGCGCGCACCATGGCTCATAACTGCGGCAAAGTAAATGATATGTCCACAGTCGATGATATGCTTACAAAAATCAACAGATTTTAAACAAGTTTTAAATATTTGGCAACTTTATCTTAAAAAGCCATATCACGGTCGTCCAAGGAACTCCGGAATAACTCCGGGACCATATTACATATGGCTATTATCTATAGATATTATGAAAATAGGAAATATTTCCGGAAAAATTCCCAAATTTGGTAAAAATATATTGAAAGATAAAAAAGTTACGGCCATTTTAGTGAATTTTGCAGTGCTAAAAATGAAGTAGACCCTAGAGGGGTTAATCGAAGCGTCTTGCGGAGGAAAACTAGACTTGACTTCCAGCTCGAATGCGTCATTGAATCTCTTTACCCGTAATATTGTCGGCGGTGACCAGAGATCCCAAATATATAAACTCATCAACCACTTCCAGTTCATCGTTGTCTATAGTGTCCGTGGGAAGCAAATCCTTCCAAACAGGCACAGAAACAGTTGACACATTCCGCGGGCCGGTATACCAACCAGACATTTTATAAAAGTTGCTTTTAGCATTGTTGAATATTTTTTCATGATTGGGCAATGTTTGAACCTTTCAAAACTGCCTTAATTGGTATTCTAGCATTTTCGGAAGTTATATAAAACGTGTATCGAAAATAAATGAAATTTACAAGAAATAAATGATTTTTCGTGATATTTTTAAAAATACTGCTACAGTGCGCTAAAACATTTCATAATATCATTTGTTTTCGACCAATTTACAAAGGAATATATGCTGAATCCATTCCAAAAATAGTTTGGATGTAATTTTGCAGTTATTTTGTATTTCAAGTGGATGAAATGGGGCCATTTTTTTGCGTTGTAACGTCACGAAAAAGGTGTACTTTTTCGCTTTCGCAGAAAAGTACAAATTCGAACAATCTAATAATCCGTATTCTCTTTGTACTCAAAAATACCTTTAAAACGGTGCCTAAAGAATGATGATAAGTTAAGTAGAACCTAAGTTACAACTGATTGAAGCTCGCGTTGTAACGTCACGGCGGGCAGCCGGACGGATTCAAAACAAGTGAGACATAAGTAATAGCATCGAAACCTTAAGACATAGCATTATAGTTGCTTCAAGAAAGTTTCTTCATTTAAAAAGCACTTTCTAGTGGTGAAAAAATATTCGGACATTAGGGTGTCCTCAAGCAGATACAAAAAATATTTTCTCTATTTTAATTCAGAAATGATTGCTGTCTACAGAAAGTTTGTAGAAAAATTAATTTCAAGAAACTTCGTTGAATACTGAAGATTTATATTTCTTACATGAAAAATGTTATAGAGCAAAACCCTTAGGGACGCCCTTAAAAAGATTTTTTTTTCGATCTAGTTCTCCAATAACGCTTCGTACGCTTTTTAGATGTTCTAAGAAATTGGTAATCGAGTTAAATTGCACATTTTCGTCGAAGAAAGTAGAAATCTATCTTTTTTCCTTAAGGAGCTATTCCTTGTTTCTTTTATTTATACATGTTCACCTACGGTTGCCTTCATAATATTTTTTTTAGATTTTCCACAGTCTTCTACCCTAAGTTGTACATGGTGGAATACAGCATAAATTAACTCAAAAAAAAACAAGTGAGATTAGCTGCTCATAGCTGCTCTCCCTCTTAAAGAGTACATATAAAAATAAAAAAGCCAGTGATAGTTTCTAAAGGGAAAAAGATAGTGCTCTACTATTTTCGACAAAAATGTGCAATTTAATTAGATTACCAATTTCTTAGAACATTTGTAAGCCATACGAAGGGTTATTAAAGAGCTAGATCGAAAAAATTTTTTTAAGGGTGTCCCTAAGAGTTTGGCTCTATAACTTTTTTTATGTAAGAAATATAAATCTTAAGTATCCAACAAAGTTTCTTAAAATTAGTTTTTCTACAAATTTTCTGTAGACAGCAACCATTTCTGAATTAAAATAGAGAAAATATTTTTTGTATCTGCTTGAGGACACCCTAATGGCCGAATATTTTTTCACCACTAGAAAGTGCTTTTTAAATGAAGAAACTTTCTTGAAGCAACTATAATGCTATGTCTTAAGGTTTCGTTGCTATTACTTATGTCTTACTTTCTTAGCATCCCTCCCACAGCGCGACGTAATTTGTGAACAACCCCACAGTTACGTAGGCGAAATAGTGAAAGACAAATTAACAACACATTTTTGGATTATCCCTTATGTACAGAGGGCGGCAACAGCGATAATTAACGAATATTAAATGAACAGATTTTTCGTGACGTTACAACGGAGCTACGACCCTCTCTGTGCAAAGCAGAGCGTTGTAACGTCACGAAAAGTAAAAGCTGTTTAAAAATTAACTTCACTAACTATCGGAATTCTGAAAACGGCAAGTTGTTCAGTATTCATCTCTTATCAAATCATAGAAGAAAATTTTTAGATAAAATTTGAAAGAGAGCAGAATTTTCATGTTTTTTAACAGAAGAACCAAAAGACGTATTTCTGGCGCGTTGTAACGTCACGCTACATATTTGCTTTCCAAAACAATCTGGGCAAAGCAAATGCTATTAATTTGTTCACTTTTAATAGGAAATTTTATGCTCTTTCCAAATATATAATAATATTTGGGGGTTTCTCAACGATTTTCCCAGCTAAAACATAAATACTGTGCAAAGAAAAGTCAAAACGTTGTAACGTCACGGCGGAATGTGTCAGTTGTATTTTCAAATTTGGCAATGAATTCAGCAGAATCACCACGATCTTGCCTATTGATGTCCTTATCAGTAAGCAGTTTGCTTTTGGAGATTCTATTACTCCGAATAGTTCCCAGTCGTATATTCCTCTCGTTCCTCGAAAATATGATTTTTAAAATCCGGCAAAATTTTAGAAAGGCGAACAACAATATTAGTAGCTGCTCCCAAGTCAGGATTGCCTACACCATAATATGCTTTGAAACTGTAACCTTTGAAAAAAATTTAGAGTCTGATAGAACATGAAACTTAGATCCTCATATATATGACTTGTTTGATAAATTGGGTTTTTCATTTTTGTAGTACCGTCATCCGGGGCGAGAATGTGCCAAAAAAGTATATATTTTTGTTCTTTAGCTCAGTATACACACAATTTAGGAACTAAGTTGATTTCGAAGCTGTCAATATATACTAAATTGTTCAATTAACAACTACCGTAGAGAGTGTCTAGTTACAATGAAACCTAATTTTACTGAAAGTGCATCAACTGCATAAAGTTAGGCTAAAAACCTAAACAGTGAACATTAGCATGTTTATAAACAATACACATAAAGATCAGTATAAAGTAGTTCATATGTGGCCGTCCATGAACTAAGTGGACTATTAGGGGCAGGGGGTCGGCCAAAAACAACGCATCATACAAAAAATATGAACGAAAATAACCCGGAGTGGTCTGAAATAACTAAAAATGAGTTCGTAGTCAATGGAGAGCCTTTATATAGCCAGTAGCATTTCTAGGGTTAACAAGGGGGTGATATATGAAAGGGTGTATCCTAAGGAAGCATACCTATTTGATTATTTAACAAAAGTAACCATTACTTCGTTCAAGAACCCGCGGCCGCAGAACATGTGGCCTATCCTACCCCCCTCCCCCCTCCTTAAAACTGGCAGTTTATACACGGTATAATATATTCGTCTTATATTAGAGTGTTTATTCAAAGTATCTGAAATTTCCAGAGAAAAAGTAAAAATTAATTTAAATTATTTAGCAGACCTATGATGCAGTTTGCTCCAAAATGGATGATGCAATCTAATCTGTCAAAATATTGTGCTCAATAGTCAAGAATGTGAGTGTGCTGGTGTATACTGACGTATTATTGTTGTGTATGTGAAATCCACAAATTGGATCGATCATTATGACTTGGCACAATCTCACCCCCGTGAAGCTCGAAAAGTACAAAGTTTCGAAAAATATTATTTTCGTAATCAAAACTTATCCAACACATAATAACCTTTCGAAACATTGTAAATGATTAGTTTATATACCTTCAAGATAGCAAGTTGATGCGATTTCTTGTTTGGGTTGGTTTATGCGGGACATTTTTTACAAGCGTTATTTCCGCGTATTTTTGATCGCGAACTTTGAAACCCTGCTTAGGCTAAATAGTTTGCTAATATTATCTGTGTTCCATTCTAAGTTATGAATAAATATGTTATATTCATCATCATTTTGAATTTAAGTCACCAGTTTCTACAGATATAATAAATTTTCACAAATAAACATTTTTGGTTTTTGGCCCAATCTCACCCCCGTGGCCCAATGTCACCCCGGATGGCGGTACACATTTGTTCACTATAATCTTTTATTGACTGGTAATTCATTCAATTTGTTCATTAACACAAACTTATTAAGCGGTATAGATTAAAATTTGCGGTTTTAAAATGGTCTATGATAGATCCCATTTTGAATAATATTGTCTTGCTTATCAAGATTTTGTCGTTAAGCAGTAAAATTCGCCAGGTTTCAATGAATCTGTTTCTTGGTTATAGGGTTATGGTTTTTAAATACCATAAAATGCAAAAATGTTTTGTGATATAGCTATAAAGCGTTATATTGCAGCTCGTCAAAAAGGCGCACTGAAAATTAGGTGATAAGTCCTGTAAATTCCCCTTCCATATTAATGCCACTGCAGGCTTGTGTATTTTTCAAGGCATATAAAAGAAGCTAACAAGGCCTATAACAATAATTTGTAGCTTAAACTCGAAAAAATCAATAAATACAACGAAAACAACACGTTGTCAAATTACCAAAAAAAGTTGACGTTAATGCCCAACCCCGCCAATTGGCGGGGTCAGTTCCTTGATAAAAATCGGCCAGTTCCTAAACTTTTTATTGCAAATTTCCTTTTTTACCATGAAGTACAACTTATCAGCTACTCACCAATAATTTTTTAGTTCATTTATTCCAAGAAATAAGCAATTTACAACAATTTGAATTTCACTCTGCACAGCAAAATAATTTTTTTCTCAGTTTTCTGGCATTTTTCAAGTTTCGCACGAAATATCTGTTTCAAATTAACGTAATAAAACAAACAAACCACTCGAATAGTTAGATTAGACTATAATGAGAAGGTATGGGTGGATCTCAACATAAAACGAATAAGCATAGTAGATTTACAACGATTTTGCTGAAGCCCGCCAATTGGCAGGGTTGGGAACTAGAGGGTTAACTAAACAGCTTGATTCTGCCCACCTATAGAATCAGCACAGTGGAGATAATGTTTTTATTCAGTTAAATAAAATCCACTATTTGTTTTTTAGTTTCAGGCTATGAATGTTTTATGTACAACATCTTAGAACTATATTATTGTAATCGTAAGATCTTCGCATGCTGTGATGCAAATAAATTTAATGTAAAACACAAAGAACTAATGCAAAGATTAAACCTCTTCGTACAACACTGGCAAATGGGATGCATCCGCAGTTTTCTTGATAGACATTTATATTTTCCGGATCGTAAGATTCTGGCTCAACTAATTTATTTATAATCATATTACAGGGTCCAATATACGAAGTGTAACCAATTTCAGACCGTTGCTTGTAGCAGCAGTCACACTGGCAGCAACTGTCTGGCTGTGGAAAATCACAACCAGCGATTATTCGTGAGCTATTTAAAACACTTCGGTGTGAATAAAGTTTCTCTTTATTGTATCATAAGCTGTTATAATGATACTCATAGCATCGAAAAACGCCAAGCAAAGACCGCAACGAGGTGACAATCAAAGAACTGAAAGTTTGCAATCGCACCATCTTGTGCATATTGAAAAATGAGCCCATGGTGAAACCTTTCTAGTTCCAACAGACGCATAATCTTACACCAAAGCAGCAACAAGTTAGACTGGATAGAGCAGTTGCTTTGCCTAATAGGTCCGTCGCACGCGGTGATCTAGTGTGCAATGCGTGATGTATGAGTTCGTGCAGTATTCAGATTCTAATTCAGCACTCAAAACCTTGCGGTACCAGAGCTTCAAATTGGTAAATAACAGCGATCAGTTTTATCACACCGTTTTAGTCGAAATTTGATAAAAACTACTTGAGAAACCGTTATTTCAATGCTTTTTGCTTCTGAAAAGTTCATGTTCTAAATTTCATGAGGTAGGAGGTTTAAGAACAATTTTTAACACCAAATTTTCTCATTTTTTAAATGAAAGTAATAGAATAGAGTTAGCTAGCATACTTTTTGTACAAGGACCAATTTAGGGAAATCAAAACCGAACACTAGAAATATTTAATAACTCTGTAATGATTGAGATTTGACTATATGCGTAGAAGGATTTTTTTCGTCAAATGTGGTCCTCTACGATCCCCTGAAATATCTGCACTAAGCTGCCCAACACCCTGTATAATATACTTATTTTAGAAGCCGAGAGCCGGGGTTGCTCTTGCCGTATCAAGAATTCCTCTCGATTGTACTCGGTCTTGGGCTACTCGTCGCCAATTCGTAGCGCGTCTCGACATACGCAAGTCGGCTTCAACCTGGTCGAGTCATGTAGCACGTTGGGCCGCTCTATTCCTGGTGTCGGAGGGGTTCTTGAAGAAAACGGATTTCACTGCACAGTCGTCCGGCATCCTTGCGACGTGGCCGGCCCACCATAGGCTCCCAAGTTTCGCCAGGTGTACGATGAGAATCTCTCCAAGCAGTGCCGGTAGCCGTAATTCATACGCCTCCGCCACTCTCCGCTTTCCGTTTGTACTCCGCCAAAAATAGGCCGCAACACCTTTCGTTCAAATATTAAAATAAAGGGAATAGTTCCGTTTATTCGGTTTTCAAATGAAATGAGCTCACGACATCGGTGAAATATTGCGTAACTTTTCAAAAGAGCCTAAGTAACAATAAGAGATTCTCATTTTACCTCTTCGCTTTCGCTGGCTACGGCGAAGCAAATGTATTTAATACATCAACTTTGAATGAGTCGGTTGCTGGCGTCACTATTTAGCTAAGATAAGATTATTTTCGTGAGATAAAGGATGTCCCACATCAAATTACAACTCGGAAGAAAAGCTGTAGAAAATTATCCATTGCGTGTTTTCTCTTGAAAATTTGAGTAGAAGGTAGTTTAGACTGTATTGTATGACCAGTATTTTTTTCGCTGTCAATTTAAAAAAAAAAGGACAAGTGGTGTCACCCAGAAAGGTACGTCGTGAATTGATTTTGTGCAAGCACCCAAGGGAAGCATCCCAAGGAGGTCAAATCTGAGGAAGACATGTAGAAAAAGTGGGTTTCCGTACAGAAGAAACTGCAGCCAGATATTGTACAGAACCTTATGAGTGGAGTTAAGCGTAAGGTGCATGCAAACGGTTATGGTATTGAAGTTGAATGAAATAAATTGGTAAGAGCATACTAATGGGTTATATTTTATTGTCTGAAAGCTTGAAAAGCATTGGTCAATTAGGTAATTTTCTGCAGCGTTTCTTCCGTGGTGCAATTTAATGTCACCCTTTAAACACCCTTTAATTTTCGTTGAGATCCATGTATGTCGCCGTAATCCAAAGAGAGAGATGCCAAAAAAGAGTCTCTCAATGTTATTTAGGTACTTTTGAAAAGTCATGCGAGAAATGTTAAAACCACACATAAATAGCGAATTCATAAATTAACCTGGCTCAGGTCGATTAGCACTCAGTTTTAATCGAAGTGCTGTCAAAGCGTTCATAAGCATTACGGGTTACGGGTCGATCTGTCAAACTACCCGTATCGTTCATAAATTTCGGGTTCGAGTTAGCACGAACCCAGGTTAATTTATGAATTCGCTATAAGTGACACATATTTTGAGCCTGTCTCTGTTACACCAGTTAGTAAAGGTGTCCAACAGTGCTTGCAATCGATTGAAATCATGGATAGATTTCACAGCGAGATAGATCTTTAGATTGTCTATTCCTCTATTCCCGTCCTATCCATCACAAATTATTAAAAATATCAGCATTTTTATGACTCACAATGCAAAACTGGTTATTCCCTAATATTTTAGTTTATTGTCTATCATACGCGATCAATCAAAGTGAGCTGAGATCTATTTAAATGCTTTTTATCATTAAAGAAGTCCTACCAGCTAAATTTCCTATGTTTTTTCGTGCGACGAAGAAGAAAATGTCGACTAATCTTTTTAATTTCCGTCATTCATAAATGAAAATAACTCACGCAAGGCATTGTCGTTATTCTACAGCCAGGAAAACTTGCCTGACTTGCAGAAATTTTGCAGAATAATATTTGTCGTGCCGTCCTACACAAATACATGCGCGTTAGCTTCGTAAACATTGTTGTGATTTTTAGTTCGGACGATGAAAAATTTTGATGGACGAATTTTAAAACGGTACGACGAATTTAGGAAATAAAGTCAGTTGCGTAATTTCAATAATATGCTTTCATAATCGCTTTTCGGAGATTTCAAAGTTCACGGATCGGAAGGTAAGTGTGTTTTAGTCAAATCAGCGCAAGAACTTTTGGAGTATTCATTCAATACCGCTGCCATTGATATTCTTACGAGCTTGTGTGTGTGTGTGTGTGTGTGTGTGTGTGTGTATGTGTGTGTGTGTGTGTGTGTGTGTGTGTGTGTGTGTGTGTGTGTGTGTGTGTGTGTGTGTGTGTGTGTGTGTGTGTATGTGTATGTGTGTGTATGTGTGTGTATGTGTGTGTATGTGTGTGTATGTGTGTGTATGTGTGTTTATGTGTGTGTGTATGTGTGTATGAGAGAGAGATAACGCGAGAGGACCTGTCCGACGTCCGAGCCGTTATACACAAATATGAAATATGATATCTACTGGCTTTCTAGCATTACCAAAACCTAGGGCCCATTCTTTAGTTTTAAGTCCGAACAAGCGACAGTGAGTAAAAGTAGCAAATGCCCTCATGCTCCAACCGGCAAAGCTTGTTATGGAGCTAAAAACATTACTAATATTATAAACACTCTATACATTTCTCTCAATATTTAAAAAAAGAAGAAATGATCTTTTAGGCACAATAATTGATTTGACAAGCTCCTTGTTTTGTATTTGAAAATAGATTTTTATTCATTTCCGAGCGATTAATTTGGAATTGTATAATTTTATATTCTTGAGATACATTTCTTTCATATCAATTTGGTAATGCAATGGAGGCGCATAGTGTTATTCTTTACTATTATGGAGACGGATATTTCTGATAGAAAAAATGCGAAAATGGTTCATTTTATTTTAGTTTATAACCTACAACACTCGTTGTATGGAATTTTTCGCTACTGAAAATAGCATACCAAGCCTGCTAATATACTGCAATTTAACTTCCCAAGCTGATGTCTGTTCTTCTTAGGCGGATGGTACAGAAACATTGGCTTTCCGATACAGATTGTAAAACGCTACGGCTTAAAAGATCTACCTTCATAACAAAACAGAGTACCGCAACTAATTTAATTTGGAATAGCATGGGCTATTAACGCGTAAACGACCTACTGTTTACTGCCGCATGGAATGTTGCTCATCTTGCACCAACTTTTGCATACATCGGAAGTGTTGTGTACTTAGAACTTTTTCGCTCGTTCCCTTGTTCCAGTATGTAAGCTTCCATGATGCAGTTCGGATAAAATAGTAACAACAAAAAGTTTTCCCTAAACATTTATGGCAGAGATTCTTGCAAGTCGTTTAGGAACCGCTTAGGCTAAATCGAAATTCAGGGTGTGTATTATATTCAATTTCGTAATAATTTAGCAAGCCTTAAGCGATTTTTTTTTAAATATACTAACCTAGTTTAGAATTCATAGGTACATCCTATAACTAAGCGATTTAAATTGCTGGATTATTGCCGGATAAGATTCATGTAATATTTGTAACTGATCGAACATCCCTTGGTAGCAAAATTGCCTGCTAGATTACATGTTTAGCGTACCAAATTGGAACTAAATGGCTGTAACAGCTTTGCTGGGGGTAGAATTTAAACCAGCGTGTACCGCGTTACACAGCCTCTTTGAATCCTCCGGACAGAAACAAGCATGCATCCAATTAAACGCTATTACAGAACCCATCAAGGCTCACAGTTTCAACAGTCATCCGGTGGAGTGGGAACGCGGTTGGTCCTATAAGTGTGTAATACCCAACCACCACCCCCCTAACTACACCCATTGACGGAGTGAAAAGCAGATTTGCAATTGTCAGAAACATGCAACATTTGCCCGGCAGCCATATGGAGTTAGAATGATAAGGGTTCACATCATAATACGAATCACGTGTTGGGAGCATTTTTGGGATGTGTTTTTTTGCTAGTGGTTTTTGATAGGGTGCTTTTCCAACAGCTTATTTTATTAATAATCAACCTTTTTTACACTCTACCTATATTTGTATGTTCTTTTTTTTACCGGACAAGCAATTATTTCGATTGCTATAATTTTGTAGCAGAAATGGCTAAAGGTCAAAAATAATAATTTCAATAATAATATTTACGTTATGAAAGAAAAGTTGTTTCATATTTGTATCCCAGTGTTACGATTACCTCTATCAGGCTTATTGCCTTAGGCAGTTGTATCTACTGATTAATTCCATTCAATTTAGAATAGGAAACTTTTGATAACCTGCAGCTTAAAGGATTTCCCTTTTGAATGTTGGCTGAAACAATGGTAACAGGTGCCAGGATTACGCTAGTGTTTGCTCAGTTAATTATTTATGTTTTCTCCAGCCTAACAAGCGACATATCCATTGAACAATATACGCAAATGGTTCACTATGTACTACAAACAGGTTTAACGATTTTTTAAAATTAAATTTAGAAATATTTTCAAATTAACATCATAGAAACAATAGATTGAATCTATACTAAGTTCATGATAATACTTACTATTCGAACTACGAGTTTACGTAGTATTTGTAAGTTTTGAAAAGATGAACAAACCGTTGCTTGAAAGTTGTCTCCTTAACTTTACACTGGACAACACCAAGATATCAAAACTATCTGAAACAAAATTCAAAGAAAATTTTCGTTATATGAGTATGAATCTATATGTTTTATAAATTTTGTAATATAGTTTTGAAAATACCAAATCAAAAAATAGAAGAAAACATGCTAATCAGCGTTAAGCGATTTACCGACTGAACACTTGCTGTGTCCCAGCGCGCCACCGCAAAAAAGGCAAATAAATTATTTTAAGAATAGATCAAAAGCCTCGCAGTAAGCTGTCCGGGTTCACAGTGCTACGGCACAAGCAGACGCCAAACCATCTTGGCTTACTCCTAATCTACTCGGTCTTACGAAACATCCAACCCACTGGAACTGGCTCGCCCCGGAACGTTATTAATGGTGCGGATGGAAATTCATTTCATTGCTCCCAATAAAAATTATTTTTCGTTGCCCCAAGCCTATCTGCCAGCAGCGGCAACCGTTTTGCCTCCCGGTACCTAACGTCCATTTAGCTGCGCTTTTGGCTATTGGCAGGACATTCTTCTCCCGGTTCGGGTTACGACCACCAGCTGCTGCTGCTGGTGGTGGAATAAAAGAACGTGCGGAAAATGGGGAAAAATGAAATAAAAATCATAATAAATATCACTCCGATTTGTTAGGCTGGCAGAAGTTGACGCCGGAGAATAGACGTCACATAGAAGGCAATTTAAATGGCAAAGTATAAATTCTTTATGGGAATGTAAATTCGCTGTTAGCTTCGCAGCTTGCGCATTGTCGGTTTGCTGTTCCCACATGAAAAAGCACGGTATTACACCTTTAAAAGCGAGCTTTCCCGTGGGATGATGAGAATGTGAATGTGACTATCGCTTTTCAATACAATTGTGTGCGCACATATGTCAATTTCGATAAAAACGAATTTAGGTTTATGGTGTTATAGTGTTCTGTATGTTATCACACTGATGGGTAACTGAGAACAGAACATTTTGTGCTATATTAAAAAAAAAAAAAGAAAACCGCTTCAGATTCAATGATTGGGGAGAAAAAAGAAATTGAAAATTATTTTTAACGTCTCCTAAATCAACTTCGTTATTAGGAATTACAACAACAGAAATCTTCTTGATTGATTCACGGCTGTTATTTGGTTGGTTTTATATTGTAAATTTCATTTCAATTGAATTATTAAAGTAGGATCAGAGTTATTTAAACAATATAAGATAAAAAATGGTTTTGGGCCAACTAGAGCTCTGTTAATGTTTTTTTCTTTATGAAATAGTTAATTATGAAGAATTTATTTATTTGCAGTCAATCGTGTGTAGACCGTGATACAAGCTTAACCTAATGTTATCTATCGATTACATATTCTATTTATGTTTGCTCGTTTCTGCCAGTTTTCTGTTGTTATTGACTTGAATTACTTATTGTCCTAAAATATTGCTTCAATTTGGTTTTTTTAATTGTGAAGTCAATAAAATTACAATGTTGGTTGTATAGCACCATCATTTGATTTATGGGCCCGAATTTAGCATAATTAGTTCGATAATGATCCGTGGCAAATAGTGTACGAACACGTAAATTTCTAGTAGGTGCGTAAAAATTTAATTTAGATAGGAGTTCGGCAGAGTCAATACGTTGTGAGACTATGTCATTAACAAATGAGACCATTGCAAATTCACGACGCGCCTTTAATGTTTCGATATTTATAAGCTTGCAGCGGTCGTCATATGACGGAAGAGGAAGGCTCGTCCAATTTAAATTACGGAGTGCGTACAACAAGAATTGTTTTTGTATTGATTCTATTCTATTTATGTGTGCATTGGCAAACGGAGACCATACCACGCTACAGTACTCAAGAATTGAACGAACGTAGTAAATGTAAAGTGTTTTTAATGTGTATGGGTCTCGAAAATTAAAGCTAAAGCGTTTTATGAAAGAGAGCATGTTGCTTGCTTTACAAGTAATTGTATTATAGTGATCTATAAACGTTAATTTTGAGTCTAGAATAACTCCCAAATCTCTAATTCGTTCACAATTTTCTATCATTTGATCTCCAAGGGAGATGTTGGTTATAGGTGTATTTCGTTTCCTACTAAATTTAATTAATTTACATTTGTTCACGTTTAGTTGAAGTAAGCTCTTCTTACACCAATTATAAAAAATTTGAATTTCGTTACAAAATGTGTTGACATCTGTCTCATTTTTTATTTCTAAGTATAATTTCATATCGTCGGCGTAAATAAGGATTTTTATATTCTTGAGAACGAATGAGATATCATTAACGAATAAAATAAACAATAGCGGTCCTAAATGAGACCCTTGAGGGACTCCAGAAGTGACTTGAATGGGATTAGATGTTTTTCCTTTAAATTTAACAATTTGCTGGCGATATGTGAGATATGATTCGATCCATATTAAAAGTTCTTGATGTATACCTATTTTTTGCAATTTGAAGAGAAGCATTGGTATATCAATGCGATCAAATGCTTTACTAAAGTCGGTATATAAGGCTTCAACGTAGTTTCCATTATCCATTGCGTTAAGCGAAAAGTTAACAAACTCGAGTAAATTTGTTGTGGTTGAGCGTCCTTTGTAAAAACCATGTTGTGTATGAGTAATTCTATTTTTTATTTGCGAGAATACCTTCTTATTGACAATTGCTTCAAAAAGTTTTGGAATACAAGAGATAATTGCAATACCCCTATAATTACGGATATCAGATTTCTTACCAGCTTTGAACACAGGCACTAAAAAAGATCTTTTCCAGATGCTTGGGAAAATTCCAGATTGAAGGGACAAATTAAAAAGCCAGAATAGTGGAGTAGCTAGCTCTGTTGCTAGTTTCCTTATGAATGCTGGAGGTAAACCGTCTGGTCCGGGGCCTTTGGAGGAATCTAATGTTTCTAAGGCGTCTAATATTTCTAATACACTAATTTGTCTAACGTTTACGTCATTTGAGGATTCTGGAAAATGTGTAAAGTAGCCGTAATCGCGATCCTCTTCTGTGAATGTACCATAGATATCTCGGAAGAAAGTGGCAAAAAGGTCGCAAATTTCTTCTATGTTATCTGTGGTTTTTTCGTTCAAATGCATTCTAGATGGAAAGTTTTCTGATTTTAATTTTGATTTTACATAGTTGAAAAAGTTTTTTGGTTTTGATTTTATCTCACGCTCGGTTTTTTGTATATACTCTTCAAAGGCAACATTTATCGCTTGGTTTAGTTGATCACAGAGATCAAGATAATTTGCTAAGTTATTGTCATTGTTATGGTTTTTGTATGCTTTATGTGCCTTTTGCTTGCGATTTTTTATATTTTTTATTTGACTGTTGTACCATATAGGATGCTTTGAATGAGCCTGACGTCTTCGTTGTTTCATAGGCACCTCGTCTTTTAATATTTCAAATATGAGCTTATAGAAGGCTTCGACAGCCAGTTCTACATTGTTTTCATTTCGAAATACATGTTGCCAATTAATATTGTGAAGCCTTTGTTTTATGTTCCCATAATTTGCGGACTGAAAGTCCGATACTTTTTCATATTCGCACTCGTAGGGTCGCAGATTTTCATGTATAAATAACGAATATTCGATGGCGGTATGAAATACCTCGTTTTTCCATAATGGAGTTTGCGATTCAGTTACGCAGAAGTCTTCGCCTATGTTAGTAAACAATAAGTCTAAGTAGCAATCTTGCCTATTCTTTATGTGATTAATCTGATAAAGGCCCAAGTTGGCAGATTTGTCAAATATTAATTGCAAGGTTTCGTTTTCACCAACGACTGGCAGAAGAATGCTCTCGTTGTCAATGTCTGTAATGAAGTCAAGATTGCGTTGGTTGAAATCTCCGTATATGTGAAGCTTTATTTCAGGAGAGAGCTCAGATAAGACATTTTCCGCGACTTCAAAAAACTTTTCATAGTTTTCTTTACGTGCATTGTTTGGAGGAAAATAGACGGACGCAAAGATATGTGTCTCACCAGCTATTCGTGCTTTCGCCCATACATGTTCAAATTCGGTAAATGATGGAGTGATTATGATGTCTGAGTCTAGCTCTGATAGAATAGCAATTAATACACCGCCACCTGATTTCATTTCAGACAATTGATAATTACGATCATTTCTATAGACATTATATCTATTACCAAAAACTTGTGAAATATGTGATGGTTCAAGCTCGGTGACTTACTAAATAGGATTTTTCCATGCAAATTATTACGTAGAAGATTTTCCAACTGGTCTATGCAAAAATATTTAAAATCAACAAGCAAATCCCAGAGTTATTAACGTTCATAATCTGACCAAACTCGTGTTTTAGTCTTTTGACCTTGAAATGCGGTCAAGCGCAGCTACCTATTACCTCCCCCCCTTCTTTTCTATTCTTTCCCCTCCATTCCCAAAAAATCCTTCTTCATTACTTTCCCTTACCGTCCCTTCATCAATTGTAGAACCATCGCACAGTGGGGCGACTCCATACAAACGCTGGCCAAGCAAAAAAATCTCTTTAAATCAAGGGTAATATGTGGTTCTTGAGTAATTTTGGGGTGCTGAGCCCGAATTTCGGGTTTATTTTGCTTTAGAACGTATAATTTTTGTGTTAGGGCGAATTTTCAACTATTTTTCAAGTATTTTTTAAGTATAATGACGTATAAGAAATGAGGGTCATTTGGAAAACTATTGCAGATGGATTTTTATAGGATAAAACATAATATAAAACAATTCAAAGCAAGTATGAGCTTTAATAATCAACACAAAATCCATATAAGTTAATATTAATAAAAAATCTGAACTTTTCCTCTTTTAGTTTTCTTAATCTTCTTTATCTCCATCTTCTTCTTATTCTTCTTCTTCTTCTTATTTTTCTTTTTCTTCTTATTCTTCTTCTTCTTCTCCTTCTGCAGAATCACTAGTTTCACGTTTCGTCTTCAATAGTAATATAGCGTTCTCAGAAAGATTTTTCTAATTACATTTTTCCGTTTCTAAGAAGCTATAAGCTTTATCCGGAGAAATAAGAAGACGAATAATTCTATCACGATTTGTATTTTCACACTTATCTTTGCATGTAAAATATTGTCTTATAAGGCAATAACCTTATTTTCGTGAGGGTCAATACCGGTGCAGTGGCTAGCATTCACGCCTCTCCCACCGACGACCGTGGTTCAATTCCCAACTGAATTTCCGTCATTACTATCGCTGTATCCTCGAGATTTCCTCCAGCCTCTAAAATCTGGTCAATATGCAATATGGACCATACATTCGAAGCAGCCTATCCAACAATGAAAAGGAGATATCCCATAATTAAGATATCCACCGTTTACTTTGAGTGTTTGCATTTTGTCTATATTGTTGAATTCTGATATAGTAGCCTTACAAGCGAAACATCTGTGCTCTGCGCTACTCTGCGCTAAATGAGACTATATCCATTTGAAAGCTCATATTTTATGCTAACTTTTACCGGTAGTGTCAATAGTGGCGAACCTTGGCTTCAAAACTTTTAAGCGTGTTTTACGCGAAAATATGGCACTTTTTTAATGAAAATTAAAATTGTGGCATACCATGATAAAATTACTGCATACTCAATTAATGGGCTTTATTTAGCACTATTTTTTGAAGAACTTTTCCTTAGACACTGTTGAAATCCGAGCTACCATTAGATCTCTAGCATGTTTTGAAATATTGGGTTATTTTTCAAAAAACGCTAAAACATGCTGAGATAGCGTACTTTCAAGATTCATAGAAAATTCAAATTTTATCATATTGATCTAAAATTTTGGATTTGAACACTTCAATAGTATAAAATCACAGGAAAAATACAACGGAGAGTCGAAATGAACTTTCATTTTTTGGCTGCTGGCCAGCGATTCCCCACTGTGCATCGTTTCAAAAAAAAATGAAGTTCATAATCTGCCAAATTTTCATGTTTAGATTTTTTGGAATGACACCCTACCTTCCCGTAAGACGTAGTCCTACGTCAATATAGTGTCCAGCGTCCACCCGATATGACGCACACAAGCTGGGTGTGGCGTCTGCAACTATACATTGAGCTGAAAAGCAAGCCGGGCTGTCGATTTAAAAATAGCTAGCAGCATCAAATCGCAACGATAAATAAAACAAGATTCGATCTCGGAAGCTGTACCCAACGATGTTGATGAAGTTCGTTTGCATATTGATGAGCGAATTATCCGTCATGGCAGATTTTTTAAACAGGCAGGATTCCTAGGCAGGTGTGCTCATGGCAACCGCGAGAGGAAAAGTAACAGACATTTTCAAGCATATGTTACAGTCAATATTCGCTAAGAAATATCTGATTTGACAGGGGGTCTGTATCTGCAGAATTGCCACCGAGATCATCAATCCGAAAGCTTACATGAAAGAGAGTCCGGAAAATTGTCTGCTGCCTTTCCTGTAGCAACATGACTGTTCCGTGCTGTTTTGGTTGGATTTGGAAACCTGCCATTACTGAACAATAGTGACCTATAGGATGGGAACACTCTGAATCCACCAGAGCTTTTACCTAATCGAGAAATATTTGGCGGAACTTGAAGAAGACCTAAGACACAGTTGGAAGCGAGAATCAGCGAGGAGGCTATACAGAAATTTATGACGAAAGTAAAACAATGCCCAAGCAGCACACTTTTAGCACTTTTAACTGAAGAAACACATTTGAAATTGGTTCTAAATCAGTTGCCACAGCTGACAACTGCGCCAGTAGGGTAGGCTCGGCAGTTTGGATTCGGTCAAGTGGAATCTTAACTAAATATTTTTCCTGTATTTTATATTATCTAATTGGGTTTTCTCATTTTTCTCGAAGCAAAGTTTGAGCTTATGGTTATGAGGATTTCTTTTAGATTATTTTATATCTAAAAGACAAATTATGGTCGTGTCGGAATTCGTTGTACACAGAACGAAAAAATAAATCACACGCTCGACGTAAACTGAAATCAGTTATATTTTTCCATGAAATAAACCGTAAGTAGCCTAAGCCGTTTTAAAAGATATATTTTTACATCAAGTCAAACGTAATATATCAGCTTATATGTGAAATAACACGTAACTTATTTATATGATTTGCGATGACCCATTTGGTTGCATGTGAGAAGACATAAAATTACAAGATATTTTCGAAGTGGGTAGAGATTACCTTAGAAAAATTTCTTTTCTGAAGGATTTTTTGTAAAAAACCCTTCCTTTCCGCTCTTTCCCCTCCATTTCCAAAAAATCCTTCTTCATTACTTTCCCTTGCCGTCCCTTCATAAATTGTAGAACCATCGTTTCAAAAAATATTAATACATGCCTGACCGCATTTCAACCTCATGAATAAAATCACGAGGGTTGGTCGATTTGGAATTATCTGCATGGAAGCGACGTTAAACCAGAATTTGATGTTTGTATTTAAAATTGGACTTGAAATTTTTTATGAATTTGGAACTGAAATAGACTTAGAATTGGATTTGAATCCAAACAAGAAATTTGATTTATTGAAATTTGATTTATGAAGTGAAATTGAAATTGAAATAAGGGATGAAATTGGCCTAATTTGAAGCTGAAATTTTACCCTCAACCTGATACCTGATATCGACACGAAATTAGAAACGAAGTTTTGAAAATAGAATTGAAAGTTTTCGTTTTATTCTCTTTTACCACTTTTCTGTATCATTTGTTTTCTTTTCCAGTCCCGTTTTCCACTTTTTGTTTCGTTTATCTATTTTATCGGCCTTGCCCTAGTTCTAGTAGAAGAACAGGTGGATTTAATGTTCTTTTAACCTTCCGTTACTCGCGCTGTTGTATTTACTTGTATAACACTTGTAGATTTTTGGATGCCATTTTGTTTCAAAGCAACAGATCGATATCAAACCAATGTGTATTCTTCAATAAACTTATTATTAACAAAATGACATAATTATGCAATACATTAATGCTTTAAATATTCAGAAAAATAGATCAGCATAAACCGAAATCGCAGAAACGATGCAAGCGACGTGTGAGGAATACCGGAAATGGTCTCTACTGGAATTTTCTTAAGGGAAAATAGTTTCTGTATGCAGCAAAATTATTCAGTAGTAGTAATTATAGTAGTAGTAATGATCATTCCGAAGGTGTACAAAAGTTCGCAATTTCGTTACTGCACGGCGCTAGTGTATGGGTCAGCTTTCTGAATGTGTTGTATCTACGGAATCTATTTATTCGCAAGGTCTTGCTTTCAGAAAATGTTTTAGTGTACCAAAAACGCTAGGCAGATGAACGGAAGTTTTAAATTTTCACTTTTAAATAATCACTATGTATTATTACTGTGCAAAAAACTTTCTAAACATTCCTGCCTAAGTGAATCAAAACACCCCATCACCTAAGCCTACTTTCTAAGGTGCCAACAGCAGAAATTATATCATCCTATGTTTTATGTGTAAAATATTTAAGATAATATGATAACTACTAGAAAAAAATCTATTCAATAGAATATTACATCGTTTAGGAATGATAAAATGATCTTTCCTAATGCAACAATCTGTATATGGCTGCAATTGTAGGATGTACAATTTACAGCGCATTTGAGCGCCGTCTGGTGACAAACTTCTAAAATATTATCCCCCAAAGGAAAGGTATTGACCTACTGATTAACTTTGCTGAAGACAGTAGTGTTCTATATAGCCACGATGCCGAAATATTCCGAGATAAAAAGTGTTGTACAAAATACAACGTGCGAGTATCCGTGTTACAAAAGTTGGCGCGAGTAACGGAAGGTTAATAAAAAACAGCAGATTACTAACATTTTTGAGTAAATAGTTATAACCTGTTAAAGTTGTATATCAGCAAAGTATAAATAATAGCAGAAGAAAGGGCCGAAATACCCTCCCATGCCCTATATACGCGAGCAAAAAGGTTAAAGTTTTACTGTCAATTCATCCTGATCGTTGTGGTTTATAATAGGCTTATTAAAATATCCGATTGAACAAATAATAAACTTTGGTGAATGACCAAATTTTAACCACCACATACAAAATTTAAAAAAAACTTTCAGCAGTTTCCGCAGTTGAGCAGTATATGCGCATTAAATTTCATGATGAATATCAATGTGCCAGCGAATTTTAAAATGTTTGAAAACTATTTATTTTAACAAAATGAATATATTCAGTAAGTCGATCTAAATTTCTAGCAAAATCATTTTAGATACTTCCTGTGACATTAAAACTGATTGATAATATTTTTTGTTTGAAACACATGTTGCTTTGATGAATTTTTGTTTGCGAGCTAAAAATGGCAATGGCTATGGCAATAGAACGTATGAATAAAAGAGCTAGAGCAAACTATTCCATAAGATTTACACGGGAAAAGCAAAACAAACTGTTTTATTCATACGGCCTAATATTTCAGGAAGCACACTTTAGGTTCGTTTAGTTGAAGCTACCTGAATAGTCATATTTCTGTTACCACGACAACTTTCTAACAACCGTGCTAGTAGGGATGGCCTCGCATAAAGAAATTACCAAAATGACTCTAATATTCTTCTGTTATGGTGTTGCTATTTTAATAGCATTATAAAACAAGCAGATTTATCGCGGTTTGACAAGCAATCGTAATAAGATCCATTTTAAGTGCTGCGCCATGGTGTATTGCTACGTCTCACGTATGGCAAGTTTAGAAGAGACGTGGCGCAACTAACTAGTTTTATCGGTGTAATGTAAGCAAACACAATAAATTTGGATTACCAACAGTTTTATTGTGGTTTTATAGCTAGCTATAAGTTGTTTTTGACTTGTATTATCTTGGTATTGCGCAATACCATTATAAACTGGAGGTAATAACTAATAACGCAATAAAAGTTTTGTAAAATGCAAATAAAATCAAGCGGCTTCAAAATTGTTGCTTGAGAATATCAACTCAATATTAGCTTAATATTAACTTAAAATTGGAAATGTATATACCTAAATTAGTTATTGAACTTGAAACTAGACTTAAAATTGGATCTGCAATCGGACTTGAAATTATACTTGAAGTTGGAAAACCAAAATTAAAATTTGGCCCGAAACTTTTCTTTGGAATGAACTTGAAACTAGACTTAAAACTAAACTTAAAGTGAATTCAACTTGGATTTAAATTCCATTTAAAATTGTTTCTGGAATTAGTCTTAAAACCAGACTTTAATAGTAGTAGTAGTAGGGAAAAGCCACCATCATTTCAAGGACTTGCCAATGTATGTAGGTAGAATTACAGTAGATCCAAATTTGATGATCAAATGAATTTCACACTAATGCTGTTACAGAAGGGCCAAAAGGGATTGGGCGGACCCACAAGCAGAGGCACTTGTGCGCATTCCGGAGTTATAAGAGTTGCCTTCCAGCATTAGAATCCTTCCATGTAATAATCAATTTCGCTGTACCAACTTTAACCCACGTGATGATTTGTTTGTTTTGAGTTGAGAAGTGCCATATTTGCTTCAGACCTTAAGGATTCAGGTTGGCAATCCACTCCATCATCCAGCCTTCCACATTTATGATAACAATAATAATACTATTAATAATATGATATTAAGAGGAAATGTGGTATATATGGGTATATAATGAAGTGTGGTATATAATAGAACAATCTCACCAGCAGTCCTTCATATGAAATAGAATAGCGTCCTTTGAAGTTCCATAAGTGTTTCTAATACTTAATTTAATTTTTTCATTCTGGTATCCATGCGCAGTATTAAAACTCGTTTTGGCCAAAGTTTTTACTATATAGTAAGAGATGCTTCATAAGCTAAAACGAAAAAAAAAATAATTAGAATAACTAAATTAGGCTTACCTATTAGCAAGGCCGTGTGGCTCCGCCGTCTGCCCAAAACCCCGGTTTTGAGATCAGGCAGCCGGGAACCACCAAGCATCGCACCTCCTAGCTTGGCTACTCAAAAGACCATTACCAGGTATGGCCACGTGGAGGCGCTAGGTAGGGGCTTAAGATGGCTAGAGCTATATTGGATGCTCCTCATTTGCCTTCCCCATTTCATACCCTAGTCACAGACAAACAGACATAACACTCGTTTTCCATTCATCGTACCAATTAAACCGACATTTCAAATTTGGGCTTAGTTGGGAATGTCTCCGTTTTGGTCAAAGTGGCGCTTTTTGACGAAAGAAGGGGAATTCCCTATAAAAAATACTTGCTGCTTCGAGGCATACTCATATTGCTATTTGATATTTGGAAATGTCGATCATAGATGGTGCTAGTGTTCAGGCTAAATGTAAGGTACGATAATTTTTGTTGATTTTTCTTCCAAGAGTTATGTCTGTTTGTCTGTGCCCTAGTCTTAAAACCAGACTTTAATGACCATGAAATTAGAATTGGTTTTGAACTTGAAATTGAACTTAAATGAGGCTTATAACTACTCTTTAAATTTGATTTATAATCAATGCTATTTGTTAAAAAAGTGATATGAGTAATTCCCGCTGAAACGGAGCCACTACTAAGACAAGGTCTTCAAATATTGGAACTTTTGCGCTTAATTGGTTGAAAATGGTTAAAAAATAAGAATTACACTTTTGATACCTCGAAATAGTGGACCCCTCGTTGGCCAAGGGGCCTAACAGTTTCAAAAAAATTTGAATTTTGAGCAAATCTTGAGATCTATATCATGTGATATTACATAACAAACAAACATAACTAACAAATGGTCCAGTTCTGTGATGAAGAAGAACAGGACTTTCAAATGGTATAAAAAATTTTTGACGGCCATCTTGAATTTGGTCGCTATATTGGATTTTATCAAAAAATTGCCGTTTTCACCATGAGGCCCCCAACCGATTTTCATTTTAAGACCACCATTGGTAAGCCGAGAAAAAATGCTTACATTCATAAAATTAGGTGTGCAATAGCATTATCTGAATAAAACTATCAGTTATTTGTAGCTAGTTCACAATTTCCATGTAATTATTGAGATATTTCCAAAATTTGCTATGAAACAAACGACACGGTTTTGTAAAGAGGAGAGATAGGGCTTATAAATGAAGTGATAAAAAAAATTGGCGACATCTTGGATTTGGCCGCCATGTTGGATTTTATCAAAAAATCAAAATAAAAATAAATGGGGGGCTCATGGTGAAAACGGCCATTCTTTGATAAAATCCAATATGGCGACCGAATCCAAGATGGCCGAAAAACATTTTTTTACTCCATTTGAAAGCCCTGTTCTTCTTCTTTACAAAACCGGGCCATTTGTTAGTTGTTTCATGGCAAATTTATGAAATATCACATGATATAGGTCTCAAGGTTGTCTTAAAATTCAACTTTTTTTTGAAACTATTAGGCTCCTTGGCGAACGAGGGGTCCACTATTGCGAGGTTCCAAACGGGCCATTCTTATTTTTCAACCATTTTCAACCAATTAAGCGCAAAAGTTCCAATATTTGAAGACCTTGTCTTAGAAGTGGCCCGTTTCAGCGAGAATTACTCATATAAAGTGGGGCGTCGACATAAACTTTAGAAATAATTTGCAATTGTCTTATTCTTGTTGATTTGTTCGTTGAGAAATAAGAACTATTATGTTTTCAGCGGACGTTTCGACATACTATGCTCCAGTTAACAAGAATAATATATAGAATTTAACGGCGATGAACCCCAACAATAACATGAAGAATTACTGTACACAATTAACAGACAGTTAAATTCTAAGAAAGACGATTGTTTAAGTTAAGTTAATAGTTTAAGTTGTCTTTACTGAAGAAGATTTCACGTCGAGATTGAAATGCATATTTGTCATTGGACAATAACTTGGCAATTGAAATAAAGGATATCATTGATTTTTGTTTTCTTTCTTATCTTTCGTGGTATTCTAGTAAGACGTTCAAATCAACAACAGTTAATTTAAATTCTGCTTTAAAGATGTGTAAATTTCAGTCTTAAATGATATATGATAGTATAAAAAAGGTTCCTTTCTCAACTACGTGGCATATATCATAATTTAGAAATTAAATTGATTCGTTGCTATAATCCAATATCACAATCTACCCCAACCGATACTTATCAAAATTTACGGATCGTTTAACTTTTCGTATTTCGTTTGTATTTTCAAGTGAATACCTCCTTTCATTGTAAACGAGATACATGTAACAGATGAATTCGAAGAATAAACCAACGAGATTCCGTAAGACAACAGAGAGGCCGGAAAGACAGACAAGCCTGCAGATGACGTACCTTCCGAACATGATCCTTTGTTTGTTCGTTAACCCATTGTGCTGTACCATTGACCGCAGGGAAGTTTACTTGGAACTTGGTTGTGCGGTAAGAACATTTTTGGATCGCCAACTTATCGTGCAACCAATGTTGGATTCCATTGTGAAACAGCCATGTTGAAAAGTACAGGAAGTAAACTAATGTGATGGTTCCAGTATTGACTCAGTTGACAATGTAGTTTTGTTTTATACGTCAGCTATTTGCTATGATTTTATTTAGGTTTATTCTAGAAAAAATGTATTAGAGTCTAATTGATAAGTTTAAATTTCTAAAATTTCATGTATTGCAAGGATGGAGTATAGCTATATAGGAGTAAATCTATCGTCTCCGCTGTCGATTGTAAAATCTACTGTTATAACAAATTAAAGATAATTTAGACTATAATATAAAGGTGTAGATAAAAGGTGAGGTCATTTCGTTCCTTATTAGTGGCTTTTTTGAAGGAGCCTCGAATAAAGTTAGAAATGTTCTCAATAGACCATCATTGTAGTTTAATCGCAGTTTTTTGTCGTTGATTAGTTTTATAATTTTATAAAAACTACAGCACAATTTCAACTCCCTACCATTGAACGTTTCCGGTCTGATAATATTTTTCTACGGTAGATATAATTAAAGTAACTAAATGAGTATCTGCTAGAGAGCGAAATTTAATAGAAAATCGGTTTAAGTCGCATTGATCATGTGCTGTAACAATTTTCGCTTGAAGGAAACTTTGTCGGAACCTGCTGAATGGAATAATAAGACATCCACATATTTTTTGTCTAAATGGTACCCATATAACTAAAGAACAGTACCAATATCAGTGCACTCACCCTAACCGCGCTAACAATTCTGTAGGCACACAGCCGCGTATCTACGGGCAATCTTATACAGGTGAATGCGGATTTGTACTAAAATGAGATTCCTCCTCCGGGGGTTCATCGGTAGTACCGTGCAACCTAAACAACCCCATTTCAATTTCACAAGTTTGAAAGCTTGTTCGTGATACCAGCGCGCTGCTGGTAACCGCAAGCCATATTTTAGCTGAGCCTGAACAATATCTAAATTTTGCTCGTTATACATCGTTGGAATGTTGGAGAGTTGATTCCCCACGGGTAGTATTTAAATCTTGCGATTCACATAGTTAAATGCCATTCCCACTTGACCATTCTTTCGAGCAGCAGCGGAGCGTACGGTGCGAGCGCATCATTCCGCCTGTCGCCAGTAGTGTAAATTTATGGTGAAGTTAAATTGAAATTCGCACCACGGCACCGGGAAAACTTTGGAACTCATTGAATAGCAGACGCCGCTGCTGTGGCAGACTTTCCGACCGGGATGGTTGCGCAACAAAAAAAAAGTCCCATGAAGTTAGCTCGCCGCGCGAAGGAGAACCCGGATGTAATTCACGGAAGCCCGCACCCGGTGCCACCGAGCGAAACCGGAAAGTGCAGCCAAATTTCCACATGTTGGATATCTGCCACGCAAGAGACACGTCACACGGGGTTCTTTCTTGCGGGGAAGTTACGCCGAAACGTCACTCAAACGGGAATTGTAACCAACAGATGCAGACGCGGTAGCAGCTTCGTGGGCGATTGTTTGCTGATGAAACCTCCCCGGCGCATGTTGAGCATTTTGTGCTTCCTCAATGTACCGGTATGCCGGGTGGGTATGTGGGGACGTTGATGGGTGGTGGGAAAACTTTCTCGTTACGCTTACTGTCGGAGTGTTTGATTGTTCCCAAGATGTTGATTGAAGTCAGTTGCGAGAAAATGGCAAAGTTTCGCTGGAATTCTATCACGAAATTAAATGGAAACTGTAAATAAATCCGACACGACAGTCAGTGTCGCATCGCGTTTCGGAAAAAATGTTTGCTCTATAAAAGAAATTTGAAAGCTTTATTTTAATTACTTCTCTACTTCGTTTGGAACAGCCAACACAATTTGTGTTTTGGGCTTTAGAGAAACTGTGAGGTATGTCATGAAATGCGTTTAATTGCATTCTTGGTATTTGTGTTGCTAAGTACATACGAATTTAGAATGTTTTGCAACACGACATCAAACATCTGGTGGTTTAAACCTATAGGTATATCAATATATGAAACTACAGTGCAGTCAAGCAGTTTTCATTTTTTTTTTTGTTTGATTGTAGTCACTTTAACATCTTGGGTCATTCAGGACTTCTGCGGGGTTGGGATTTTAACACGAGTCCTCGGCGTGAGAGGCGTGAATACTAAGCACTACGCCGTGATTGACCCCAATAGCTTTCAATATAAAAATAATCTGATTAAACTTTCTTTCAATTTTAATCGAGTTATTGATGGACTAATTTTGCAAACAATATTTGGCAATATTTCGATAATATGCATATGTTTGCCTATTTGTTTCTCCGCTGCAGGCCGTTTAAATTTCTCGATATGAATAATAGAACTTGTGAGAAGAAACAGCAAGCAAACATTACTTCAAATAAACGAAGCTTTTGGCAGGTTCCAAATTATCAAATAAACACAGCTGAATTTTTTCTTTAAGACGCAAAGTGCCATCACAAGCTGTAAGCGTGTGTCACATATGTGCAAATATTTTGCACTGTCAAATAAGTCAACATTGTGTAGGAAAGAAATATGATTGGAATGTTGTACTATAGAAATTGGTAAAAACAATTTGAATAATATAAACTTGCATCGTTTATTTCCAATAAGCGTATTTGTATTCTACCTTTTGCAATCACTAGGGTGCCAATGAATATGGATTTTAACTGGACAACATGCAGAATGTTCATTACCATGAAAAAACACCCTGTGCAAAATATCAGAGTAGTCCGTCAAATCTAGGTCTACGAAATTTTTTTTTTAAGTCAAATGTATACTTCAGACTCTGTCGACTGTTAGTTACGTAATTTTTATCGTACTTTTTTGGCCTTTTCAGTCTTTTACGGAAATTAGAACTGGCTTTTTTCAATTCACTCCGACGTTTCGACTGTTTATTTTAGTCTTTTTCAAGGATAGCTACAATATTTTGTCATGTTTGTTTTAGTTATAAATGTCTTTTGTTTAGATTGTACCTACAGTTGTTGGTCTAATTGGGAGAGGGTGGTAGGGGAATTGTGTTTCTGAGTGGGTTTATGGAGGCTAGTATCCCTGCATATGTATGGTTTAATCCATCTACGTCGCTCCGTCTGTTGATTGTATTGGGTGTATTGTAGATATGGCACATTTCTAATATTGGGAGAGCTTTTTTCTTGTAACTGCGATCGACTATTTTGGTGTTGGGTAGATCAAATCTGTGGTTGTTATCTATGCAGTGTTCTACGAGAGCAGTTTTTTCTCGGAGAGCTCTTATCTGATTATCAGCTGTTGTGAGTCCGTTTTTTATGAACTTGTTCAGCTGATTGATAGTGGTTCGGAGGCCAGAGAGTCTTGTTTTGAGATGGTTGGTTGTCATCCCAATGTATATTGACTCACAGTCTCTACATTTGATACTGTAAATTACGTTGTGTTCTTTAATTGGAAAAGTCAAATGCCTTAAAAATGCTTGTTATCTCGAATTTTTTTTATTTCAAAAATCAACAACTTGGTCATTTTTTCGAAATATGAGGTAGACCACATGTTCCATAGGAAACTTTGTTGAAAAGGCCACTGAAACTACCCGATTTTTTCCCAAACTACTTGTATGCTATTCTAATACACAATAAGTCTCTGACACACGATACTTCACTAGGGTTTTCACATTTTCACTGTCACGTTACTTTTTATTTGTATTATCTTGGAAGTTGACAGTAGCGATGTACCCAGCAAACCACAAATCGTATAATAATCACCCCTATTCTGTATTTCGAACGGGTTTATATTTCGTTCGAAACTGACATTTCGTTCGAAAAAACAGCGGCTCGAACGAAAGATCTTCATATGGAAAAACAACTCGAACTAAATATTTGCCAAGTCGATCGAAGTATTTCAACTCGTTCGAAATACAGAATATGGGTGAATGTGTGAAAATCATCTTAAATATCGCTAAACAAACCATTGGCGGAACTAGCGCTCATTTCTAGGGGGCTCATTTCTATAGCCCCCGGCATTTTTTCGACCATTTTATTTCCTTGGCATATTAAAATTAAATGTACATTGATGCATAGGAACTTTAAGTTGTGATGCATATGAAAATTAGTTGTGATGCATATGAAAATTACTCTAACTACTAAGTTTTTATTATGTAAAGTTATCTAACTATAGTTTTTTCTTAAATTTAAAAATCCAGCTTGATTTTTCTAGGGGAGGCTAAATGTCTTCTAGGGGGGGCTTAGCCTCGACCCTCCATGAAGCCGGCCTGATAACTTCCCACAAATCTATTGGCTATTGGCGATAGTCGATTGAAGATGACTTGGGACAGCACTTTATCGGCGGCATTCAGGATAGTAATCGCTCGGTAGTTCTCACAATCCAGCTTATCGCCTTTCTTGTAGATAGGGCAGAACCCCGTCTTTCCACTCCTCCGGTAGTGGTTCCGTATTCCAAATCTTGACAATCAGTTGATGCAGACAGCTGGCCAACTTGTTCCACTCCAATGCCATCCTATCCCGCTGCTTTGTTATTCTTCAGCCGCTGGATGGCTTCTTTAACTTCCCTTATCGATGGGGATGGCACTTTTTCGTTGCTTGCTACACCTATGCAATGTGGCCATTTCCTCTACTGTCAAGGTCTTCCGCCTGCAGGCGCCATTCTGGTGTTCATTGTAGTGCTGCTTCCACTTTTCGATCACCGCAGAGTTGTCAGTCGTAGGATCGTAGCACTGACCCCGCACTGTCCTGTATTCTAACAGCTGGTTGCGAAGTCTGTCGTATAAAAACAGAAGGTCAAATTTCGATAACGAAATTAGCACCCAGGCTTTAGGATCGTCGAAATACCTCCATCTTTATCTCTGTACATTTCGGCCCGCGGCTCAAAACCTTTGCGAGATTCGTTGATAAAACTCCCGTGTGTCTTGAAAGTGGTACAGTTGCTCGAGTTCTTCACACTCTTTCTCCTCCTGGTGGCGTTCCTTCTCGGGTTTGGGTTTGAGTCGTGCTTCTTGCCTCCGCTTCAGTTTGTATCGCTCCATATACAGACGGGCGGCTCTAAGCAGCATTTGTACCCACGCTGCGTTCTTCTCACCCAATATCTGCTGGCATTTCTCGTCGAACCATTCGTTACGTTGATTCGGTGCCACACGACCTAGGACGTTCTCCGCTGCGCTGTTAAAGGCTGTTTTCGCGGTATTCCAATAGTCCTCAAGAGGGGCTTCATCCAGGTCGCGCTCTTCCGGCAGCGCGGTTTCGAGGGAACGCGGTGGTTTCGGTGACATCCGGTTGCTTCGGTTGCTCTAGATTATACCGTGGCGGGCGGGTGGCGGTATCCTTACCAACACTAGGTAGTGATTTGAATCAATGTTAGCGCCCGGACAGGTTCTAATGTCGATAATGTCTGAAAAGTGGCGACCATCTATCAGAACCTGGTCGATTTGTGATTCTGTCTGGTTGGGTGATCTCGAGGTGTACTGATGGTAAAGGTTATACTGGAATAAGGTACTAAGTATGGTCATGCAACGCCGTAGCGTACCGTTGGCCAGACTGGCCCCCTCCAAGGGCTCTAGCTCTTGGGGCGCCAAAAAGAGCCTGCATTTCATTTCCGTACTGCCAGCTCCATCCCGCAGCATAGAAGTTAAACATGGTGAAGCACTTCGTATCCGCTGATTAGAGCCACCTGGCAATTATAACATCCTCCCCCTCGAAAAAGACGAAAACGTTGAATGGAAACCTGGTTCCAGACACCCGACAATGCTGCACGACCGCAACGTGTAGCAGAAACTGAGGATAAAAACCGAGAGAAAGGTGGTCTCATCGCTCCGTGCCTTGGGCCGGGAGATCGGAGCAACCGGCTAAACGGTGAAAAAGTACTGAGCCAAAATGGACATTTTTAGGCGGAAGCATCAGTCGATACTGGCTGTGACGGATAGCATGCAATCACCAAGCAAACGGCTGAAGGTGCTGGTGAAAATATTTTTCCAGCTAAGTACGATGTTGCGGTCATAATGAGCGACAAAAGCTACTTGACGCTGCGCTGGGCGGCAACGACTGGTAGAGGGCCGAGAACTTTATGTCCCCAACCAACAAAATAAGCAATGGCGCCAAGTATATCTCCCAAAAGAAGCTCCTTCTGTGATTGACGATCAGTGAGAAGAGGATGTTCTAGTCGCTGTTGTTTCGTTCGGGGTTTAAGGTGAACGAGAAGATATGAAGATAGAGTATGAAGCACCTACCGAAAGTTGCCGCCTTTATCAAGAAGTATCGCGCAAAGGAAGCGCAAGTCTTTTGACCGGCTCAGGCCCATCATGCCAAGAGACCACTAGAGGAGATGAACCGGCTGAAGATGACGTTGTATCGACGATCACCAATTCTTCCAACGTTCCCCAACTGAAGGCGCAGCTCAAACTCCAATAACTTTGTGGCCAAAACAGAGGAAGTGCTGATCACCAAGGTCACGAACGAATTGAATAAAATGCCGACGTCTATCTCAAAGCAAAGCATGTATATAGAAGACTAATTGAATAAGATTTAAGGATAATTTATTTCATTGCATTATCTTTTATATTTTTTTACATCGCCATCCGAAATTAGTTCATTTTTTTCAATACATACGTTAAATGCAACAAAGTGTTGAATAAAGGGCGAATTCGAAAAAATGATAAGCCTGGAAGAAAAACGGGGGCACTAAATTGGGCTTCTGCCAAGGGCGCGCCAATGTCACGCTACGGTTCTGTGGTCATGTTCTTGGAGGTGGCAAAGTCAACAAGTCTTAGGCCATTTTCATTCGTTTGCGGGTGTTTGCTGAACCGTCCAATCACCAGTTTACATTCCTTCTTCTGACCAACCTGAACATTGCATTACTAATAAACACTAGTTATCAAAAATCACTGGATAAAGAGCGTGCCAATGTTAGCCGTTAATTTTTTGGCAAACTCAGGAATGAATAAAAAAATACAGCTGTGAAATTTTGCTACGTATTTAGAGGCTGGAATTGACGAACAAGACAAAATACTTTAAATAATATGAGGTGTAACTGGACTTTCCTATCATTTCTTTGGAATTTTCTATAATGAAGCCAAGTTCAACAATTATAAATTTTGAAATTAGTTTGGTCGGTAAAAATCGGAATAGTTCTTTTGAAATTTCGAAAATAACAGATCTTAAAACAAATTTAAATTTGTTTCCATTGATAAGTCCATGAGCTATTATTTCTTATCTTTAACAAGGTAAGAACATCCACTATCAAGTAAGAGTTTTAAGATGTGACAAAAGGAAACATTTCCAGCTTTCTTACTAGCGTTTAATGCTAATTGAAGAAAAGTAGATTGAAATGCCGAGAAAGCATAAGGAGTTATCAATAACCGAAACAAAGTCAACAAATCCAAGAAATAAACATATTTAGCTTCTTATCGTAGTTGTTAGGCCGGCTGCTGATGTTAACTGAGAGCACCTCTATCTATACTGATGATGGCGGTTCGATAACGAACCACAAAAATAGTTTTAGCAGTTTCTAATCGTGGGTTCCCGGCCAGTAAATGAAAATGAACTGAAAAGAAACTAGCGAGTGTCGGTGTGTCACTTTTGGTCGTGAAAGAGAAATATGACTTTTTTTTAAAAAATCTGTTGCACCAGTTTTGATTCAAATCAAAGTTAGCAGTTTTCCTGTTTTCTTCCGGTATTTGAGATAGAATGATCCATGGCCAACAGATATGCACAAAAAAGTAGGGGTGTTTGTGCCTGGGTGAACGTACGAGGGGTTCACGCAGGACTATGAAGGCGGGTACAATTCGACAATGCTTGACAATTTGAAAATGTTCAGCAGTTTACGATGCAAATTTATAATTTACTCTATTGTAATGAATGCCCTAAAACGTTTATACACATTTGATATATATGTATAATTAAGTTTAAATATCCTGAATGTTCCACTGAATGTTCCACTAAGTTCCACTAAGAGTTAAACCATCAGGCCATAATTAAACTTCTTCTAATGATTGGCGATAATTTCGCATTTTGACAATTTTTGCATAACTTGTAGTGCTACTCAACTTCAAGTAACTGGTTTGAAACAGGTATGCAGCTTACTCAAGGAACTCGCTTGCAACTACGGTTAATCTGAAAAAACTATTCTGAGTTATTATTTATAACACTAACTTGCATTCGTCAATTTCCACGAAATTGTTCATAGCACCATTCATTGTGGTAGATTGATTTGAAGTATAATTGTCTTACCACTAAAATGGGCACAGCCAGATAATATCAATTACCTAATGTCTTCTGCATCGTACTGGTTCATTTCGACACTCTACTTTCTAGCTACATATCTGTATAGGGTTTATTTCTAATTCCCGTCGTAGTAAGTAAAGTCATTCTCATTTCCATCATTTGTTGGATGGATTTAATGTTAGCAGAAGTCGTAGGCGTAGGCGTAGGCGTAGGTGCAAGTCGTAGGCGAAATACGTATCTGTCATTGAATAAAATACACATAGTAGAATTAAATTGGATAAGTTTTCTTATTTTTTATTTTTAGGATTTAATGTGTACTCCAAAAGTTCTTGTGCTGATTTGACTAAAACACATTTACCTTTCGATCCGTGAACTTTGAAATCACTGAAAAGCAATTATTAAAGCATATTATTGAATTTACGCAGTCGATTTTATTTCTTAAATTCGTCGTACCGTTTTAAAATTCGTTCATCAAAATTTTTCATCGTCCGAACTCAAAATTACAACAATGTTTACGAAGCTAACGCGCATGTATTTGTGTAGGACGGCACGACAAATGTTATTCTGCAAAATTTCTGCACGTCAGGCAAGTTTTCCTGGCTGTAGAATAATGCCAATGCCTTGCGTGAGTTGTTTTCATTTATGAATGGCGGAAATTAAAACGATTAGTCGACATTTTCTTCTTCGTCGCACGAAAAAACGTAGGAAATTTGGCTGGTAGGACTTCTTTAATGATAAAAATCATTTAAATAGATCTAAGCTCACTTTGAATGATCGCGTATGATAAACAACAAACTAAAATATTAGGGAATAACCAGTTTTGTATTGTGTGTCATAAAAATGCTGATATTTTTAATAATTTGTGTTGGATAAGACGGAAATAGGCAATTACGACGAAGCAGCAACATACCCTACTTGGCAGAAATACAATTGAGACTATGTAAAGAATTCCAAGCAACTAACTGACGCAGAGCAGCAAATGAAACGCTCAAATGCCATTCTCGTGTAAGACAGTCGCTGAATTTCTTTGCTTTGAGAATTGCTGAGTCATGTCACATGCACAAATATCCCTTCAGTCCTGTTTCCGTGCAAGACAACAGTTCCGAACAAATTCTTGCAGTATATGGATGCAATCTGTCAAAAGGAAGGGATGACCGCTCACCTTTCTATGGCGTTGCACTTTCAGGACATCAAATTGGACTAGATTCAATGTTCAATGTTCATGTGGTTTTGCATTCTGGCGTACTTCCCAAACACAGACATTAAATTGGTATAACGTATGCATAAAAAGTGAACTTTTTTCGGATGGTAATAAAAAAATCTAAGGACAATCTTGTTAAAACGGGGCCACTACTGACACGAGGTTTTCAAAACTTGGAACTTTTGCACTTAATTGGTTGAAAATGGTTAAAAAATAAGAATTACACTTTTAATACCTTGCAATAGTGGACCCCTCGTTCGCTAAGGGGCCTAACAGTTAAAAAAAAGTTGAATTTTAAGCAAACCTTGAGATCTATATCATGTGATATTTCATAAATTTGCCATGAAACAACTAACAACTGACCCGGTTCTGTAAAGAAGAAGAACAGAGCTTTGAAATGGAGTAAAAAAATTTTTTTTGCGGCCATCTTGGATTTGGTCGCCATATTGAAATTTATCTAAAAATCGACGTTTTCACCATGAGCCCCCAACCGATTTTCATTTTAAGACTACCATTAGAAAGCTGAGAAAAAATGCTACAAGAAACGTTCATAAAATTAGGTTTGCAAAGGCATTTACTGAATAAAACATCCAGTTATTTGTAGCAAGGTTCAATTTTCTTATAATTATTGTGAAATTTCCAAAATTGGCTATGAAACAAATTACAAAGGACACGGTTTTGTAAAGAGGAGAGATAGTGCTTCTAAACGAAGTGAAAAAATCGGAGGGGTTGTGTACAAGACACGACCGCATATATAGGTGACGCAGGACTACGTAAGTCTCTTTGTAGTGATAGTGGCATGTATTCATGCTTGTAATCATTCGATTCTTCATGTATACATGCTGTACGCAACACATATACATGCTACATGCGTTGTATGTAACACCTATCAAAGTAGTAACATTGCATACGTTCAATTCTCAAAAGATTGTGCATTTGAAAACAAATTAACAAAATCAAGAACACAAACTATTGCTTTCCTGCTGCCTTACTGAAATTAAAGATTGTTTTTATTATCCATGGTTTCTCACGTTGAAGGGATTTTACCAATTCAATCCTATTTTATCAACAGCACATCTTTCCACTACACTTCTAATGAAACGGCAAGCATGCGTATTCATACAGAGTCGTATTATAACCGAACACTACAGCTGTAGCACATTTTTCCAACACAGAAATCAACTTCGCCGAGGTTTAATCGTCTCGCAGTAAAGAATTTGCGATCTGTTGGGACAACGAACTTGTGTCATTTTTTCTGGCACACTTCCCTAACACAGACATCAAATTGGACTAGGTTTAATCGCGTTCGTAAGAAATCTGTTGGCACGAGGGGCTTTGTTACTCTCTCTGGCGTACTTCCCAAGCAAGGACATCAAAATGGTCTAGGTTGAACCGCGGTGTTAAGAAATCTTGTTGAAATGAGGAAACTGTCACTTGTTTTGGCTTACTTCCCAAGTACAGATATCAAATTGGTATAGGTTTAGATCATCGTAAAGAATCTTCCAACCAATCACGAAGCGAGAATTCTGGTAAAACATAAGTTCATTATTTTCAATTTTTCAATAGTTTAACATCAAGAATCCATACTTTTCTTCATTTGGGTCAATTCTTAGAAGATTTTCCGATCGATTGGTATAAGAATATTGAAAATCGATCGGAAAACCGCTGAGCTATTAGCGCTCAAAACCTTTCATTTTTCGTGACGCTCGCATTTTTCGATTTTTTGGAATGCCACCCTATCTCAAAACTTGCCGTAAGACGTAGTCCTACGTCAAAAAAATTGGCGGCCATCTTGGATTTGGTCGCCATATTGAATTTTATCAAAAAATCGCTGTTCGCCATGATTCCCCCAACCGATTTTAATTTTAAGACCATCGGAAAGCTGAGAACAAATGCTATAAGAAACATTCATCAAGTTAGATGTGCAATGACATTAACTAAATAAAACAATTAACTTTCTGTAGCGAGATATTCCTTCATATGAGAATTGTAAACCTTGATACAGTTAATTAATTGTTTCGTTTATTTAATGCCCATACATATGTAATTTGATGAATGTTCCTTATAGCATTTTTTCTCAGCTTTCCGTTGGTGATCTTTGATCTAAAATTAAAATCGGTTGGGGGAATCATGACGAAAACAACGATTTTTTAACGATAAGATTCCAACCAAATCCAAGATGGCCGCTAAAAAAAATTTTACTCCATTTGAAAGCTCTGTTCTTCTTCTTTACCGAACCGGACCATTTGTTAGCTATGTCATGGCAAATTTATGAAATATCACATGATATAGATCTCAAGGTTTGCTCAAAATTCAACTTTTTTTTAAACTGTTAGGCCCCTTGGCGAACGAGGGATCCACTATTTCAAGGTACCGCCATCCGGGGTGAGATTGTGCCACGGGGGTGAGATTGTGCCAAAAACCAAAAATGTTTATTTGTGAAAATTTATTATATCTATAGGAACTGGTGACCTAAATTCAAGATAATGATGAAAATAACATATTTATTCATAACTTAGAATGGCACAGATAATATTAGGAAACTATTCAGTCTAAACAGGGTTTCAAAGTTCGCGATCAAAAAGACATGGAAATAACGCTTGTAAAAAATGTCTCCCATAACCCAAACAAGAAATCGCATCAACTTGCTATTTTGAAGGTATATAAACTAAACATTTACAATGTATTGAAAGGTTATTATGCGTTGGATAAGTTTTGATTACAATTATATTTTTCGAAACTTTGTACATTTCGAGCTTTACGGGGGTTAGATTGGGCCAAGCCCATAATGATCGATCCAATTTGTGGATTTCACATATACAACAAAAATACGTCAGTATACACCAGTACACTCACATCCTTTACTATTGAGCACAATATTTTAGACTAATCTCAAGTTTTTAGTCTTGACCTTGAAATGAGGTCATACATATATTAATATTTTTTTTGAAACGATGGTTCTACAATTGATGAAGGGACGGTAGGGGAAAGAAATGAAAATTTTTTTGGTTGAAGGAGGGGAAGAGCGGAAAGGAAGGGGGGGGGGGGTATTGGTAGCTATGCTTGACAAGTAGTCATTTTGACTCCTCTACCTTTTGTCCAATGCTGGAAGGTGCATGAGTCGAACCAAGCTGTAATCTGAGATTATAACCGGATTCGAACCCACAACACACCCGCCAGGGCATGTGGTTCGCTGGTATTTGTACCTTTGAACCATAGAGGCGCTGGACAAAAGGAGACCGCAAAATCCACTTCTCAAGAATAGCGACGCGTTTGGTTGGGTTATCGACACATATTGTGCCGCTTCCTGCATCAATTGCAGATTACCACCGAGCGAGAAGTTTTAATCTAACTACTATTTACTTTCAGGACGACGACACTATGCCGGCCCTTACGACTTGCAAGGTACTGCACGTGACGTTGTTCGTCTGTCAGCGTGTGTTAGCCGCGTTTCTCGGCGCGGGTTTTCGAGGGAAGGCTCCGTTCCTATGTAATAGACTAATCTCAAGTTTTTAGTCTTGACCTTGAAATGAGGTCATACATATATTTTTTTTTGAAACGATGGTTCTACAATTGATGAAGGGATGGTAGGGGAAAGAAATGAAAATTTTTTTGGGTGAAGGAGGGGAAGAGAGAAAAGGAAGAAGGGGGGAGGGGTATTGGTAGCTATGCTTGACAAATAGTCATTTTGACTCCATTTTGACTTGCGGTCTCCTTTTGTCCAGCGCCTCTATGGTTCAAAGGTACAAGTACCAGCGAACCACATGCCCTGGCGGGTGTGTTGTGGGTTCGAATCCGGTTATAATCTCAGATTACAGCTTGGTTCGACTCATGCACCTTCCAGCATTGGACAAAAGGTAGGAGTCAAAATGACTACTTGTCAAGCATAGCTACCAATACCTCCCCCCCCCCTTCCTTTCCGCTCTTCCCCTCCTTCACCCAAAAAAATTTTCATTTCTTTCCCCTACCGTCCCTTCATCAATTGTAGAACCATCGTTTCAAAAAAAAATACACAATATTTTGACAGATTAGATTGCATCATCCATTTTGGAGCAAACAGCATCATAGGTCTGGTCAATAATTTAAACTAATTTTTACTTTTTCTCAGGAAATTTCAGATGCTTTGAATAAACACTCTAATATAAGCCGAATATATTATACCGTGTATAAACTGCCAGTTTTAAGGAGGGGGGAGGGGGGTGGGATAGGCCACATGTTCTGCGGTCGCGGGTTCTCGAACGAAGTAATGGCTACTTTTGTTAAATGATCAAATAGGTATGCCCCCTTAGGATACACTCCTTCATATATCTCCCCCTTGTTAACCCTAGAAACGATACTGGCTATATAAAGGCTGTCCATTGACTACAAACTCATATTTAGTAATTTCAGACCTCCCCGGGTTATTTTCGTTCATACTTTTTGTATGATGCGTTGTTTTTGGCCGACCCCCTGCCCCTAATAGTCCACTAAGTTCATGAACGGCCCCATATGAACTACTTTATACTGATATTTATATGTATTGTTTATAAACATGCTAATGTTCACTGTTTAGGTTTTTAGCTTAACTTTATGAATTTGGCACCCCTTCTACGGGGTGAGATTGTGCCAAAGTTCATGCACTTCCAGTAAAATTTGGTTTCATTGTAACTAAACCATCTCTACGGTAGTTGTTAATTGAACAATTTAGTATATATTGACAGGTTTGAAATCAACTTAGTTCCTAAATTGTGTGTATACTGAGCTAAAGATCAAAAACATATGTTTTTTTTTTGGCACAATCTCGCCCCGGATGACGGTATTAAAAGTGTAATTCTTATTTTTTAACTATTTTCAATCAATTCAGTGCAAAAGTTCCAAGTTTTGAAGACCTCGTGTCAGTAGTGGTCCCGTTTCAGCGAGAATTACTCAAGATAGCTAATTGAATTTGATACAATTTCATTACTTCTACTATGTCTGAAATGTCTGAAATTTTCAATTATTCAATTTTCATGCTGTAATCGATTACTCGATTAATCAAGCGATTACTAGACATCACAAGCGACTTCTACTATTATCATTTCTCTATCTATTAACATTTCGGTGATCTATAAAAATGTTAGTAATGATGACTAAAATTAGCTGCATGTTTTCTTCGCTTTCCTACGAACTAATATAATAACGGATCAAATAAGCAATACAAAATTTCCTTCCAGATTTATCCATCTTCCACAGTGTGACAGAGTGTTGTAATCAGATTATTTCCTTCAAAACATAAATTCGTATCCCGGAACTCTGCAGTCATCATTCGCCCTTTATTTACATAAACTCCACATCAGTTCATCGCAATGCCAGACAGCTTATAATTTTTTCCTTCATCAGTAGATATCTCACCTCCCAACTTTGTCAAATTACTCTTCATTATTTTGTTTTTCGATATCTACTCGTATAGGAAAAGTCCTAACAACCGACGGGACAGCTCGACTCTCTGCGGGGTGGGATTTAAATAACTAAGCTGAACCCACGTCTTTTACTCGCTCGCTAGTGCTCGCTATCCTGTGTTGTTCAGTCCAGTCCATCAGCAGTGTCATTAGGTGTGGAATGGGATCTCATAAATAAATATATTATTGGGATTATCACGATTGGAAGACTAGGGTTCCAGGAATAATGCCGAAATAAGTGTGATAATGGTTGACGGTTGGTGAAATTCAATGTTGTTTTCTGAATTTTGGTGGCCTTGATTTACTGTTTCACCATGAAAAACCTCTAAAATCAACTAATTAAAAGCTATTACGTTGAGCGTCTTAGCAGAATCTCGACTACGAGTTAAGTGGAAAGTTTTAGTAGCAGAATAAAACGGTAAACTTTCATCTTCACCCGTACTCTAAAGTCAAGCCTGTCGTTAAAATACATATTAAAAACAAACAAATGAAATATTCTCATAAATGTTTGATGACATGACATATGATGAGTTGATGATCATGCTCCCATTCAAGGTAAAGTAAATTAAATTTTGTTCTGGAAGAGGACATCCGGCGGTCAAGGCCGACGATTGGAACCAACCGGGCCATCGAATCGAAACATAATGGTGTACACTAGTGGACACTTACTGACCGCAATGCTGTGGGGTGATGGACGTACAGGGTTAAAAGAAACCACTATGGCTGACTGTCCTGGCAGGTCCGGCCGTCTACACACGTTTTCGTTCGCCGCTTCTGAACAGCCGGTCTCACTTTAATGACTCAATTATAGTCTCTGTTTGGAACTTAAACAGTTTGCTCACCATTAGCAGAGTTGTTTTCTCATGAGACCATTTGTTGGCCTGTGGCCCTCTGGGTTTGCTGCTACTATTGGAAGACAAACAAGCAGGGTCAACTTAGCAGCAGCCTTCGAAGAAATGGAACGTGCTAGATACTTGCCATTATAAAAGGGGAGCAGTACCAGTTATTAGTGCGACTGTTTATTACAGTAATAGTAATTGATTCCTTCGTTCCAACCATTAGAAAGATAATGACACAACGCACTTGGAGACAAAATGTCTTGCAGGCAGGACCATCATCATTCTTCCATTTCAGTCCTGTTAGAAAACACCGGCTTAGCAGAATTTCAGTCCCCTCTGTAGAAATGAACTCATGATTCATTACTTCCGAATAAGACAGATTACACAAATGCAGCTCATTTCCCATGAGAACAACAACGACAGGGAAATTAACTGAAAAATAAATGTTGCTCTTCAGCATTGTGACACGCTTCAAATGTGAGCAGAGACGGTGCTCGAATTAATAATATAACATTTCGCAAACAATGGAGAAGAAGTTTATACAAAAACAAAAGTTTTATTTCAGTCTGAACATTGTAACAGCCATGGGCCTATTTTTGACGGATTAAACTGGCTCTTCGACTGGTTTCAACAATGGGCTATTTTCCGCTTTAGAGTGGACTTGAAGCGAACGGTAAAAAGTTAGATAACAGCCTGAGGATGTTCTGCTTTATATACAAAGCATATGTTGTGGACGTCATTAGACAAATTACTATTGTTGAATGCTGGGACAAGATTTGTCCCTCAAAACTAAGCTCAAATAAACTTTTCGATATTTTTCTTTCTTGGCACAGTTGACGTTTCAGTCGAAAACAATGTGAAACAAACACATTTTTACATTGACTTTGAAAAGTTTAGCTCAAAGGACTTGATGAACTCTAAATCCGAAACGGTTTAAGTAACGGAAGAAAAAGAAACTAAAGAACGAGTGTATATGTTTATGAAAATGTATGTCAGTGAAATACATCTGCCTCAAACAGCGTTTGGACAAACGTGCTCGAGTCCATTCGAAGTCAATTGACAGTCAAAATATAAACTGTTGTCATTCGCGCTCGACACAAATGTTTGTACTTGTTGAGTGAAAAATATTACTCCGGCTAAAATTTATTATCACAGGAAATGCGCACACTGTTGGGTAATAATTCATTTTATCGTTTATGAACTTCGTGTCCTGCAGAAGACAATAAGCAGAAAAAATGTATTTCATACGCACTGGCAACATCTGTTGAAACAAATATGGACCTTGTATCATTTCCAATGAATTACAGTTAGGAACATGCTTTTACTGAGAAACTTTCCCTCTTTTATGTTTGACACAAATGAATAAATTTTATACCAAAAAATTTAAATCTTGAAGAAAGATAAACGCTTTTCTTGTCCAATGGCATCCAACACCGTGCGAGCCGATAAATTTATTTTTATAATTTACTTCTTACCAGAAACTGCCCTTTCCTGGTCTAGAAAATCAATTGAGAGCCTTTTTTGATACGTTCGTTTTTCATTTCCGAAAAAGGTTTCAATTTACGGGGAGCAAGGTCGGCCAACTCCATTCTGCCGGAAGCTTTCAAAAATCCAAATGAATGGCGGCGATTGAAAGTTTTGTTTTTACAGGTTCGATTAACACCATAATCCATCCGAAACTGTACCCGTTCGAACATCTTCCAGCTACTCTGCCGTGTAATTTTATAATTATATATGTATAACCTTAATAAGTGACCTGACCGGATTCAATTTGGAAGTCAGCTCAACTGAATAATCGATTTTACATGTTGGAAAAAATCAATTAGGTTTAATATAGTCCTACGGCTGATAGTACGTTATGCAGGGAAATTATTCAAATAAATTCTCAACGTAACCAGTAACTGCTTGCTTCTCTTACAAATGGCAGTAGTTATAATTACGCCGCTCAACGAAAGTGGACTCTATAATGAATCACACTTAATCATTCGTTTTCTGGTAATGGAACAAATAATTGAAACCTTCGGAAAGGTACCTCTGTTTCAATTATCCAGTTAATGAGTAATAAGCATCGCGTGAGCTTAATCATTTTCGCTAGTTTGAGTAGCCATATCAACTTGGTCGGTGCACCGCTATTCGGGCAGCAATCGTATTTTTAGGAAAGTTCGAAGCATTTCTTTTAATCGTGCATTGAAAAATCGTGAACATCCCTCATTTCGTGAATATGTACATGCAAAATAATGCAAAGGTGCAATGCATCTAACTTAGGAGGAAATCGTAAATCGCAAGACGCTTTTTTGTATGCCAGAAAGGGCTAAAAATGCCACTGCGACGCACACGGAGATTTTACAAATTGCTTATACCCATTGAAGGAGATGAGCTATGTTGTAAGAGTGTGTCCCAATTAGGTACCACTAAAAGTTGTGCTGCACTTCCAAACTAATTTGGATGCACATTTAGTGGACTCAGGAGCCACTTATGCAGTCTGGTTGTCCGTAAAGATTCCGATTTTTGGAAAACAGTGGGCCATTTGCTCAGTGGAAGAGTTTCCTGTATTCCGGAGCCGTAGACTCCGGAATCTAAGCAAGCCCCAATTTTTGATCCATCTGTAAAGAAACAAATGGTACCGAATGGAAGAACCGGCCCTCCATTGCTCCTTACAGTGCGATCTGTGTCAATTACACTGTACGGAACATCCATGGGGGTGATAATTTGAACTCCCTCCGCGTACGCGAAGGTAGCCAATTTGGTCACCTTTAAGAATGTTAGGGCACCTTAGTGCACCAAGCTCGGCTTCGTTCTTCACATTAAGATGTTAAGGTACCAAGCATAACATTGCCTCCACGGCTGCAGTTGGTGTTGTGCGCATAGCGCTGGTCATTGACAAACATGCCAGTCGTTGCACTTTGTTTTTCTTGGCCTGCGCTGTCACCTAAGTCACCTTTGGCCACCATACAAGAACGGCATAAGTAAGCCTATGCCATGCCATAGTAGTGTATGACCAAAGGGCTAGTTGAGGTTTCAGTCCCCAGTTTTTGCCAAACAGTGCACTGCATACCCAGCCCCAGTAACAATTCCAAGTTTTATTACGTTCGTATAGTGGTTTTCATGACCAATTTCATAAAACCGCTAATAAAACTATGAGCTCCACCAGAACTTTCTGATGACCTCTATAAAACCGCTTTCTGACCAAGTGGCCCACTCCTCAGAGTGTTTTCATAACCGCTATAAGAATCAGGTTATAAGCTCAAGTAGTCGCATCACGCTCTGCTGAAAGCAGCAATAAAACCGGTTAAGCGTTCGCTGCTTGACAGCCATCGCCATAATTTAAAAAAGCTTTTCGCTTTTCGCTTTTCTGACAAAAGCTTGAAAATATATCCGTGATCAGAAAAGTTTAAATTTTACTGACAGATCATTCTGCACGATTTGCTTTATAGAGACCAGAATAAAATATCCCATAGAATATTTATTAAATTTTAAGCAAGTTCTTTGGTTTGCAGCATGTGCGCATTTAATTTCATCGTGCATATTGATATGATAGGTCGATATAATCAGCGCGCTACTGAAATTTTGCATTTTTCGAAAACTGGTTGTTTTAACAAATTGAAAATATTCTCAATTTCTAGCAAAATCATTTTAGTAGCTTCCTCTGACAGTAAAACCGATTGATAATAACTTTCTTTCTGGAAAACACTTTGCTTTGATGAACTGTTGTTTGCGAGCTAAAACAAAATACTACAATATGGCAATATGGCTTCGCATAAAAAATGATTTTCGTATTGAACTTTGGTATTCTTCATAATAGCAGCAAAAAAACTGTTTGGTTAGGGTGTTACCGTTTCAATAGCTCTATAAAATTAACAGATTTATTGCGGTTTGACAAGTAACCGCGATAAGATCAATTTTGATTGGTGCGCCATTTTGTATTGCCACGCCACACTTATGGTAAGTTTATAAGAGACGTGGCACAGAACAGAAGTGGAAGTCCGAACGATTCGGCGATCAAAACTGGTGACAGAATCTTTTTTGTTTTTATTTTTCTTTGGGAAGGTTTTCGTATAGAAGCGAATAACAGCAATATAAGCAGAACGCTCGCTGCCAATCGCATAGCAGCTTTCATATGCTTTCGTGTGTATTCGTAAGCGTTCGGGTGTTTTCGTGGAAAAAAGCTACTCGCCACCGCCAGATTCGCTAGTATCTGCAGAAAGTAGCAGTTACATGTTTGGATTTTAACTTCCACTTCTGTTCTGTGGACGTGGTGCAGCCAACAAGTTTTAACGTGGTAATATAAGCAAACACAATAAATTTGCTTTATTAGCAGTTTTATTATGGTTTTCTAGCTAGCTATAAGTGTGTTTGGACTCGTATCCTCTTGGTGTTGCGCAATACCACAATAAACCCAGAAGTAATGATTAATACCGCAATAAAACCTTTATAAAATTCAAGTAAAACCAAGTGGCTTTAGAATTGTTACTTGGGTAGCGATAGAGTGCTGCTCGATCAGTTAGAACCCCGAAAGTTTGGCATTGTGGCACTGCAGGAGATCTGTCGCAAAGGTGAGAAAGTGTGGAGGATCCGTAGCGGCAAAGCCCAATTTTTCCAGAGCGGTGGATCGACCAACGAGCTGGGAACGGGTTTCGTTGTGTTGGGCAAAGTGCAGGATCGCGTAATGGACTGGAAAGCGATCAACGATAGGATGTGCGTGTTGAGGCTAAAAGGCCGTTTCTTCAACTACAGCATCATAAACGTGCATTGTCCATAGTGTGGACCACACGAAAGTAGACCCAACGACGACAAGGAAGCGTTCTATGTGTAGCTGAAGGCAACTTACGACAGCTGCTCACGACGAGACATCAAGATCGTCATCGGGAATATGAACGCCTAGGTCGGCAGGGAAGCAATGTGTAGACCGGTGATCGGGCCTCATAGCCTGCACACCGACACGAGCGATAACGGCCAACGATGTATCAACTTTGCAGCTTCCCGAGGCTTAGTAATCAGAAGCACTTTCTTTCCCCACAAAAATATCCACTAAGCCACCCGGAGAACGAACTACGGACCAAATCGACCATGTTCTCATCGAGGGCCAGTTTTTCTCGAACATCACCAACGTACACTCCATACGTGGTGCGGATATCAACTCGGACCATTACCTAGTACCAGTACATGTGCGCTCAAAACTATCGACGGTTTATACCTTGCGACAAAGCCGCCCTCTTCGGTTAAAAATTTGGCAGTTAAACAACCCACCAGTTGCCGAAAACTACGCGTGCGTACTGGATGAAACTCTGCCTTCCTCTGTGGAGCTAGATGCATCGGTCGTCAAAGAGGCCGCCTCGAGTGAACCTCGAGTGAATAAAATGATTGGTTTATCAACAAGTAATAGAGAGGAAAAAAAGAGCTTGGAAAAACTATCTAAGCATATCAACGAGAGAGAATTTGGCCAAGTATCGACGAGCGGGGAATGAGTTGACCACGATCCTGAGGAGAAAAAAGCGCCATAAGGAGAAGAGAGTTCGTGAGGAGCTGGAACAACTATTCCGGGATAATGACATGCGCAAGTCTTACCAGAAGGTGAACCAAACTCGTAAGGGCTATACTCCCAAACCTGACATGGAACGACGGACGAGGAACGACGGAGGGATTCAACCATAAATGAGCGCGAGGTGATGTCAATGAGCACCTTAACGGCGATATAGCAGAAGGAGACGCAACGGAAGTTAACCTCGGAATGCCTACAAACGACAACAGCGTGCTGGCTCCCGGTTTCGAAGATATTCGGCGAGAAATTCGTCAGCTAAAGAATAATAGAGCCGCCCAAAAGGACTGACTCCCGGCAGAGCTTTTAACAAAAGGTCCAAGAACCGCTAGTAACGGCACTTCACTGACTGATTTCAAGGATTTGGGAAGAAGAGAAACTACCGGAGGAGTGGATGGAAGGTGTAATCTGTCCCATCTGCAAAAAGGACGACAGCCTAGATTGCTTTAAGTACCGCGGCATAACGTTGGTCAACATCGCCGACAAGGTGCTCTTCCAGATTTTGTTGCGTCGTCTATCCCCAATAGCAAAAGAATTCGTAGGGCAGTATCAGGCGGGTTTTATGAGGGCCCGTGCCACTGCGGATCATATTTTTACTCCGACAAATCCTCCAGAAATGTCGAGAGTACAACGTGTCCACGCATTATACTTTCACATACGTTTACAGCATACGATACAGTTGAACGAGAGCAGCTATGTCAGATGATGCACGAGTACGGTTTTCCGGAGAAACTGACGCGGCTGATCAAAGCTGCCTTCTGGAGCAAATGATATGCAACGTGCGTTTGGGTAGGGGGGGGGGGGGGGGGTTGGTTACGTTTTGGGAACACTTTCAAGTCCTTTCGAATCGTGCAGAGGGTTGCAGCAAGGGGAGAGACTGTCCCATATTCAATATCGCTATTGAAGGTGTGATCCGGTGAGCGGGCATCGACACCAGAGGAACGATCTTCAGCAAGAGTTGTCAACTTGTAGTCTTTGCAGACGACCTCGACATCATTACTAGAAACCTTAGGACGGCGGAGGTAATCTACGCCAGACTAAAACGGAACCTAGGAGGATAGGGTTACAAATCAATGCGTCGAAAACCAAATATACGGTAGGAAGAGCCTCCGGAAAAAACAACGTTTGCCTCCCACAGACAGTGACTATTGACGGCGATGAACTGGAAGTGGTTGATGAGTTCGTATATTTGGGATCTCTGGTCACCACCGACAATAATACAAGTAAGGAAATCCAACGACGCATTCAAGCTGGTAATCGAGCATACTTTTCCCTTCCCATACGCCGCCGCACAAAGCTGACGATGTACAAAACGCTAATCAGACTGGCAGTCCTCTACGTACTAGAGACAATAACTTTGCATACTTCTGTAGTGCACATACGTGCACTAGCTTTATTTGAACGAAAGGTGTTGCGGACTATTTTTGGCGGAGTACAAACGGAAAGTGGAGAGTGCCGGATGCCTATGCATCACGAGCTACAGGCACTGCTTGGAGAAACTCGCATCGTATACCTGGCGAAAGTTGGGAGACTACGGTGGGCCGGCCACGTCGCAAGGATGCCGAACGACTGTGTAGTGAAATCCGTTCTCTTCAAGAACCCCACCGGCACCTGGAATAACGGTGCCCAACGTGCTAGATAGCTCGACCAAATTGAAGTCGACTTGCGTGTGTCGAGACGCGTAGCAAATTGGCGACGAGTAACTCAGGACCGAGTACAATGGAGAGGAATTCTTGATACGGCAAGAGCCACTCCGGCTCTCGTCTGACAAAGTGTAAGTATACGATAAAATTCGATTGAGTGCAACACACTCTATACTGCTATACAATTATGTGATGAAAATCGTATGTGCAACAGTTATTATCGTTATATACGACTAAAAATCAACTTCGGTGCACTTGACTAAGCACTAGTTACGATTCCGAATTAGTTAAGAGATATTTCCGATAATTGTCATACATTGATGTACAATTTGATGCTAGCTGAGACGTTGTCCATGTTAACAATTGATTTTCAATTATTCGATTACCGATTTATCGATGAGAATTGCCTTTACTAATCGGTTAACTTATTATCCGTGCTAGTCGTGTTCGTTTAAGAATTATTCGTACATTGATTTGTTTGGTCGGACATCTCTGGGCACTAAGCGGATCTTATACCTTCAGCAGCTCCTCACATAGGCGGAACGTAAAAAAGAATAATACAGTTGATAAAAGCTACCAAGGAAATCGAGTGTACTGCAACAACCGATAACTGGGCGGTCAAGGATTGGTGATTATCCGGCTTAAGACAATCATCAACAGTGTACTCTGCTGAAAAAAAGCTCTGACCAGGGCCTGAAAAAGGGATCGCAACGCAAGTTGAATGTGGCTGCGTGAATGTGTATGCTTTCCGCATTCAACCTGCGCTTTTCGAACGATCATTTGACTGTTTTTTGAATCCAGTCAATCTGCCGCTTGCGTTGCTGCCGTCTTATAATTCATGCGGCCTCTCAAGAAAGGCCAACAGTCGTTTTGCCGCTTTGCGCGTTAAGATCGAAAAATCTAAACTGCGAAGTGACTGGAAGCATAAGATGACGTATTTTTTCGTTTCTCTTTTGTCTCCAAATCGGCTGCTTACAGTAATAGTTTTTTTGTAGTATTGAATCATACGACAGCGCGGTTGCTTTTCGTTAGCGTGGTGACTGCCAGTCATTTGACTGTTTTGCAGTCATTCGCTGCTCCAAACGGTAAAGGCAACTTGATCGAAAAGAAAATGTTAAAAAGGTTTAGAACGCATTCGTTCTACAGCGTTCAATCGGCGTTATGACTGAGCAAACTGCCAGTTGTGTTATGCATAGTGTTCGTACTCCACCACTAAACGGACGGTGTGAATTTGAATGTGCGGTGGTATGACTGCGTTGGAAAAAAAGGATCGGTCGAAGCCCTGAGAGAGAGGCTCTGACATCAAATAATTTTAATAGGTTTCATCGACCTTGCGTTAGCAATCAAAAGCTGCTAGTTCACCACCAACTCGAAATCTGCTGGAAGCGGTAGGTCCACACTCTTAAATGATTCTACACGTAAATAAGTCGGATTTAGTTAAAGCTAAGTTGAAACTACTCAAAATGCCCTTAAAGTGTACAAACTCGGATTTTAAGTAGTTTTTCAACCAAAAAATCGGTAGCAGGAACTTGAAAGTGCGTTTTTTGTCACAGAGAATAATTCAATTATCGGTAGCAAGCAGTCAAAATTGGTTCAATTTTTACCCAAAATTTAAGTTTGTACACTTTAAGGGCATTTTGAGTAGTTTCAACCTAGCTTTAGCTAAATCCGACCTATTAACGAGTAGAATCATTTAAGAGTGCTGGATTATATTCTGATGCTAAAAACGTGGAGAAAATGGTTCGGTGAAGCGAAAGTGTTTGACCTTAAGCTTAGTGATAAAACTGAGCCTGGTGATTAGTGTTATGGCGGAGGATGTTTTCTTTTTTTTGTTAAATTTTAGTCACTTCAACCAGCTTGGGTCATTCGTGACTTCCGCGGGGTTGGGATTTGAACCCGGATCCTCGGCGAAGAGGCGTGAATGCTAACCACAACGCGGGACTGACCCCTGGAGGATGTTACGGATGGGCTTCCTGCAGTTAGTGTTTGACTTTTAAATTCGCACAAAGTTCATATTGGTTATCCTGTTAAAACTAGTCTAAAACTCGCTTTATTAGTCCTTAAAATTATTTTTGCTAAACATAAACATAACAGTTTAATACTAAATAACAACCAAACCTAACTAACGCAGCAAACAAATTACAGTTACAACACATAAAATAAATCGTAAAACAATTCTTAGAATGCCTGCTTTTAGCCCTGTAGTGCAAATTTTTTTTAAATGTTCAAGGATTTTTCAGCTTTTGCATGAAATAAATGTTTCAAATTAACGTAATAAATCAAACTATGTAGTTGAATGGATAGATTATACTATATTGAGAAGGTATGAGAATATAAGGTATGAAATATAAAAATGAAGCAGCAGGGATTTCTAGGGACGTGAAGCCAAATGACAGTATTGGGTATTGTCGTTGCCAAAGGAAGTATTTAAATCCATCTAGACATTTTCTTAATATGATTTTATATTTTTCGACACACAGTTTTAAAATGATTCGGATTCACTGTTTGAGCATAGCGTGACCGATTATGAAATAAAGACGATGCTAAGTCGTCTGTGGAAACATATGTTATAAAAGTAATGTGTTAACTTATGTAATGTTTTAACTTGTGATATTCCATTTCAAATTTCCTGAACGAGAATAGAAGTTACAATCGTCGGCACCGACAAGACATGGAACAATAAAATCATTACCATTATACCTGAACGATAAATAATTCCAGGACCTATCTCTTTCTGACCGTTTCGCCGGCAAAATCAGTTTATCTTATTTTATGACTTTTGAGAGCGTATATCGTACCGGTGCGCTGCTGCTGGCTGCTGACACTGCAAGAGTGGAAACACGGACACGTTGCTGCAGAACCGAACTCCTAAAGCGTACGCCGTTTCCTCAACCGAGCCCCGGAGCAGTTTTGCAGGAGGCGGCAGGTTAACTGCTCAATAATGGATTGGATGTGTGTGCCTTATAAATACGGTGAGCGAGTAAGATTTCTTCTCAAATAATATTATGTTCGCATCGGTACCGGGCCGGTGTCTGGGCCCCAGCAAGAATTATGAGGATCGGTAGGCGACCTGCAGGCTTCGCCGATTTACCCACCACCGCTGCACTGATGGAAGCTTATGATAGCAAATATTATTATTCTGGAAGTACGCACGAGACCAGCACACATTTGGCTTGCGATGATTGGATCGAATCCCGGTTGGTTCTCAAGCTTCTAACAATATATTGCCTATAACTCCACTGGGAGGGCATCGTAGGATCATAGGTTGAAACTAGTTTGCTTTTCGTCATCCTGCTTTACACCACTGACAACAATATGTAGACATAAATTTGTAATAGCATTTAAGGAAAGTAGACATCTGCTTTGAATAATATGATTCGAATACGTAGGACTTACACATGATACACTAAAGAATGTGTGTCAGCATTTGCAAAATGAAATAAAAGGCTTCCCAAGTAACAAATTCAATTTTAAGATGCACTTGAATAGGTTTCCAGCATTTGCTCTTTAAAACCGAATATAAAACTTGCAATTCTACAAATCTGTGATAAAACAGCCATAAAACCCTTATAAATCTGGGGAGGCCCACACTAAAGAAGGTTCTCAAGAATATTTTCAAAGGTCCTTTTAAAACTTGTAATTCTTATCGATATGTATTTATAGTGACTTCCAAGAGTCGGTTGAAACTAAAAGAAAACCACCACAAGTGTTGATGATTTTATAGTTGTCGTCTCAAAGAACACTTGCAAGACATCATACACTTTTCACAGTCTTAATTTGTTTAAATTGACTAAAAGCTATGAGAGAAAAAGCATTCACAGATATTGCTTTTCCAAAATGGATATAAATGAAAATTTAAAATAAAAGCAGCTGCTTTGTTGTCAATCAATGAGAAATTTTTCATGTCACGCTCAGTTTATCGATGTTTTGTGACATGAAAGTTAGAAAATTTTAACGCGCCGGTTATTTTCGCTAGATTATTTAAAAATTTAATTAATAAAAAAAATTCAATAATTTCATGAAGAAGTTGATAGCTGCCAAATTTTTAACAAATTGCGGAAAAAAGTCTTTTAAGTGTCCGAACATTTATTTAAAAATATAAGATCACTTATGGTATTGTATAACAACATATTTATAAACGCCCATATGCAATTGGCTAGAATTTCAAAAGTAATCAAAACAGTCCTGTTCGCCATTTTTTCAATGGTTTTAACTAAATCAACCTGAAGGCGCTTATTAGACTAACATTTCTTGCACAAGACAAAGAAAAATTTTCCAAGAGGTCGATAAGCTCATCTATACTTATTGTATTCTTGAAGAAGACAAGTTGTGCTTGAACAAGAATTGTTTGAATTACTTAAGGGGACCAAGTTTTTTGCAAGATAATCATAGATAATCACAAAGAAAACGTCAACAAAGTGTCAATGTAAGATGTTTTTTGTGCTGAAGGTTCACCTATTTATATTGAGTTTAATATTTTTTAAGTACAGCAGTCATTACGATTACCAATACAAATTGATTTTAAAAATTAAAAGGGAGCTGCACGGTATTTCCATGCGTAAAGTTTAATCTGCAAAATTTTTTATATACCTTCTCGCTACAACCGTCTTTAAAAAAATATGCTTCAAACTGCTTTAACCTCTTCGAACATTTTCCCAACACCGGCTAATGACGTCTATATTCAGTTTAAAAAATACAAACAACTCAACAAACCGGCACCGGCACCGCCTCCGTCAAAAAACCAAATTTTCGTATAACATACAAATCTACCATTGATGCATCATCACCGGCATAGTCCTTCCTCAGCTCATTTGGAAATATTCATTGTTTTTTGATTTCGCTGATTTTTCATATGAAATATTGCTAAAGTTTCGATTAAAAGATCCATATTTGTTCAATTTTCTCCTGGTTCAGATGCCCATTTTGACAGATGAGTTGTTTACGCTCGAATGTTCTTTCTTCAGAGTATGATTTCTCTTACAAGAATATACGGTTTCAAGACGGTTTTATGGTAGTATTGTTAAGACAAACCAATCTTGCAGCAGAATGTCATAAATTTTTGACAAAACTATTGCTAGGTTTTAAAAAGCGTCGTTTTTGAGCAGATATCAAGTATCCTTTAAAACCACTTATAAGGTGAATTACACTTATTGTCATTTCAGTTTTATGCGTGTTTCTTCAAGTCTCCTTCAATCATACTTCAGAAATGTTAATCAAATAAGATAACATTCACTTGAGGAAAAACATTATAAAACCAGATAGATTTTGCAATGCTCTGATAAAACTACTATAAGAAATGCATAAGACCAATTTGCTATTGGATTGTTACTTGGGTTAGCAGTTTGGATTTTTTAAATTGTTTAGATCAGTATGAGTGATATAGGTACATACTTATTTCAATGTATTGAACCATAGAGAACCAGGTATATTCAATTGAATTTGCCTTCATCTGCTAGCAACGATGCCATCGAATGTCCTAGAAACGTCCACAGTTTTCAAAACCTATTATTGACCCGAGCAAAGAAAGATACTCATCTTTTTAAATCTGATCATCAGAAGTAATGTATGGAGCGCATGTATTACGAGAATGTAAGAGGCTTGTGCAGTAAAATCGATTGCTTTTAGGCAGTGTTGGGCACCGCTAATTCGCTAATTCGCTAACCGATACAATTTGTTCGATAATCGTGGTAATTTCGCTAATCACTAATCGCAAACTGCAAATTACCAGTTACTGTTTATTTTTGAACATATCGCAATGACTTGCGTTGTAATCTATCACTGTACAAATTATTTGTAATTTACATTTATTACATGGCTTTTCTTAATTTACCAAAGATCAAAACCTATTATAATGGATAAAATGATTACAGTTTATTAATTTTTAAAATAAACAGCGGCACTTCATTTAGAATCATGGCCCAGCAGCAATTCGGCTAGTTTGAGTATAAATTATAAAGTATAACTAGCGTTTCTCGATTGGTCGGTTAGCGAATTAGCGAATTAGCGGTGCCCAACACTGCTTTTAGGTAATGATTTTAATCGTTGCTGCCGGTCTGACCACTGAAACCAGTGAAATATCGTGTCAACCCTAAATGAATATCGTGACAGCGCAATTCTAAATGTCGCAAATAAAGATTCTAGTAGCCATGAGAAGAGGGACATTTCATTCTTTTTATTTCATCAAGCACTGCCAGACAACCCGGAAACTATGATGCCATACTGAGTAAAACTTCAAACAAAACTTTCCGACTTCTACGTGTATCATACGCGCAGACACGACTTTCCCACTTTCCCCATAGAAGCGATCCAGATCACGTCGAAAAAGTGTGAAAAGTTGAAGCTGACAATTACACAACAGATATCCTTCAACGAAAGAGCTTATGCTTTTTTTGTTTTTCTTATTTGCCAACAAACTGATGTACATAAAAAAAATTGACGAGTAAAATTTCATGATAATTTATGACACTTTATCAGGACAGATGATTCTGCAACTTACAACACTATGCACTGATTCCAATATGTCTGGTAATTTATTTTTACATTCGCCTGTGCCGGATATAAAATGCGTTGTAATGTGCAGAACAATCGCAGACGCAGCGATAAAAATTTATGCTCCCAAATCACCTGAACTATACGCGTTCGAGTGCCATATCAATTACTGCTCCCGACATGTCGGAACTTATGGAGAGCGTGATTTTCGGCTGCATCCATTTATTACACCATCCTGTCAGCATCAGCGAGCAACGGTGCTTCTAAGCCATTCTCGACATTCATGCAGCAGGGCAGGAAAGCACATCGCCGGCCGTCGCCGTCGCCGCCGCCGACAGGAGACAGGAGAAATCAATGCCTTGCAAAGGCAGCGTCAAGTGCTCGTAAATTTTGACACACACCAACTTTCTTCGACCGCCTCTTTTGCAGTCTAACAATATTTCGCACAGGGTTGCTACATTATGAATGCCAAAATAGTTTCGAAGCAGAAGCGTCTTTCCGGCGGTTCCGCAGCGGAGCAGCAGCAGCAGCAGGATGCGGAACAAGCCAGAGTCTTTATGCGGGGTTAAGAAAATGGCACATATTTCGCGTGTATAACCTTCTTCCGGTCGAAGACGGTAGCGTAAAGCGGATCATCGAGACAAGACTGCTCTGGCAGCATCTAGGTTGGTAGGATGGATTGTTACTAAACCAGGCCCATTCTATGCAGGCATGTAGACATGAGAGGAATTACTATTCGAACTTGTCGTCTTCCGACAGATAGTCGCTCGTCGCTCCGGTGGTCTCGACCATATGCTTTTGGAATCCATTAAAGATTTAACCGCAGCAGCCAGTTTTACATATGTATGTATGCAACACATGCTCAATGCGTGCTTTACGTAAATAAAACGTCGCTCAATGGTACCCAATGTATGGGCTGAAACATACCAACGATTTCATGCTATCTTCCAGAACGATCGACCGTATGTAAAATTATACTGACACTCACTTCGGAGCTCTGTGGGCTTAACTACAAAGAGCCGTCAAATGGTAGCATCCAGCGGCGAAGCATCGAATGAGCCCCGGCACAGGGTTGTCGACTTTAATTGCCACCAAATGTTTATCTTCGTTACATCTCGTCTGGCAATAAATCGCTCTTAATAGGGGCTGACAGGATCAGCATTCAATTCCATATATTACCCTAGAGATTTATGGCAATCGGCGAAATCTGTGTCACATTTTTACGTCAATTTAGAATCACTTCAACCCTGATCCCGAGTTGTGTGTAACACTGGAATACAGTTTCGCGACTTGACTCGTACAGACAGCCCGGCCCGGTTGAAATCAGGCTTTGCTTCTCAAGTGAAAACTTTCTGGCTGTACGTTGCCGCATGTCGCAAAATGGAACAATCGAATGTAAAATACTTCGAATATGCCAGAGGGAAAGCGGCATAATAATGTACACTTTCATGTTAATGAATTTGAACCGAAATTGGTGAAGTTGCGCTGGCAGATAATTGACCTTGTGGATTGGGATGTTTGCCTACTGCTGCTGTTGCTACTGCTGATGCCGTTACTGCAAATCGTTCAATAAGGCAGTCAAATCGTGACAGCCTAATACTCTCAATCCTGTGCTGTTAAATCCTGCTTCGCAGCACGTATCGATCTTATGCGAGGATTTATCCGCGCGCTCCATTCAAGATATCGCACGTAAGTCGAATAACCTTTCGGGCTGTAAGCACTTCGTACGAGTACGAGTGTGCTTCCCAATCGACTAAGTCGCACGTTTCGAAGATATTGTCGGATGGAGATTACGATTGAACCGATTGCAACCCATGCGGGCGGAAAATGTTTATGCTCGGAAGTGAGAGCAACATTATGTACCGTGATTTTTTCTTGCACATTGTAATTTGATTAGCAGCAATCAAGTTGAATTTGTTGGATTCTATTATATCGCTGTTCTTTGAACGTGCCTGCAAAAAGGCGAATTTCGAGCGTAATCAATTTGTCTTCAGTTTCGTTTGTTTGGATTGGTTCAATTGTTAATTGATTTAACCGATATTTTTCTTGGAATTCTATTAGCAGCGATTTGGGCCGTAAAGCGGAAAAGCCAAGTATTATGCAATAATTTCACCTGTCTCTGTGAGCACCAGAGAAAAAATATCATTATGGTACATCTCAGGCTATAGAGATTCAATGACAGAAGCGCTATTGAAATTTAAAAGTGCTCCGATGTTATTTCAGGGTGAGTAGTAATAACTGTCAGTAATGTAAATAGTGACAAATATAAGACACTGAGGCATTTCATCCCAAGTATCCACAGTCAATTCTTTGGTGCACCGTAGTTTGCCTAGCACGTAACACAATGCATAGACGTCGAGAGGTTTCAAATCAGGCGAAGAGGAAAGCCACTCAATCGAAAAAATAAAATCCGGAAAATTGTCCTGTGCAGCTTTCGCTTGGTGAAACGGTGCAGAATCTTGTTGGAATGTTGCTGTTGTTGTTAGGTGCATTCTTGTAGTGTTTTGACGATGGAAAGTCAATAGTTCTCCAAATATTATCGTTGTAATATTAAGCGTTAATTTTAACACCAGGTTCAATGAACAACAATAGAACCTACAAATTGTTGGCGAAACATCTCCATACTATCACCCCCTGGAAACATTCTGGAACATTTGAACAGCCAGTTTATCCCGAGGAATATAGAAAGATGCGCTGCATGTATCCGATCATTTTGTTGGTTGTGATTGGTTGTGACATTTTTTCGTCCGAAAACAGAATTTCACAATCACAAGCAGCTGGCGACATCTCTCGATTTTTCTGCAACCTTTTGCTTTTCAGTCAAACCTTGCACTCGTTGTTTTTTGTATGGAATTAATCGAAGATCATCTTTCTAAATATTCTTCATGGTTGACTGCAAGATTCCCAGTTCCTTGGCCATTTTACATCCAGACTGATCTGGTTTCCCCTAGAATTAGCTGTTTTACTCGTTTGATGACTTTTAGAATATCACATAGTCAAGAAATTTTCAAAAACAGACATAGGGTATGTAGCTGCTTCGTCGTAATTGCCTATTCCCGTCCTATCCAACACAAATTATTGAAAATATCAGCGATTTTTATGACACATAATGCAAAATTAGTTATTCCCTAATATTTTAGTTTGTTGACTATCATACGCGATCAATCAAAGTGAGCTGAGCCAAATTTCCTACGTTTTTTCGTGCGACGAAGAAGAAAATGTCGACAAATCGTTCAATTTCCGTCATTCATCAAATGAAAATTGCTCACGCAACGCATTGTCGTTATTTTGCAGCCGGGAAAACTTGCATGACCAGCAGAAATGTTGCAGAATAACATCTGTCATGCCGTCCTACACAAATACATGCGCGCCAGCTTCGTAAACATTACTGTGCTTTTAGTTCGGACGATGAAAAATTTTGATGGACGGATTTTAAAACGGTACGACGAATTTTAGAAATAAAGTCAGTTGCGTAATTTCAATTAAATGCTTTACTAATTGCTTTTTAGTGAATTCAAAGTGCACGGATCGGAAGGTAAATGTGCTTGAGTCAAATCAGCACAAGAACTTTTGTGGTATTCATTAAATCCACCTAAGAGATGATGAAAATTAGAGTGACTTTCCTTACTACGACAGGAATTAGAAATAAACCCTATCACAAGTTCCTTTTTTACGTCCATGATTACCATGATTCTTAAACAAATGAAAATTAAAAAGAAATACTTGCAAGCTGTGTTGACATTTGAATACACTCTAAACGAAAAATATGCAACCACCTCTATTATTGACCCATTTTCAATCAAACACATCCGAAAACACTGACAGTTATTACTACTCACCCTGCAAAACTTGTGTACTTGTTTCTGTTCGGAAGATTTGAGCTTTTAGTTTTTTATATGCCGTGCCTCATTGAGGTAAGATTTTTTATCATGCCAAGTTGAAGTGGTTCTACAATTCATCATGTTTGCCCATTTTCGCTTTTAGACCGTTTTGCCTTTCTACTATTTAAATATATAGTATAAAGGTATAGAAATCACTTGGAAAACCGGAAATGGAAAGAAGGTCCTGCGGGCCGAATGTCATATACCATTCGACTCAGTTTCGAAAACTGAGCATTTTCTGTGTGTGTGTATGTATGTGTGTGTGTGTGTATGTGTGTGTGTGTGTATGTGACGCTTTTAATCTCACTCACTTTTCTCGGAGATGGCTGGACCGATTTTAATGTTCTTAGTGTCAAATGAAAGGTCTAGGTGTCCCATTGGTCGCTATTGAATTTCCTACTGATCGGACTTTTAGTTCAAAAGTTATGTATAAAAATACGAAAAATATGGGACTTCATTATCTCATAGGTCCCTCAACCGATTTCAACAAAATTGATTGCATATGAAAGAGGAGCCCTGCAAACCCTTAACTTCCAAATTTCATGATGATTGGACATGTAGTTTGAAAGTTACATAAAGAAATGTGAAAAAACAGTATTTAAAACATATTTTTGTTACATATAAACATTAATTCAATGAAAAACATCACACAATTTATTATTATTTGAAAATTACTGCTGAGATCTATCAAACGAAACCAAGTTATTTAAAATCGGACGGTTCATTCAAAAGTTATTTAAACTTTAACACTTAAGCACCGTATATTAAACCGTTAAAACGTGTGAAATCAAAACAAATGTTGATTGTATGCAATGTGTGTAATGTATGTGTGTATGTATGTATGTATGTATGTATGAATGTATGTATGTATGTATGTATGTATGTATGTATGTATGTATGTATGTATGTATGTATGTATGTATGTATGTATGTATGTATGTATGTATGTATGTATGTATGTATGTATGTATGTATGTATGTATGTATGTATGTATGTATGTATGTATGTATGTATGTATGTATGTATGTATGTATGTATGTATGTATGTATGTATGTATGTGTGTATGTATGTGTGTATGTGATGACAATTTGAAATTTTTAAATTTGCCTTGAAATTCAAGGAAAGTGAGAAACATGTCAATTGTCTGAAGTTTTTGAAGCCTCTCAGTGGAATACGAACTCTGAAATTAAAGAAAAGAAAAAACTTTTACCGACTAAATTCCACTATTTAATATTCATTCGCGACAGATACGTATACGCTTTGAAATAAGACACTGATGAAGCCTACACGTCGTAGGCGAGCTACATACCTGTTGCAAATAAATATTAAATAGTGGGATTCAATCGAAAAGCTTTTTCTTTTCTTTGATTTCAGATTTCAATTGTCATTTTCTTCACTTGCTGTTACTCACAATTGTACAAGAAAAGCAAAAAGCGAAGAAAAGCAGTTAATTTGAGCATGTAGGTATAGTAGTGTATAGGATTAAAAATACTAGTGAGTCGATTTTTCCAAATAAATTTATACAAATTTCAAATAAATTCTGCGCATCAATAGATGCTCTTTTTAATCAATAGGGACTAGAGGTTAGAAATGTTATATAAAAAATTGGAAGTACACGTTGCACGGTAGTAACTTTGTAAGATTTGTTTTCGTTAGCGACATTTTAAAGGACAGATGTCTTATGTCATGTATCATGTTTTAATAAATAAATCAAAAATGACAAGCACTGGAAATCATATCGATCATATTTCTCATTCTCAAGCATGTTTATGGCGCAGTTTTTGCACTATTTTTCGACCTCATCTTGTTTTCCTAACCCTCTAAAATTGTAAAAACGATGCGATCAAGCTAACGACTATCTTTTCATGAAGTACATTCAAAAGAAGCTTAAGTTATGATTTTCATGCAAAAATAATTATCTGAAGGAGCGCCAGCTAAGAAAAAGTTCAATTTTGTCTTTTTCATATCTATTGCTCTATTCAGTTATTTTTTCTGATTCAGATATATTGCACAATTGAAGCCAAGCAAACTAATAATAAAATTTTGAGATTAATCATTTTGTTGTCGATACCCTTTTTTCAAAAGCGAAGTATAATAATAATTTTTCTGAACTCTTGTTTTTCAAAGATGCTAACTTTTGAACGCATGGTATTAATATCAACATATCAAAAAATCTGCTATGAACACGTGATTCATATTGTCAATTCAAAACAAGTTTCGTATGTGGCTCTGAAGCCCGAAAGTTAAGGCCGTCTGTAGACCCGTTAGAGGGTTAATTTCTAATTTTCTATATATATTCATTCAAGTCTGTAAAAATTATCGTTTGTGTTTACATTATTTCTCGATAAATCACGTAAATATTATAAAACTAAATAAGGTGTTCTTTAAGTTCAAGTCAAGTAAATGACGCTTACAAGTATTTACGCATCCAAGCAAAGAAAATATAATTATTCTACGCAATACGTTGTGAATTTTACTGGCAAATAAGGATTTTGAGGAATGTGAAACGCATATTTAAAAATATAGTCAAGTTACTTATAGATGTTCCTGAGAAATTAAATAGTGATTATTGTGGCAGTAGAAAGGCTAGGTCACGCCGCTAGGTGGATTAATTCGGGTTTTTTAACAGTTCATCACTCTTGAACTACTTAACCGATTTAGACGATTTCGAAGATTGAAGTAAACTGTGACCGTCAGTGGACGTCATGAATTTTTCGCGTCAAGTTTTAAAAACTGTGAATTCTTAATATCGCTAGGAAGATTTTGTAAAATACCGAAAGGCAAACGTCGTGTGATTTACGCTGCTGTGTGGGAAAGTTTGGGTTTATGAAATATTCAACTGGGTCATTCCGTTGCAGAAATACTAGAAATAAGTGTGTGGGAGAAACACTTTCTAAATCTATAAAATCTGATACGACTAGAAATAACTACATATAGACATAATTTCCCAATTTGACAGATCGAGAAAAATCGCTTGATTCCAAATTTCAAGCACTATAACCTGGGATGGACTTTCGTACCTCGATATCTATACCAGTGGTGCCAAATCAGATCGCCCATGAATGCCGCGGGCCGCAATAATTTCTGACCATTCTTGTGCATAACAAAATGTAACATATGCGACAGCAAAAAAACATTTTCTGGGAATCGCCACAAGTTTTAAACCGGAAAGCATTCAGATTCACGACATGTACGAGGCATTACGACTAAACTCAGGGGTTCCTATGTTATCAAAAAAATTTCACACAAGTCCACCATCTTTCAGGTCAGTCCGCGGGCTGTACGGATCATCTCGAAGGGCCATCACTGGTCTATACCGTATATCAGTAAAATCCACTGTCAAGAGGAAGCCTTTCATTGGAAGTTGATTGCAGTTGGAAAAGAAAAAAAGTTTGGATAAACTCAGGGATCTACTGCTATGTAATTAATGGATTACGTGCGACAAATAAATAAAATGTGGTGAGAATGAATATAATATTTAGGGTAAGGAACGAGCAGTGTCACCTATTTTAATCAGTTCAAAATAAATGAGCCGAAAATGCACTTTTTTATTCATATTTTCGAAATATTTTGATGGGAACATCTTCACAAATCACTTAACCATAGATTTAATTCACACAAACACAATCTAATTGGGTTTCCGACAAGAAATATGATGAATCAAAAATTGTTGTCCAAAAACGTACATTTTTCAGCTGCTGGAGGCAATCGCCACCTCGCTACTAACCAATCCATCACATTTTTTCAGCCCTGATTACAACCATTCTAAAAGTCAAGCACTCAATTGTCACATACCATATTATTCACTATCTTCTTTTATATTATCTAAAGCTCTGTTACTAGCCGAAAGTTCTATAATTTTATAACAAAACTGAAAATACATTCTGAATTGACGGAGCCTGTTCACCAGTAGCAGCAGCTGCAGCGTAACTCATGAACTATCGTGTTGCCAAGACACTGTTTCGGTTCTGGAAATAAGAATTATAGGTTTGAAATTAACTGAAACCTCCGATGGCGAAAACGTGGTTCAATACTTTCAAGAGAAATGCATGTTCGTAATTAATTTTTTTTATTAAAAACAACAGAAAAGACAGCTTTTTCAATATTTTTCGAAGATCTTCTCAGTGAATTAATGAAGCAACGATGTATTTTAATGTTATTTACAATACTGTTCTGTAGCCGGGCCGTGTGCACTGCTATGTTTGCCTCTTTTGTTCTCCCACCATCCTTATGAACCAGGGGGCTGATATGACGTCACATTTTCGTTGCTCACATGAAAAAGGCGGCAAACGCAAAGCGATTTCACAAAACGAATTTAACTAGCCATTTTCATAGTTTCATGTACTTCGCATCAATTGCCTGCCTGGCATTGGCTATGTGATGCTAAAACCTTGGCTAAAATCAAACTAAAACTAACAAAATTTAACAATTTACACATCCGACTCGGTTGTCAGCTTGAGCCCATTCATGAAGCTGTCAGCTTGGGCCCGCTCTATGTTGGCTACGATTTTTTGTACAGGTTGGTATTGGAAGTGTCATTCCCGTGTTATGAACAGCGAGTGAGACGTCAAACTCGCAGTTTCCCATAAGAACACTAGAGAATAAAAGAGACGACGAATACCGTTTGCCGAACGGTGCGGAGAGTGTATGCCCGATAAACAATTTAGACAGATGGCATTTTACGCATCTACCGACCAAAAATATCAAATCTATTAATGCAGATGCCGATTAGTAGGTCGCGGATAGGAACGCGAACTTACTGAATTGGGGGAAAAGTTCGATGAATTTTTTATGGGGGCGTAAAAAAATTCAGATTTCAGGACTGCTTAAAAAAGCACCTTGAGAGTGAATATATGTTCGGTCTTATCAAAATTACTTCCATCGCTCCAACTTTCAAAGCGAAAAATCAAAACTTTAGCTTAACAATACCCGAGCAGGAGCGAAGAGCAAAATAATATAAAAGCAATAACAAACTGTGTTCTAATGATATATTTTGTTATTGAATAGATATGGAGATACATTGATAGCACATTTTGTTAGATATTTAAAACGTTGGTTGTAAGACGAATTTGATAACTAATTTTGTTATCATATCTTATTATGACCTTAAAATGACATTCGATATATTTCATAAAAAAAATTATTGATTAAAGAGATTTTAGATTAGGCCATTGCAAATCCTATTTAAAGTTTTTGTCACCCCCCCCCCCCCCCCCTTGGAAATTGACTTGAAAAATCGGGGGGCAAAAAAAAAATTTGTAGGATATGAGTCAAATTTCTTTTATAAAATCAATTCTCTGTGGGCTCTATAGTCTGTAAAACTCGAAAAATGTGTCTCCGAGTTGAATTAACGCTTCTAGCACGAAACAGAAATGGAAATTCGAACAATGGAATTTCCGATAATCGTCCAAACGAATTTTCCTTGGTTTTTGTCTTTTTTCGTATATTTTTGCATAGAAAATAATAACGTATATATTATAAGCAAGAATAGATTTGGTTTTCACGTTTAAACCTTAAATAAAAATTCTTAAAATCCATGTTTTTTTGCTTGATTAAAAAATTCACTTTGTTTTTTTTTCGTCCCCCCCCCTTCAATGGCCGTACACCGGAAGGACAAAAACTTTATAAAATATTTGTAATGGCCTTATAAATATTTTATAAAATGATTTTCTCATATTTCATATGCTTCTGCATTTGTTATTCAATACCTTAATAATACTAAAATATGTTATTCCAAACTCTGAATACACTCATCTTATTGCTTTGTTATTCAAATAACACAAGTAGTTATTCTTTTGGCCTTAAAGGAGCAAAATTTTGATATTATTTTTTGTTATTTTACCAACTATGTCAGCCAAAACAAGACCAAATTATGATATGTGTTTTTCGATTTCCATAACACATTTTGATATTATTTTGCTCTTCGCTCCTGCTCGGGCAGTGTCTTCCAATGGTAACAGCTTGAAGAACAAAAGGTAGCAAGAAGATTGGTATGCTGATATCCCCCAGTTAGTCAACCCATCGCTTGTAATAAAGTAAAACAATCAATGACCCGCTTAGACTGCTTAAAACCGGTTCTTTACCCTATATTCATTTGCACACCTTTCTATAGTGCCGAACCGTTCATTTACTTACCAATGAATTTATTTATTCGTTTATTCACTTATTAGTTTATAAAATTATTTATTTGGCAAATGCTAGAAGTATCCTTCATACTCACTACATGACTTCATTTGTAGTCTCGGAAAGCAAATCACCGAACTGCGTAAAAAAAGTCTGTTTCCTGTGATATCGGTAAACATTACCAGGTCTACTGTAATTCTAAATATATTTTTACTAAAATTGCGGAAATAAAATATGTTTCCCGAGATACTGCATACTTATTTGCCGAAAAACGCAAAACTCCGTGCTCAGTAGAATAAATTGTCGAGGATAAAGTACTGCCGTTCTCCAATCCCCTCGAATATCAGCTAAACGTGGATGTCCTCGACATCTATCGGGTGTGGGGTCTACCCCGAAGTCAGCGGTCTCTTCTTAGTTATCTGCTAAAAATAGGTTTGGCTACTTTTTCAACGGGTATTCTAACCACGTATCAAGCCCACCGCAGCCTGCCATATTGCACTTTGCACATACCTACTGCCTTCAACACATCAGCATATTTGTATACTTGATTCAGCTTCTCCGCCACACTTCATTTTGGCCCAAAGTTTTGATCGCAGAGTTTTACGCTCAAAAATCGCAAGTACTCGTCCATCAGCCTCCTTTAACGTCCATGTTTCATGACCGTAAAGGGCCACCGGGAGGATTAGTGTTCTGTAGATTGCCAGTTTTTTACGTATTTACGAACTACGGGACTTCAGTTGGCTAAGTAGAATGGCATAGAAACTCCCACGATACTTGCCAGCAATCATGTAGTTTGTTTTGGTGATGTTAATGGTAAGTTTCAATCTCACTGCTTCCGATATAAAAGAGCTGCAGGCCTCTTCCGACACTATACGGTTGATTCCGAAGATATCGACGTCATTCGCAAAACCAAGAAACATGTGAAATTTCGTGGCGATAGTCTCGTTCCTCTCCACGTTTACTCTTCGTATTGCACCTTCCGAAGCAATGTTAAATAACTGGTTAGAGCGTGCATGCTCTTGTTCAGTCCATCCAACGACACGAAAGCGGCTGAGGTTTCACCTACTATTTTGACGCATCATTTTGAGCGATCTAGCGTCGCCCGAATCAGCTTAATTAGTTTCGTCGGAAAACAAATTTACTAGCATTATCGGCCATAGCTCATTTCGTTTCACGGAATCGAACGTCGCCTTAAAGTTCACAAACAGATGACGAGTCTGCACGTTGTTCTTCCGGCACTTGTTTATTTAGTAATTGACACAGGGTAAACATCTGATCCTCCGTTGAGCAACCCTAACGAAAACCAGCTTGTAGTCGCCGACAAAGGACGCCGCTAACGGTCTCAGTCTACTGAACAGGATATAGGAGCGCACCTTGCGGGCAGGATTGAGCAATGTATTGACTCGGGAGTTTTTACACTCGATTTTCTTTTTTAAGAATAGGGCAGATAAGCCCATCCAACCACTCCACCGGCATTTGTTCTTCCTTCTAGTTCTAGATGTGAAAGTGTGTCTTTCACGTGGCTGCTGTCGTGCTTTTTTCTATAGCCAAGTTTTTGTTCGTTTCTATTCACTCGTAAATGGTTATACGCGGTCACGGCATAAGCTATTTTGGAAAGAGAGATAGTGTCTGATACGAAGAATGATCAATGGGATGAACTGTGAAATGTCTATACAGACCAAAAATACATCAGGTTGTACAATGGCAGGTGGGGCTCGCATCCACGCTCTTGCGATTGGTACTCGAATGTTTTATTCACTAAACTACTGCCGCTCGTTATATTACGATAGAAACAAAGAACAGTCATACAAAAATAATATCGTCGCATAATAAGTGTGTGGTGTGCATACGGGGAATGAAAGAATTGAGAGGATAAAACAAAATTTGGAACTAACGAATGACAACTAAAATTTTGGAATTTTTGAGGTCCCTATACTCAACAACAAATGAACTCGGAGAGAAATGAGAGTATCTATGTGTTAGCTCACTCTCCCCTTTTTTCGTCAATATTTTTTGGTTTATTTATGCTTGCCTTGTTTTACTTAAAATAGCGTCGAAACAAGAAGCATTTCAGGAGCGCGTTGTACACTTCTACGAAATGTCACAGAAATCTCGGCAAAAATTATACGGTACAACATTTAAATAGCGAATATGTTGCGGAATATGCTACCATATCCTAAGATGCCTAACAACTATTCACAAGTAAGATAGTGGAAGATCAGCCAAAATTATGGACGTGCCTTCAACAACAAGCCCTCTGGTTTGGTTATCAATTAAGATGTCCACCAGACGTCTGTTTGAAGAAAATTTTGATCCCATTCCTACAAAAACATTATGCAGACGAACAATACGGGTTTTGGCCGTATAGCGCATCGTCGCATTACGCCAAAAAAAACACAATCGTTCCTGAATACCCATTCGATCCCATCTGTACCCAAAAACCACAACCCGAAAAATCTGTCTCAGTGCGCCCAATCGAAGATTTCCTCGAGTTTCTGAGTTCCTTGGTGTACAAAAATAACTGGAGAGCCACAAATTGCAAACAGTTGATTGGTAGAATCAAGAGATGCATTCGCAAAGTTGACATGACGGCCATACAACGCTCCTGTCCGGACATCAAACGGAAGCTTCACTAACACTAATACACTAGTACACAAATTTTTTTTTCAACAATGGATAATGTATCTTTAATTTCGGTAAATCAAAGAAGAAGAAGAAGAAGATCATGTATCCTTGACTTTTTTTGACAGCTTGAGAAAAAAAATCCAAAATTTCAGTTGTAACCCGTTAGACTACCTAACGGACGGCAGTAGTTCAGTGAATAAAACATTCGGATCTCAACCGAAAGAGAATGGGCGCGAGCACCACCTGCCGTTACACAACTCAACATATCTTTGTTCTATATCTATATTTTTCAGTTCATCTAATTAATCGTTCTTCGCGTCAGACACTTGCTCACTTCCTCCGAAAAAACGAATATTCTTATTTTTCATTTTGAAATACAAAAAAAAATTGATAGTCACAAATTAAACAAAAACTGATAACATCATTTCATTCATGGAGATTCACGAATCAACGAATCGGCGTCAAAAGGTTTATTTCTTCGTGGCCCTCGCATTTTTTGATTCAAAAAATATTATCGGCATAGCTTGGAATTGAAGCTGGGCCAGCCGGGGTGGCTTCCTTTAGATCCTCCGATACCGGTTAATAAAATTTCCCGTTATGAAATGGGCTCAACAATTTATATTTGGTACCAATACTAATAACTAATAAGGCCGATTGCTTATTTGCAAAATTATTTTCACGAAATCTTAGGCAATTTCAGAAATTTTTCTTGTTTTTAAATCAAGACATAATCACTGTTTGTGTACTCATTTTAAATATTACGCCATTTTTTCATTACAATTGTATATCCTGCATGCGTTTATAGTTTCTGATGCTAATTTTGTGTGTTAGTATCAAACAAATTCTTGTTAGAGTAGGTGCTTCACGCAAAATCCCCATTCCCATGACCGATGATTCCACCTAATGATTAATTTTACACGCTTTGGTTAATTAATTATTCTGAATGTCACTTACCTCTGCAATAGGCCGCTTCAGTCAAGCCAACATTAAAGTATTAACATTAGTCACAGATTTATATTCACTATTTTCCTATCACGAAACCCCAAAGCCCCTGTGGCCTTACTTTTTCATTATTCTGACAAAAAGCACTTCTCACTTGATTCCGGTTTTATCCGACCTTCTTGGTTACCCCTTGCTCACTTTTCTCTCGTTCAGACAGAAAAAAACCACCCGCAGGGAGGATAGACTTCTTGACTGACAATGCCGCCAACAGAAACACTTTTCCGCACTTTTCTACTGCCGCCCACCCGATTCACTGATTTTCACGAAATGAAATCCGTAAAGGCTAGCTAGCCATAAACAGCTCACGCTACACACTTTTTTCATCCGGTTTTTAGATAAAAAAAAGAAAAGTCCAAACTTTTCACCTCAGTCGTCCTAGAGTTGCTTCTGAACCCGGGACATTTCGCCACAGCGGTGGTATACGTTGATTAACGATCTGTCGGATCAGTTTCTTTCCTGTTTTGCCACTGTAGTCAGTTCGAATTCGGCTTGCTTTGAATGGCTTTGTTGTTTCGAAAGTCTTTTTTGATGATGACACGAACGAGCCAAAGCTAGATCGGGGTCAGAACGAGTAATTGGCTCTGCTTTGTGTTCCGACTGCGTTAGCGGTTGCTGGCCGGCCGACTGATATTCAATTAGGAGTAAACCCCGTTTCTGAAAATTCCACCTAGCGACGGCTTGTGGAATGATTGGCTTCTGACGTCCTGCTAGTCAGCTTTCTTCGTTAGAAGAAGTCCTCCGGTTCCGAACCGTGTGCAATATAAATTGTTTTTTCGTGGGTTGGTTCACTTTCCAGTCCAGTTCGAAAGGTTTTTCTTCGCAGAATCTCTTTATCCCGAACGTCAGCGTGATTCAGCTGATTTAAATATAACCTAAAAGGCAAGAGGAAAAATGGATCGTCGATTATTAAATGATGATTTGTCAATTTATTTTAAGTAAGAAAAGATAGGCTACATTCAAGTAGCTGAAAATTTACAAAAAATAATTGTCGCAGTTCTCAAATATTTAAATTTTCTCACTTAGGTTTTAACCCTAAAAATCTTACGAATGGTTTCAACCCATTTCTATTCAAACCATTTCCCCTGCCTCGCACAATTTCCTTCATAAGTAGACATCCCACGGCGATAACATCGCTACGGTATTTAGCATGCACAGCATCTGGTGCCTTAATGTGCAAAGTCTTATTAAAAAGTTTATTAAATATGTCCCAGATTAGATTTGCTACTCTGCCCAAATTGTTATCCTCTCGACGTTTCCTTTCCATCTGGCTGCAAAGTCCCCGGAAAGATCCGAACAGTATCCGGGCCACTCGCACTGAAATAACTCTCCGTGAAGCTGATAATAACACAAATGCTGCGCGCATTTTCTTTACGGATCAGCGATAACGCCTTCGGCTTCCACCCCAACCATTCCTAGGAACCACAGTACGAGTGGTGGTACGTTCTCCAAACTGGTCGCTGTCGCTCAACAGTAGATCCTAACGACTCACAACCAATTTGCCCAAGGCACCGTCGTTGTCGTCGTCGTCGCGACAATACAGCGAACGCCCGGCACCACGTTCAATCCGGATGAACGGGGGGGACTGGAAAGTGTCAAGAAAATGGAATGATTTGGAACGACCTGACGGTGAAAGGCACTTATCGCTTTTGGGACTACATTTATCATGAGGGCTTCGAGATGGACAGTTTGAATGAAAATGTATGTCGAGTCAGCAAAGGTGAACTGTCGAAATTCAATTCTTACTTTTGAATGGGATCGCTGGTAGTAGTAATACGAGACGATAAAAAATAAAAAATAACAATTAAACCACCTAACAGTGAGAAACTGCTTTGTTCTAAACTCATCCACATTAATTTGTTCAATATTGTAATGGTAACTTTGTTTCGTCTGATTTTAACCTATAAGATAACTGTAAATATATAGCGGAAAAGCTATATTTTTATGATTGTAACCATAAAGTGCGGCTCGGTCAGTTTCAATCCTCATTGAGCTCTTCAATATAATAACATACGAAACCGACATGTTTATACTTGGACCCTATCGATAAAGTATCGGTTGCGGCAATGAAGCTTCTGTTCTGTTTTTGACGAGGGTAAAACAAAATATAAATTGATGGGGAATCTGTGGCTGATCTATCTCGCTCTGCTGAATGGATACAACAAAGCTTATGATTAGGGTAGATTATATAGTGAGGTGTATTTTATTTGTTTATTTCTTTTCAGATTAAGTAGGTCTGAGAAGAAAACCCTAGAACTGTGATACGTTTTCGATTATATCTTATTCATATCTTTTGCTTGCTCCGAAGAATGGAACCGTTTTTTTTCCTGATATAAGGCCATTGCAAATTATTTTTAATGTTTTTGTAACCCCCTCCCCCCTCCTTTGAAAATGGCTTGAAAAATCTGGGGACAAATAAAATAATTTGCGGGATAGAAGTCAATTTTTTTATGAAATCAATTGTATGGGGGCTCTACAGCCTAAAGAACTCGAAAAATTAGTGTACAGAAAGCTTCTAACACAAAACAGAAATGGAAATTCAAACAATGGAATTTCCGAAAATCAGCAAAAAAAATTCTTTGTTTTGATATTGCAGAGAGGAGACATAGAGCAATTGAACCGGAAGTACAGAATAAAAACACAGGAAAGTAGCAAACTTTACATAAAAATAGAAATAAAAACGATTCATGAGATTGAAAGATTCTTGCGAAAGCCAGAGAGAAAAGTCCTGGACACACAATTAAAAAGTTAGCAGAAGCATCGAAAGAACCGTATACAAATTAGTGAGAAAATACCGAAGACATATGTCAAACGCGAACGAAACAAAGAAGTTGAGAAGGAAATCTAAAAACAACAGAAAGAAAATGGCAATAAAAAATCCTAAAATTGAGAAACGGGACTGTGAAATTTTTAGCTAATATAAGAAGAAAAGTTCAAAGTAATATAAAAATAAAAAATCACAAACTAGAAAAAAGCAAACAGAAAATAATAACAGTCTCAAGAACATATGTTACATATGAACATAAGAACATAAGAACATAACATAAGAACATATGAACATATGTGATGTTAAAAACTCGAAATCTCAAAACTCATCAAAAATCAAAATCAACTGTGAATCATGTCAACTTGATCCTTTGCAGAAAAAACTCACGCGTTTTCATAGCAAGAAGCACAAAACTCACACATATTTCTTCCCGCTTGATCATATTCTGCTTTGCTTCAACTGCTAGCGGGAGCTATACACCTATACATACAAATTCGTTGTTGAACAGCATAGGCATTCTCTCGTGCGATACGCAACTGTGACTGAGCGTAAGAGAATGAATCTCTAAATAAATCGTAAAGTTAAACTAAAACACACATTTAACTACATGTATGTCTAATTCTTATTAGGCTTTTTACATTCTTGTTAAGAAAATGTCAATTCCCGCGATGGAAAATGTAAATTCTGCCAATTTGTTTGCCATCTTCATTCATGAATGTATGCTAGCCTTTTTCGCAGCTGATGTTTTCTCTGGCGGTTAATTCTCTTTCGCTCTCTGGTTCGTTGTATGAAATGCCAGCTGTGGAAGAAGTAAGCAAAATGCTCACAGCTGGATTTGGTTCACATCGCATAGCAACAGAGACATCGCGTATAATAGCGACAGAAATTCATATGTGAGTTCGGCGCTTCTGATCAAAGTTGAAATTTCTTGTGCTTGAAATCTCATTGAGTTTTTTGCTTCTATGAATTTTTCAACACTGATCAGCGTACCAAGCAAAGGAGAAAGATAATGTAAACAAAAGTATAATATCGCTCCTTTAGACTTTCTAGAGGTTGACTCTAAGCAGGAAAAATGAATATAGGATACGAATAACATGGAGGAAAACCCTTAGTGCAAAATAACAAAAAGTGCGAAAGAACATAAACTGAGTGTGTTCAGCAGGAATATAAAAAATATAAGCGAAATAGCAAGCCAATATAGGAAGAAACACTGGAAAAACAAGTAGAACAAAACAAAATGCTGGATGAACTGAAAACTTTCGATACAGATCAAAAATACATCGAGACACTGGCATGTGTCCCGATGTATTTTTGGTCGCACTCACGCTCTCTCGGTTGGTACCCGAGTGTTTTACGAACTAAACTACCGCCACCCGGTAAGAAATTGTGTACCACTCCTTTTTGTCCAAGGAGGGGGATTCGTGGATCGAATCAAGCTGTAATCGGAGCATTACAATTAGATTCGAGCCCACTGCTGCTTCCCCGGCCCTGTGGCTCGCCCGTAGCGATGATCCTTTGAATCACAATAGGCTGGACAAAAGGGAGACTTCACAACCTCTTTAATCTGCGACGTTCTTCAAACTTCACCAACACTGGTAGGTTGACTTATTTCTAGACACAAATTCAAGGGCAACATGTGAAAAGGGTCTATGTGGAAATGAGAGATTCGCTTTGTGTCTCCTCTCTTCCGCTTATCACGGCGATGCAAATGCACTTGAACGGATTAATTCTGCAGGAAACGGTTGCTGACGTTATTTACTAGCTATTCGCAACGATAAATTGCATTGGAATGCATTCATGTCGCCGTGGTAAACGCAAGAGAGGAGACACAAAGAGAATCCCTCATTTTCATATAGGCCCTTTTCACATGTTGCTCTTGAATTGTGCCTTTTTCTCCGACTATTGTAGCCAAACAACCGGACGACAAGTTTAATCTAACTTGTTCGCTAACTGAAATGACGAAATATGTTTTAAATTTCCTCTTCCACTTTTCTCCAAGAAACTCCGTTTCTTTCCATTGTATTTGTATACTTTGTTTTATACAGATTTGTATTAGTTTATTTCTTGTTCTCTGATTTTCGGTAACGTTTTTATCCTTAATTTTTTGACGTAGGACTACGTCTTACGGCAAGTTTTGAGATAGGGTGTCATTCCAAAAAATCGGAAAATGCGAGCGTCACGAAAAATGAAAGGTTTTGAGCGCTAATAGCTCAGCGGTTTTCCAATCGATTTTCAATATTCTTACACCAATCGATCGGAAAATCTTCTAAGAATTGACCCAAATGAAGAAAAGTATGGATTCTTGATGTTGAACTATTGAAAAATTGATTGATTGGATTGGATTGGATTGGATTGGATTGGATTGGATTGGATTGGATTGGATTGGATTGGATTGGATTGGATTGGATTGGATTGGATTGGATTGGATTGGATTGGATTGGATTGGATTGGATTGGATTGGATTGGATTGGATTGGATTGGATTGGATTGGATTGGATTGGATTGGATTGGATTGGATTGGATTGGATTGGATTGGATTGGATTGGATTGGATTGGATTGGATTGGATTGGATTGGATTGGATTGGATTGGATTGGATTGGATTGGATTGGATTGGATTGGATTGGATTGGATTGGATTGGATTGGATTGGATTGGATTGGATTGGATTGGATTGGATTGGATTGGATTGGATTGGATTGGATTGGATTGGATTGGATTGGATTGGATTGGATTGGATTGGATTGGATTGGATTGGATTGGATTGGATTGGATTGGATTGGATTGGATTGGATTGGATTGGATTGGATTGGATTGGATTGGATTGGATTGGATTGGATTGGATTGGATTGGATTGGATTGGATTGGATTGGATTGGATTGGATTGGATTGGATTGGATTGGATTGGATTGGATTGGATTGGATTGGATTGGATTGGATTGGATTGGATTGGATTGGATTGGATTGGATTGGATTGGATTGGATTGGATTGGATTGGATTGGATTGGATTGGATTGGATTGGATTGGATTGGATTGGATTGGATTGGATTGGATTGGATTGGATTGGATTGGATTGGATTGGATTGGATTGGATTGGATTGGATTGGATTGGATTGGATTGGATTGGATTGGATTGGATTGAATTGGATTGGATTGGATTGGATTGGATTGGATTGGATTGGATTGGATTGGATTGGTTTGGTTTGGTTTGGTTTGGATATTCTCTTAAATATGAAAAATCTGCTACCTAAGACGTTCAAATATAATTTATATTCCACCATCATCATCATCATCATCATCACCAAGATTATTATAAAGTCACAACCTTGTAGATGGAAAACTTGTAGGCAAGCTGCATTTTCCACATTGGGCTAACGATTTCCATATCGATTTTTATCGATTAAAAGCAAATTAAAATCATTCTAGGAAATAATTCACCAATCCATTCAAATTTGAATCGTCGTCTTGAAGTAGTTTGCATTGCACAGACCATTAAACTGTCGTTAATTAATTGAGGTCACCTCATTTGACTGACTGCGGCTGCCATAAAATTATGTAGGAATAAAAACTAGTTGTTCGATCCACGAGCAAACATTTTCCAACACAATTCATAGCCGTCAAAGTTCATAGCCGCAGCAGTTTATTCACTGAAACTTATTTTCAAACTTTACCCACTGCATCAGTCCATCAAAGCTGTGGAAAAAGTTGGTGAAACAAGAACTTCCGATGTAAACTATTAGTATGAGTAGCAAAAACAAAAACAAAAATCATTCTGTCTAAAATCCTCAACAAAGCAACGCCAACGAACTAACCACCAGAGAATAAAGATAAATAATGGTAACCATTTTTCCAGCAAAAAGTTTCCAAAATCAATCATCATAACGCATACACAAACACACACCACACACTTTGACGCAACCCAACAAACCAGAGCAACACACTTTGGTTCGACTCGTAAATATTTCAGCAGCAAAAATTTTGAGAGCCCTAAAACAGCAAATGAAAAACGATTTCCCGAGACTCTGACGTTTGCTCCTCGTCGTCACCCAAATACCACCTCGGGAAAGTTTCTTTCTCAAGATATGTATCATCGAACGAAAAGGAGCAAAGTCGAAGAACAGGCTCACTGGTATCACGGGCAGCACACCAAAGCTAAGAATTTAAACCGGTAAATTTTTTGCTCGTATTTGTCCTAAACCAAACCGTTAGCTTTCGACATAGTTGTGCGATCGTTCGTTGGAATGTATGACCCCCAGGTCCCGCTTGGTACGGACCGATGATAACAAAACAAATTGTTATTTTTGTTTCGGCATTCTTCCTGTAGGTCTGCTTAATTTTTCCGTGGTTTGCTTTCAACCCACCGAAGATTTGCTGTTCTGTGAGTTGATTTGTGTAACGAAGGGTATGTTTTTTCGGTACATCAACCTCGCGTGCACTGTGCTGAAATGATATTCCCTGAACGGCCTGAAATTCTGTGTTTTGTATGAATAAAATCTGACAAATAAGAGAGGCGGTATTCACTACCATTTTTCCGCTCCAACAATGTATGTGTACTCTTCAAAGAAAAACAGAAGACAAAAAAAGAAAATATAAATATTGAATAAAAAACTTGTTCAACGTAAAATAAATATTCTCAATATTCAAGCGAAACATTGCACGACAGTGATGTTTTTATGATTTAGCACGTCTGAAGACGTATCGGAAGCAGCAATAATGTCCTGAGCAGCGAAGTTGTTTGCTTCCATGAATTGTAAATCAACAGTGAAAGCAAATGAAGCAAGCCGAAACATTGCTCGTCTGAGTGGCACTTTTTTCTTCATCCCTTCGGTTCGGCAAGCGGAAATTTTGCGACAAGGCGGAAGCTGAGTGCTGCTGATATTTCTACCGTTTCTTGCTGCAGCGGCGATGCCCAAGCAAGCACATGGATAGGCCGAGAATATCCCAGTTGGTGAGAAGTATGCAAATAAAAACCACGGCAGAGTTTTTTGTTTCGTTTAACAGTGGCTCAGTGTGGTTGTGTGCATTGGTGTGGTTTCGGGATGGGTTACAAAGGCCACTGGTTATATGTTCGAGTGCAATACGACAACGTCAACGAGTTTGCTTGGTTTTTGTCTGCATCTGCCCTGGTGTTTCAAATCGCCTACACTTAGAATGGAATGAAATCGTTCTTTCTCTAAAGAGAATAGGACTCGGAAAAGCTGAATACGGACATATTTCAAACTTTGTTGACTTCAGAAATATCGAAATATATTTGTAGCTTTCATTACATTGTATCTGCGGTTTGGGCTTTGACAGTCACAATGAATCGTATTAATAATTATGTTCTTCCATTGCACTGTAGTCCAGAAAGCCAAATTAGGTGGAAAAAATTGTTTACTCAGTAGTCGTTGATTTTAGACTGTTGACGTCTTAGCAACATAATCTTGATTTAGGATGGCGCTTTTTTTGTCATGAGCTATTTTAGGGTGACCCTTAAATTAACCAAGATCCAGAAATTATCTTCAAAACGAAACAAGATAGAGCGATATTCACTGCAGCAATTTCATAGCTTGAAATATTTAGAGTAATATTGTAGAAGACGAAATCCTTCTATCTCGAACCGTTTCCATATTAGGGCGATTTTCCTGAGTCAAGTTAGGGTGACCCTGCTATTTTGCGATTTTTCTCCATAACTTTTTTATTTTGCATTTCTCGCAAAACACTTCTTCAGATGACTTTTGAAGCTCAATAAGACGCAACTTTTGGTGAAAAAAGAAATTAGTTATCTATTTTACTTCTTCACTTATATTAAATTTTATGATAAAAATGGGCCGTTTTCAAATGTTAGTATCTCAGAAAGGTGCAGGCAGAATTAAAATCGGTTGATGGCGTTTGAAAGATCGTGATTTTTTGTGCATAATATCAAAAAATTAGTGAGTGGATTTTTTTCTATCTCAAATAAATCAACTTTGAATATGTGTGGTTTTAACATATTTAAGTATATAAAAGTAAACGAATTGCGCCATAACTCCGGAAGGCCTTGACTGTTCTTGATTAAACTTAGCGTACATGTTTCTTGACATAAGTAAATCAGTACAAGGGGTTGACAAAAGCGGGGCGGTCGCTGAAAATGGGAGCGGGAGGTACAAATAAGTAAAAGTGGCTGCGATTATCTTGCATTAAGGGGCGAACCAGCCACAGGCTGAAGACCTCTCAAATATAGAATAATAATAATAATAATAATATCTTGCATTTGGTCTGTTAGAAGTTGTACAAGTGGCTGGGAGATAAGATGAAGAGCGCGTGAAAAGATGGGAGGGTCACAACTACGGAAGTAGAACAATATAAGGAAGACTTTATGTCTCTTTCATTATCTTCGGAGAGACGTACACGTTGCTGTAGACAAAAGGGCCGCTGACCGAGAAGAGCTAATCAAGGGTAGATATGTTTAAATGAGGAAAAAAGCTTTGTTTTTTGTATTATGAGAATTTGCAAACTGAAACGTAGTGTTGTGAAGACCGCATTCGCGTGGTCCAATTTCTCTCACTATTTTCTTCTAACGAACACATATGCATGAGCGTTTCTTTCGGATTTCTTTGCTGATATTCTCATGCACTGCGACAAGTTTTTGGAATAGTGTATTTAGTTATCACCTCCCAGTTGGCCTCGAGGTATGATGCTGGTATGTTCGAATCCCGACTGGGAGAGGCTGTTAGAGTCAACAGGATCGTAGCAACTGGCCCTGCAATTGTCCTGCACTCTAACAGCTGGCTGCAATCTGCAAAGTCTGTCGTATAAAAAACAGAAGGTCAAGTTTCGATAACGGAATGTAGCACCTAGGCTTTGCCATGCTCTGCTATTTAGTTATCAGCTACGGTCGTTGCTTACGCTCGTCATTGCAACCCAGTAGTTGATACCTATCATCGCTCGCATTGGCCCGCACACTTACCCGTCTGTGTAAGCGAGGGTGTAAAATGAAGAAGAAAAGTAAAATCCGTATCCATACATCCTAGTGTGCCGCTCGTGCTCACGACCTATGTACAGCTCGTGAGCTTTGGATTCGCGGGCGGGATGTGTAGAAAGTTAATATGAGGCTGTACACTCGCGAGTGTGCAGGTAGCAGAATGTATATCAGAGACGAATGAATCTAATGATTTAAAGTCTCCGTTAACAAATAAAAAACGAACGAACGCAGAATGTATGCACACAGTGCCAGCAGTTGTTTGGCGTAGGCTTGCGTCAGTGCAGTACGCTTTGGATGCTATGCTTTTCACACACGCTCGCCTGTGATTTTTAACCTTATCGAAAACAAATGTACAAGTGGCTGAAAGACAAAAGAATGGTGGCCTCTGATGAAAAGGGAGGTGGGAATCACGGAAATCCCCGTCGCGGGTAGAAAACTATTTAAACTTCTCATTCGGTAGTTCCACTCCATGATACTATGAAACACATATGATTTCATTACTTTGTCTACCATTCCCTCTGTTTATTGGAAAGTCTACCGTTTTTAATGTCTAACCTCATTATAAAGTTCAAGTCAACAAACATGAGGTTAAGTTTATACATTCTCTTTTAGATTTGGACCACTCACACAACTTATAACGGTTTAAATGCAATATAATTACAGCCACTTTTACTTATTTGTACCTCCCGCTCCCGTTTTTACACCCCGCTTTTGTCAACCCCTTGTACTGATTTACTTATGTCAAGAAACATGTACGCTAAGTTTAATCAAGAACAGTCAAGGCCTTCCGGAGTTACGGCGCAACTCGTTTACTTTTATATACTTAAATATGTTAAAACCACACATATTCAAAGTTGATTTATTTGAGATAGAAAAAAATCCACTCTCCAATTTTTTGATATTATGCACAAAAAATCACGATCTTTCAAACGCCATCAACCGATTTTAATTCTGCCTGCACCTTTCTGAGATACTAACATTTGAAAACGGCCTATTTTTATCATAAAATTTAATAAAGTGTAGAAGTAAAATAGATAGCCAATTTCTTTTTTCACCAAAAGTTGCGTCTTATTGAGCTTCAAAAGTCATCTGAAGAAGTATTTTGCGAGAAATGCAAAATAAAAAAGTTATGGAGAAAAATCAGAGGGGTTGTGTACAAGACACGACCGCATATTTAGGTGACGCAGGACTACGTAAGTCTCTTTGTAGTGATAGTGGCATGTAATCATGCTTGTAATCATTCGATTCTTCATGTATACATGCTATATGCAACATACATACATGCTACATGCGTTGTATGTAACATTTATCAAAGTAGTAACATTGCATACGTTCAATTCTCAAAAGATTGTGCATTTAAAAACAATTTAACAAAATCAAGAACACAAACTATTGCTTTCCTGCTACCTTACTGAAAGTAAAGATTGTTTTTATTATCCATGGTTTCCCACGTTGAAGGGATTTTACCAATTCAACCCTATTTTATCAACAGCACAGCACATCTTACCACTACACTTCTAATGAAACGGCAAGCATGCGTCTTCATACAGAGTCGTATTATAACCGAACACTACAGCTGTAGCACATTTTTCCAACACAGATATCAAGTTCGCCGAGGTTTAATCGTCTCGCAGTAAAGAATTTGCGATCTGTTGGGACAACGAACTTGTGTCATTTTTTCTGGCACAATTCCCTAACACAGACATCAAATTGGACTAGGTTTAATCGCGTTCGTAAGAAATCTGTTGGCACGAGGGGGCTTTGTTACTCTCTCTGGCGTACTTCCCAAGCAAGGACATCAAAATGGTCTAGGTTGAACCGCGGTGTTAAGAAATCTTGTTGAAGTGAGGAAACTGTCACTTGTTTCGGCTTACTTCCCAAGCACAGATATCAAATTGGTATAGCTTTAGATCATCGTAAAGAATCTTCCAACCAATCACGAAGCGAGAATTCTGGTAAAACATAGGTTCATTATTTTCAATTTTTCAATAGTTCAACATCAAGAATCCATACTTTTCTTCATTTGTGTCAATTCTTAGAAGATTTTCCGATCGATTGGTGTAAGAATATTGAAAATCGATTGGAAAACCGCTGAGCTATTAGCGCTCAAAACCTTTCATTTTTCGTGACGCTCGCATTTTTCGATTTTTTGGAATGACACCCTATCTCAAAACTTGCCGTAAGACGTAGTCCTACGTCAAAATCGCAAAATAGCAGGGTCACCCTAACTTGACTCAGGAAAATCGCCCTAATATGGAAACGGTTCGAGATAGAAGGATTTTGTCTTCTACAATATTACTCAAAATATTTCAAGCTATGAAATTACTGCAGTGAATATCGCTCTATCTTGTTTCGTTTTGAAGATAATTTCTGGATCTTGGTTAATTTAAGGGTCACCCTAAAATAGCTCATGACAAAAAAAGCGCCATCCTAAATCAAGATTTTGTTGCTAAGACGTCAATAGTCTAAAATCAACGACTACTGAGTAAACAATTTTCTCCACCTGATTTGGCTTTCTGGACCATAGTGCATTGATATAAGCAGTTCCGATAGCCGCTCGCCACGGGACATTAGGATCATTATCGGGGATATAAACTACCTGCACGTCCCAGGTCGGCAGGAAAGCGATGTATAGAGCGGTGATTGGACAATGCATTAACTTTGCAGCTATCCAAGGTATGGAGATCAGAAGCACTTTCTTTTCCCATACAGATAACCACAAAGCCACCAGGAGGCCTGATCAACGAACATTCAACCAAACCGACCATATTCTCATCGATGTCTATTCGGCAGTTAGACAATCTGTGAGTTGTCGAGAACTACGCGCGCCCACTAGATGAAGCTCTACCTTTCTCTGGAGAGATAGGCGCTTCGACCTTCTAAAACGGATGGAGCAGGATACGCTCGGCCGTCAATGAGAACGAGGAGAAAAGAGCTAGGAAAAACTATCTAAACATTGCCACGAGAGAGAAGTTGGCCAAGTATCGACGAACGCGGAATGAGTTCACCACGACCCTGTGGAGGAGAAAGCGTCAGAGAACGTAGAAAGCTAGAACGACTATTCCAAGGTAAAGTGGCCCGCGAACTGAAAAGCTGAACCAATCTCGTAAATGACACACACCAAAGCCTGTAATGTGTAGGTATGACGAGGGAAACCTGCTCCCAAACGAACGCGAGGTGGTAGACGGATAGAAATAGTTCTTAGATGGGCATTTCAATCACGATATAACAGAAGGAAATGACCGACTATCGGCAGGACTCTACAGAAATGACTAAGAGCCACTAGCAACGGCACTTCACTGGATAATTTCAAGGATTTGAGAGGAGGAGAAACTACCAAAAGAGTCGACGGAAGGTGCAGTTTGTCCCATATATAAAAAGGGCGATCGGGCTCGATTGCTGTAATTACCGTAGCATTACGCTGATCAACTCCACCTATGTGGTCCTCTTCAGATTTTGTTACGTCTTCTATCGCCATTAGAAAGAGATTTCATAGGGCAGTTTCAGGTGCGCTTTATGGGAGTTCGTGGGATCAAATTTTCACTCCGACAAAACTTCCAGAAATGTCTGGAGCGCTACGTGCCCACGCATCGTATTTTCGTGGATTACAGGACAGCATGCGATATAGTCGAGTGCGACCAGCTGTTACAGAACAGACTATTTGGTAGTCTACGTGCGTGGTTCGGGAGCTTTATCGAGTCATAGAATAGCAGCATGGAGGTGAACTGCCCTCTATGGTATTTAGCATCGCTATTGAAGATGTGAGCGGACATCGAAACTCCTATCCCGAAGTTCGAAGTCAACAACTAGCCTTGGCAGACGACCTTAACATCATTACTAGAAACCTTTGGACGGCGAAGTCATACATCTTACATACAACTGACGATGTGTATAACGCTGATAAGAGCGGCTTACGGAAGACATACGTGCACTTGCCGTATATAAACATAACCCAGCTAGCATTTTCATATGCATAAAAAAGGAAAAATCAGCATTACGTACAGATATACATGCTAAATAAATCGTATTTCATGCGCAAAATTGGCATATCCGTATTATTTTGAAGGTGATATACGTGATTACGAATAATTTTGAGCGTTACGACTATATAAGTATTTATATACGGTAATATCCGATTAAGCGCGAGTCGCTCCGTACTACTCTACGATTTTGTGCTGAAAATCGTATGTATGACAGTCATTATCATTATATACGACAGAAAATCAACTTGATCCCACATTATCCAGCTTTAGTTACGATTTCGAGTTTGTTAGGAGATATTTACGATAGTTTTCGTACATTGATATACGAGTTGGTGCTAGCTGGGAAAGTGCTGGGGACTATTTTTTTAGATGGAATACAAGCGGAAAGCGGAGAGTGGCGTATTTACTACGAGCTGTAGGCATCTCTTGGAAAGATTCCCGTCATACAGCTGGGTACACAATGGTACCGAATCGAAGAAACACGATAATTACGATTTACGTAAAAAATACGTAAGGTTGGTGTCTTTGGAGACGTTTGTTAATAATATATAGCATATTTTTTGCACAATTAGTATGGCCGTGAATCCACCTATTAGCTAATACAAACTTTTGTTTTTTGAATGGGTCCACAAAAATTTGGATAGTAAACTTGTAGAATACACTAAAATGAGCAACTTCTCTGAATATAGTAACTATCTATCTCTTAAAGTTATGAAGTTATGAAGCTGAGTCATAAAATATTTAAGAAAAAAAATCGCGCTATTCGAATTTTTTTTTTCAATTTTGGGCAACTTTGGGTAAACCTAGCAACTTTCATAGGAAAATAGTATATTTATCTACAAAAAAAGAACAAAATCTTTCACCAACAGCACACCATAGAAACCCTCGTACCCACGCTCATTCCGTTTCTACCAGAATATTTTACTCACTAAACGACAGCCGCCCGTGTTATTCCCGTGTAAGCGCACCACACACTCCTTTGCGACGATATTATTTTTGTATGACTGCTCTTTGTTCCTACCGCCGCCGAGAAGATATACTGTTATCTACTCGGCCAGTGCGATAGAAACAAGCAGTGCTGACAGTGGCTGACAGTCGCTCCGGCAAGTCTTGTGAACCACCACCAAATGTGTTTGTGCCGAAAAACATGGCCAAAAATTTGAACATCAATAGACAGACGACGCAAATGCGATGAAAAGATGGCAAAAAGACATAGATTCAACATAGAAATGACAGAAAATCGAGGAATACGAAGATAAAATACCAACGAGATGGCAAAAGACGGCGTAAAGGTATCGAAACGACCAGCCTGTATGAAAAGATACACTACACATCGAAATTAATTTACACTTTTTAATACACCTAACAAACCTACAAATAAAATATAGAAGTCAGTTGAAATACCATTTAAACTAAAATTTGATAAAATTTAGCGTATTTCTTAATTTTGAAACCCTTTCTTCTCTTCTCACTTAGAGCTGCGCTGCCGGAAGAGAGTGAGTTAAACGAAGCCCCCCCTCGAGGACTGTTTATTTTTATTATTTATTATTAATTACATCGCCATACATTACATACATAAATACATCGCGTTTAGCCCAATCAACAAATTAAAGTTATATCCAGTCAGTTCTCCTCAATTTTTACACAAATTTTCCGGTAGAACAGAAACAAAACAGAACAGTCCAATGTCCGGATACATGCAGCCATTGGTTCGTTGAAATTCGGTATGCAATACTGCCCTGGTGCGTAAATGTCTTTGTTATACACGAATGTTCAAATTTGTCAGTAAGGTCGGTGAATCAATGTCATTGTTCAGTATTTTTACAACTAGCGTTGCTTGTTGAGCTTTGCGGCGCCGCACCGTTCCAAAGTGTTGAAGTCTAGCAGGCGACAACGTTCTTGATACGGGGGAAGATTATCAGGATCTCACCAGGGGGTAAATCCGTTAGGACCATACGGATGAATCTTCTTTGAATGCGTTCTATTTTTAAAATCCAGGTGAGCTGATAAGGCTGCCAAATTATACTTGCATTTTCAAGCACAGGTCGGACTAACTAACGTACAGTATAGCGATTTAAAGCAGTGAGGATCCTTGAAATCTCCCCCAAATTTAGTAACAAACCCAAGCTGTCGGGATGCTTTCGAAATAATAACAGAATAGTGGAGGTTAAACGTAAGTTTAGAGTCGAGTACGATGCCGAGGTCGCTAACTTGATCTACCTTCCGAAGAGTATTCCCGTCTATGTTGTAGTCGAAGATAATTGGGCTCTGGATGCGGTGAAAAGTGATTACCTCACAGATTTTGCTGTGCTCACAATCAACTAGTTCAACTTGCACCAGTTCACGAAGACGTCTAGTAATCCTAGCAACCGGTGATAATCTTCGATGGAACGCATCACGGAAAAAAGCAATTTGAGGATCGTCAGCGTTGCAACGTAGCAACGTCGTTGAAAAATACAATGAAGAGCAAAGGTCCCATGTTGCTTCCTTGAGGGACACTAGATTTATTGATAAACACAGATGAAACGCTAGATTCTAGTTTGACTTGCAAGACTCTGTGGCATAAATATGAACCAATCCACGACAGTAGCCCTTGTAAGACCCCTTGTCGCTGAAGTTTTCGTAGAAGGATGCGGTGGTCGATACTATCGAATGCCGCTTTCAAGACAGTGTATACTGCGTCCACTTGTGCGTTTTCCTCGAGTAACGCAATGCACGTGGAAGCGAAATCGAGTAGGTTAGATGAGACCGATTGCCCAGGCATGAATCCGTGCTGGTAGATGGATATAAAGCTCTTCGTACGATTGAGAATTACGCTGCTCACGATAAATTCGAAAAGCTTGGAGGCAGCAAACAAACTTATGATACCTCTGTAGTTCCGCGGTGTGCGATGCTGCTTAACAAATGGTAAATTAGATCGGACCCAAGCATTCCATTTAGTTGAAGCAACCGGATTACGACTGAAATTAGTCATATTTCGGCCACCACAATAACTTTATAACAACCGTGCTAGTAGGGGAGCCAGCGTCACAGAAAAAACTGGTCATATCATCTAACTATTTCGTACCAAATTAGTTTTCTCAGTCAAAGTTCAGTAAATACTGTGAGAGCAAGTCAAAATCTATTTTGTGATAGTTCAACTGTCGATGTTCGATTTCAGGTGGAAGGTGATTCTCGAGAATGTCATTAACAACTGGTAACGATTTCAGCAACGGGGGATGATGGGTGTCAACGGGAAGCAGTAGTGCAACACACATGTCAACGCATACAGCATGGTCTGCAGAATGGAAAACTACATCGATCACTCTACCAAGCTGATTACGTTCCTAGTTGGCTTGTTGAAGGCTGAGAAAATGCATTCCGTCGACTAAAATCGCACTTGCAGCGGAGAGGTGCGATGTATCGGTGTAACATCATGCCGTCCTTGTAGTCCCAAGTAAATCGAGGCTGATTATAATTACCGGAAATCAAGATAACATCAATTGAGCGGTTTTTTTCACACAACTCTTCGAATGAAAGAAACATGCGACTCGACCACAACAGTATCTTGACTTTTGTCGGGTGGAATATAGATAGCGTTTAACAGAATCTTCATACCGTAAATATTTGCAATAACACACACCTGCTCCAAGATACTTCCATGTACTGACAAGAGGATGACACATGGGTGTTGCCGAGCGTTAGCAATCAGTACTCCACCGAAACTGCGCTTGTCACTGTCACGGTCGCAACGAAAAACGCTGAACTTTTCACCAAACAGCTGCATCGATTCGTTGAGTCCGATTTCCGTTAAAATAATAACGTCAAGACAGTAATCACGGCACGCCAAATAGATCTCGTCCACTTTCGTCCTAAATCCTCTGGCATTTTGGTAGTAGATGCTGATATCGTTGGAAGGTGTGTCATAGTACTGTAACGTCTTTCGGGAGAAAAAGCGCTACATGGAAGAGCAGAAATATGCAGAGTTGAAGTGGCTGTATCGTTCTCAGGAAACGCGAAAGTTCTACCAGAAACTGAACGGATCCCGCAAAGGCTTTATGCCGCGAGCCGAAACGTGCATTAAGAATGGCAGTATTTTGACGGACATTCGTGCGGTGACCAAAAAGTGGAAGCAGCACTTCAATGAACATCTGAATGACGCCCAGACGAAGAACCATGGCGGTGGGGAAAACGATTCCAACGGTGCAACAAACGGGGAAGAAGTGCCAGTGCCAGCCCCAACGATAGGGGAAGTTAAAGCAGCTAAAGAACGACAAACCAGCTGGAAAAGATGGCATCGGAGTGGAGTTTATTAAAATGGGGCCAGAAAGCTGGGATATGGAACAGCTACCGGAGTAAAAAGATGGAGTTATCTGCCCGATCTTCAAAAAGGGCGACAGATTGGACTGCACACTTAAAAAACTCAGCAAAATTTGCCGAGATTTGGACAGCCGAGCGTTCGGCATAAATTTCAGTTTTGCAAATCGACGTTTACGGATCTTTACTAACGTTTGGCATCATAAAAAAATTTACCGAACGCTCGGCTGCCCAAATCTCGGCAAAATTTTGCTGACTTCGGCACTTTTTTTAAGTGTGTGTGAGAACTATTTTACGATAACCGTTCTGAATGCCGCCTACAAAGTGCTATCCTAAACCATTTTCTGCCGCTTATCGCCAATTACGAACAAGATTGTGGGCATATATCAAGCCGGCATCGTTGAAGGATGGTCCATAACAGACTAAATATTTATACTGTGGCAGATCCTCCACAAGGGCCGTAAATGCAGAGTCCCTACGCATTATTTGTTCGTTGACTTCAAAGCTGCATATGATACAATCCACCAAAAAGTGCTATATAAAATTATGGACGAGACCGGCTTTCCATGGCAGCTGATCAAACTGATTCAATCTACGATGGACACAATCACAGCATTGTGTTCGGATTTCGGGTTGATTGTGCAGTTCATTCGAATCACACAGAGGGCTTTGTCAAGGTGATGGTGCTCATGCCTGATATTCAACGTAGCGCTACAAGGTGTCACGGACAGAGCTCCTAGAATTTGCTTTTTCTCGTAGGGCGTAGAGCTGCATGGCAGAAGTACATCCGAAGCATATTTAAAATGACATATGAGTAAGTTACTTATCATTCCCTCACAACGGTCAGTAAAGAGATGAGTTTCTTTACAATCCTCATTAAAACTGGTCATAAAAATTTTAAAAATGTTTATGATCTAAGATAACTTTTTGCTGACCACTTTATAGTACATGCGTATTCAAATAGATCTGGCACCATTTTATCTGCCAATCTACCAACTATGAATAGTGCAAGCAACGTAGTTTGTTTTCAGAGTTGAATATTTAGCAGGATTACTATCTTCGCCGGTCAAAATCAACATAGAGCGCATTGTGCAAAGCTGGAAACTGGCTATTACTTGACTATAAATCTACTTTAGGTATATTGCAGGCATAAAAGAATCAGTTTGATTAAATAAAATCATGCACATACTGTAATAAGGCTGTCTCGTTCGGAAAGTGTTCATAAAATAAGTCATAGTCTCAGTGAAGTTAATGTGCTCGTTAAAAGCAAACAATATCGCGTATCCTACAAACTGCAGAAATGCCAACATATGTGCATCTTTTCCATGAGTTCTATGAGAGTAGGACACAGTGACAGAGACTGAATTCAAAACCATAGATAATCTGTTTTTTCGCGAAAGCACTTTTATACCGACATATAACTGAATACTATTCGTCTCTTCCGAACATCATCCGAATTTTTTCCCACACAAAACAGGAAAGCATATTTATGAGCGCGGAGATTAGCTTCATGGGCGTACTATCACAAACAATATTTCTGACGCTTGCAAGTCAGAAAGAAAACTAAAAACAATATTTCGGCTTCGACAGCCACCTAACGATGACTTCGAAATTCATGGAGGAGGGTTGTTTTCTTTTCATACGGCCACCCATCCACCAATAACTGGAATGGTTAGAGTTCGTCAGAAAGAAAAAAAAGCTTTGTTCGGTTGACAGCAGGCTATCCCATCTAGGGAATATCATGCTGATTCCGTCGAAAAGTGACAATTTGCTTCTTCAAGCAGATACTTTTACCGAAGCAACATTGTGAATGGTCCGTCGTTTCAGCCGTATTTCATTCTTGCTTTTCACAAAAAAAAACGAGACACCTTCCAGGAGGCACAGACCGGTATGTTTCCGCTTGACATCAAGGAAAGGAATATATTTCCTACTTTTCACTAGTTGGAGGTGATTCGCCTTGGGCTGTCCTGTAAGATAAATCTGCGACAAATTCATTCGTCAAACAATTCTGTTCTACACATTATTACATTTTCCCGAAACGCCTGAACAGTGTAGCGGACGGACCGAAAAAGTTCATTCAAGAGGCAAAAGGGCGGATAAACTTTTCCCTCCGGAATTACTCTCTTTTTGTTCGCGTTTGTTCGATGATTTATTTCCCCATATGTCTTTTCCAGTGTCGTCGTAGTTTTCGTCGGGGTTCCTAGAGCTTTCTTTCGGCTAGATTATCATAAAAGTACACACACTACACATATGCACAGCGAGCCATCCCTTTTTTTTATCAGCGCCAAGAGAGAATGATAAAAAAGCAAAGCGTGTGTCGTTTATGAACACATTAAAATCAGTTTTACCCACAGCGACCGGGTGCGGGTCAGTGTACCACCACATATATGTACCCAGCAACCAGCTAAGCCGATGCGAGTGGCAAACCGTAAAAAAAAGATTCCCATCCTGCAGAAGAGCTAGGAATTAGAAGATGGATCGCTTTTGAAAACGAAAATTGAATGGAAAGCTCTGTGGGTTGGTTCCGCCGAATGACACAATTGTCACCTTGGAGGCGGTGCGAGCGGTCGGTGGTGACAAGGCGCTTGCCAATGGCGTTGGCCCCGAAGGAGGCTGGTACCTACAAGAAGGCAGGCATTTGATGAATTGGTGTATTTAGCAGGATTCGCAGGGTGGAATATTTGTGTAGATTCAGCTTACGGTGAGCTTCAATACCTGTATGAATGTGACAGACATATCTCAATGCTATTTATAAATTTTTTTATACCGATGCTATCGGTTGATTCGTGATCTGTTACAATGATCTGTTCGAGTTGCAAATAAAATCCAATGTTTAGCATCCAGCGTGGGTAGAATGGGATCTGCTTTTTCCATCAAAATGCTCAATACATATTGGAATCAATTTTATTTTACACATAAAAATATATTCGATTGAATGAAACGGTCTAAGTAATACGAAAGAAACCGTCTCTCCATAACATTACTGTATTTACCCAAGTAACATTTTTGTTGTCTAATAGCTTATTAAACTATTGTACAACTAATTTCCGTGAAATAAGTGCTTGATAAGCTCTTATACAACAAAAATGTTACTTGGGTAGAACCATAGAATCAGGTCTATCTCTCACCGTGAATAAATAACTGTGTTGACTACTAGCCTTGGTATCTCTATTAAAGTTATTACGCAACGCGAAACAAATATTGATTCAGCTCAAAAAACTGTTAAGCGCCCAATAATTGATATTAGGAATAATTCTGTTTTAAATGCTTAAGAAAAACGTGACATTAGGCTAGTTGTCAAAAACTTTCCGCTGCTTGTGCACAAGCGTCTAGACATTTTGAAAATTATTCATCGGAATCTGTAGATCCGTAGAAGTGAACTTAAACACAAGTTTATTGTTTCAAAAATGTAAATCTTACGAATACAGTCAAACATTTGAGCTCGAATCCCGTCTGAAAAGTTATACAATAATACTATTTGTATAAAAAATATTGTCTAGCTTTTTGATGGTTCGCTTTCCTTATTTAACCGTCATTGTTTAAAAAATAAATAATAAAATTGATAATTCGGTCTTTAAATATCGAATACTTTTAGCTTTAGCTTTTGGGCCAACGTTTCGATCTCGGTTTTGAAATTTCTTCAGAGTTTTTAAAATATGCCTTTTATTAGTTAATCGTAACTTGTCCTATAACTTGTTTGTGACTTATAAAGTTTTAAACGTTTTTATCTAGGAGCTTATAGTATTGCCTGTCTTTGGGTTTTGATGGTTAATGGCAACTCAATGGATGCAATACATAAAAAAATCACCACTTTTTAAGGAATTATATATAGTCGGAAAGCCTAAAAACTGTTCAAAGTGAAAATTTGTGTATACATAATGGTAATGTTCCACTGTATTTCATTATACTTTATTAAAAAATAATTTTTGAAATAGCTATTGTAGTCAATCTCCAGGAGCACGTCTAAATAAGGCGTCTTACGAAGAGCACGTTAGCAATAGACTAAATCATCGGAAATCACAAAATCAAAAGAAATCGGTAATATAATCGAAAGTTATTACTTATTTTTGACAAAACAGCGGCTTCTCAAACGCAAAAAATCGTTCTTGGACATCAATTTTGTTCTAAAATCTATAAAAATGGATTTCTATCTGTCTGTCTGTCCGTATGTTCCTTATAGAACCGAAAACTACTGAACCGATCGGCGTGAAAATTTGCATGTAGGGGTTTTTGGGGCCAGGGAAGGTTCTTATGATGGTTAGAGACCCCTCCTCCCACTAAAAGGGGGCTCCCATGAAACACGAATTTCTGCATAACTCGAGAACTAATCAAGCAAATGGAACAAAATTTGACATGTGGGTGTTTTAGGAGACAAGAATTTTTTGTATGGTGAATTGAGACCCCTCACCCCTGTGGTAGGGGGACTCTCATACAAATAAAACAGAAATTTTTGCGTTACTCAAAAACTAATCGAACTCGAGAAATTTTAGACTCTTTCATTAAACATTAGTCAATAACAAGACCACCAAAAACTATCAATAGTAACATTAGATAATTCAGCGCGAGACGGACACAGGCCGCGAGTGTTGCCGGCGACCTGCCGTCGGAAGCGCCGGCCACTGCGGGGGTGGATCGGCTCAGCTGTTCCCAAAAAATCTTGCTCACCGACTTTGATTCAATGTTGCAAATCGAGCGAGAAACCAACGTTGCCTTATCTCACCCGAGCGATTATGAGAAACATAACATTCAGCTAGAGAAACTGAAATGAGAGAATGGCCAGAGTAACTCAGTAGCTCGTGAGTACTTGTTATCATTAAACCAGTGACACTCTTTGATGACAGTTTTGCTAGAATTTCCATCATCAATGAGTGTCGTTGGTGTAATGATGCGAGATATAGAGTGTTTTGGCCACTCTTTCATTCCGGTTTCTCTACATTCAACCCAAACGTTAGACAAATCCGCCGTTGCTGTGTGCAGATATTCTGCTACCTACAAACTCGCGAACGCGCAGTCTTGTAGCGTCTTTCTGCATAGCCCACTCGCGAGTCATACCACTTGTGAGCAATCAGCTGCCCGTGCTGGCTGATGGCTTACTGGGATACAGATTTTGCATTAATTTTTCTTTTCTTTTTCATCTTCCCCCTCGATTTTTCGCACGGGCGGGAGTGCGAGCCGTCGCGAATGATCTGTATCAGCAGCACAGGCTGCAATAACGAGCGAGAGCGACGACCGTAACTGTTAACTAAATACACACTCGCAAAAACTCGTTGCAGTGCATGAATAAATAAAAGCGATTGTCCGAAAAGGTTGCTTATCCCGGCTCCCGGAATTTCGCTCCACTGATTCGGTCCTGGGCTACTCGTCCTCAATTTGGGGAGGGTCTCGATACACGCAAGTCGACTTCAAGCTGGTCGAACCATCCAGCACGTTGGGCCCCTCTATTCCTGATGCCGGAAGGGTTTTCGAAGCGAACGGATTTCACAGCACAGTCAGCAGGCATCCTTATGACATGGCCGGTCCACCGTAGTCTCCCAACTTTCGCCAGGTGTACGATGGGAATCTCTCCAAGTAGTGCCTACAATTCGTGATTCATACGTTCAAATACGGCAAACACACGTATGTCCTTCGTAAGCAAAGTTACAGCCTGAAGTTCATAGAGGACTACCGGTCTGATTAGCGTTTTATACGTCGTTAGCTTTGTGCGGCGGTATATGCTTCTTGATTGAAGCGTCTTGCGGAGGGAAAAGTAGGATCAACTTCCAGCTTGAATGCATTGTTTCAGCTTCTTATTCATATTGTTGGCGGCGGTGACCAGAAATCCCAAATATATGAACTCATGAACCACTTCCAGTTCATCACAGTCAATAGTCAGTGCCCGTGAGAGGCGAATTGTTATTTTCTCTAGAGCCTCTTGCTACCATATATTTGATTTTCGGCGCATTGATTTATAACTTGATCGTCCTAGCTTTCGTTTTTAGTGTGGCGTAGATTGCCTCCGCCATCCCAAGGTTTCTAATAATGATATTGAGGTCGACGGTGAAGGCTTGGAGTTGGGTATTTTTGCTGATAATCGTCTCTGTCGTTTGGATGCCTGATCACACCTTCAATAGCGGTGTTGAATAACATACAGGACAGTCCAACTCCTTGCCGCAACCCCCTGCCCGATTCGAAGGGACTTGAGAGTGCCCCTGAACACCCCTGTAACACATCAGTCGCTCCCCGGTAGATTTGACCTGTCCCGTCAGTTTGTCCGGAAATCCTTGCTCGTGCATTATCTGCCATAGCTATTCGTGCTCGACTGTATCGTATGCTGTCCTGAAATCCACGAAAATATGATCCGCAATCCTGAAGAGACACACAGCCTGCCTGCTGATATCGTTGCTCCGTTTATTTCGAATGACTATCTCCAGCGTGAATTTCCCATCGTCTTGGAAAGTTGCACATATGTTTCTTGTACGTAAAAAAAGGAAGTAAACGTGACGTAAACAAATATCGTGGCATCACATCATCGGTGAGTGCAGTCTCGAAACTATTTGAACTGATGGTCATGGAACTTTTACTTTCTCACTGTAAGCAATATCTAAGTGCTGATCAACATACCTAGACTGGATGTTAGCGATAACCTTTTGCAATGGTTTTGCTTATATCTCACCGATCGACAATTGGTGGTTGCGGTTGGAGATTATTGGTCCGATAGCTATCCAGCATCGTCAGGTATACCTTACGGAAGCCATCTAGGCCTTCTGATTTTTCTGCTTTATTTCAACGATGGTCATGAACAGCCCATGCCTCTCGTACGCAGATGATCTCAAAATGTATTTTCAGATACACACGACTGTCACTTTCCTCAAAATTGCCTTTGGAGAAGTGCTCAGCAAACATATTTTCCCGAAAGAAAGATCCGATCATGTTTCGCTATGAGCTCGAAGGCACAGAAATTGGACGTGTTTCGCATATCAAAGACTTGGGTGTTATCTTAGACGCGCAGCTAGCGTTACCGCAGTCCTTAGGCTTTGTCTTTAGGATCGCGAAAAATTTCTCCGATAAATACTGCCTCAAATCGCTATACTGTTCACGGCACTGTTAATTGCGGAGAGCCTACGGGGTAGAACTAACTTGGGCAGATTAACATAAATGTTCAACTTCGAGCGCTGGGAAACAATGCAATATTGAAATTGCCACATAGTAGCATTAATTACATCAAGAGCGGCGTTATCGTTTGACCTCCCAATAGGCGTCCAGATAAGCTAGTCCAACTAATCAAGGCTCAGTACGAGACGTTCTCGTTCACGGTATTGCACAACGGATTCTTGTCCGACCGTATAAGGGTTACTCCTGGTGTGAGACCGGTCTGCATTTTATCACAGCTGCTGTTTCCAATCGTTCTGGATGAGATTTTAGTTGGAGGGATTGACAATAGATCAAATCGAGGATTAACTTGAAATTCTCTAACGATGGAGCAGCTCAAAGAACTGGACCTAACCAATGACACAGTTTTGCTCGCACAAGGCCGAAATGATATGCAAAGCAAGTTAGTTGGCCTGTAAAAGGAAATCTCGAGTTAAATTTTGCGAAAGCATTCAAACTCTGCCAGAGGCTACGCGTCTGCAGAAAGCGATGTCCAAGGACCATTGCAATGGTCTAGGGCAATTGAAAAAAGAGGATGGGAGTCTCACTGTTACCACCAGGGAAACTCTGGAAGTTCTGATGAACACGCACTTCCCTGGTTCGACAGTGACCACTGGGCAAAACATAGGTGGGCAACAGTGGAATGGGTCATTACACAATGTGCCAAATGATTCGGTTCTACTTGCACGCCGATTGTTTACGGAGGCCTCGATCAATTGGGCACTCAGCTCTTTTGAACCAATGAAATCTCCAGGTCCGGATGGTATTCTACCCATTTTCTTACAAAAAACGGACGGTGTTATAATGTCCGAGCTCATCAACCTCTTTCGAGCCAGTTTCACTTTGGGGTATATCCCAGAGAATTGGCGGAAAGTAAGGGTTGTGTTCATACCTAAGGCTGGCAAAAAAGACAAAACCATGCCTAAGGCTTTCAGACCGATAAGTCTGACTTCAACGCTTCTTAAGCTGATGGAGAAAATCACGGATAACTATATCCGCAATGAGTTTTTAAAAAACTCTCCGTTACATGTAAATCAACATGCATACCAACACGGTAAATCTACGGAAACCGCACTGCACTACTTAGTGACGTTAATTGAGAAATCGCTCAAATATCAAGAGACGGCACTTTGTGCTTTTCTTGATATTGAAGGCGCTTTCGATAACACGTCCTTTGCGTCAATTAATACGGCTCTCTGTCAAAAGAGAATCGACCACACTACAATGAGCTGGATTCAAGCAATGCTCTCGAGCAGACAAATTACAGCATCATTGGGAGATACGTCGGTCACGATTTCGGTGATCAAAGGATGTCCACAGGGAGGAGTTCTCTCCCCCCTGCTCTGGTCACTGGTGGCCGACGCACTCCTTCACAAGCTGTCACAGCTTGGTTATGAGACCATTGCTTACGCCGACGACGTTGTACTTATCGTCAGAGGAAAGTTTGACGCAGTACTGTCAAGTCGCTTGCAAGGAGCTCTAAACACCACCATGTTATGGTGCTCACAAGAGGGACTTAATGTAAATCCCACCAAAACAGTCGTTATACCATTCACTAGGCGAAGGAAACATACCATTACTCCGCCTATACTGAATGGTGTCAGACTGGGCTTCAGTAATGAAGTCAAACACCTCGGAATAATTCTCGATAAAAAACTGAACTGGGCTGCCCACCTAGATTATGCTGTTAAGAAAACAACTTCGGCTATCTGGGCATGCAGGTCACTGTTTGGCAAAACTTGGGGATTGAAACCTCAACTAGCCTTCTGGTCATATACTACTATTGCACGGCCTAGGATAACCTATGCTGCAGTCGTATGGTGGCCAAAGGTGAATGAGGTGACAGCCCAAGCCAAACTAAACAAAGTTCAGCGCCTGGCCTGTCTTACAGTTACCAGTGCCATGCGTACAACACCTACTGCAGCCATGGAGGCAATGCTATGCTTACTGCCTTTGCATCTTCATGTGAAGAAGGAAGCAGAGCTCGGCGCACTACGGTTGCAAAGGAGTAAAACCATACTCGAAGGTGACCAAATCGGTCATCTTCGCATACTTCGGGAATTCAATCTGACACCCTTAGTAACTTCAGTCTCTGACTGCATGGAAGCCAGGCCCAATATGGACGTTCCATATAAGGTGATTGAAACAGATCGCTCAATGTGGAATAATGGAGGGCCAGATCTTCCATCTGGAACTATCTGTTTTTTTACAGATGGTTCAAAAATGGGGGCCTGCACAGGCTCCGGAGTCTACGGACCCGGCATCAGGGAAACTATCTCATTAGGAAAGTGGCCCACCGTTTTTCAAGCAGAAGTATATGCCATATACATCTGTGCGACAATATGCTTGAAAAGAAAGTACAGGCATGCGAAAATCGGTATCTTCACGGACAGCCAAGCAGCACTACTGGCTCTCAAGTCCGCCAAATGCGTGTCCAAATTAGTTTGGGAGTGCAGCACAGCATTGAGGGAACTCTCCCGCCAAAACAAAGTTTTATTACTTTGGGTGCCCGGTCACTGCGGAATCGAGGGCAATGAATTTGCTGACAACCTAGCAAGACAAGGATCAGCTCAGCAATTTATTGGTCCTGAACCGTTTCTGGGCACCTCCACATCCGCCGTGAAAGGCGAACTGATGACATGGGAAAAGCTAGAAATAGCATCCCGTTGGAATCAAACACAGGGTTGTAGACAAGCTAAACAGTTTATCTACCCAAACCCTGCAGTAGCTAAAAAACTACTCCATTTAACTCGTAGTGAACTACGCACGATCACGGGACTCCTAACAGGACACAGCCCCGCTCTTTATCATTTAAAGAATATCGGCAAGGTATCATCTGACACCTGCCGCTTTTGTAACTCTGAACCTGAAAGTTCAGCGCATCTGCTCTGCTATTGCGGAGCTCTTGCATTATCAAGGCACAACTTCTTAGGAAGTTTCCTTCTTACTCCATATCAGGTATGGAGCCTAAATCCCAAAACGGTCATTGGCTTTATAAACCATGTAGTACCGAATTGGGGCACAGGATTACAACTATTCCGCTCAACTCCATCAATGGGTATGAGCGATCCGTAAACTGTGTACAGCAATCGGGGCCTGCCACAAAAGACGATCATTAAGACTGTCGCAGTGGCCTTTTAACCCAATGCCCTTCTGGCATACAAAAAAAAAAAAGTTGGCCTGTCCGAGAGCTCCCGGACAGCAGGTCTTACACTCAATGTGGCAGAAACTAAGTCTATGGTAGTGAACACTGACAATCCCACCAACTTCACAGTAGTGGGACAACAAGTAGAGCGGGTGGACGCCTTTCAATATCTTTGTAGCCCGACAACGCTCAAAGACTAATGTAACCACATGGATCAGAAAGGCCGGGGGTGCTTTGCAGGCCTGCAAAACATTTGGCGCTCAAACCAGATAACTCTACACACAAAAACATGAATTTTCAACTCAAACGTTTCATCCGTTTCGCTGTATTCCCGTGAAACGTGGTGTGTCTGCCAATAGCAACAGAAATGAGTCCACGTAGGTGGAACTGGCTCGAACACGTCTTGAGAAAAGGAGCAAACGTGATCTGCAGAGAAGCACTCGACTGGCATCCACAAGGACAGCGTAGCAGTGCCAGACCCGGGCGGTAGACCAGAACCTGTCCTGGTAAAAGTCATGGCGGGTAACCGTTGGCAGTGGAGATCTCTGATTTCATCCCTTTCTTCTGTCGGACCGGCGGACAGGGACACATAAGTAAGTAAGTAAGTAAGTAAGTAAGTAAGTAAGTAAGTAAGTAAGTAAGTAAGTAAGTAAGTAAGTAAGTAAGTAAGTAAGTAAGTAAGTAAGTAAGGGGAAAGCACTCTCCGTTGGGAAGCAAAAGTTCCTGGTTCTCCGGCCCTGAATTTATAGACCAGCATAAGGAAACATGGCCGGTTCAACCGAATCATGTTGAGGAAACAAATGAGAAAATACGTGCGTTTGTTCTGCACCATGGTGTGGTACTGAAGGAAGACGTTATCAATAGCAAAAAATTTTTTCGGTGAACGAAGCTACTCCGGAGTATGGCGATGAAGCTGAGATTCATAGGTAACTGCAGGAGGAAGAAGAAAGGTCAGCCTCTGGTCACAAGTAACGCAACCGTCAACCAGGTAAAATCGATGGAAGCAGTTTTCTGTCGAGAGTCGATCGTTACAGCAAAACGAATTGGTGCAAGCTGAAACTTTGCTATGGAAGCTAGTACAAGGAGCGGTGCCGGGGATTAGAATATGAAAATCTTGCGTTCTCTATAAATTAACTCTTATTCTGGGTGAAAATGGTGTGATAAGAATTGGTGGAAGAATGGAAGATTCGGAGGACTTGTCATTCGAAAAATTATCATTTTTCAACGTTTTCACGACGTTATATCTTTGTTGATACAAAATTATCACGACAGGCACACGGCAATAGGTAGACTGTTTTCAACAAACTTCTACAAAAATTTCGCATTCCAAATCTTCGCACGTCAGTTAAACGAGTGGTGCGAGATTATATGAAGTGTATAGCGTGACATAGCCGTCCAAGTATTCCAAAGATGGCTGCCCTCACGGCACCGTTTCCGGTTTAGCGGATTTCCTTGCAACTGCGTCCATTAAAGGCCGTAGGTGATTTTTTGGAAGCCATCGAAGTGACAATCGGCATTAAAGCAGAGAAGCGTTGAATAGCACTATTTACATACTTGGAAGTGGCGCATTCTCCATCGTCCTTAATCATGCTTCCGACAGCCACGTAGCCAGATAGGGGAGGGCCCTATTTCGGCTTCAATTGCTTTATATGCATACTAGCAGACCCGACAAACTTCTTATTGCCACAAATTAAACTATGTTGTACATAAATCGTGAATCTCGGATGACCTTTGTCAGAATCTCGAGTTTTGCAAGTTTCTCAGGAGTTCATGGGTGTAAAACACAAATATACAAATTTTCCTCACAGTAAAGTAGAAAATAACTCCCCCCATCGCCCAGCCTGATAAAATAAAGCGGAGAGCATTCAAATATTCGCCATCATTACGAACCATTTCCCCCAATACCATTTTGCAGAACACCTATTCTCGGTTGACCATAACGCGGGATATAGAGTTTCGCAGAATACCATTTCGCGAAAAACCTTACGCGGGATGTACCATTTCACGGAAAATCTTTTCGTAGAAAGTACCATTTCGCAGGGGTGACCCAACTGAAGGAAAGTAATAGAGGTCAGTAGATCTAGGAAAATAAATAAAACTAGATAGAGGTGATCTCTATGGGGGGCTGCCCCCCGGAGTGACCGGCGCTTCCGACGGCAGGTCGCCTACAACACTCGCGGCCTATGGCCGACTCGCGCTGAATTATCTAATGTTACTATTGATAGCTTTTGGTGGTCTTGTTATTGATTAATGTTTTTTATGAGTCTAAAATTTCACGAGTTTGATTAGTTTTTGAGTTACGCAAAAATTTCTGTTTTATTTGTATGAGAGTCCTTATCCCCCTACCACAGGGGTGAGGGGTCTCAAACCATCATTAAAAAAATTCCTGCCTCCAAAACCCCCCACATGCCAAATTTGGTTCCATTTGCTTGATTAGTTCTCGAGTTATGAGGAAATTTGTATTTCATTTGTATGGGAGCCCTAAACAGGTAAGGGGTCCTAATTCAACATAGAAAAAATTCATGCCTCCAAAAACACCTACATGCCAAATATGGTTCCATTTGATTAATTAGTTCTCGAGTTATGAGGAAATTTGAATTTCATTTGTATAGGAGCCCCCCTTCCTAAGGTGGGGAGAGGTTTCAATTCACTATAGAAAAAATTCTTGTCTCCAAAAACACCCACATGTCAAATTTGGTTCCATTTGCTTGATTAGTTTTCGAGTTATGAGGAAATTTGTATTTCATTTGTATGGAAGCCCCCCCTCTTAAAAGGGAGAGAGGTCATTATTCCCCTCCTAAAGAGGGGAGGTCAATTCACCATGGAAAAAAATTGGCTACAAAAATACCCACATGCTAAATTTGGTTCCATTTGCTTGATTAGTTCTGAAGTTATGCAGAAATTTGTGTTTCATTTGTATGGGAGCCCCCCCTCTTAGTGGAGGGAGGGGTCTCTAACCATCATAAGAACCTTCCCTGGCCCCAAAAACCCCTATATGAAAATTTTCACGCCGATCGGTTCTGTAGTTTTCGATTCTATAAGGATCATTCGGGCAGACAGACAGAAATCCATTTTTATAGGTATAGCTTTGTATGGGAGCCCCCCCTCTTAGTGGGGGGAGGGATCTCTGACCATCATAAGAACCCTCCCTGGCACCAAAAATCCCTACATGCAGATTTTCACTCCGATCGGTTCAGTAGTTTTCGATTCTATAAGGAACATCCTTTTCCTTTTCACTCCAGAAATCCTTTTTTATAGGTATACATTTAGTCGCTTAGAATTACAATACATTGCAATACATTTAAAGTTTTGTAGTTTTAAACAGAAAAATATGCATTTAGAACATTTGGAACCGAAATAAAGCCCCGGGCCCCCACCTCTGGCTACGTGACTGGCTTGCGATAACCATCGGACGGTTTATGAAACGGCACGGGTGACCAAACCAGTTCCTTTCCGTTAATGGAAGAGTGTAAGCTGCAACGAAGTGGCACTTTCATCCTCTCGGAGTGTCACATATGAGTGGCATTTGGGAACGAATGGTTCGATCCGTCAAGGAGGCATTATCGGCTTTGTGCGACGAAAGGAAACTAACTAATAAGATCCCGTTAACAACGTTGAGCCAAGAGTCAGAGGGCTTCACTCCTAAATATTTCTGCCGAGGAATCGTTAGCAAGGCAGACGTCGGGCTCGCTGATCGGGCAAAGGCGGCCGAAGCATTTCGGGACAAATATGAACGGTCATTATACCTAGCAGACCGTACGTGAGAACGAAAGAATACCTGCCCACAGTTAATAACCGTTCAAAATGATTTGCCAACAAAAATGACTTACAGATTTTTGATTTGGTATTCATTTCGCTTGGCAAGAATAGGAAGAGTTGGACTGGAAGGAAATCCGAGCAAAACATTTTACGCGACCTTTGCGGTAAAGATAGATCCGGAATTAAGCTTCCGAGAGCATAACAGTCATATCATTATTAAATCTTGACGAAAACTGAGGTTCATTTTCCATATTTCAGCTGAACTATTTTTTTGACTTAAATGTTAGTTCTAACGATGTTCATGATCCCGTAATAATTTTTCATGTAAATTTATTCTACTATTCCTTAGTTTTCGTGGAGACTGATTTTATTATGATTTGGATAATTACTTTTTAAGGTTCAAATAGTTGTTATTAAATTTTTGCATTATAAAAGCAATTTTTATTCTCAATTTTTTCATAAACAAAAATTTTATTTTAAGTAGAAAAGCTGTTTCAGCCAGCTCAGATAATAATCAGCTTCGGGGATAGTAGCAAAAATCTAGAAAAAACAAGCTCTGCCATCCATAATTGCGGCACCCTAATTTGCTCGCTTGACGGAAGCGAAAGTCCTCGAACAATCACAGTCTAGGACAATTCTGATATCGCCCTTTGATCCAACAAGTAGATTTTCAACATCAACGTCTTTTTTATTTTCACCATCGACAGTACCTGAGTCTGCCGTTGAAGATGCACCGAGAACACAGCAAACTCAACGATTTTATCGACTCAAAAGAGATGTAATTTGCTATTACTTGCAATAATAATTTTTGGGTTTAATCTACTTCTTCATTATAATGTTTTATGTATGTTTATTGTGATAAACTGGTGGACTAAATTGTATTCACAGTGATAGAGGAAATAGTTAGTACAAATTGAAGCAATTTGAGCCTAAAACGTATACTATTCCATCTCCTCCAAAATTCATCTCATTTGCTTTGATGATGAGTGATTCAACAGCAAGTATCAGCAGACCAGTCTCTTTGATGTTTGAACAGGCCTTCTAACCTGATATGGGTTCTTCAATCTCAAGTGGCTGATTTCGTTCAAAGCTTTTCTGTTTCAGTAATCTATTTAGATGGAATGAGTCACTCTGTCAGTTCCATTTCAGATAACTTTTGAAAAGCATATAGCATATGGATTGTTATGATATTTTCACCTACTCAAAGGTACAAACTTTCAAAGCATAGGTACAAAGTTCGTGTAAAACTGCGGAACAAAAAGGTACAACCGCTCGCTGTAGTAGATTAACAGTGATGAGTCTAATTATCAACACATATAACACAGTGACTGCTTTTTAACAACTGAGTTAAATCATTTTAGTTGTGATTTGTTTAGGAAACATGTTTACATCACTGTCATATATTGCAAACAAAATAAACTAATCAATTTCCTTACTGAATCTAACCATATCTCAATATACAACTTTTCGTGAGAAAACTTCCCAATCAAAAGGCAATCTCTGAATCAATTTCCCCGTTTACCGGAACCCTTCGACGAACATAATGCGCATTTTCATTCCCACCGACTGTTCATCATCGTCTAATACTGCGCTCAGACAGTAATCATCACAATCGACGACTTTGCCCAGCATCATCAATTAGTTTCAAGCCCAATGTCATCGCTTCCTATCTGAAATGAATAGACAATGTAATCATGCTAATCGTAGAGCATTAGACCCACATGATATACTCTTTCATTCAGCTTTCTACGTCGTCGTCGTCGTCGTCATACCGTTGCTGCTGCCAGTGAGGAAAACACGACGACAGATGGGGCCGACAAATTTCCGAGAATCGCTCAAATCTTCAATTCAAATGAATGCCGAATATGGACGGAGGAAAAACTTACTTTTCCGAACCCGAAAGAGGAACCAGCATCCGCTCGCGCCAAGTGGCGTACATAATGCAGGGACGTGACCATAAATTTTATCGCTTTTTGCCAGCGATATGCCCGGTCGGTTTGAGTAGGGTGAGTATGATTCTGATTTCCGTTCGATGGTGACCTTTCCTCCGACCGACCGTGGGAAACCTAATACCGATATCATTATGATGGAAATCCTTCAGGTCACAAAATGAGCGAACGCTGGCATCTAATCCCGTATGCAAGGAAAACAACCAAACAGGAGATAAATCCCGGATCTACGGTCGCCAAAGTATTAGCTCGGATGTGCGGGATATTTTTTTTACCCACAACAACAACTTACCTTTCCGAACGGAGCAAAAGCCGGCAACTTTGTTCAGCTTATAGGATTGAGTTGATAGGAGTTGGAGGATCAAACGCCATTCAAAACGCCATATTTAGGTGCGTTCATTGGTTTTTCCCAAAGAGCAACTTTACCTTTGCCAAATGGGAGAAAAGTTTTTTTTTTTCTTTCAAGCAATCAGGTGTCATTCATACATGCTCAACCAGCCGTCGTCTTTAGCTGAAACGCTAAGCGTCGCGCCGACCGACATAGCGCCGTTCTTATGTATGTGCCGTCAACGAAGATTTACCTTGGCACGATACTTCAACAAAGTGAAAGCGGGGATTCATTTGCGTTGAAATGTGTCACCCTGCTGGGTGGAAAATGTTTCTTATTTGTCTTAACATTTGTTTTGATGATATATGATTACAGTTTTTTTGTCAGGAAAAAAATGCCTTTAAAATTTGAATAAAAGCGTTCCTTCGAAAACGCTTTGCGAGAATCCATGTTATTCGAAAGATCAAGCTTATAAGTACAACGACGTTAACATGGAAGGATATTATGTTTGAAGGATTTATTTTTGGTCGTTTATTCATTTCAAATTTTCTTACTTTTGTTTAACTAGGACAATGAGAAACAAAGCTCAAGACATGGCAAAACTGATATAGGAACAGAGTCAATCTCGTATTTTTGTCTTGACTTACCGTGACCGCACATAATTGCGATCAGCTCCCAATTCCGTTCACTCAACCTAAATAGTCAATTTTTAGACAATTGAGCAAAAACCTGTAGTAAATGAGTATGCTCAGTTATTGTGCTACGTGTTTATGTGTCAGTTGTTGAAAAATGACTGCCTTTGGGGCACCAACATAAATTAAATTCGACAGGCAGTAGCAAAAAACGCCTTCAAAATGTATTTTTTTAGCCGAAGCGCTAAGCGCACGATCAAATTTATTAAGATCATAGCAGCGTGGAAATATTACCTTTTTCGGTATTCTATGATAACAAATAGATACAAGCATATATAACCGTTCTATATCAAATTTGACCGAAAATATGCTGAATTTACGGAATTTATTCCATTAAAGTGATTGATCGGAATTATGAACTTAACTTTTTTCTGTTTTAAATTCCGATCACTATAGCAAGTTATATACCCGCAAAATGCATGCTAGCGAAGTAGCTACTTGGTTTTTAGGATTATTCGCAACATGATAACATGATAAGATTATTGAAATCTTTTGACGTAGAACTACAAATTACGGCAGGGTGTCAATCCAAAATTTGGAGTCAAGCCAGCAGCGTCACGAATGAATGAAAAATTTTGAACGCTAATAAATGAACTTAACTTTTTTTAAATTTCCAATTTAAAACAGATTTTGATCATAAATTATGCAGCAATTGTCTGGCTTTCTTGAAAAGATTGTTTGCCAATCGCTAAATAGCGAAAATTAACGAAAACTTTCAAGCTAACATTTTTCCATACATTTTCCGTATGATAGTCTTGCTTCCCAGGCACGAACGACCAGTACATACACCAAGCTTGTGGCTGCTGCTGCTTCCGTTCAAAGAAGCAAACTAAACTTGCGTGTTTTTTTGCTTATTACAAAGCACAGTAAAGTCTAGGTGCTACATTCTGATTTGGAATTTTGACCTTCTGTTTTTATACGATAGGTTTCGCAGCCAGCTGTCTGTAAGAGTACGGGACGATTGTAGGACTACAGGGTGCTCCACCTTTTATGTCGATATGTAAACGCTGTAGAACTTTCACATTTACCAACCGATTTCTTTCATTAGATATGTTTTGGAAACACCATTTCAGAACAATTTTCGCCATGTATCGCTTCACACCGAAAGAACGCGCTGAAATAGTGACACTTTACATCGAAAATAGTCGTTCCATTGTGTTAACTCAACGTGCATATCGGAAAAAATATCGCGGCAAAAAGGCACAATCTGACAATTCTATTCGTCGTTTCGTGTCGAATTTTTTTGAGCACGGGACAGTAGGAGATCGTCAACACGCCATTCATCAAAGATCAAGACGTTCCAATGAACTGGGGTGACATTGCGCATCTCGTTTCGAGTGATTTTCGTTCGAGACGCCCATTTGTTTAACGTGGTCGAAACGAACGAAAATCACTCGAAACGAGATGCGCAATGTCACCCCTGGTTGAAGCAGTGAGAGAGAGTGTTGCTCAGGACCCAACAGTTTCGTGAAACTGTTGATGGAAATCGATATCGTTGGATGTTGGCTCATTATGTCCACGAATGCGCGAAAAAGGTCTAGAAGGTTACTGGTTTCAACAGGACGGTGCACCATGCCACACTGCGTATTCAACAATTCAATTGCTGCAACGAAAATTTCCGGGACGTCTGGTGTCAAAAAGAGGTGATATTGACTGGCCACCCAGATCACCTGATTTAACCCCCTCGGACTTCTTTTTGTGGGGTTATCTGAAAAGCAAGGTTTACGCTAACCAGCCACAAACTATTGACGAGCTCAAGGCAAATATTCGTACGGAAATCGACGCTATAACACCCGAGATGCTCAAAAAGGTAACGGAAAATGCGGAAAAAAGGAGTTAAGTTGTAATTTCTAACAAAGGTGGTCACTTAATTGATGTTGTTTTCAAAAACTAAACCAAGAAAATTTTAAGGAACCAAACTAAATAAAAATGCATTACTAATAGAAATCGGTTGTTTTTTCTTAAAGTTATTCAATGTTTTCATACCGACATAAAAGGTGGAGCACCCTGTAGTACTACGAATTCTTTCTCTCTTACAGCCTCTTTTAGTCGAGATTCGAACATGTGATGTCTAGCTCATTAGATCAGTGCCATATCTCGACGCCAACTGAGAGGCTCAGACTTTTTGCTTTTCTAACGCTACAAACATGCGACAGCGACAGTGCAGTTATCTTACTAGGACTATCTCATTAATGCCCATTCTCTTATTATAACAATAACTTAATATTTTGAGAACTTAAGTTTTCTCCTAGAACTTTGTCAATAGCTGGATGCGTGAGGCAGATTTCTACACTGAAATACTCCGATGTTTACACTGGTAAAAATATTCGTTTCTGATATCGCAGAATAGCTCACCTACCAAAAATAGAATACAAGCTAGATAATATTATTATTATGCTGTTTGTTTTTTCTCACTTTACGCCGTTTTACGCTACACACATATCTCTACATAGTGTAAAAAGTTTTCTTTAATATTCGAGGTTTCTTCACGAAAACCAGCCTAACGTAGTTCTACGCCAACTACGCGGTCATGTCTGGATCAAAATCTTTCTGATTTGATTTTTACCTTTGTTATACTATATAACAAAGGTTTAAAAATTGGTCGAAAAACATGAAAGTGATCCGAGGCCCGGAGGGCCAAGCCACATATACCACCTAAAAATAAAAAATAAGAAAACTTAGAGATTGTGCCAAAAAAGCATATGTTTTTGTTCTTTAGCTCAGTATACACGCAATTTAGGAACTAAGTTGATTTCAAACCTGTCAAATTATACTAAATTGTTCAATTAACAACTACCGTAGAGATGGTTTAGTTACAATGAAACCTTATTTTACTGGAAGTGCATGAACTTTGGCACAATCTCACCCCTTCTAGGGGGTGACATTGTGCCAAAAAGATAAAGTTAGGCTAAAAATCTAAGCAGTGAACATTGGCATGTTTATAAACAATACACATAAATATCAGTATAAAGTAGTTCATATGGGGCCGTCCATGAACTAAGCGGACTATTAGGGGCAGGGGGTCGGCCAAAAACAACGCATCATACAAAAAGTATGAACGAAAATAACCCGGGGAGGTCTGAAATAACTAAAAATGAGTTCGTACTCAATGGACAGCCTTTATATAGCCAGTAGCGTTTCGAGGGTTAACAAAGGGGAGATATATGAAGGGGTGTATCCGAAGGGGGCATACCTATTTGATCATTTAACAACAGTAACCATTACTTCGTTCGAGAACCCGCAGCCGCAGAACATCCCACGCCCCTCCCCCTCCTTAAAACTTGCAGTTTATACACGGTATAATATATTCGTCTTATATTAGAGTGTTTATTCAAAGTATCTGAAATTTCCAGAGAAAAAGTAAAAATTAGTTTAAATTATTCAGCAGACATATGATGCTGTTTGCTCTAAAATGGATGATGCAATCTAATCTGTCAAAATATTGTGCTCAATTGTAAGGAATGTGAGTGTACTGGTGTATACTGACGTATTTTTGTTGTGTATGTGAAATCCACAAATAGGATCGATCATTATGGCTTGGCACAATCTCACCCCCATGAAGCACGAAAAGTACAAAGTTTCGAAAAATATTTTTTTCGTAATCAAAACTTATCCAACGCATAATAACCTTTCAATACAATGTAAATGATTAGTTTATATACCTTCAAAATAGCAAGTTGATGCGATTTCTTGTTTGGGTTGGTTTATGGGGGACATTTTTTACAAGCGTTATTTCCGAGTATTTTTGATCGCGAACTTTGAAGCCCTGTTTGGGCTAAATAGCTTGCTCATACTATCTGTGTTCCACTCTAAGTTATGAATAAATATGTTATGTTCATCATCAGCTTGAATTTAGGTCACCAGTTTCTATAGATATAATAAATTTTCACAAATAAACATTTTTGGTTTTTGGCCCAATCTCACCCCCGTGGCACAATCTCACCCCGGATGGCGGTATTTTACATTTGCTGATTGTTTTGCTGCATACAGACACCATTTTTCCATATGAAGAAACAAGAGAAAATTCCAGTTGGGGCCAATTCTGGTACACCTCACATGCTGATTGCTTCTTTTCTGTGATGCCAGTTTATGCTGATCTATTTTTCCAACAATTTAAAGAATGACTGCTTTGAATAATTATGGCATTTTGCTCATAACAAGTTTATATACGAATACACGCTACGAATATACGTTAGATAAACAACGATTTCTAACTTTATAACAATATGGCGTTCAAAAACCTACACGTGTTGTATAAAATACAACAGTGTGAGTAACCGAAGGTTAAACAAAAATTGATGCAATTTATTCAAGAAAACTTTATTGTTGTGAATCAAATAGAATGGCATTACAGGAATATGTGAAAGAATAATATTTCCTCTTACAACTTACTTTTACTTGCACTTACTCAAATTAGTAGCAAATTACTTATCCTCACCCAGCAATTTCATGGAAAAAGGATCTATCAAAATTTTTAAGTGCTCCTGTTTTGTTAAAAATTTTCAAACTTATTCAATTTTCAAAAATTTTCTGTAAACCAACGCTCTACGCAACGTTAACCAATAGATGAATTATGTTCCGAAGACGTGTCGATTTCTATCTCAAAGAGCAAGTAAGACCGTATAACAAAGGCTCCTTTCGCCACTAGGTGGATTAAATCGGGTTTTTTCTATTGTTTGTGATCAGAACTTTATGAATACGTCGAATGTGGCCCAATTGTATTGTGATTGTAACAGGTGAACGAAGATAAAAGAAGGGGAAAGTTTTATGTCCGCTTGTCGAGCTCCCGAGCACTCAAATTTTATGAATATGACTTTAATGATAGTAATTAAATTAATAGGGTGATGGATCCATATTTCGCCACTTTTATCCTAAAAATTTATTTGAAACGAAGTAGATCAAGGTTTTAAAGGTTTATATTTTTGATAACATGTGTACAATATTATTCGGACATTTCTTTTACTGATTCAGTACTCATATTCGTACTGAATTGTGCATTTTGCTCGTTATATTAATTATTTAGATGTATTAGCTGAACCCAAATTTCGCCACCCGGTGGCCAAATTTCGCCAGCCTGCAGACCCAAATTTCGCCACTTTAGAAAATCTTGATCTATGCAGACTTAAATGCCAAAATGATAATTGAACTCATTATATTCCTAATAAATCCAGTTGGTTAATAGATTTTGCTTCGTTTTTAAGTGATTGTTTATGAAACGTTTTTGAAAAACGATAAAAATAATCATTCAATAACCGATGCTTCGAAAAACACCAAAATTGAAAAAATATTTTTACATTTTGATATTTGCTTAGTTAGTAGGATCTTAGATTGAGTAATATTTACCCATAAAGTAGCATAATTTCCGGTAAATATTACTAATTGCAAGGAAAATTGTCCAATCAATAAGTGCGCAATCGCTTATAAAAGTGCTATTTTAGCTTAAATCGTTCCGGTCTCTTCGGTTCACTTATTGCTTGGAATGTAACGAAAAAGTGCGCCGAAGATACCGAAATGATTTGATGTAAATTAGCCCTTTCATGAGCGATTGCGTACTTTGGAAGCTACAATTTTCCTTGCAATCAGCAATATATACGAAGGGAAATTCCGGTGAAATAGCATTTGTATCATATTGGCCTGTCCAAAGCGACAGTATTTTATTCAATCTATTAATTTAAAAAGCAATCAACATGTTTTCTTCTGTGTTAACACCATTCATAAATTAAAAAATATTTGTTTTAAGCTAAAGAAAGAAATTTCTCTTGCATTTTGAGACAATTCTGATAACTTACAGTTAAGTTAGCTACGCTTATGTTTTTTATGGTGTTAAGGTTCAAAGCTTTTATGCTTAAAATAGAAGTTATGTTCACGAAAGTATAACGATTGTGATATGATAAACAGAAAGAATGAAGTGAGAACAGTTTCATGAATATAATTATTTTTGAGTACCAATCCTTAACGCGTATTTGAATCGTAACCAGAATCAGCCCAGAATTAACTCGTAAAATCAGTTGCTATTGTACATGGACAACGTAAAGATGCACAAAGGTCAAATATTTGATGTGATATTATCTATCAAATTGTATTAATTTTGGTTCGAAAAATATTAGCTAATGATGCAAATATCAATATGCTTTCATTTTATATCCTAGTATCATTAATTTTTTTGTTACAAGCGATGCCGACGTCAATTACACTTTATTCTAATCCTGATTTGCGCTACCAAGCTTTTCGTCTAATTTTGAAAACGAATCGAAATTTATCGAAAATTCCACAATATTTCACTTTGGCGATTTAAATAGCAATATATTTCGTGAATGGCACTGAAATTCAACTGATAAAGTCCTAAAACTCTTTCGCCAATCGCCTTAAACTATTTCGCCACTTTAATTTTGGTGAATTTTTCGAAATTATCTGAAGTTCAAAGTGAAATTGGTATAAAATTAGTTGAAATATTGTACACAGAATCATATTACTCAAGAATAATTAATTAATGAAACAGTTTTATTACATTTTTCCCCAATTATATTTTCGCCTCTCGTTTTGATTTTGTAAAAAAATATACCCCGTTTACGAGATGGTGTTTTCAAATTCTGAGTACTATCTGATAAATTAGTAAAAAGTCAAAGGTATGAATGATTTTTGCTAGAACAGTTTCTACATTTTACGAATTCGTTAGATAATTTCTTTTAAGTGTACCAAAAATATGCAAAAGGCTTTGGATTCATCAAACTGGCGAAATATGGCTCCTAGCGAAATATGGATCTTCTACCCTAGTTATTAACGCAAACAGAAGATGACTGGTAGGGGCTTGCCGTCAGACTATATAAATACAAAACTTTTCAGATCCGTTTGGTACAAGTTGACAATAGTTTTACACTTTATCAGCTCATCATGACGTGATCTGAATTAGAGTCACCTCTTAATATTGATGTAACTTTTGTATTTTGTAACTTTCGGTAAATAATTTAGGCATTTTAATATTTTTCTTATTTATCTTATTTGCTTATAATACTTGCTAAAGGCATATACTATGTAAGTAAATGTCAAAGCTTTATTTTTTTGTGAGGACACAAAGATGAATCATGCCTTAGGTGATCGCAATTAGGTGATTTCACGGTATAATGAAATCAGACATTCGAATAATTTTCATAACAGCAACGTTTCCAATAGTTTAAGGAAATGGTACAAGTAATGAAACATAGTATTCCTGTTGTGGGACAAGACGTGAAGGGAAGCGAGAGAAAAATTAGATAAAGCGTGCGTCATTGAACCAGTACTACGTTCAAACTATGAACACTGTGGTTCAATTTAGCTTTTCGAATTGTAGTTAGAGATTATTGTCCTCCTCATTTGTTGTGGCTGATTTTTTTAGAAAACCAAAAATATCCTTATAATAAATTATTATTTTCGTTTCACTTTTTCAACGGCGCTTCTGAGCGTAGAGCAATATTTGTTGCATAAAATGTCAGTATTTTTAGATTCAGCTAAAGATATATTTGCAGGATTTTTAACTGTCACCAAAGGCAAATTGGGTTTTCTGGTGGACACTTCGGTGAGAATATAAATGTCAAAGCAAAGCGATTATCGTAAAATATTACCTACGGTATGAAACGGAATACTATTTAAATTTAGTTTCCATTTGTTTTGATTTCATTTCTCTTTGCACATTGAAGACTCGAACCATTCTGTTATCTTGCGGTGATTAAAATCGTTGCTATATTAGACTTCACGGGTGAACTGAAGAAGTCTACGCAACAGTCGAAATGCAAATATCAGTTAAATACTTGTGTGCTCTATACAGGGTGTTAGGTAGCTTTGTGCAAATTTTTTAGGGGGTGATAGAGAACCACATTTGACGAAAAAATCCTTCTACGAATATGGTCAAATTTCAATCGTTACACAGTTATCAAACATTTTTGTTTTCGGTTTTGTTTTCCTTAACTTAGCTCTAGAATAAAAAATATGTCAGCTAGCTCAACTCTATTATTTTCATTCGAAAGCTGAGAAAATTTCAATAATTGCCTTTGAAAAATTGCTTTTATTTCATGAAATTTAATGACTTCTTAGAAGCAAAAAGCTTTGAAACAAGTGTTTCTCAAGTGGTTTTTATCAAATTTCTCCTAAAAAGGTGTAATAAAATCAATTGCTTTAATTAACCAATTTGAAACTCTGGTACCGTTCTATAATTCGTTCTATGGCGTGAAACGCCTATATATTTCAGTTTCGTCGCAATTTCATTTTAAACGTATGATTTTGCGTGTTGAATTAGTATCTGCATTAGTAACTGCACGAACTCATACATCACGCATAGCACACTAGATCACCGCATGCGGCAGACGCGGTCTGACGCATATGCAAAGCAATAACTGAACAGACCAGGGCCCGACAACGTCACCTTCAATTGCATAGCGTCACTCAACAATAAAGCAGTACCGCCTCAGTTTCAAACTGGCTTCAGTCAGCGTCAGCGAAACGGGTTTCACTTCATCATGACAATCGGTTTCAACTTTTCATTTACACTTTTCTATCAAATATTCAGAAATAGACCAGCAACTTTGAATGCAAATGAATTGAATTTGAGTAACATTTCCTAAAATGCAACGCTTGTTAACGTTAACCTAGTCAATGTCGACAAATCGTGCCTGACTTTCTGCCGTCGTCAATTGAAACAGCGTCCAACTTCAACTGAAGCTTGCTTGAAACGTTCTGTTCAGCAAATGAAGCAAGTCACTGCATGTATGAAGCGAAGGTAAGAGAAAATCAGTTTCATTTATTCGTTTCGACGATGCCGGGCGCTGGAACAGACTTCGCGGGTTTCTGTGGGACGTTTTTGAAAACGATTGCAGTATTAAAATGTATTCTTAGGAAGAACTTGCGGACATTAACCTTTGTTGCGGCTTCGCTAATTATGTAGCAAAGACAGTCCAGCTGGAGTATGGTTGTAGTATTCCTGATGGTCGGCTATCTAATGCAAGTAGGGGATTTGTGTATATCGTGTCTGGCCAATTTGCCCCCCCCCCCCCTTCGTTTTTCCCTAAACAAGCGAAATTGAAATGCAAAACCGCCCAGAAACCATAGTATTTAATGGAACCAGCCTACTATGCAAGTATGACAGTTGTCACATGCTGTAAAAACAAAACAAAAATAAATCTTTTTTAGCAGCTTCCGATGTAACTTTTTGCGTCGTTTCCATAAGCTATTTTCTTGTCAAAATGTGTAAATAACCGGTTGTTGCGATTCGATTGCGTGAAGTGAGCTTCTAAAAGACATCCCTGCCAAAAAAGACGGTATGAAACGCTTGATTTGCTTTAGCATTCAATATTTTTTTAAATAAGTAAAAGTAGGCTAATCTGCCAGGGGGGCAATTGCGGTGGTGCAATTTGCCCCTTGGCAAATGTGGGTATAAACATAGCAAAATAGATCTAAGTTGAAGTCAATTATAATCATTCAACTCAATTAGCATTGTAGAGTATCCGTGGTGGGAATAATTTAATACTAACGCCCAAATTCCAGGTAATTGAACTATGCGGTGCAAAATGCCACAGCTGCAGTATAATGTGCTCCATGCAGAAAAGAAAAAGTGCACCAGAAGGTCGAAACTAAGTTTATTTGATATCAAAATACGATATTTTGAAAACAACGGAAATAGTTTTACTTTCTACAAAATAGAGCTGGTCTCCCGAACAGATGATTCTAACAAAAACGTTGTTCCATTGAATTGATCGCCGCAATTCGGACGTACGGACAGACTGGCACTTGAATTTGAATTTATTTTCGCCGAAAACCGTCGATCACAAGAAGCAAATAACAAAAACATTACAGAATTGTACCTGAAGTTGATATTTGTACCAAACTTTGTTATAAATGTGATAGAAAAATTTGCGACACACAAAATGTTCTACAAAGATTCTATCCCGTTTTGTTATTTATAACACGCTTTGTTACAATTTTGTTACAAAGTATGACAGAATGCTGATTTTTGTAACTCATATTGTTATAGACTAGATCAAATTATATCATAATTTGATATATTTGTGATAAGCCTAAAGCAGATCTTGTTACAGTTTTTGTTATTTTAACTACTAACGAGACCAAGTTTATAACAAAACACAAAGGAGATTTTGTTAAAAAATACTTGTTATTTTGAACTCATCCTGGTATAAATTTGATATTTTCATTTGATCGGGCTACCACTGGTAGAAATACTCAAAAAAAAATTTCCTTGTTGGGGACCTTGGACTCAAATTACCGCATTGGTTTGTTTGTTTGTTTGTTTATTTATTAGAGACACTTTACACCTTTCGGTGCATTTGTGTCTGTTAACCGCATTGGGCATATTATACTGCTGGTGGTGCTTTTTACCCCTCGCTGACAAGAAACACAAGACACAACATTTTGGTGCTTTTATTAAATAATTCCACAATACTAAATCAAATAAACAATTGCAATTGGTTTTCAGCTCAAATACCAACATACACTCGTAGTTGTAACGTTAATTTGGGGAAGCATAAGAGAGATATATGCATTTATTCTTAAGGGGGGGTTGGGCACATTATACACATTGCCCCTAAGTGAACACAAATCCAGAAGTGTTCGTTTTGTTATACAATGATTTTGATTCAGGGACGTCTACGACAACGCACCGTCGTTTCCGAGAAGGAACCGAAATCCCCGCAGCCGAAATCCAAATGCCCGAATTCCAACAACTGTCACAGTAGGCCAAATCACGAAAGACCGAATCTCGAATGGCTGAATCACGACAGACCGAATTTTCCCGGAATGTCAAAATCAACAAAACTTTTATTAATTGTATTGCGGATTTTCGGCTTTCCAGTCAGTTTTATATTGAAAACGGCTTTTTTATACTGCCTGACGTTTGGGCCTTTGGTTTTGGCCTTTTTCAAAGGTGATACGGTTACGTTCTCTTGTCTAATCGTTGATTGCCAACGGAAGGAAGTTCGAATTTAAACAGCTCCAATTGCATTGGTTGTGCACTATGGTCAAAAGGTTTAGGTGTGTACATTATTTTGTCACCAAACCAATGCAATTAGAGCTGTTTAAATTCGAACTTCCTTCCGTTGGCAATCAAGGATTAGACAAGAAAACGTAACCGTATTACCTTTGAAAAAGGCCAAAACCAAAGGCCGAAACGTCAGGCAGTATAAAAAAGCCGTTTTCAATATAAAACTGACTGGAAAGCCGAAAATCCGCAATACAATATATGTACTTCAGTCGATCTGAACAGCACTTTTATTAATATTTTTGAAACGGTGGTTCTACAATTGAAGAAGGGACGGTAGGGGAAAGCAATGAAAAGTTTTTGAAATGGAGGGGAAAGAGTGGAAAGGTGGGGGGGGTTATTGGTAGCTACGCTTAACAAGTTGTCGTTGTGACTCCTACCTTTTGTCCAATGCTGGCAGGTGCATGGGTCGAACCAAGCTATAATCTGAGATTATAACCGGATTCGAACCCACAACACCCACCATGGTACTTGTATCTTTGAACCATAGAAGCGCTGGACCAGCACCACATTCAGACATTCGACCATTCGTGTTTCAGCCTTTTGTGATTCGGCCGTTCGTGATTCGGCCATTAGATATATTATGTTATTTGTTATTTCGACCATTTGTGTTTCGGCCATTCGTGATTCGGCTATTTGTGTTTCGGCAATTCGTCGGTAACCAAGTTATGAGCTTCAGTCAACGAACTTTAAACTTTAAAAGAAACATAGTCTCAAATAATGCAGCATTAATATGTAAAATGATTTATATGCCAGGGGGATCCAACTGCAGTGACCATGTGAATTGCAAGAAATGGAGGCAATTGTAATACGGCTCTATACGCGGGTAGAAATTTGATCTCCAAAACGAGCAAAATGACTCATGATTCCCGGTTTCTAGCTCATGATTATGAAAATACACCATGAATAAAAATCATGATATCACGAGCTTCTTGCAGGACAACACAACGCAAAATAATGAACTATTATTCAAGATTTTGTGCTCCCTGATATGGCAGTTCAGTCATGATTTGACATGAACTCACATTTCATGATTTTATGATTTCATTCATTGCATCGGAATCAAATTTCTTTCCGTGTAGATACGGAAAACCGCTATGGATTTTACGTCACCAAGCATATTGCCTATAGAACAGAGAGCTCAAATGGATTTACACCCATTTCAAGGTAGCGCATGACCGTAAAGACCCTCAATTACTGTTACAAAAACTGTCCTGGCTTGGCGCATTATAAAATTGTACTGAGTGTCTTGTTGACTCCTACTTGTGTGGTCGAACACTACGGATACAGATGCTCAATGCACCGCATTCTCAAACAAACCGATCGCACCACAAGGTAACAGTGAGGGCCCATTGCTTTTCGCCCTGTATTTTAATGACATAGCATTGCTAATATAGAAAAATATTTTTACCTAATTTTTCACGATGTTGAAAAATACTACAGAAAAGCAGGAAAAAATATGCACTGTTGAAAAAATATTATGTGTTGTTTGTTAGTCCATAACTTTTTAGTGAAAAAAAGTCAAAGTATCGTGTTTTGTTGTTCCTGAGTTATAGTCGAAAGAGAAACTCTAGCGGCCGCTCATGCACCAACGTTAGTGGCTAGTTTTCGGCCATAACAAAATAATAAAAAATAAACGCTATCGGTAAAAAATTAAAAATTGGAAAAAAAACTTAGAAGAGTTTCATAGTTTTTCCGATTTTTGTTTAAAGTTTTACACCACCGCGAATTATTTTTCAGGCAATGTTTTATCTGAATTGTTGATAAAATTGGACAAATGCACAGCTGCATATAATCAAAATATGTTAATAAACTCCTTTGTTCTCCGACCCGACATATTTGAAGAAGCAAATTCTAATTTTATCGTTATAACCATTATTTCGGCCCAAAATTAACATACGATTATAAACGGAGTGGATTGTACCTAATCTATCGGTTATCCATCCAATTCCAAGCCTATCAATTCCAACGCTATTTTACATACGCGATTTCATTTCTAAATGTGAATGAAAACACACTTTTTATGTTTTATTAATAGTGTCAATTTAAAAATGACAATAGAAACATATCATCAATATGGTAATCACTAAGCATCCGGCTACTATATCGATTAACTCCTATTCATAATAAATTGCCATCTTTATTGCTAATGTTGCATGATTTGCATATTGTTTCTATCTTCTATTTTTAGCAAAACTTGTCCACTACCCAATAGAAACGAATTGAGGGCGGTATCACTATCATAATTCACTGACAGTAAACCACGTCTGCAGTCGCGTAGAGCGGCACTTGGTCCAATTTAAAATCCATTGCAAAGCGCAGTTACGATTTGGCTTCTAGAAAAATATCAGATAATAAACACGGCTCGGGTTCAGCCCGACATTCACAACAAATGAACTCACTGCGTCAATGAACTGCGAACTGTGTATCGGCAAAAAAATTGTTATTACACACATACGATACACTCTGCCAGACGACAACACACGCGAGCGCTCCGATAGTAAACTAGCGATTGTATATCGCTTAGCAAGAACGAGATTCGCTTGATAGTGTGGCAAGAAATTGTTTGATATCAGTATTCAGCAGTGGCAGTTGGTCGTTATCCTCTTCTACTACCGCTGCTGCTGCTGCTCTATTATTAGATTCAAACGATTGTTGTTGTCGTCGATTCCCACGCTTTGTCACCAATTTATTCGAACGCGCTCTACTCGCCGTTGCACTGCCGTGCGGTTTTCTATTGGAGGGTTTTCATCCATCAGTTGTAAACACGCAGTGTTCATACTACGCAACAAACATCTTCGACAACCTTAGTGAACAGTTGTAACACTAGCTTTATTTATATACAGGGCTGCATTCCAATGCCACTTTCTTCCACACTAATAGAATCGATTCAGTCGCTCTAGTTATAACGCGAAGGATTATTTCCCAATAACCACCGAATGTGCCGTCATTGAATCCTCACCTTGTTTGGGGCCACCCCGGACGATCCCGATTCGTTCGTTATTAATTGAATTAATGATATTTCGCCGACTCGACAACACTTGCTACTTGCTACGTCGTTGTCACGAAGTCACGCACAGACTAGTTTACTGGGCTGCTTCTCTAGCCTCGTTAGGAAATCGTCTCTTATTTCTCCAACAACCACCCACTCTTACATTCTTTTATACTTGAAAATTTCACTTTGACCCACCCTGCTTCGAACATTAGGAAATCCACAGATTACTTTGCACACTTTGCTGCTGGGATTGCTAAACACTCATTAGCACTAATTCAATTACTGGCACTGCCGTACTTATCGCAAGTAAATTCGGTTACTTCGACCATAATCAACGAGGCGTAGCAACCTTGGGCAGGTTAATTCCCGTCACTGCCTCCTGTTTGCGAAGCGACCGCAGAACCTGCAAGCATGCCGATAATTTCCGCCAGTTTTAGTTTGCTTTTGTGATTTATTGCTGAACCTGGAGAAAACCCGTTTCAGAAAAGTTCGTCCACTTTACGCCTCCGGTTTCCCGATGCCTTGGCGCGCGTATCGCGTTTGCAGTTTTTACAAAACCGTCCGAACGGAACCACCGACGAGATGAGACTGAACGTCAACTTCCTGCCTCGGCTGGCAGACTAGCATTGGCAGCCTTGCGTCACACCGTGTTATCACAGAAGGTCGCCTTGAACATCCCTACCGGCTGGGTCGATGGCGATGGGCTCGCGAGGCTCCCAGCTTCCCGCCGGAAATCTGTTATCGAAGTGCTCCCCGACTGGAGTTCGCTCGGTATGCTCTCTCTCTTTCTCCGCCGGCTCTCGTGTAAAGCATCCACCGCCAGTCACCGCGCTGCCGGAGAGGGCCACTCAGGCGAGAATGAGCGATCGTAACAGCACGTGGGCTGTCGGTCAAGCGCTCGGCGTTTAAGTACGTATCGACTGGCAGTCGACAGTGAATGTGTGGCTCTTGCAGTGGCCAGTTTGAACCAATTAATGTTAGTATCGCTGTTACTACGCTACTAGACAATTTTTTGCTTAAATGAGTAGTTTTTTTTTGCTATGGAACGAGTTTGGTGGCGCTAGAGTCGTTGTAGCAATTTTGGTATTGCTCTGTTTATAGGTATGCCATGCTTCGAATTTCAATGCAATTCCATAAGCAAAACCTTAGTTGGTAGAATTATTAGCGAATTACCATAACTGGTTCATTACCCGTACGGTACAGGCGGAGTTGCATGCGACAAAATTCGACGCAATTTGTTCAACATAGAAACAAAAGCATTCAACTAAATTGCTTTTTTGACATTGTTGTTATATATATCCGATAGCCGCGTAATTCATAACAGCATGTTACTGATAAAAAAAGCAACCTGTATCAAGATAGTTACAATTGCAACAATGCCACCTAATGTACATCTCAAGGTACTGTATCTTTTACATTAAATTAAGCTCCAAATTAAATAACCTTTTGAAAAGTAAGGCCAAACAAGTCTTGCTGCAGCATTTCGTTGTCGAAACTTGATCATTTGCATTCTTCAGCAATAATTTCTATATCAAATCCGGAGTATCAGGGAGTTTCCAGTGACCGTAAGGTCACACTAAACAGGTGTTTCGTTTTATAAGATAAACAGTGTGATGAAATACTACTGTGTAGTTTTGAATTTACGCCGTGTTTTATAAGTGATCTTTTTATGACAGTCGCTTTTATACGATTATGTAATTTGATGATTACGCTACAGTACAGACGTATTCTACGTCTTTTTTCAATTACTGAAAAACAGTGCATCTTACTATTTTAATTCTAATTAAATCATAGTTTTAGACCAAACATCATCGTATAACTATGTTTTCAAAAATTTCCAATTCTTGGTGGTAATAAAAAAAATGTTAAAGCCTGCGTTCTCTCCATTACATTTTTAAATAAAGCTTGCTTCATTGAGAATTGAAACAAACTTTTGCTCATAATGTGGCGCTCTTGGTAGACGGATTTGGAGGTTTTTGGCGCCCACGTATCAGAAATTTTGTTAGCTTCACCTATGTATTTTTGACATTCCGCAAAACGACCGTATTTTGTAAACAAACAACATGGAAGCAGAAAGAAGGGAAAAAATTGTGCATAGTAATTTGGAAAATCCATTGTGGTCTGCATTTAGGCTAGCTAAACAGCTGAAATTGCCCAGAAATACCGTATGGCGCGTTATCAAACGGTATGAGGAAAATGTCCCTAAAGCTGGCAGTACAAAGTTAGCAGAACATTAGTAGCAACATTCAGTTAATTGATGCTCAATTAATGCTAATTAATGCTCCTAACGACGAATTTAATGCTCCATTGTTTCATAGGAAAAAACAATGCACTGCTAGCTTTAGATAAAGTTAGCAGGACAAAGTTCGGAAATGGCACTTCCGGTGCAGATAGAGCTACCCAAGTACGACCATCAATTAATGCTCATTTAATGCTCCAGGAAAAACATAACTTCGATAACTTTGGACGTCATTTTCCATGAAAAATTGAGCAAAAAAGAAAATGTACTGCTAGCTTTAGATAAAGTTAGCAGGACAAAGTTCGGAAATGGTACTTCCGGTGCAGATAGAGCTACCCAAGTACGACCATCATTTAATGCTCATTTAATGCTCCAGGAAAAACATAACTTCGATAACTTTGGACGTCATTTTCCATGAAAAATTGAGCAAAAAAGAAAATGTACTGCTAGCTTTAGATAAAGTTAGCAGGACAAAGTTCGGAAATGGTACTTCCGGTGCAGATAGAGCTACCCAAGTACGACCATCATTTAATGCTCATTTAATGCTCCAGGAAAAACATAACTTCGATAACTTTGGACGTCATTTTCCATGAAAAATTGAGCAAAAAAGAAAATGTACTGCTAGCTTTAGATAAAGTTAGCAGGACAAAGTTCGGAAATGGCACTTCCGGTGCAGATAGAGCTACCCAAGTACGACCATCATTTAATGCTCATTTAATGCTCCAGGAAAAACATAACTTCGATAACTTTGGACGTCATTTTCCATGAAAAATTGAGCAAAAAAGAAAATGCACTGCTAGCTTTAGATAAAGTTAGCAGGACAAAGTTGGACAGAACTGCCGGGTTCTGGGAAAATTCAGAAAAACAAAGCAAAAATCGCATGTATAGCAAATTTAAAAAGTAAAAAAAAAATGCTTCCCCGCGTCTGGGCAGGGATTCGAAACTATGTCATGTCGCATGCTCTGCAGCTAGTGTAGCCAGTGAACCGTTGACGCACTTATGTAACTGCGTGCAGAATGCGTATTTAATTTAGGTCTGACAGTTCGAGAAGTGAATTTGTGCGTACCATCGGCAACAGTGAGTTTAGATTTCACGCTTATTTTTCGCTGCGTCTATGCAACATGTAGGGGAACAGGTGCTAAAATGCCATGTCGGAACAAAACGCGCCACTGTAATAAATTTTTCATTTTTTGTATGATTTATGTAATACAGGAAACTTTTATGATACACACGAGTTAATAATGAGAAATAGAAGCGAATAGCATCATAATTACTGTTGAAAAGTGTATAGATATGCGTATAATATTGCAATGGCGCGTTTTTCCCCAACTGGGAATTTTATCCAGAATTCCCCTACTAATTTTTGTATGCTTGGCGACACTCTTGGTTGTAGGGTAGGTGGGGGTGATTCTGACTATGATGTGATTTTAATTTTTTTTTTCTCGAAAAGTCTAGCAGTTTGTCTGATTTCTCACCAAACTCCACTCGTTCGTTGTCTAGTTGTACCATAACTAACGTTAACTAACATATTGTGCTTTGCTTCGACAGTGTCGTAAACAAATCACCTACCTAAGTGTATTGCTGATGTTAGTTTGCCCTCTGATGTTTTAATATTTTTACAGTTTTGCCCCAGTCTCGAGAAACAAAAAGTGGAAAGTTGTTTTCAAGACACCGCATGTTTTACGTAGGACTACGCAACGTTGAAGTAATAAGTGCTGGTAGAAATCACGAAAAGTATGAAGGTCTGTGCCTAGATTCACTAACTAGGGCCTCACGTTGGACCACGAATGCCGGTTCAATTCAACAAATATTGTTAGAGTTCGTCACCGTGAATTTTATTTATAACTTTAGTTGATTTTTTCGGTGAAAATAAAAGCTATGATGCTTTCAGCGGACGTTTCGACTTACTATCCTTCAGTCATTGACTACGCATTAAACATCTATTCTCACTGCGTCGTCCACTATAACTATTACTAACTGTTATAGTTATAGAACAATGTGAGAAGTGAGAATAGATGTTTAATGCGTAGTCAATGACTAAAGGATAGTAAGTCGAAACGTCCGCTGAAAGCATCATAGCTTTTATTTTCACCGAAAAAAACTCAATTCGACAAAGCTTGACATTTTGCAAAAGTTTGTCACGTAAATTTTTAATTTACTGTATTGTAATAAATGCACTCAAACATTCCAATAAATTTGATATCAGAAGACAAGTTCAAATTTCCTAAATGCTCGTGCTTTGTATATCTGTTATATCCATTTCTTAGAGTTCGTAGGTTCACCAAGAGTTTCATCAGGCCACAATCACACTTTTGACGTAGGACTACGTCTTTGTTTACTATACTAGGACTGGGTAGCACTTTGTAAAAACGAAAATAGAAGTGTAACGTTTGAATGAAAGATTTCAAATTGTAATAACTTCTGAACTACTGCATGAAACTGAACAATTTATATGTCGTTGGATAGATAAAGTGACCAGCAATTTTATGGGGAAGCAATTTCAAGAAAGCAATTTTAAGGAGGGCGTAAGAGGGGGGCTCTTATTCAAATGAAACACAAATTTTCTCAAAACTCGAGAACTAATCAAGCAAATGGAACCAAATTTGGCATGTGGAGGTTTCAGAAGGCAGGATTTTTTCTATGGTGTACTGAGACCCCTTCCCCTTCTGAGAGGGGGGGGGGGCTCCCATACAAACTCATAACTCGAGAACTTATTAAGCAAATAGAACCAAATTTAGCATGTGGAGGTTTCAGAAGACAAGAATTTTTTCTATGGTGGATTATGACCCCTTCCCTCTATAGGAGGGGGGCTCCATTGCAAATAACATACTAATTCCCTCATAACTCGAGAACTAATCGAGCAAATGGAACCAAATTTGGCATGTGGGGGTGTTTGGAGGCATCAATTTATTTTATGATGGTTTGAGACCCCTCACCCCTGTGCTAGGAGGATAAGGACTCTCATACAAATAAAACAGTAATTTTTGCGTATGTGCCATATTTTCTGCTATGTAACAAGCGGTAAGGTGTGAAAGTAAATAGTTAAATATTCTCGAAGCAAAAGATAGTGAATCGACGCCGCTAACTTACGTGCCTGTTGCCATTCATGTTAAAAGAGAAGGACATTCGAATGGCACGTCATATTTACGATGAACGTGTTTTGGCTTTAACCTTTACGTTCCCGACATCAAAAATGATGGTACTTGCAGTTACACTTTTGGCTCTATCTCCACTTATTTTCATTTGGTTTTTATGCTATTAGTCTTAAAAGAATCACAATAGATTGGCCTTTAATGAAAAAATAAGGTAATCAATTTTGGTTCCATTTTCCCGGAGATATTCCAGATCCCAGTGGGATTTTTTTTGACGTCATACGTAGCATGTGAAATAATACTATAAATCTGCTTAACAGAGTGCCCAAAAGTTATCCATTTCATTTGTGGTCAATAAGAATGAATGTTACATTATCCTGTAGAGCGCAAGTTAATGTTCCACACTCCGGAACATCCGGTATGGGTTCTACCGGAACTGAAAATTGGCCGTTTTGAATTCTCTCAAAACGGCCAATTTTGAGCTCCGGTAGAACCGGTACCGGATGTTCCGGAATGTCCAGATCGGCTCAAAATGCATCCTAAAGTCCACCCAAGAACTTGCGTTGAAAAATCCTTTGGTTTGATACCCCATTTGTCATATTACTGAAGAGAATTTAAAACGGTCAATTTTCAGTTCCGGTAGAACCCATACCGGATGTTCCGGAGTGTGGGACATGAACTTGCGCTCAACAGGATAGTGTAAGATTCATTCTTATTGACTACAAATGAAATGTATAACTTTTGCGTACTCGGTTAAGCAGATTTCAGAGTTTTATATCTCATGCTACGTATGACGTCAAAAAAATCCCACTGCGATCTAGAATATCTCCGGGAAAAGGGAACCATAATTTATTACCTTATTTTTTTATTAAAGCCAATCTAATGAGGTTCTTTTAAGACTAATTGAATAAAAATCGAATGAAAATAAGTGCAGATAGAGCCAAAAGTGTAACTGCAAGTACCATCATTTTTGACGTCGGGGACGTAAAGGTTAATGTTACTTGTAACCAATGGCCCTTTTAAAGGCCACAAGGGAGTTAAAGTAAGATTATTGGAACATGTCAAGCTACGCATAATCATATTTAATACAATAATCTGTGGGCTGGTCATTCATTACTCTTTCAACCTTTATGCACACAAGTGATTTTTAAAGGAAATTTCTATATCTCAATGGTTGCAGGCGTTGTACTTATGAACCCCCGTCCACGTATTGTCAAAGCCACCATTGCTTTCAATGAAGAATTGAATCTGAATATTTCACTTTTTCTCTTAATGGCACTCACAGATTCTTATAAACATGCATATGCCTGAAATGCAGATTACATTAGTCTTTGATCTAATGATCTGATATAGTCCTACGTCACCCTTTCGTACAACCCTTAGGGCTATATACCTTGTAGTTTTTATGGTGATTAGCGACGATGTCGCATTATGAAAATTTTTGTGTGACTTGTAGCACTAGTTAACTTTAGGTAACTAGCTTCAAACAAACGCACAACTTGTGGTTGAACGAAAAAAATAAATAAATAATCTGGGTTATCATTTACCACTGATTCACTTTCGTCAATTTCCTTACAGATAGTTGATATATAACCTGGAGAACCCCTGATGCTCTTCCGCCTTATGAAGAACTTTGTCTGCTAAGACGCTCATAAGATACTGTTGGGTGTTCTTGACTGTCCTGCTGTTCTGTCGCAGCTTCAGTTATACTGTCCTCTTCGGCCTCAACGGAACCGACAGTTCCTATGCGTCGATTCGCACCGCACTAACTATGGACTTCACGAGCCAGTTCGACGTATGGCCTTGGAGAACAATCGTCGCGGAAATAGCATGGACTTTTAGCTACTTTTTTGTGCAATTTTAAATTTACTGATTCAAGTTTAGTTTTTTACTTATTTTGTACTATATATTTTTATTGTATGTCGATGTAAAAGATACTGGGCTTTTGTGCCTCTTTGAGTAAACTCTGTTTTCGGATCAGACAGACTTTAAAAATTGCTGCATCACGTCACATGCATGAATATTCCCACAATCCCTTTTTCATATACCTAAGACATCAGTAATCAGTTAAATACTTTCAGTATATGAATACAATCGGGCGAATAAGGTTGGTCGCAGACTATTTTATAACCGTTCACTTTCAGGACATCAAGTTGGACTAGGTTTGTCGTGGTCCTACGAAGTCTTGCTGGAAAGAAGAGACTTTTCACTTTTTCTGGAAGACTTTCCTAACACCGACATCGAATTGGTCTAAATTTATAGCTATCCTTTGAAATTTTGTTAGGTCGAGAGGGGACTGTAGGGAAGCAGGGATTGCACGATCACTTTGACTCAATTCACATTCATTTGACAGTACCGTCTCAGCCAAGCAAAATTTGACTAAATTTTATTATTTATAGAATTAGTTATTATCTACAATTTTGCTGAATAAAGTTTTCCTGTATCTTTTGTAGTTACGGTGCTACAATGCTAGTAACTCATTAGTGACTAAATGAACGTTTACTTAGCCACTAAAGAGGTACTAGCATTGTAGCACCACAAATAGAAAAGATACAGCAATACTTTATCCAGAAAAGTTGTAGGTAATAACTAGTTATTCAATCGTCCGATACATAACTTTTTCAAATTCTGCGTGACTGAGATGCTACAGTCTCATTGACAATTGTGTCAAAGTGATTGTGCCTTCCCTGGTTATAAGCGTCAAACTATAACCACCTTTCGTTACATGTTCCCTTTTCGTTTTTCTAAAGTGCACCCCAATATAGAAATCAAAGACGTAGTCCTCCGTCAAAACCTGTTGCGATTCCTCACCATGTTTACTTACTAACTTAAGTGGTTTGCTGTCTTTAGACAAAGCCTGTTGAACAAGGTTTTTCCATATAACTCGGTTGTGGGCTACCGTTCCCCAATTTCTCGGACACCATCTAAACATCTTGCTCGCTGCGCTGCCGGTCGCCATGTTTCTACCGACTTTGAGGCGAAAATCATCTTTGCAGGGCAGATGTCCAGCATTCTTGCTACATGCCCTGCCCATCGTATCCCTCCAGCTTTAGCCACCTTTTGGATACTGGGTTCGCCATAGACTTGTGCGAGTTCATGGTTCATCCGCCGCCTCCATACTCCGTTCTCCTGTACGCCGCCAAAGATCGATCTTACCACTCGTCGTTCGAAAACTCCGAGCACTTGCAGATTCTCCTCGAGCATTGTACATATTTCATGCCCTTAGAGAACAACCGGTCTAATGAGCGTCTTGTAGAGGGTGTACTTTGTACGGGGACTTAGTCTGCTCGACCGCAATTGCTTCAAAATAATACTTCCGCTGATTATACGCCTCCGAATCTCACGGCTGGTATCATTGTCCTCCATTACCAGTAAACCAAGGTAGACAAATTCGTCGACTACCTCAAACTCATCGCCATCGATTATTATACTACTGTCCAAGCGGCGTCAGTACGGCGCGGTGCCGCGTTGTCTGCACTAATCGATTAATTCAATTATTCGTGTCAGTGGTGTTCGATTAAAAATATTCGAATATTTCTTTGATTCGATTAATCGAACGATTATGAACTATTAAACAGCATTGTTCGGGCATTATTCGTACTCATTGAACTATTCGATTAATTAACTACTCGTGCTGGCAGTATTCGATTAAAAGTTATTCGAATATTCCATGTGTTATTCGATTAGTTGAATTAATCGAACGATTAACGGACATCACTAGCTCCGCGCTTTAGTCTGGTGTACTGTTCACCCACCGCCACAGATGTTCTGCCGATAATCGCCTCGATTCTACATTTCGATCGGGCCCGTTCCGAAACGTCCCGATCGACCTGTGTTATAGCATACGTTGTGTTCTGATCGAAGCGCAATTTCTAATCGGATCCGATTTAATCAGTTGTCACAGTCCAACTTGCCTCCCTTTTTCTAGATCGGGCAGATAACCCCATCTTTCCACTTCTCCGGTAACTATTCCGTATTCCAAATTCTAACAATAAGCCGGTGCATACAAACGACCAGCTTTTCTGGTTCCATTTTAATACACTCCGCTCCGATGCCATCTTTCCCAGCTGACTTGTTCTTTAGCTGCATGATGGCCTCCTTATCTTCGCTTATCGTTGGGCTGACACCTCTTTCCCGTTTGTTGCATCGTCGAAATCGCTTTTCCCACCGCCATGGTTCTCCGCCTGGACGCCATTCAGGTGCTGCTTCCACTTATCGGTCACTTCGCGTTCGCGTTTCTTGAGAACAATGTAGCAGCTCCATCTCTACATATTCCTCCTCTTCCGGGTAGCGCTTTTTCTCCCAGAAGATTTGGTTTCGCTACATCTTCTGTTTGTGTCTTACCATGTTCTGACGTGTGGCACTGCGCATCTTGGCTGCCCACGCAGCGTTATCCTCATCCATCACCCTCCTCCATTCATCGTCAAATCAATCGTTCCGCTGATTCCGAGCCAGATGCCTAATAGTGTACGCCGCTACACTGCTGATGGCTGTTTTGATGGTGTTCCAACAGTCCTCGAGAGGGGCTCCGTCCAACTCGTCCTCCTCCGGCAGCGCAGCTTCGAGTGAATGCGCGTAGTTTACGGCGACGTCTGGCTGGTTCAGTCGCGCGAGATCTAACCGAGACTGGCGTCGGTACCGAAAGCTGTACCGGAGATTTTAGGGCGCATCTTAACCATCACTTAACCATCGGTGGTCCGAATCAGCGTAGGGCGCTTCGATACCATCTGACGTCGAAAGAGTCTGAGAAGTACCGGCCGTCGATCAAAACGTGGTCGATCTGTGATTCTATCTGATTTGGTTACCTCCAGGAGTACTTGTGTAGGATTGTCTGCTAGAAAAAATACTTCATACGGCCATATTCTTGGAAGTGGCAAAGTCGATAAGTTTAAGGCCTATTTCATTGGTAAGCTGGTGTGCGTTGAACCCTCTAATCACCGGTTTGGTAAGCCAATTAAGTTGATTTGTGGTAATTGACTAGATGAGAACTAACATCATACCAAAAATCTGAGAGGTTGTGTACAACCCATTACACATCGTTAACGTAAGACTACGTAAGTCTCTTTGTAGCAATAATTGCAAGTAATCCATACATGTAATAATACTATTCTTCATGAAATCATGCTCATGTGTTGTATGTTACAATTATCAAAGCAGTAACATTGTATTCGTTCAATCCTCAAAAAATTTCAGTCATTTCTATGAATTGATTGGATCTATTCCGTAAATGAATAGCGATAGTAGCGACCTAGTAGGGTTGGAACACTAGTTCTTGAGTCTGTTTCTATTTTATACCTAGCCAGCACCAGTTTCAAAACAATGCTTAATTCTAGCTATTTAAACAATTCAATCGCTGCATTCGGTGATTTTATTTGTCTTTTTAAAATGGTTAAACGAATCTGAATCTAATAAATCTGTAAGTCATCGGTGTAAACTAAGCGGCAACTATTTCCTATGGCATTTGCTGGGATTTTGACACGTAGCACGTCACTTGCTTCAGGGTAGCTTTGATCAACTGTGTCAGTTTGTCCGGAAAACCGTTCTCGTACATTATCTGCCAGAGTTTTTCGCGCTCGACTGTATCGTATGCTGCCCTGAAATCCACGAAAATATGATACGTGGGCACGTTACGCTTCCAACATTTCTGGGGGTTTGGCGGCGAGTGAAACATTTGATCCGAAAGAGTACGGGCCTCCATAAAGCGCGCCTGATACTACTCTACGGACTCTTTTCCTATTGAGGATAGACGACGTAACAAAATCAAACAATTTAATGTTTTGAGCAAGATCCTGTAGGCGACGTTGACCAGCGTAATGCCGCAGTTACAGCAATCTAGCCGATCGCTCTTTTTGTCAATGGGACAAACTACACCTTTCTTCTACTCCTCCAGTAGTTTTGACGTAGGACTACGTCTTACGGCAAGCTTTGGCTGGGAAGGGTGTCATTCCAAAAAATCATTCTCGAAAAGTGGTCAGGTTTTGAACGCTAATAGCACTGACGAACTGACATGACACATAAAAGAAAATCCTTTTAAAACCATCGTCCTACACATTTTGCTTGCACACTAGCACCCTCTGTTATGCATGTCGCGGAGTAGCTTGCATTTGCACGGTTTTATGCTGTAGGGTTTTTACATTTGTATGGTTTTATACTGAAATCTCGAAGCAAAACTCGCGCGCCGCGGTGTGGTCATGTTGCGAAACATGCTTTTTTGAAAAATGAGTGGTTTTTGATTGGACGATGGAATTTTCGCGAATGTCTCGTCTGTTTGTCTGTGCTAATAGTATAGCGGTTTCCCAATCGATTTTCAATATTTTTGTACCAATTGATCGGAACATCTTCTAAGAATTGGCTCAAATGAAGAACACTATTATTTCGTAAGTGTACACTATTGAAAAACTGAAAATAATGAAGCATTGTCCAACTAGAAATCCTCCCTACCTGATTGGTCGGAGAAAAAACCTCATCATGGTTTGCACGTGTTTTTTGCAACAAAGTGACAGAAACTCCTCGTTCCAATAGGTTGAAGATTCTTTACGTCGCTTAAACCTATACCAATTTGATATCTGTGCTTGGAAAGTACCTCAGAGTGCAAAACCACCCCTCTTCTTCAATCGATTTCATCGTTTCAGCATTAAACCTAGTCCAATGTGATGTGCTGAAGGTAAATAATTTTCTTAAAGTATAAAACGACCCCTTTTCTTCAACCGCCTTTAACATTTAAGTTTGAAATTAGTCCAAATTGATGTCCTGAAGGTAAAACGTCCTCGAAAAGTGAACGGTCATACTTTCCTTTTGCCATATAGGCACCACAGAGAACAGATTAACAAGCTCGAAGGAAGTATTCGGTTTTTTGTGTGTAAAATCTGTCGGTAGCGCCCTCCAGAAATAGTTTGCCAAACGCATAAAAATATCCATGTGCCTTTATCAGTATTTCTTTGTGTTGGAGTTACATAGCAGCGATCGCAGCGACATCAAGATTTAGTTTGCCACTTACTGCTCAAGGGGTGCTCTATTGAAGGATTACTCGTAGATTACTTAAAAACCTTTTACACACTTTTTGACAATTACCTGGTAGTCTGTTCTCTGTGTAGGCACTGCAAGAATTTGTTCCAAACTGTTGTCTGGCATTTGTGCATATGACATGACACAGAATTCTCAAAGTGAGGAAAATCGGTAACTCTCTTATCCGAAAATAGTTTTAAACGTTTCATTTGCTGCTTTGCATCAGTTAGTTGCTGGCAATTCTTTACATACTTTCCATAGTCAAGCATTACATTTAGATTATTTTCTTTCGAAAATGATGCACAAGACAAGGCAAGAGGGACCCGTAGTGATGCAAATGTTTATTTGACTGTCAACTCAGTATAAGGCAGTAAGGTACAAAACATTTTGCAAACAATTTTAACTTATTTAGTATTTAGAAGTTTATATCATGAGAATGAATAAAACGCTGTAAACAATTATCGACTTGCAAAAATTTAGATTTTCCAACCTGCAGCACAACCAAACCATTTTAACATAACAATTTTTCGATTTCATCAAATCAAATAGACTTACGTAGTCCTACGTCACCTATATGCGGTCATGTCTTGTACTCAACCTCTCTGATTTTTTCCTCTTCACAAATCCTTGAAATTATCCAGTGACGTGAAGTTAGCGATTCTTGGCTATTATTGCAGAATTATGAAGCAAGTCGGGCCTTTCCGGTGGTTCTGTTGTTCTTCAGCTGACCAATTTCTCACCGAGCCTCTTCGAGATGAGGAGCCTGTACTGTGTTATCGTTTGTAGGTATTCCTAGGTGAACTTTCGTTCCGTCTCCTTCTATTATATCGCCTTTGAGATGTTTATCGAAGAACTGCTTCCATCTATCGACCACCTCGTGATCGTCTGCACTCAAAAAAATCGACACATCGCATCCACGTGAAAAATTATGTAAACTTCTGTCCAGCAACTTACATGAACTTCATGTACTAGTTAATGGGAACGTTGATAAAATCTACCGGGATCGCACGTAAACTGGTTAGTATGAGTGCGAGTTACCAATAATTTACGTATATGTTACATGAAAAATGTGATGGATGAGAATTACCTATGTTTTCACGTAAACTTACATCAACGTTGCGTAGTCCTACGTAAAACATGCGGTGTCTTGAAAACAACTTTCCACTTTTTGTTTCTCGAGACTGGGGCAAAACTGTAAAAATATTAAAACATCAGAGGGCAAACTAACATCAGCAATACACTTAGGTAGGTGATTTGTTTACGACACTGTCGAAGCAAAGCACAATATGTTAGTTAACGTTAGTTATGGTACAACTAGACAACGAACGAGTGGAGTTTGGTGAGAAATCAGACAAACTGCTAGACTTTTCGAGAAAAAAAAAATTAAAATCACATCATAGTCAGAATCACCCCCACCTACCCTACAACCAAGAGTGTCGCCAAGCATACAAAAATTAGTAGGGGAATTCTGGATAAAATTCCCAGTTGGGGAAAAACGCGCCACTGCAATATTATACGCATATCTATACACTTTTCAACAGTAATTATGATGCTATTCGCTTCTATTTCTCATTATTAACTCGTGTGTATCATAAAAGTTTCCTGTATTACATAAATCATACAAAAAATGAAAAATTTATTACAGTGGCGCGTTTTGTTCCGACATGGCATTTTAGCACCTGTTCCCCTACATGTTGCATAGACGCAGCGAAAAATAAGCGCGAAATCTAAACTCACTGTTGCCGATGGTACGCACAAATTCACTTCTCGAACTGACAGACCTAAATTAAATACGCATTCTGCACGCAGTTACATAAGTGCGTCAACGGTTCACTGGCTACACTAGCTGCAGAGCATGCGACATGACATAGTTTCGAATCCCTGCCCAGACGCGGGGAAGCATTTTTTTTTTATTTTTTAAATTTGCTATACATGCGATTTTTGCTTTGTTTTTCTGAATTTTCCCAGAACCCGGCAGTTCTGTCCAACTTTGTCCTGCTAACTTTATCTAAAGCTAGCAGTGCATTTTCTTTTTCGCTCAATTTTTCATGGAAAATGACGTCCAAAGTTACAAAAGTTATGTTTTTCCTGGAGCATCTAATGAGCATTAAATGATGGCCGTACTTGGGTAGCTCTATCTGCACCGGAAGTGCCATTTCCGAACTTTGTCCTGCTAACTTTATCTAAAGCTAGCAGTACATTTTCTTTTTTGCTCAATTTTTCATGGAAAATGACGTCCAAAGTTATCGAAGTTATGTTTTTTCTGGAGCATTAAATGAGCATTAAATGATGGTCGTACTTGGGTAGCTCTATCTGCACCGGAAGTGCCATTTCCGAACTTTGTCCTGCTAACTTTATCTAAAGCTAGCAGTGCATTTTCTTTTATGCTCAATTTTTCATGGAAAATGACGTCCAAAGTTACCAAAGTTATGTTTTTCCTGGAGCATTAAATGAGCATTAATTGATGGTCGTACTTGGGTAGCTCTATCTGCACCGGAAGTGCCATTTCCGAACTTTGTCCTGCTAACTTTATCTAAAGCTAGCAGTGCATTTTCTTTTATGCTCAATTTTTCATGGAAAATGACGTCCAAAGTTACCAAAGTTATGTTTTTCCTGGAGCATTAAATGAGCATTAATTGATGGTCGTACTTGGGTAGCTCTATCTGCACCGGAAGTGCCATTTCCGAACTTTGTCCTGCTAACTTTATCTAAAGCTAGCAGTACATTTTCTTTTATGCACAATTTTTCATGGAAAATGACGTCCAAAGTTACCAAAGTTATGTTTTTCCTGGAGCATTAAATGAGCATTAATTGATGGTCGTACTTGGGTAGCTCTATCTGCCCGAAAGTGCCATTTCCGAACTTTGTCCTGCTAACTTTATCTAAAGCTAGCAGTACATTTTCTTTTTTGCTCAATTTTTCATGGAAAATGACGTCCAAAGTTATCGAAGTTATGTTTTTCCTGGAGCATTAAATGATGGTCGTACTTGGGTAGCTCTATCTGCACCGGAAGTACCATTTCCGAACTTTGTCCTGCTAACTTTATCTAAAGCTAGCAGTGCATTTTCTTTTTTGCTCAATTTTTCATGGAAAATGACGTCCAAAGTTACCAAAGTTATGTTTTTCCTGGAGCATTAAATGAGCATTAATTGATGGTCGTACTTGGGTAGCTCTATCTGCACCGGAAGTGCCATTTCCGAACTTTGTCCTGCTAACTTTATCTAAAGCTAGCAGTGCATTTTCTTTTATGCTCAATTTTTCATGGAAAATGACGTCCAAAGTTATCGAAGTTATGTTTTTCCTGGAGCATTAAATGAGCATTAAATGATGGTCGTACTTGGGTAGCTCTATCTGCACCGGAAGTGCCATTTCCGAACTTTGTCCTGCTAACTTTATCTAAAGCTAGCAGTGCATTTTCTTTTATGCTCAATTTTTCATGGAAAATGACGTCCAAAGTTACCAAAGTTATGTTTTTCCTGGAGCATTAAATGAGCATTAATTGATGGTCGTACTTGGGTAGCTCTATCTGCACCGGAAGTGCCATTTCCGAACTTTGTCCTGCTAACTTTATCTAAAGCTAGCAGTGCATTTTCTTTTATGCTCAATTTTTCATGGAAAATGACGTCCAAAGTTACCAAAGTTATGTTTTTCCTGGAGCATTAAATGAGCATTAATTGATGGTCGTACTTGGGTAGCTCTATCTGCACCGGAAGTGCCATTTCCGAACTTTGTCCTGCTAACTTTATCTAAAGCTAGCAGTGCATTTTCTTTTTTGCTCAATTTTTCATGGAAAATGGCGTCCAAAGTTACCAAAGTTATGTTTTTCCTGGAGCATTAAATGAGCATTAATTGATGGTCGTACTTGGGTAGCTCTATCTGCACCGGAAGTGCCATTTCCGAACTTTGTCCTGCTAACTTTATCTAAAGCTAGCAGTGCATTTTCTTTTATGCTCAATTTTTCATGGAAAATGACGTCCAAAGTTATCGAAGTTATGTTTTTCCTGGAGCATTAAATGAGCATTAAATGATGGTCGTACTTGGGTAGCTCTATCTGCACCGGAAGTGCCATTTCCGAACTTTGTCCTGCTAACTTTATCTAAAGCTAGCAGTGCATTTTCTTTTATGCTCAATTTTTCATGGAAAATGACGTCCAAAGTTACCAAAGTTATGTTTTTCCTGGAGCATTAAATGAGCATTAATTGATGGTCGTACTTGGGTAGCTCTATCTGCACCGGAAGTGCCATTTCCGAACTTTGTCCTGCTAACTTTATCTAAAGCTAGCAGTGCATTTTCTTTTATGCTCAATTTTTCATGGAAAATGACGTCCAAAGTTACCAAAGTTATGTTTTTCCTGGAGCATTAAATGAGCATTAATTGATGGTCGTACTTGGGTAGCTCTATCTGCACCGGAAGTGCCATTTCCGAACTTTGTCCTGCTAACTTTATCTAAAGCTAGCAGTGCATTTTCTTTTTTGCTCAATTTTTCATGGAAAATGACGTCCAAAGTTATCGAAGTTATGTTTTTCCTGGAGCATTAAATGAGCATTAAATGATGGTCGTACTTGGGTAGCTCTATCTGCACCGGAAGTACCATTTCCGAACTTTGTCCTGCTAACTTTATCTAAAGCTAGCAGTACATTTTCTTTTTTGCTCAATTTTTCATGGAAAATGACGTCCAAAGTTATCGAAGTTATGTTTTTCCTGGAGCATTAAATGAGCATTAATTGATGGTCGTACTTGGGTAGCTCTATCTGCACCGGAAGTGCCATTTCCGAACTTTGTCCTGCTAACTTTATCTAAAGCTAGCAGTGCATTGTTTTTTCCTATGAAACAATGGAGCATTAAATTCGTCGTTAGGAGCATTAATTAGCATTAATTGAGCATCAATTAACTGAATGTTGCTACTAATGTTCTGCTAACTTTGTACTGCCAGCTTTAGGGACATATGAGGAAACATTGACGACGATTCGAAAACCCCAAGTTAATCATCGGAGTGGAACTGTCGACCCAGTTTCCGGTAAGGTAAGATTTTGAAGACCATCAATAGGAATCCCAATCTGTCGGAACGTGATTTCGTAGGAAAATTCGGCGCTTCCCATAGTACCGTGAGGAGAAGTCGACTCCGGGAAAGAATCAAGTCGTATCGAGCTAGCAAATAGTCAAACCGAACCATAAAACAGAATAGTGTAACCAAAATCCGTGCTCAAAAGATATACGACCGGGAACTAACCAAGTTAGATAGGTGTCTTTTGATGGACGATGAAACCTATGTCAAAGCTGACTTCGGGAAAATGCCAGGTCAAAAATTTTATCTGGCAACGGTTCGAGATGTTCCAAGCAAATTTAAATTTGTTTTTGCTGACAAATTTGGACGAAAATTTATGATTTGGCAGGGCATTTGCAGTTGTGGCAGAAAAACGAAAGTTTTCGTTAGAAATAACGAAACGGTGCAGCATGGTTTCTTGCCTGCCTGGTAGATATGTTTGCACTAATTTGCTGGAGTTTACATCGATGTGTATCTCGCATATGGAGGCCAAGAAGCAAGTTGATGTTATCTATACTGACTTGAAAGCAGCTTTCGATCGAATTGACCATGCAATACTATTACGGAAACTGTCTCGACTTGGTGCCTCCCAACAGATGGTTGAATGACTGAACTCATACCTCAGTTGTAGGGTGCTTCGTGTGAAACTGGGTAGTAGTGTTTCATCGGTGTTTACCAATAAGTCTGGAGCCCCTCAAAGCAGTAACACGGGACCTCTACTTTTCTTGCTATTCTTTAACGATATTGCGTTACTGCTGGGAGTTGGCTGCAAGTTAGTGTACACCGATGACCTGAAATTGTTTGCTTCGAGAGGAAATATAGACGACTGCCGCCGCTTGCAAGATTTGCATGATTTATTCACTGACTGGTGTTCCTAAGGTTTCCTAAGCAGCTAACATGGAATCTACGGATTGAGCGTGTGCAACGGAGATTTATCCGACTAGCATTGCGACGCTTGCCCTGGGAACATCCGGATATCTTACGTAGCTTACGTAGATAGGTGCCGTTTACTCGACTTGGACACCCTTGAACACCGACGCAAGATGCAACAAGCAATATTCGTGGCAAAAACTATCAATGGCGAAATCGACTCTCCAAACTTGCTTTCCATGATTAAATTTCGCGTATCGCAACGACCGTTGCGATCAACTGGACTAGTTCAAACGCAGTCTCATCGGACTGCGTTCGGATATAGCGAACCGATAACTGAATGTATCAGGACCTTTTCTAATGTAGAGGAACTTTTTGTAGCACCGTAAATACAAAAGATACAGCAAAACTTCATTCGGCAACATTGTAGATAATAATTAGTTCTACAAATGTCCCATCGATCACTTTGCCAAATTTTGCTCGGCTGAAACGGTACTGTCAAATGAATCAAAATTGAGTCAAAGTGATCGAACCATCACTGCACTCAAGTCGATTATTACGCGAAAGATACGTCCCGCGTAAATTCCGAAATTCGCGTAAAAAACCGCGTAAATTCCGGAATTCGTGTAAAAAAACCGCGTAAATTCCGAAAATCGCGTAAAAAACCGCGTAAATTCCGAAATTCGCGTAAAAAAACCGCGTAAATTCCGAAATTCATGCAAAAAACCGCGTAAATTCCTAAATTCGCGAAAAAAACCAAAATTTCGCGTAAAAAAATTGTGGATTTCAACACTACGTGAAAATTCCGAAAATCGCGTAAAAAACCGCGTAAATTCCGAAATTCGCGTAAAAAACCGCGTAAATTCCGAAAATCGCGTAAAAAATCGCATAAATTCCGAAATTCGCGTAAAAAAACCCGCGGAAATTCCGAAAAAACGCGTAAAAAACCGCGTAAATTGCGAAATTCGCGTAAAAATAGCTGCGTAAAAAACCGCGTAACAAGCGACTTCAGTGTAATCGAAAAAACTCGCTACCTCAAAAATATGGCCTTATGACCTACTTCCGGCACAGCATCCTATATCGGTACAGCTGGAGATCACCACAACAGACGGACTCGCAAATCGACCACCGATGCTGACCACTGCCTTTTGATGGTTAAAGTGTCGCCGGTCACAGTACAATCAAGAATGCCTCAAATTACTTGAGGTCGTTACTAAGTTCGTGTAAACCCTAGAGGTAACGCACTATGGGCAAAACGGAAAAAACGGACGCAATTAAGATACGGCCTGCAGGCTTATGAAATATAGGCGATCTTATGTAAATTTTCCGGAGAATCGCGTGGTGCCGACCCGTTTCTTCTTTATCATCGGGAAGTGCCCCATTTTGCTCATTTTCCCCTATTTTTAATATTTTTCACCCTAATTGGACTGTTCCAAGCAAGGTTTTGAGAAAACAAAAGTTAAAAATCTAATAATTTTGTGTAAAAAAGTCTGCAGAATCGAATAGGGCTTATCTCATTTAGTTTAGAGCACATTATTTTTTTTGGTTGAGCTCCCGTTATCAAACCGACCACACCAAAGGGGAATTCAACCAAAAAAATTAATGTGCTCTAAAATGCGCGTCTTTGCCCATAGTGCAACGCTGCCGGATGTGTGTGTGTGTGTGTGTGTGTGAGAGAGAGAGAGAGAGAGAGAGAGAGAGAGAGAGAGAGAGAGAGAGAGAGAGAGAGAAAGAGAGCTAAACCTCTCACGAGGTCTGCTGAGATAGCGTTAAAGCAGCCATCAACAGCGCAGCAGAAGGTGTCATTGGGTTCGCTGAAAAGAGTCTACGTAACGACTGGGTCGACGAGGAATGCCAGAGGATGTTAGATGAGAAGAATGCAGCACGGGCGTCGATGCTGCAGTAGAGAACCCGTCAAAACGTGGAACCGTATAGACAGAAACAAAGACAACAAACCCAGTTTTCGTGAAATAAGAAGCACCCCCTGGTAGATATGGAGTGCGAGGACATAAAAAAGCTGTATCGTTCTCAGGAAATGCGTAAATTCTACAAGAAAATGAACGTATCCCGCAAAGGCTTTGTGCCACGAACAGAAACATGTGGGGATAAAGACGGAGGGATCTTGACGTATGAACGTGAGGTAATCGAAAGATTGAAGCAGGATTACAATGAGCGCCTAAATGGTGCGGAGACGGAATCCCAAGACAGCAGGGGTAATGCTTACGTCAGTACGACGGATGATGATGTGTCGACTCCCACAATAGGTGAACTGATCGAAGCCATCAAGCAGCTCAAGAACAACCAGGTGGGTGATAGAGATGGCATCGCAGCGAAGCTTACCAAGATGGGCCCGGATACGGTGGTTACGTGTCTGCACCGGCTGATAGTCAGGATCTGGGAAACAGAATAGTCACCGCAGGAGTGAAAGGAGGCGGTAATATGCGCAATATACAAGAAGGGCGACAAGATGGAATGTGAGAGCTATCGAGCGATTACCATTTTAAACACGGTCTATAAAGTGCTTTCTCAGATCATATTTCGCCGTTTATCTTCAGTAGCAAGTAGATTCGTGGGAAGTTATCAAGCCCGTTTTGTGGACGGGTGGTAGACAACAGATCAAATCTTTATGCTGCGACAGCTCCTCCAAAAGTATCGCGAATACCATAGATTCACAGATTTCAAGTCCACCTACGATACTTTCGACCGTGAAGAACTAAGGAGAATTAAGGACGAAAACAGATTAAGGCCACGATGGATGATGTTCAGTGCTGTGTGAGGATAGCAGGAAACTTCGACAAGGCGACGGTTTTTCCTGTCTCCTGTTCAACATTGCTCTGAAAGGGTGTTATGAAACGTGCGAGCTTTAACATGCGGACACGATCTTTAATAAAACCAGCCAACTTATCTGTTTCGCTGACGACGTGAACATTGTCGGAAGTATGTTACAGAAGGTTTCTGAGCAGTATACCAATCTGAAACGAGAAGCAGAGAAGGTTGGATTAGTGGTCAAAACGTTTAAATCCAAGTACAGTCGATATTTGTATAACGCGGGTAATTGGGACCGCGTTATATGAAGCGCGTTATACAAGTACACGTAGCATATGGAAATTGAGTTAATTGGGGCTATACCCGAATTTTATGAAATTTTGAATCAACACGACCATGGTTCCTTTGGGAAAGATGTCAAGTATATATTTTTCCATCTTACAGGTGCTTGGTGAGACAGAAAAAATCCCCTCTTGGTCTTCCAGAGCTTCCGGAACATCCGCTAAATTTTCATTTCTGTGAAGTCTTCTCATAGCTTCAAAATTCTTTTTAAAGTCCCTATGGCTTATTATTTGGCGTAATATAAGTAAAGTAAACAATCCGTGCTATTGAGAAGCCATCCGGATCCGGACCAAATCCGGAACATCCGTAAAAGTGGTCAACGAGCGAAAATTGTGACTTAACCTGGCCACTATGAAATGCATCGAAAGATCCGACATTAAATGATTAAAATTGATGATTAAGGGCATCGAACTGCTTATCGTGTTGACGAAAGCAACAAAGTTTTCGTAGCCTGTTCGCTCTTACAAGAAGCTCCATTCTGAATTGTCCAGGAAAAGGTGAAAACAAAAGCAATAATACTTTTCTCTCAATTTTTCTCAGGCAAAACCCATAAAAATATTAGATACCGTCAACGCCGATTACGGAATGGCGATGGCTAACTACGATGGTTAGATTTCTGTTAAAATTTTCCCAAAAGAGCACAATACCTGGTGTAGAGCTTATACAAAAGTTGATATATTTGCTATTAGATTTGTAAGTATAGTAAATGTTACCGGTAGTTCAGATTACTATACCACATCTATCAAACTACACTAGCGAAATTAGTAATTTGAATTTCAACAAACTTGCGAAATAACCTCGTTTATTTGTCAGCGAACATTTGCAGTACTTGCATCATTTCTGTTTCTAAGTCCGAATGTTTTATATCAAACCTTTTTCAAATTGTAGCGCGGACTTCAACATGAATTTTCACTTATTGTACACTTTGACGGCAAATCCTAATTTTCCAGTGAACGTTTTGGCGGCCATGTCGAGTCGTGAGCGGCCTATTTAGTTAAGGATTGCTGATATTCCATTTCATTTTGAACTGTTACAAATTAAAAACATTTGCATTTCCAGAGACCAATTTCAGGTAAGCTTTGAATTTTCTCCCGGTGAACCATCCAATGGCCAAAATGAGTCACAAATAGTCGAAATATACTTGTAGTAGACTAGTAGACTAGACAATAGTCAAATTACGCTCCAAATATTCACGATATATTCTGAATTTTCCGGGGGACCACCTTACGGCTTCCTAAAGTCACTTATTTATTACTTTTTTTACCAATTACCCGACCTTAGTTACTTCAAAAATATTTTACCAATTTTAACCAACTTTACCAATACGAAAATTTCAACGGATATTCCGGAACCTCCAGTAGGCCAACCCGTAACTTTGTGGTTTCCGTATATCACTTAGAGAGTCAACTGTTATATGCTCTACAACTTCTTAAAAGACACCACGGTCGTATCTGTTCAAAATCGCTCAAAATTCGAGTTTAGCCCCAATTAACTCAATATCCATATGCTACGTGTATTTGTTATACGCGGAAAACCGCGTTATAGAAATATCGTGGTACCCGCGCTATAGAAATCCGCGTTCTACAAATCCGCGTTATACAAATCTCTACTGTACCTGTTCGCAGTAGGAACCAAGCGCAATCGAGTTCGCAAAAGCAATAGCAGGTATTTAATCAATGGAGACGAGTTCGAGGCGGTGAACGAAATCGTATATTTCGTTGTCGCATACTTCGGGTCGTTGATGATGCCGGGTAACAACTGCAGAATAGAAATACGCAGACGTATTCTTGTCGGAAGTTCAGCTTACTATGGACTCTACAAGATGCTAAGATCTGGCAAGCTTCACAGCCGTACTAAATGTATCATTTACGAAATGCAGATAAGAACGATAGTCCTCTACGGGCATGAAACGTGAACAATGCTCGATGTGGACATAAAAGCGTCGCGAGTTGGCACAGCTCTTCGGTGAACCAAAGATCCAGAGAGTCGGTAAAGCTAGAAGGGTACAATGGGCGGCCATGTTGTGAGAATGCCGGACAACAGCCAATACGCCTATCACTGAAGTCGACATCATATTTTTACGACGCTATAATTTTTCTTGGCATCATTTGCACACAATTACCACATTAACATTTCACTTTCTTACATACTGCCAAATTGAGCTCTTTAAAATCCTATTTTGCATCGTGTATGGACAGAGGGTGCTAAAAACGTCTTGATAAATTGGGCCAAGATAAGAACTTCCATATAGTTTATGGTCAACAAAAGTGGACAAAAATACTTTGCCGATAAGAAATTTGCGATTCACGAAATCTAAAACCAACTGATAACGATTTAGAAAGGTTGTTGACCAGTAAGTACGAGCGAGCGAGGGATAATCAGTCACCAGAGAGGGAGGAAATAATCACAAAAATGCGTACGTGAAATCAGGAATGTGAACCAAGCTGTATAAACCTAAGCTTACACCAATATAGACCAAATCATCATATCATCAATTGACAGACACTGGCGCCCTTGTTTACATTTTATAATGTTATTATCGTTTATATCTAACATAGCGTGTGTGTGTTTAACATTTTACAGGCCTAATGGTTTTTTCTATTTTGGTCGTATTAACTAAATTCAAGGTGTACATTCGCAAGGGATCCACAGAAGAATGGTGTTAGACTGTACTGATTAATTGCAGAAAAAGAATGTGATTCACTTTTAGCAGACCCACCGCGGCTAGCAGCTGAAAATGATTAATACGATTCACCCAGTTAGTGCAGCTGTTTCTAGTCTCTCAAGTCACAACCTACTCAAAAGGTGGCCTTTGCCCGATGTGCTCCGTTTGGTCGACTTCTCCCTGAGAGCCGTCCCCAGTCGTATCAGACAACTCAAACGTTGTTATCAGAGCTCTCAGTGCCGGTCAGCACCAACCACCGTGAGCGGTGAAACTGACTTCGGGAGTCTATCACGACGAACCCTAGTCTATTCTCTCAGTCCACGCATGCGTCTTCATTCGCTGATCACACTTCGTTTCATGTCACCTATATCTAATAGCAACTATACTCAGTGTCGCAGCAGCATCCGAGATCTACAAGTTGAATCGGAAATTTGCCTATTATTATCACCTATGGTGAAGACCATCATCGACCTACAGGAAAGAAAACACCCATAAAAATGTTTTCTTCTTTTTTCACCGCTCCTACCTGACCATGGACAACACAGTCGTTTAACTTTCAACTATACCACCAGCTGGCATACAAAACGATGAAACACGTATCCCATCGCTTCGGCTGCCAACCGGCTTTGGTGTTTCGGGCATGCTGTGTGACTTTACAGTGCCATTTATTTTACTAGGTAAGCCCAGCAACCATCCTACTGGACGTACCACTCACACTCCATGTGGTCTTCTTTACCCCCTTACGAAAATGGAAATTCGCTGCGTTCTATATGCGTGTATTTTTCCATTTTCTTAGTTCACACTGCAAGAAGTCTGAGTCTGAGTCAAGAAGAGAACAGCTTCTATACATATAAATAAGTAATGTCACTGGTGTTTCCACTGCAGTTAGAGAAAATCAGCATGAACAAAAGATTCTCAGCCTCTAGATGAGAGTTGTAGACGATTGTCTAGTGATTTCTATATTTTATTCGAAAGCATTTATTTTCCAGTCTGACCCCCGGCCTGTATACTATACAGTAATGTGTAAAATTTCAGCAATACCAGCAACAATCCAGGGGACTAGAACATCTTCTAGCCATGGAGTCATTATCTTCTTCGAACTGCTCGGCGGACAACAAACTGGTGCGGATCCTATTTTCTCCACACTCTGACTGGCTGGTTCCATTTTGCTGCTTCGTGACCGCGTATGTCATTCAGCAGCGCTTGTGGAACCATAACCAATGTCATGCTTCGGTGCATCACCGTCGTCGGATTGTACAAGCGCACAACCAGCACCGTCTTGGACGTTTGCGATATATTTATGGATATGTTCGATTCAAAGAATTTGCTCGTTACTTAAAAGGATTAAACCTCCTTTCGCAGTAGTTTAAATCGGACTTTGAACTAGCTTGCAAGGTTTCGTAAACAAACGTATTAAACAGCGTGAAAGTTTAGAAGTTTAGTTTATACTACTCCAACGACAGAGTTGGAGTTTAACTGTAAAGTATCGCTATTATAATGATGCTGATATACTTTATAATGTAAAGCGCAAAGTTTTGAAGTTAACGTGTTTCACACGCTCAGTGGCCTAATTTATTTGTTTGATTTGTGATTATATGAATAGCTCTAGCCTCTAACATGGCGCAACAACGCAACAAATTCATATGAATGCCAGCTGGTCAACAGGTTATGTTCACACTTAACAATCGGCGCCTTGGTCGAGTAAGTCGACAGAAACTATAAATATCTTTAGTTTTTTTCGTGCGTGATGATCTCCGGTTTATAGATGGCCGAGTTCTTAGCGTTGTATGTTATAAGTGCATATAACTAGTCGATCATTCGAATCACTTATTAAATATACAATTTTGTCGAAACAACGATGATGTTGAAAACTTGGTAACTACCTAGTGTTTAGTCTCATTTTTTTAGCAACACGTCAAAATATCGGTATGCGCGCGACACGCGCTTCTTAACTTTTTGTTACGTCTAGCAAAACATCAACAGGTGTTTTGTAACTATCAGCTGTTTGAACGCAGGTCAGTCCATACACGGTACAATCGCAGACTTAGAACAGCTCGTGATCTGAGATGGAGTTGCTACCAGACATAAGCGAAAGGTGGGACACCTGTCAGAAAAATGTTTTGGCTTGGAAAATCGAATAATCGATTCTATTATTCTTATCACAAAACATCGGCCAATTAAGTTGATAACTCCTGACTTTCGGATGCAATTGGATTTAAAATCAAACTTGAAATTGGACTAGAAATTAGGCTTGGAACTGAACTAGAAATTAGAGTTGAAAGTTGACTTGAAATCGGATTTCGTAATTGAAGTGCTGAAACTAAACCGTTAAGTAAAGTCTTGCACGAGTCGAGTCAACCAGTTGGGTCGAGCAGTCGAGTCGAACAGTCAAGAAGAGCAGTCAAATCGAGCAGTCTAGTCGAGCAGTTAAATCAAGCTGTTCAGTCAAACAGTCCGGTCGAGCAGTTGGGTCGAGCAGTCGAGTCGAGCAGTTGAATCGAGTGGTCGAGTCGAGCAGTCAAGTCGAGCAGGTAAATCGAGCAGTTCAGTCGAGCAGTTTAATCGAGCAGTTGAGTCGAGTAGTCAAGTCGAACAGTTTATTCGAGCAGTTGAGTTGAGTAGTACAGATGAGCAGCTGAGTCGAGCAGTCGAGTCGGGCAGTCGAGTCGAGTAATACAGTCGAGCAGTTAAGTCGAGCTGTCGAGTCAAACAGAAGTCAAGCAGTTGAATCGAGCAGTCAAATTGAGAAGTCTAGTCGAGCAGTTGAGTCGAGTAATCGGGTCAAGCGGTTCAGACGAGCAGTTCAGTCGAGTAGTCCAGTCGAGCAGTTAAATCGAGCAGTTAAGTCGAGCTGTCGAATCAAACAGATAAGTCAAACAGTTGAGTCGAGCAGTCGGGTTGAGTGACTAAATTGAGCAGTTAGATCGAGCAGTCTATTCGAGCTGTTGAATCAAGCTGTCATTTGAGTCGAGTAATCAAATCGAGTAGTCTAGTCGAGCAGTTGCATCGAGCAATCAGGTTGAGCAATTGAGTCGAGCAGCCGATTCGAATTGTACAATCGAGTAGTTGAGTCAAGCAGTTCATTCGAGCAGTCGAGTTAAGCAGTTGAATCGAGTAGTCCAGTCGAGCAGTGGAATCAAGCAGTTGAATCGAGCAGTTGAGTCGAGCGTCGAATCTAACAGTTGAGTCGAGCAGTCTAGTCGAGCCATGCTGTCCAATCAAGCAATCCAGTCGAGCAGTCGAATCGAACAGTCCAGTCGAGCAGTTCAATTGTGCAGTTAAGTCGAGCAGTTGGGTCGAGTAGTAAGTCAAGCAAATGTATCAAGCAATCGAATCGAGTAGTTAAGTCGAGTAGTCCACTCGACCAGTTAAATCGAGCTGTTCAGTCAGCAGTTGAGTCGAGCAGTCAAATCGAACAGTTTAGCCGAGCAGTTCAGTTAAGCAGTCCAGTCGAGCAATCAAATCGAGCAGTCTAATCGACCAGTCCAGTCGAGCAGTCTAGTCAACCAGTTGAACAATCGAGCAGTCCAGCAGTCGACCAGTGAGGTGACTGAGAATACTACACATTGCTACGAAAGCATGACGTCCTGTCAGGGACCTGTTTTTAGTTACCGATAAACCTTTTATGACGTTCTGACAGAGATCTGGTTTTTGGTACAGACATAAGCCTCTTATATAAATAGAAGATAGATTACTTGGTGCTACAAGTTACACAAAAATCATCAAAATTCGACAACAATTTTGGTGGTTTAACTCTCTTTAGAATTACCAATTTTAAGGAATTGTTAATAAGGCTTCGTGCACAAATTACGTAACACTCGGAGGGCAGGGGGGAGGTCAAGCTAGCGTTAGTTTTTGTTACGTAGGGGAGAGGGGGAGTCTTGAGAAGAGTTACGTAACAAATTTATCAAATTGAAAAAATACGAAATTATTTTTTGCTGAATAAATCTGATTAGCTGAAAACCGTTTGGCCCCGCATGCAACATGGGTGATGCCTAATTGCTGTTTCAGCTGTGTAGCTCTATGATTTTAGCCTCAATTCTACTTGATCAAATCCATTTTGATCAAAATTTTTGTTCTGAACTCAGACTTGGTTGTGTTTACAGTTTGATCAGAATTCAGAATTGACATTCTGATCATAATAGTTTTGATAGGAATATAGAATCGATGCGTTTCTTGAGTTTGCAAAAAAAAATTCAACGAATTGTGCGATTTTCATTCAATGATAGGGGGGGAGGTTTAGTTAACGTTACGTAATTCAAAGGGGGGGGGGCTATGCCAAGCGTTACTTATTGTTACATAGGGGAGGGAGGGGGTCAAAAAACTATAATTTTTGCGTTACGTAATTAGTGTACCACGCCTAATCAAACTAACGTTCGCGTTTCTAGGCATAGACCTTCATCTTTTTTCTCCTGTTCTAGTCCCGTTTCTTAATTTTTGTTCCGTTTTCTTTGTTTTTGGTATCACTTTTTTTCCTTTCCTTCTCCCTCTTTTTCTCTAATTTTTTTTCTATCCCGTGTTTTCTGTTTCATTGTTCCGTTTTTCTTCATTTGCTGTTAATTTTTTTCTTATTTTCAGTCCTGTATTTCCTCTTGTTTTACCCTCATATTTTTGTAATTTTCTTTCCCGTTTTCTGTCTGTCCTCTTTCGTTTTTCCTTGTTTTGTTTACCTAAAATTAAAAAAGAAGAAAACTTATCCAATTTAATTCTACTATGAATATTTTATTTACGACAGATACGTATTTCGCCTACGACTTGCAGGCTTCCTCAGTGTCTGTTTTCGAACTTGTTTTGTTTGCTTTTGTATTCGGCTCCTTGTAACATTCCTGCTTGTTTTCGTTTCTCATTTTTCATTTTCGTCTGTTCCGTTTTCCTCTTTGCCCTATTTCTTCTTTCTTTAGATCACGGTAATCCTGTTTTTGGCTTCCTTCTTTCCCTTTGCTCTTTTATCTCCCATTTTTCGTCTTTTATTCTCCAATTTAACCCTTTTCTTTGGTCCGTTTGTCTTTTTTTACTTTCTATCCTATTTTTACATGCCATTCCCATTTCCTATTCCCAATTTGTCATATCATTTTCCATTTATATCCCGTTTAATTTATTTTTCCCGTCCTCCTAGTTTTCTTTGACAGTTTTCAATTCTCTCTCGGTATGTTTCTTTTGCCATTTTGTTTTTTTTTTTTTGTTTTTGTTTCATTTTCCCTGTTTGAGACTATTTCCTTGTTTTCTTTTCGTCTTTCCCACCTTTTCTGTGACGAATTTCCTCTTTGCTTGTCCCGTCTTCCCACTATTTATCTGTTTTTATCACTTTTCTCACTCGATTTTCCTTTCCTGTTCCATTTTTTGCACTTTTCTGTCCTGATGTATATTGTTTTTTCCCATTATTTTTATTCACAAGCTTGGTTTTTCTCTTTTCCAGTCTCGTTTTTTGTTTTTTGTCCCATTCACTCCTTTTCAGTTTTTTTTTGTTTTCGTCTGTTCTGTTCTTCCTTTTGTTATGCCTGCTTTTCCTTCATTTCTAGCACGATACGCATACATCCCGTGTGTCTCTCCATTTACTTCTTTTTTCTGTTCTAGGTTCTCAGTTTTCCCGAACCGGTATTTTTTCCTTTTCTTTTCCTCTTTTTCTGTCGCGTTTTTCTGCTTTTTTGATTCGTTTATTCTCTTTTCTGTCCAGTTTGACCTCATTTCATTTCTCGTTTTTCTCGTTTTCTTGATCGTCTGTCATATTTCTCTTCCGTTCTCTCCCTTTTCGGTCCAGTTTCTTCTTTATTTGCATCGTTTCCTCTTTTTTCTCCCGTTTTATTCCATTCCTCTTTTTTCTCTTTCCACGTCCCATTTTTCCTCATCGTGCCAAGTTTATTTTTCGCTTTTTTTTTCATACTAGTTTTCATTCTTTTTTTCTCATGCGTTTTTTCTCTCTTTCCATCCCGTTTGTTCAGGTTTTGTCACGTTTCTTTCCCCGTACTGTTATACTGAAAATGTTATAAAAAGATTCGAAATTGCCAAACAAGAAAAACAGGGTGGGAGCAGCATCATTGGACTAATGGCCTAAATTGGCCCTTATTTACTGTAATTGGGGCAAAATGATATCTTTTGATTGAAAGATAGACGAAACTTAGATTTAGCTAGATTGTACTAGATCATCGTTGAAATTGGGCATGAAATGAAAATTGAATTTGGATCTGGAAAAAAGCAAAGCACACCAATTTTACGCAATTAATTTACTTATCGCAAAAATATTGGAAAATTTAATTAATTACTGCAGACTTTACAGAAATTATTTTGTTTTTTTTTTTTAATTATAAAGAGAAAGTAGGGCTCGTGCCTCAGCTTAGGTACGCCAGTATAGAATTAAGATCTGTGAATGGAATTAAGGCCCTAGAGCATTCTTAGAGTTTTCCATAAATCCTTTAATATCAATGAATGAAGACCATATGCCTAAGCGTAACTACTTCGATTAAAAACTCACACTTCTAAACTGGCGTAGGAATGCATAAAACTGCTGGAAAACTTTCCAGTTGCAATATGGTCAACAGTTATTGGGTTCCTGGTCATTGCGGAATCAAAGCAAACGAAACTGCTGATCAATTGAGAAAGAAAGGGTCATCCATGCAGTTCATTGGAACCGAACCCTGTTTTGCACTATCTTCCTGTGCCCTTAAAATGGAACTTGGGAACGGAGAAAAACTAAAGGTACAGTCTAACTATAATATTACCTCGAATGCCCGCCAATCGAAACGATTTAAAAAGCCAAATGCTCTTCATAGCGGCGTAGTGGTTAGCAATTACGCCTCTCACGCCGAGGACCTGGGTTCAAATCCCAACCCCGCAGAAGTCACGAATGACCCAAGCTGTAAAAGTGACTATAATCAAACAAAAAAAAATGCTCTTCAAACACAAAAACTATTAAACTTCTCAAAATCCGAGTTGAGTACATCCACCGCACCGGTTTGATAATAGGACATTGTCCTTGTAAGTATCAAAACTCATCGGTATGAGTAATGAAGCTAACTGTCGCTTTTGTAATCATGAGATTGAAAGCTACGAATATTTGTTGTGCGACTGGTCTGACTCAGCCCTGCGATATTTGGAATGCTGCTCCTAATCAGGTGATAAATTTCCCACGGAATGCATCACTTGATCGGGATAAATATCTACAGTTGTAGAGGTAATTATGCAAACTTTGATAGCTCACTGATACGATATGGCATAAAATAAAAGAGGACACACAGGGAATAAAGATCTGTCAATCAAAATACATTCATATTTAAATCAGCGAATTGGAAGTGTTTCACTATTTTTTTTCACTGTGTTTTTCACTATAACAAGCGCAACTTTGTCATGCAAATTGTCAAAAATAAAGAAAAAATATACCAATCCTTTGCATTCATAAATGTATAAATTGAGTTAGCTGCTAAACCAGTGTCCACATGACTAGAATATAAAATCATGGATGATTAGCTTTAACCTGTTTATATTTTAAACTTTTTCTTTCAAATCAATACAGTGACATTAGATGAAAAACCAATTTCTAGTTTATTAAACTTTTAATTTGTCCAATATTGTGAACATAAATTATTAACTCAGCACCATTAATCCTTTAACTCGAACACTGTAACTACACTCAGTGTCCGCACGGGCACTTGTATTTCTTTGGCTCCGGTGCATGTCCATGACTGTGTCCCTTGCACGGTGCGACGGCATGGTGTGGATGGCAGTTGATCAGCAGATTGTGTCCGCACTTGACGGCCGGTGCCTTGGCAGGATAGGTTAGCACCTTGGCCGGTCCCGGATGAACCGCATGATCGTGGTGTCCTCCGTAGTTCGGCTCGGGGCGAGCAGCGACGATCGCGATGCTAGCTGCTAGAATAACGGCCACGATAAGTTTCATTGTTCAGCTCAAGGTTGGTTTGATTTCTAAGGCAAACTGCAGGTTAATGTGTAGTTTGACCATTTGGGATGATAGTTTATATACATGCGTTTCAATATTCATCGACTCAATTGCTTCCAGGAACGAGACCGGGCACGTGACTTTTGTAAAAATATGGTAGAAATATGCGTCGATCGGAAATATCTGCTGCAGGCTTAAGTGTGCATAAAAAATTAGCCTCCGTAGCTATAGCAGCAACAGTCTTGTTTAATTGTTTGTGCGTGCTTCATCTGTAACAGTAAACATACAAGGTAAACATAACAAGTAGTTTTTTTTTGGAGAGTATTTTTTTGCCTTCCTTGTTGATGAAGCGGTGTGAAAAACTGTCAGTTAAATTAATCAATTTTCAACATGAAGTGTGGGAAGAAGTCTGGAATATGTAGAAACGATCGGCAGATATTAAATGTCATATAATGAATTGCACTTCTGGTAAGTAAACTAGCTTTAGAATACGTATCAAACATATCAATCATTTTGTTTAGCTAAGCTAAAACTGTGTTTTCTAGAATATTTCTATACGTACGATAAGGGCGACAATCCCTTATCGATCATACTTCGAACGAATTGTGGTCCTCCAGTACTGTCGCCAACAGTCTATCGGTCCAGCAGAACTATCCACCAGTTAAACGTGCACGCTTGCTTGGGCTACTTCGAAGTCTATGGCCTCTTCCTGGTTTTCTACTGAAAATAGGTTTGGCTACTTTTTCGTCTGGTATTCTGGCCACGTGACTAGCCCGCTGCCGCTACCTGTGATTTCTTCATTATATCAGCATATCTGTACATTTAATATAGCTCCTAGAGTCACCGAGAGAGTCAGTGTTCTGTCGAGCGCCAATTTTGTGTGAATTTGCAAATTTCGAGACTTCTGTTGGCTACAGATTCCATAGAAAGCCCGATTTGTGACAACGAGTCGTCGTTTTAGTTTGCAGCTAACGTCGTTGACACCCCAGCTAGCATTTTCATATGTACGGTACGGGAGGGTATTTTCAGCAGGCTTCTAAATTCAGCCTATTTGCCTCTTCTTTCACCAATAAAAATACTCTGCCGACATGCAATTTTAATATGTTATCGCTATTTTCTCAAGACTGTAAGTAATCTACTATTTTTTATTCAAAGAACATCAAAACCACCTGTTCTTTCACTAGAACAAGCCAATAAGCCGAAAAAGTAGATGCGATCGCTTAATGGACTGAAAATACCCTCCAGTGCCCTATATAACAGAAAACAATCAGCATTACTTACGGATATACATGCTAATAAATCATATTTGATGCGCAAAATTGGCATACCCGTACTATGTTGGAGGTGATATACCTGATTAGGAATAATTAGAAGCGTTACGACTATATAAGTAATTATATACGATAATATCCGGCTAAGCGCGACTCGAACCGTAATGCTATACGATTCTGTGCTGAAAATCGTATATGTGTCAGCTATTATCATTATATATGATAGAAAATCAACTTGGTCCCACTTTATCAAGCTTTAGTTACGTTTTCGAATTTGTTAAGAGATATTTACGATAATTTTCGTACATTGATATACAAGTTGGTGCTAGCTGGGACATATCACGACTAAATAGCTTACCAAGGTATATGAATTGCTCCACTACTGCATATCGTTCCCCATCCAACTGCACCTTGGCACCAATACCACTTGGACTCTCACATTCCCCGCCAGCAACCATGCACTTTATTTTAGCAATGTAGAATCAGATTCTCGCTGGTTAAAATTTAAGTACCAGAGAAGGGAGGGGTCTCAAACTCCAAATACCCTCACATGCCAAATTTGGTTCCATTTGCTTGATTAACCGGCATAGTGCATCACAACATGAAAGTTTGCCACCCTCGTTCATTAAACAATTTGCTACGCCCTAAGCTTCGCCCATGTCAATAATCTTTAATCGGTCACTAGGTTGTGTCGTTTTCCCAACGGTGTGGAAGGTTGCATTAATTATCCCAATACATAAGGCTGAAAATATCCACGACATTGAAAACTTTCCCGGAATTATAATTCTAAGTTGTCTCCTCAACGGGAAATTAGCAATCATTGACTTTACATCGAAGAGCCCAACTTCGGAAGCAGTTTTTGGGCCCAAAAGCGGGGTTCTGTTTGTAAAAATGTAGAAACTGCATTCTTCTTGCCAATCTGAACACAGCGAATGTATTTTTATAAACAGAATTTTTGTTTCAAACAAAAAAACTGCTTTTGAAATTGGCAGAATCGATGACTGCTAATTTCACCTTAAAGTTCTTAAACAGATGGTTTATGATGTTGTGTATCATCCAGTGCGCTCAATAATTCCCGAACTCCAACACAACTTTATGACAAAATCTATTTAATCTATATATATAAGAGCCTTGTCTGTAGCCAAAACGAGGGGCGCAATATATTTTCATGGTAACAATCGCCCACATTATGCAAAGACTCAAACCAATCATGCCAGATTGCATTAAAGACGAGCAAAAATATCATTGAGTTGCATAGCGTTAGCGTTACGTAGCGTACCTCCGATTTGCTCTCCATTAGACGCGAGGCGACGCACGCGCGTTACGGCTAGTATTTATATAATAAGTTACATAAGAGGCTTATGTCTGTACCGAAAACCAGGTTTCTGACAGGACGTCATAAGAGGCTTATCGGTGACTAAAAACAGGTCCCTGACAGGACGTCATGCTTTCGTAGGAATGGGTTGTATTCTCAGTCACCTCAGTGGTCGACTGCTGAACTCGACAGCGATTGCTCAACTGGTTGACTAGACTACTCGACTGGACTGGTCGATTAGACTGCTCGATTTGATTGCTCGACTGGACTGCTTAATTGAACTGCTCGACTGAACTGTTCGATTCGACTGCTCGACTCAACTGCTTGATTGGACAGATCGACTTGACTGCTTGACTGAACAGCTCGATTTAACTGCTCGAATGGACTACTTGACTTAACAACTCGATTCGACTGCTTGACACATTTGCTTGACTTACTACTCGACCCGACTGCTCGACTTAACTGCACGATTGAACTACTCGACTGGACTGTTCGATTCGACTGCTCGCCTGGACTGCTTGACTGGACTTGACTGATTTATCTGCTCGACCAGACTGCTCGACTCAACTGTTCGATTCGACGCTCGACTCAACTGCTCGATTCAACTCCTTGATTCCACTGCTTGACTGAACTGTTCGACTCACCTGCTTGATTCAACTGTTTGATTCGACAACTCGACTTGACTGCTCGATTCAACTGCTCGACTGGACTACTCGACTGAACTGCTCGACTCAACTGTTCGACTTTACAGCTCGACTGAACTGTTCGACTCACCTGCTTGATTCAACTGTTTGATTCGACAGCTCGACTTGACTGCTCGATTCAACTGCTCGACTGGACTACTCGACTGAACTGCTCGACTCAACTGTTCGACTTTACTGCTCGACTGAACCGCTTGACCTGACTGCTCGACTCAACTGCTCGACTAGACTACTCGATTCAACAGCTCGATTGGACTACTGGACTTAACTGCTCGACTCGACTGCTCGAATCAGCTGCTCAACTGGACTACTCAACTCAACTGCTCGAATAAACCGTTTGACTGGACTACTCGACTCAACTGCTCGACTCGACTGCTCGAATGAACTGCTCGACTCGACTGCATGAATGAACTGCTCGACTTAACCACTTGACCCGACTGCTTGACTAAACCATTCGATTCGACTCGACTCAAGTGCTCGAATAGACTACTCGATTCAACTGCTCGACTGAACTACTCGATTCAACTGCTCGACTGGACTACTCGATTTAACTGCTCGGCTTGACTGTTCGACTCGACTGCTCGACCCAACTGCTTGACTCGATTGCTTGATTCAACTGCTCGACTCGCCTGCTCAACTCGATTGCTTGTCGCGATATCATATGGCCGGTGTTAAATCAGACCGGACCAAGTCGCAAAATTTTAAAAAATGAGTTAATGATAGCAAACAATCAAGAATTTTCTAAGCAACATTTTACTTTAATCAGACTACACAAATGTTGCAAGCAGCCAGAAACTTTTATTCAGTTAAATAAAATCCAATACGACCATAAAAATTATTTGTTTCATTTTCCGGCTATGACTCTTTTATGTACAACATCTTAGAGCTACGTTATGCAATATAAGAACTTATTATCAAATGACACATTTCGTTGATTAAGATCGTAATAGGCCCTAAGCCTGTGATGATTTGTTTGCTTTTTTATACATATACCCAATAAAAAAATTGTGAATTAAAGACGTGGATTAGTCAAAATAAATGAACATGCAGATTTTTAACGATATCGAAGAATGTCGTTTTCGTACGACTCACGAAAAGACTCTATATTATAGAAATAGCCCACTCACACTCACAGCTTTCCTGCAATGTTACTTTTCCCTTTGGACCCAGGTGCAAAATAGCATAAATTTCGAATCCGCATTGCTACACAATAAATTTTTATTATTACCCAGTGCCACATTTCGAGGGCCTCGGTTTGCTGCCCTTGATACAATTAACCTCGAAATTGTTTAAACGAAGATAACCATCACGAGGAACCATTTAGTGCACTCGAAATAAACGAACACATAAATACGAGATTAAATACACTCGTATCAGCAGTGGTATTTATTAATTTTAATTAGTTCCATATAGATTCAAGTGGAATTAAAAATTAATATCCCACCCGGACGTCTCATCCGGTGGCTCGTCCAGATCCTTCGGGTATTCATCGAAGTTGGACAGATCGGTATCGGACTGGATTGGTCGCACCAGCGGTGCCAGCAGGGTGCGATCCTTCAACCGTTGCCATTCGAAGCCTGCGAACCAGCTGCAAATGTGGATTCAGAAAATTAATTTTTATGGTAATCTGCGAGTTTAACGCAAGGGCAAACAAAAACCCCCAGTCGGGATTACTTACGGGTGGTTTTTAATGTCAGCAATGCCATTTTTACCGTAGCCCAGCCGCTCTGCTGGTGTTTGCCGACAGAGCCTTTTGATCAGTACTTGCGCTTTTTTCGGAATGCGTGAAGGTAGCTCTATAATATCAATTCCTCGCAGAATGGCATTGTAGGTTTTCATATGATTTTTCCCCCGAAAGGGTGGCTTCCCGACCAGCAGCTCGTGAATAAATACCCCCAAGGCCCAGTAATCAACGGCTCGGTCGTGTCCTTTGTTGAGGATAATTTCCGGTGAAACGTACTCTGGCGTACCAGCGAAGGTCCAAGTTTTCTGGTTTGCCCCAATTCGCTTGGCGAAGCCAAAGTCAACCTGGTGAAGATTGTGAAAAACAGTGAAGGGAGATAGAAACAAAATATTTTTCCTTTCGTAAATTACCAGCTTTATGTAGCCTTTCTCGTCCAGCATTAGATTCTCGGGTTTCAGATCCCGATATATCATGTTACGGCTATGCAGATACTCGAAGGCTTCCACTACGCAGCCGGTCATAAAGCGGGCCGTTCGTTCATCAAAATATTTACTCTTCTGCAAAATGGTCCACACATCGCCACCGAGGCAGGCTTCCATCAGGAAGTACAGATACTTCTTGTCGCGGTACGTTTTATAGAGTCTGGAAGAAGGAGGAAATTAAAAAATTAATTTAGGAACTTTGTTGATATATTCTTTTGATTATGTTAATGTATACTTTTAACAGTAGGACATACTGATTGCACAGTAAGAAGTGAATAGATTGAAATGAAAAGCGGAATACAGACAATGGGCAATGTTCTTTTGAGAACAACAGAAAAATATTTTTCTGCATTCCAAGGCCTTCGGAAAAGTATTCAAGTATTTTGCCCTGCACCTGCGACTGTACATTCTTAAGCAACTTACCGCACGATGAACGGACTGTTACAGCTCAGCATGATGTCCTTCTCGCTGTAAGCGTGTTCCTGCTGCTGCTGCCGAACCATTTCGATCTTCTTGAGATATTTGAGGGCAAATGTTTGCCGGTTCCGGCACTGCACCAGCTCGACGCGTCCGAATCCCCCGATCCCCAGCGTTCCGATGTAGGTTAGGTCGTGCAGCTGGATGTGCTCGTATTCTGGACACGATAAGGGAGAAACGATTTCAGTGCAATGTTAGTCTGTCACAGTGAGGGAGAGACATTTTTACGGTAACTGCCAGTAGGGTTTTGCGTTTAGAATGTGAAGTGGAAGATTTTGGTTTCCGGCGGCAATGATGTTGGTAAAACGATAGACTTGCCACATATTTACTGTGTTTTAATCGGAAAGCTTAAAGCATTCAATTTCAAATTGTGTGTTTCTCTCATCTCGAATAAACAACATTTTGCATTTCGGTGGAATTACTTCAATAAGATGCATACACAGTTTGTATGATAATTTGAGCGGAAAATTTGGTACCGTAAACTATACTTACATTAAACCATTGAGATTGAGATTTGTAATTAAAATTATTAAATTTCATGCACTTGAATATAACGGATTCATGGGAATAAAAAATGGGACAAATTATTGACGCATGATATGAATAACATTGAGAATAAGTGCACCAAGATAATAGTACTGCAATATAATTTTTGTTTCAACATATTTTTGAAATATTTGCGTGCAAACATTCGATAACTCTTCAATGTAACATATGCCAACGCAATTAAAAGATTAGAAACATATAAAAAATGAATTCAGCAGATTTTATAGCATATATACTCTCAAAATTCACATGCAATGGATAAAGATTAAGCTTCATTATGCAAATGTACTCTATATCCCAATATTTGCTATCAAGTGCAAATGCTGAATGCAGCGGTACAAATAAGTTAAATACATTTTCAACTCTTACTTTGTCTTTATCAAGGTTGTTAGAGCGAGAATATACATTTCAAATTATATGAGTGCTTTGATAAAAACTTGTTTTAATTCATTTGATGGTGTAATCGGCTTTCCAGCAGATTAGATTGGGGAACGTCGAAGTAGTTGGGTCATCTTTCGGCATTCACCCATAAGTTGCAGGTCCATTGTGAGCTATAAGGTACGAAAGAATATGGTTTTGCATGCACATCTGGTTGTACATTCTGGATTCCATAGTTTTGTTTTTCACGAAAACGCAGGTTTTTCATCCGCAACTGCAAATTCCTTACCAGATCATAAGCTATCTTGGGTCTTTCGGCTTCCAAGTAGCACATTTTAGGTCCATTTAGTTGAAGCAACCGAATTACGACTGAAACTAGTCATAATTCGGTTACCACAACTACTTTGTAACAACCGTGCTAGTAGGGCTAAAATGAATTTGAACTTGCTAGGGAAATCACCTCGACCAGTGGTTTTATGGAACTTTTGTCCGGGAAGCTACCATTTAATCCATCTTCACGTACATTTCGTCGTCCATTTGGATGCATCCTTCGTACTTCGTAAGAACTTCATTACATAACTTACCCAAGCAGCACATTTTTCGCACTTATGGTTGCAGAAACTTATTTATGACTAAAATCAGTCGCAAATTGGTTGCCACAACTGAATTGTAACAACTGTGCTAGTAGGGTAGGGACTCGTTTTTCGACCAATAGATTCGGCTTCAATAGAATAGATTCGACTATACAGGACATAGTTGCTTACTTGTTTACTTCACTTTAGTGGTAACGGTACAGTACGGGCCTGCGCCTAACGAATTATGGTCCTCCAATTGTATCGGTCCTGAGCTGCCTAACTTCAATCCCGTTAAAAACTAGCTGAACGTGCTTTAAAGTCAACAGCACACGTCCATCGGATGTGGCGTCTGCCCGGAAGTCTACAGATTCTTCCTAGTTCTCTACTGAAAAAAGTTTTCACTACTCTTTCATTGGGCATTCTGGTTATGTGCCCAGTCTATCGCAACCTGCCACATTGTGCTATGTTCACTATAATATTACATATTTGTATACGTGATACAGCGCGTGGTTCATGAGTCTGCGCCACCTGCCAGCAATAATGATAACTGATAAGTCATAATCGCGCTATTTCCCGTTTAAAAGACCTTCCACTGTTGTTCGATTGATTTTGATGATTTCGACGTCACCCGCAAAACCAAAAAGCATGTGAGATTTCGTGATGACAGTTCGGTTCCTTTCCACATTTTCCAGGATTACACCTTCCAAGTCAATGTTGAATAGCAGGTTAGAGAGTGCATCTCCTTGCTTCCTCTTGTTCCCTCGCCCGTTATTCTGAAGCTTGATTTTGACCCAATAGCGTCGCACGAATCATCGAATCATGGTTAATCTTTTCTTCGAAAAACTATGTTCTAACATTATCTGCCACAGCACATTCCGTTTGACTGAATATTACGCCGCCTTGAAATCCGCAAACTGATGTTGAAATTTTATTTCCGAAACTTGTCTTTGGGTAGATCCGTCATGGAGCGACACTTACGAAAACCGGCTTGGTACTCGCCGACGAAGGTTACTCATTGACCCGAGAAGATCGAAATCCTTCTCGCAGACGAATTCTTCTGACGGTGCTTTGGTTGGGGTTTGTAACCGTCGGCTTAGTCTCGGCCCAAGATTTAGGAGACTGTCGCGCGTACAAAATATATGTGTACTAAAATGTCAAGAGAAGAGTTGTAACACCCTATTGCGAACAGCTTTCCTCGGTGACGAACGCAACCATGTGTCAATGGCTTCACTCACGCACCACCAGGGTGCGGAAAATGGAGTGCAGATTGAAGGTGGCAAGAAAACTGTAAGCGAGAGACGATGGAATTCTTGGCGTGAAAAGAATTAATAGGTCGATAGGTCGATAGCGCAAACGATAACGAGAGCGATTACCTTGTCAGAAGCTGAGCAGACCAGTTGAAAATACGAAATTGACATAGGAGTCTAAGATGTATGGTAGCTCTAAAACCCCGAAGTTGAAGAAGCGTCCCTGCCATCGACACCATCGCAGCTAAGCCACGTCGTCGCCAGCGCGCTTAGTCAGAACGCTAGGTGTGGGCGCAGCCGGTATACCAGGAGTAGGCCATCAAACCCCGTACCAGTAGTCACCGACCTGACCGCAATCGGATCACGGTCAGCATCTGTACCGGGAGCACAACCCCAGAAACCAAAAGGTGTTTTCTTGATAATGATTCGCGAACGTTTGCAGTCCCTGAGGCTTTTATTGGGGGGTCTCGTGAGTGCTGGGTTGTTACGACCCCGTCAGTTACACGTTGAATTTCTTGTCGATATCATAGACAGCCCAATTTTTCCCAATTGTTCTCAAATGCAGCTACTGATCCTTATTTCCACTACCATTACCGACCAATCGATAGTACGCCGCTCACGTAAATGTTTGAGAAAGGTACACTCGGTCAATTTAACCAATTTCAACGACTTCGTGAAGTCAATTGAGCGAAGAACTCTCGAGGTCTGGTTCATATTGACAAGACAGAATACAAGTGGCGTCAATTGATCCACATTATAACTTTTCAACATATACGGCACGCATATCGTTCCTTCTCTTTTCCGATGTGTCCCTGTGTTCATATGGAGGAAGTTCGACTGGATCCGTACAGAGCCAACCTGGAAGCACGTACCTGATGCACCTGTTTTGCATAGGTTCGACCGCAGTCCAAAAGCTCCAAACAACAGCTGCCGTCTCCAGTTATGAGCGTACAAGTGCGTAATACAAAGCTCTCAAGCAGTATGGATCACGAAATAGGGTATCAGTGTACACGATTCTCCATCCTGGAGGAATTATCATGCAGACATCGTTGTAATACGGCGAAAATAGCGAGGGCCCGACGTTGCTGCCCTGAGGAACACCTGAGGTATTCCGGAACTCGCAGGACTCAGTGTTGCCCAGTTTCACATAATACAGCGGTTTTCAAGACAGAATTTCAACTACCGAATAAAAGTAGCAGAGGCACCGATATGCTTTATTTTGACAAGCAACCCAGTTAGCATTTTTATATGTATATAAAAGTTAGAAAATCAGCATTACGTACATATATACATGCTAATAAATCGTATTTGATGCGCAAAATTGGCATATCCGTGATATTTTGAAGCGATATACGTGATGAGGAGCATTTCGTCGATATAAGTAATCATATACGACAATATCCGATTAAGCCCCACTCGCTCCGTACTGCTATACGATTCTATGCTGAATATCGTATATATGTCAGCAATTATCGTTATATAGAAATGAAAATCAACTTGGGCGGACTTTATTAAGCTTTAGTTACGAATCCGAATTTGTTAAGAGTTATTTACGATAATTTTCGGTTATTGATGGACGATTTGGTGCTAGCTGGGAATATAGTGTGGTCAACACGATCGAACGCAGCTTTGATGTCGATATAGACCGACATACTTGTGCTCCACCTTCCATATGTTGTAGACAAAATGAGCTGAACTCCACTAGATTTGTGCTAATCGAGGGACCAGGAAAAAACTTATGCTGATCAGTTCAGATGAGTTGAGTATTTCGCAGCACTTTTGTGCAACTAGCCACCGATAAGAATCCCGAATAATTTCGAGCCAGCGCAAAGCGACGTTATCCCGCGATAATTGGCAAAATCGTCTTTGTTTTCCTTTTTGAACACATGAATGGTATAGGAGGATCTTTTCCAGCATACAGGAAATATTTCTTGGAGAAGCGATAGGTTAGTAATAAGCTGTAGTGGTTTCGAAAGAGTAGATGAGCAATTCTTCAGTATAATCGAAGGTATTCCAACCGACTCGGAAGACGCCGATGAATTCAACTGCATCAAGGCAACTTAAACTAATTTAGCGTGAAACTACATAGTTATGTTTATATCGCACACGTTTGCAGGAACGAACTTCAGAGCTTCTTGCTCGTCAAGGGCTGAAGCGCTACTGCAAGCGAACACACTAGAGAACTACTGACCAAAAAGATTACAGATGGCTTCGGTATTGCTGGCAGATTGATCACTAAGTGACATTTGTGTAGAACGACCTGTTTCCGTGCGCTTCTCACTAACGAATGACCAGAAACATTTGGGATTTTGTTGGTTCCTGTTGCTTTTGCGAAACATATCTCGAGTAAAAATGGCGGTCATGGGTTCTGTATCGAGGACTGGCTCTAATAAACTCTTGTTTGGTGATCGCATCCCGCGTGCGAGAGTACTTCTTCAGCACTGTAGATCTCTTACATTTTAGGTGACGAAGGCATACATTTGACCAGGGTGGTTTCCGCTTTGGCCTGAGTCGAGGAGCGAATTCGCGAAAGAATAATAAGCGCAATTGGTTGAAAAGGGATACAGCCATATTCACATCAAACCCATCCAGAAACGACCAATCCATTGAACGCAGAGCTTCGTTCATGCCAGAAAAACTAGTGCGGTAGAAATCACACTCTCATTCATCTAATACTCCTTTGTATCGAATAAGGGGCAGACAGCGTGACAAGTACTGGAGGATGTAACTGATCAGCACGCTGTTATTATTTCAGGTGGTTGGATCACATCACACTGATTGACTGCATTGACATTAGCAAACATTAAGTCCAAGGCCTGGTCACGTTGACCATCCAATAAAATCCAAGGAAATAATATCACCATCCTGCCAATTCTCATGTTATGAGTTCATGACTGTACCGAGTTGGCGAAGATATTCGGCAGAACAACGCTTTCAGAGACGACGCCAGTATTCTTAGATTGTTTTTCATTGTAACGATCGATCTGAAGGTATCTCCTCTGTGAAAGTGTAAAAAACGTTAACATTATATTGGCAATGTTTCTAAGCTTTTAAAACGGTGCTGAGTTCAAACAAGCTTTAACTTGACTAAAAATTGTCAGTATTTATTGGGATATCTGCATGTTCCTGTAGAGGTGAGTTTTGAGTTTTTTTACTGCAGCCCCCCACACACCGCCAAAATGGGATGATCTTGACGCAACAAAACAGACCTGAATGCTCTTAATCTTGCTGTGTTTTAAAATCCTGTAAGTACCGTTGTTACCGTTACCGAAACGTTTAGTAAATCGCTTACGTGCTTCGAGAAATGAATCAGTACTCCATATAGGCAGGCTTCCAAAACATGCTGATAGAAACTGCTAGGTAGCGTTTATATGTAGAAGCCTTGCGATGAGGGGCGCTGACGACATCCTTCACGAGGCAGGTTGTCTACCAGGATTGGTGCTAATGCTTTCTATTTGGATTTCTTTTGGGGCAGGATTAGTAGCGTCGATTTCATTTGTGCATATGGAAGCAGTCAATCGAGTGCCATTGTTTCCTTCTCTAGTAATAACAACTCTTTCTTCATGTGGTCTGCGCCAAAAAGAACATCGGTAACCCTAACCAGATTTAGTCACAACTTCCACGGTTGTCTTAGCCAAATGGGTCAGTATCACCAGATACTGTGGTCGCCTAATTAAAAATTTGGCGTTATGTGTTAGACCTCGGCAAACTCAGTTAGCGGCAAATTTTGTCATCGGCTGGGTTTTGACGCTATCCAATGGACAACAAACACCGACTCTGTCCAAAAATATGATCGACAAAAGAATTTCGCAACTTCTTGCACCTTTTAGTTATAGATGGTCTAATAATTATGCCACTGCCGTTTTATGCGTTGTTTCTTTCCATAGAAGCTGAGGATCTCCCAGCTAGCACTAACTCGTATATCAATGTACGGAAATCATCGTAAATATTTCTTAACAAATTCGAAATCGTAACTAAGCCTTGATAAAGTGGGACCAAGTTGATTTTCTATCATATATAATGATAATAGCTGACATACATAAGATTTTCAGCACAAAACCGCATAATAGTACGGACCGAGTCGATACAGTCGTAACACTTAAAGTTATTCGTAATCACATATATCGCCTCCAAAATAGTACGGATAAGACAATTTTCGGATCAAATACGATTTATTAGCGTGTATATCCGTACGTAATGCTGATTTTTATCTTTTTTATACATATGAAAATGCTAGCTGGGAGCTATTCCTCCATGGAGTCTTCAAACGAAAAAAAAGCAGGAAAAAGGAAGTCGAATGCGGATACATTGCTAGTTATGTTGAATCCGGTAACAAAATTGTTACCTGACTTGTGGTTTGCCCTTTTCAGCTTATTTTAAATTTAGTTATGACGGAACAAAATTAGAAATGGGGAAGGGAAAAAGCAAATTTAATTCCAATAAAAATATTCTTCTGTAGTTTTCCTACAAAAAATCTTTAATTTTTCAATAAAATAAATCCGATCAGTTACCAAGATAAAACTATTAGGGTAAAATTCAGCGTAAAATAAATTCAGGTAAAATTAGGGTAAAGGGTTAGTGCGCCGCTAAATCTGAAATCCTGATCCTGCAGAAATTAGGTTTTAAATGACGAAGCGTATTGCAATTTTACTTAGTTTTACTAAGTCACTGAAAATATCGGCCAGAAAAATCATTCATTTCAATTGTTCCGTTTTTTTAGCTTCAACATTATCGATAGGTTATCGATCAATTAAGAACAGTACATAGGACATTGACCCGGATCTTCCTTCGTACATCAATTATCAATTATCGATAATTATCGTCAAAGCACAAAGTTCAACAATAATATCTATGCCATCGGCTGCACCTGCACAAAATACTGCACGTGATATCAAAATGGTTGAAGAAATTTGGAAAGCAAAAACTGGTTAGTCATTAGTCAAGAAAATGAAAGACCAGTAAGAAACAAACGAATTTTTTACATAGCTGAAAACGCTAGTTTTCGATTCAAATTAAAACAATCAGCACTAGGTATAAATCATGGTTAATACATTAAGACAAACTTACCCGATACAATTTTCCGATTGTCCGAAGTACGCGGCATATCATCAAACAGTTTAATTTCACGTAGTTTTTCCAAACCTCCCAAAAATTCATTGAATGCTCTGCAAAAACTCAAATCAGTTAAATATGTTTTAATTTGATTTGCTATAGTCAAACCTAATTCCCAAAAGAACTTACATTCGGTTTAGCGTCAAACACTCAGTGCCGGGAGGGTTAGCAATAATGCTGGCCAACCGCCTGTCCTCGTGCAGCAAGGCCTGTTCACCGAAATATGCCCCACGCTGTAGAGTTCCCACAAGCTTGTCAACGCCATTTCGATCCGTTTTGATAACATTAACGCTGCCTCCGCGGATTATATAAAATTTATCCCCAGGATCACCTTGTTGAATAATCGTTGACCCTGTGGCGTAGAATTCCTATCAAAAACAATAATGTTTTTAAGCCATATTTCTGGTAAATAACAATCTCAACATACCCTTTTCAGCAAATCGGAAATCTTGTGCAGCTTCTCGATTTCCAGATCCTTCAAAATGGACACCGTACTCAAGAACTTAACATTCTCCTCCCGCTCCTTTCGGCCGCTCTTCATCATAATCTTCTGAAACACGCGTCGTTCAAGCATCCAAACTTTAGCCTCGGTGGTCACCCGAATGGACGCGAACCGTTTTGCCTTGTACAGGATGGCAAGTTCACCGAAAACTACACCCCGTCCGAAGGACTTTATGACCTTATTTTCTACCACCACCTCGTAGGTTCCGTTGGCCGATACGAAGAAGTGCGCTCCAATGTCGCCCTCCTTGATGATGTAGCTATTGGGAGGGAATGTCATCGGACTCATGGCATCCGTAACGGCCTTCAGCCGTTCCTCGTCCATCAAATTGTTCAGGAACTCATTAGCGGTGATTGCTTTTTTGATCATTACCTCGGCATCGCGCGGTTTCGGGTGACTGGGAATAACAATCTCTCGGGAGCTCTTCAGTTCTGTTTTTTCCGAAAGTATACCTTCTTTACGAACTTTAGTTTTTAAAACACCCGTTCGGCTGCTGTTAAGTTCTTCGATTCGGGGTGGAGGTTCAGAATTGCGTGAGTCTCTGGCTTCATCAGCGGCATCCTTCTCCACCGGAGCTGACGGAGGAATGCGCGTTGGTGGTGCACTAGTTGGTTCGGGAGTAGTCTGCAATTAAGAAGTTCGATTATAAACCGTGAAAATTAATGTGTTTAAAATACGATTACCGGTTTGACAGTAGTTTCTACGGGGCGTAGCTGAGCGTGATCAGTCCTGCTGATTAAGTCGTCCATTTCCGGTGGCGTTCTCGGAGGAGGTAGCTTCGGAGGTGTGGGTTCCTCATCTTGCGATGTGTCACATGCATCATCATCGTAGTTTTGTCGAGGAGGTAGCTGCGGGGGTACCGGATCGTCCTCTTCTGAACTGAACACCTCCGAAACGGGTTCCTCAATTTGTTTAACGGAAGAAATAGTATCATAATCATCTGATGTTTCCGATATTTCCGAAAATTGCACCGGCTTGGGTGTCGCAGGAGCTTGCTTCCGTGGCTTAGACGATGAGAGATTCGGTTGAGTTGCCACAAAATTAGTAGTTGGCACTGGGGCATCCACAGCAGCAGGTGCTGTTTCTTTAACGATTAACTTTTCCTGAACTGGTCGCAATTTTTCTTGTTGATTTATTTTTACTTGAAGTTCCTTGATTTCTTTGTCTAATTTGGCTAAATGTATCCTTTCAACATCACTAGGATGTTCTCGCTGCTTCGACTCCAGAGCCAGCTGGAGGAGTATTTTTGTTTGCTGAACTTCTTTGAGCAACTCTAAGCCATTGTTTCGATCGTTTTCTTGTGAACTAGCACTAATACGATCGTTGATTTCTGGTGCTTGCGTTTTCCGCACCATCTGTGGCTGTACAGCCGGTGTACTTTGTGGTCGTGTATCGCAAGTGGGTTCATTATTGCCATTAAACCGCTCATCTAGGCTACCCAATCCTGACTCTCGATCTACTCCTTTTGGTGAAAATTTACCATTCGACTTTGCATTCACTACATATTTAGATGGATGAAATTCCTCATCGTAAATCCTAGTGCTTATTCGAACAGGCTGAAATCATACAAAGTGAAATTTAATCAACGGTCCAAATAAAATAAACATTTGTCAAGGGTTGTGATTCACCAGAAATAAAAAATGTCTTATCGTACACGAAAGGCCGCGGCCTTTAAGAGCTTACCGTTGTAATTAAGCTCAAACTATGAGTGTTGCCTTTCTATCGGACATATCGAACATATTGCACGGGATTGGTATCTGTTTTTCTGATTGACATGTTATCTCATTTCATTACCCAAAAGCGGCTAGCAATTGATTCAAGACGTCATCGTGAAAGGATGTTGCAATGCGATGCCACAAACTTGCGTTCATACGACAGGTTATATAAAAAAAATTAATTTTACCCATTTTAATTTATCAACTGAAGAAAATTGATAATTTTCTACGTTAAAATTTACCCGTACCCTGTTTCGAATGTAATTTCGGTACACTGCTACGGGTACCATCAAAGTATCGCTTACGTTTATCTGATTCTTTTCACGTTATTATTTACGAAAGCAGATTTGGAAGGATAATCCCTTCCCTTGTGGCCAATGACGTGCATCCGATTAAAAATATAACGAAAAGTGAATCCCAGCTTATCATGACGCATTTTTCACGTTGCTTGATGTTGATTAAAAATATGATGATTAAATAGGAAATAGGATTAAAACATGCGATGATTAGCGACTAATTTTAGTTGGCTTGTTTGCAACAACTAATGACTTGGGTTTTTCCATTTCATATCACAAATCGGTATAAATAGTATCATAGAAACCTTTGACTGAGATATTGTTATAGTTGTAAGTATTTGTTGTTAATAGATCAAAGATTATTAAGAACGTGTTTAAAGTTGAAACGCGCGCCATTGATTTCTGGGATTTCTAGGTTTAAATATAGGTTTAAAATTAACTGAAACCTTCAATGGTGAAAACGTGGTTCAATACATTCAAGAAAAATGTATGTTCATAATTAATTTTTCTTTATTAAAAACAACAGAAAATACAGCTTTCTCAATAATTTTCGAAGATTTTCTCAGCGATTTAGTGAAGCAACGGTGTGTTTCAATGTTATTTGCTTTGACAACACTGTTCTCTAGTCGGACCATGTGCACTGGTATGTTTGCCTCTTTTGTTCTCCCACCATCCTTATGAACAGCGAGTGAGACGTCAAACTCGCAGTTTCCCGTAAGAACACTAGAGAATAAAAGAGACGACGATTACCGTTTGCCGAACGTTTAACGCATCTACCGACCAAAAATATCAAATATATTAATGCAGATGCCGATTAGTAGGTCACGGATAGGAACGCGAACTTACTGAATAGGGAGAAAAGTTCGAGGGATTTTTTTTGGGGACGTATAAAAATTCAGATTTCAGGATTGCTTAAAAAAGCACCTTGAGGGTGAAAATATGTTCGGTCTGATCAAAATTAGTTCCACCGCTCCAACTTTTAAAGCGGAAAATCAAAAGTTTAGCACAACAATAGTGTCTTCCAATGGTTACCATTGACCATGTTCAATGGTTACCATTGGGGCTTGAAGAACTAAAGGTAGCAAGAAGATTGGTATGCTGATATCAATCACTTAGTTAACCCATCGCTTGTAATAAGGTAAAACAATCAGTGACCCGCTTAGACTGCTTAAAACCGGTTCTTTACCCTAACTAGTTTTGAGGGAGATTTCCAACAAGATTTATTAAGAAGCTCAGAAACACGATCAAATTTATGAAACAAGTTCACCGCAAGCCTAAGGAGTAAAAAGCGCCAACGAGAGGACAGATTCGCCGCCTCCAAGAACATGGCCATACGTAGTACCTTCTTCCAGCATAACCTCTACCATCGGTACACCTGGAGATCACCCAACCAGACAGAATCACAAATCGACCACGTTCTGATAGATGGTCGGCACTTTTCAGACATTATCGACACGTCAGAACCTATCCGGGCGCTAACATTGATTCGGATCACTACCTAGTGATGGTACGGATACGTCAAAAACTATCTGTTGTGAACAACATACGATACCGCCGCCCGCCACGGTATAATCTAGCGCGACTGAAGCAACCAGAGGTCGCCGAAAACTACGCGTTATCTCTCGAAACCGCGCTGCCGGAAGAGGGAGAGCTGGATGAAGCCCCTCTTGAAGACTGTTGGAATGCCGTGAAAACAGCCATTAACAGCGTAGCGGAGAACGTCTTAGGCAGTGTGGCACCGAATCGACGTAACGAATGGTTTGACGAGGAATGCCAGCAGATATTGGATGAGAAGAATGCAGCGCGGGTACAAATGCTGCGTAGAGCCACCCGTCAGAATGTGGAGCGATACAAACAGAAGCGGAGGCAGCAAACCCGACTCTTCAAGGAAAAGAAGCGCCACCAAGAGGAGAAGGAGTGCGAAGAACTCGAACAGCTGTACCTCTTTCACGACACACGGAAGTTCTATCAGAAACTCAACGGATCTCGCAAAGGCTTCGTGCCGCGGGCCGAAATGTGCAGAGATAAAGATGGAGGTATCTTGACTGATGACCGTGCGGTGATCGAAAGGTGGAAGCAGCACTACGATGAACACCTGAATGGCGTGCAGGCGGAAGACCATGATAGCGGAGGAAGTGACCACATTGGTGCAGCAAGCGACGAAGATGTGCCACCCCCATCGATAAGGGAAGTTAAAGAAGCCATCCAGCGGCTGAAGAACAACAAAGCAGCGGGAAAGGATGGCATTGGAACGGAACTTATTAAAATGGGCCCGGACAAGTTGGCCGGCTGTCTGCATCAATTGATTGTCAAGATTTGGGATATGGAACGACTACCGGAGGAGTGGAAAGACGGGGTTATCTGCCCTATCTACAAGAAAGGTGATAAGCTGGATTGTGAGAACTACCGAGCCATCACTATCCTGAATGCCGCCTACAAAGTGCTGTCCCAAGTCCTCTTTCATCGACTATCGCCAATAGCCAATAGATTTGTAGGAAGTTACCAGGCCGGCTTCATGGAGGGTCGGTCTACAACAGACCAAATCTTCACCCTGCGGCAGATCCTCCAGAAGTGCCGCGAATTCCGAGTCCCCACGCACCACCTGTTCATCGATTTCAAAGCCGCATATGATAGCGTAAACCGACAAGAGCTATGGAAAATTTTGGACGAAAACGGTTTTCCGGGTAAGCTTACTAGACTTATCATGGCTACGATGGATGGGATCCAGTGCTGTGTGAGAATCTCGGGTGGATTGTCGGACCCATTCGAATCTCGCAGGGAACTTCGACAAGGAGATGGTCTTTCCTGCCTGCTATTCAACATTGCGCTTGAAGGTGTTATAAGGCGAGCGGCGATCGAAATGCGGGGCACGATTTTCAATAAATCCAGTCAATTTATCTGCTTTGCTGACGACGTGGATGCTGTCGGCAGAACATTTGAGGCGGTGGAAGATCAGTACACCAGACTGAAACGCGAAGCAGAGAAGATTGGATTGCAGATAAATACGTCTAAAACGAAGTATATGCTGGTGGGCGGGACCAAGCGCGACAGGGCTCGCTTGGGCAGCACCGTGGTAATCGACGGGAATGAGTTCGAGGTAGTCGACGAGTTCGTATACCTTGGCTCGCTGGCAACAGAGGACAACAATACCAGCCGTGAGATTAAAAGACGTATTATCAGCGGAAGTCGGGCCTACTACGGACTCCACAAACACTTGCGGTCGAACAATCTGAGCCCCCGTACAAAGTGCACACTGTACAAAACGCTAATTAGACCGGTTGTCCTCTACGGGCACGAAACGTGGACATTGCTAGAAGAGGACCTACGAGCACTCGGAGTTTTCGAACGGCGGGTGCTAAGAACCATCTTTGGCGGAGTGCAAGAGAACGGTGTATGGAGGCGAAGAATGAACCACGAGCTCGCGCGTCTCTACGGCGAACCAAGTATTCAGAAAGTGGTTAAAGCTGGACGGATACGTTGGGCAGGACATGTTGCTAGAATGCCGGACAACTATCCTGCAAAAATGGTTTTCGCATCAAATCCGGTAGGAACAAGACGAAGAGGGGCACAGCGAGCGAGGTGGCAAGACCAGGTGGAGCGAGATCTGGCGAGCACTGGGTGCCCGCGGAACTGGAGATCAGTTGCCATGGACCGAAACAGATGGAGAAATTATACTGCGCAGGCCTTGTCATAAGACGTTAGGCCAATTAAGAAGAAGAAGAGAGGACAGATTGGTAAACGCCTGGAAAATGCGTACCTGTGCGAAAAAATAGTTTCCAGGTACCAGTCTGGATACGACCAATCTTAGTGAGAATCTACGTACTACCGTAACTCTTGCGAGCTTCCAAGCGTATATTTAGGAGCCGCTCAAACCGGCGTCTAATCACCATATTAGGGGCATTCGATCATCGACGTGGTGTCAGTCTGGGGTTCAAAGCAGTGCAAATATACGATAGTCCACCGATCAATAGGGGGTTAATACCGTAAACTATAAAAAATCAATGCGAATGAATATTTGAGCTAAAACAATTGGAATAGATGAATTGGAAACTCAGGACGTGTAGTTCCTGAGTTCTCAATTTCCAAGCGAGCACTCGAATGCCCTCCAACGTATTATGTAAAGAGAACAAATTCATCGTCATAGCACTGGATAAAGTGTTCTAAAAGGGCTCAGCAGTGCTGACGTTCAGTGAAGGTCATATCATGTACCAGAGCTGCAGTTGTACGCATGACTAGGGTACAACTTTTGTAGTGATGGATGAGAGGAAATCGATATTGAGCACTGAAAATCATGGAGCGGTTATTCAACAACGTGAACAGCCTTCCCCTGGGAAGTTGCTGTGGAGTACGTCATCGGAGCATAAAATATGACTGCTGTTCAAGATATAACATCAAGTTCCCCATCAGAGATTTCAACGCTCCTCTTAGGCGGGAGGAGGAATACAAACCAGTGGTTGAAGGGTTCGGTGTGCACATCAGCTTACAAACGAAAAAGGCCTAAAATACATCGATTTTGCCACATCTAAAAAATATTCCGTACATAGTACCTACCTACCTTCTTCCAGCATAAATTTCAACAAGAGCATACTCGAAGTCACCATATTATACTGAAGCATATTTTGGTCAGCTACAGGCACTTCACAGACCTTATTGATGTCAGATCCTATCGAAGCGCTTACCTAGTGATGGTTAAGATGATATCCAAAACTTGTGTGAACTGTGAACTTGTGTCCCGTGCGGCTTGACGTGGTTGTGGATGCTCCGTAAGCGGAAAAGGAAAAGTTGAACGACGAATAGAATGGCAGTACAATGGATGTCAATCGTAAGGTGACCGAAAGGAAGAAGCAGCACTTTGAAGTACACCTGAATAATGCCCGGGCGGAGAACCATGGTGGCGAAAAAAGCAGTTATGACGGAGTGACAAACATGCAAGAGCTGCCAACCCCAACGATAGGTAAGGACGCCAACAGAAGAACAATAAATTTTGAAAAATTGTATCGGAGCAGAGCTTAGCAGAGCAGGTGAATCCGCAAATGTTTGAATACAGAACAGCTGGAAGGGATGAAGGAATAATTGCCCGATCTAAGGAGACAAGTTGGACTGTGAAAAATATCGTGCGACCACCGTTCTCACTGCCAGCCACAAAGCGCTCCCCCAAAATCAACTATCACCAATGGCGAATAGATTTGTTGGAGATCAATAAACCTGCTTTATTTAAGAGACGGTCACCGTGAACCATATCATTACGGTGCAGCAAATCATCCTAACAAGCCATGAAAAGAGATTTTCCACGCATCATTTATTCATTAACTTTGAACCGGTATTTGATAGCATCGACCGCAGAGAGCTATGGAAAATCATTGCCAAGAACGGTTATCTGGGGAAGCTAAAGAATCTGACTAAAGAAATGACATCGGAGCTCATTTTTGGTTCGTCGAAACCAAGTGCGCATGAATCTCGATGAAACCTTCTGAATATTTTGCTCGAAAACTTGCGGAGTATCAGTCGTTCAACGCGAGAGAAAATATTGACGGCTAGCAAACGGCAACAAATATCATCGTATCATCACGAAATCGATCCGTGCTGCCTAAAGAAAACACCAGGCAATCAAGTTTGTAGCGTACAGTTTATAAAATCGCCCAAATGTTGAGCTCGAAAAAAATATTGTTAGAACTTGTTCAAGCAACATTGAACAGAGTCACGCACAACAATCATCGTTGAGCAAATCAGGTTTAATGATGACAGGAGGCCACGACTGACTGATCTCCAGTGTAATTTCTTTAGTCAGATTCTTTAGGGGAAGCGGATCAGACTGATTATTCAATGAATGAAACAGTGCTTACGGATGGCGAAGATGGTGATTGCCAAGTTCATTCGAATCTCACAGGGAATCTTCATCAATCGTTGGTAGAACATCTATAACTGTGGCTGAACAGTACATCACTACGCCCATGTCCAATGTGTATCCTAACAAGATGCTCATTAGACCAATTCTCGGGTAATTTTTCAAATAGACCTATGTGACAAAGAGAGATTCTCTTCGTGTCTTCTCTCTTCCGCTTTTTACGACAATACTAATGCATTTTAACACATTATCTCTGCATGAATCGGTTGCCGGAGTCACTAGTTAGCTAAATGTTTTGAAAATTTTCTTTTCTATAAATGCATAGAAGCGCATGCATGTAGCGGTGAAATGCAGAAGAGAGGAAATGCGAGGAGAATAATTGTCACATAAGTCTATTAGAAAAATTACCCGAGAATTATTTTCTTCAATCATTAGTACTTGGAATTTTCTATGACAAGCATATGACAAGCCAGAACTCGTGCAGGGCTATGATAAACCCAGTACCAGTATTCAAAAGGTATCTAAGTTTGAACGGATGTGGTGGACAATGCCGAATAGATCTGGTGATGAGTAGACGGTATTCAAGAAATTGGTGGACGGTTGTGGAGAATTTTTGCTTGTTATTTTTATTTTTAATGTGGTTTTAATCAGTTGGTCATTCACCACGCTTGTGGAGAACTTTTTTTTCATTAGACTGAGTCTTTAGATGGAAAAACAGTAAACGCCATCCGGGGCGAGATTGTGCCAAAAAAGCATATATTTTTGTTCTTTGGCTTAGTATACACACAATTTAGGAACTAAGTTGATTTCAAACCTGTCAATACATACTAAATTGTTCAATTAACAACTACCGAAGAGATGGTTTAGTTACAATGAAACCTAATTTTATTGGAAGTGCATGAACTTTGGCACAATCTCACCCCTTCTACGGGGTGACATTGTGCCAAAAACATAAAGTTAGGCTAAAAACCTAAACAGTGAACATTAGCATGTTTATAAACAATATAAACATAAATATCAGTATAAAGTAGTTCACATGGGGCCGTCCATGAACTAAGTGAACTATTAGGGGTAGGGGTCGGCCAAAAAAAACGCATCATACAAAAATATGAACGAAAATAACCCTACCCTGAGAGGTCTGAAATAACTAAAAATGAGTTCGTAGTCAATGGAAAGCCTTTATATAGCCAGTAGCGTTTCTAGGGTTAACAAGGGGAAGATATATGAAGGGTTGTATCCTAAGGGGGCATACCTATTTAATTATTTAACAAAAGTAACCATTATTTCGTTCGAGAACCCGCGGCCGCAGAACATGTGGCCTATCCCACCCCCCTCCCCCCTCCTTAAAACTGGCAGTTTATACACGGTCTATTATATTCGTCTTATATTAGAGTGTTTATTCAAAGCATCTGAAATTTCCAGAGAAAAAGTAAAAAATAGTTGAAATTATTTAGCAGACCTATGCTCCAAAATGGATGATGCAATCTGATCTGTCAAAATATTGTGCTCAATAGTAAATAATGTGAGTGTGCTGGTGTATACTGACGTATTTTTGTTGTGTATGTGCAATCCACAAATTGGATCGATCATTATGGCTTGGCACAATCTCACCCCCGTGAAGCTCGAAAAGTACAAAGTTTCGAAAAATATTATTTTCGTAATCAAAACTTATCCAACGCATAATAGCCTTTCAATACATTGTAAATGATTAATTTATATACCTTCAAAATAGCAAGTTGATATGATTTCATGTTTAGGTTGGTTTATGCGGGACATTTTTTACAAGCGTTATTACCGAGTATTTTTGATCGCGAACTTTGTTATGAATAAATATGTTATGTTCATCATCATTTTGAATTTAGGACACCAGTTTCTATAGATATAATAAATTTTCACATATAAACATTTTTGGTTTTTGGCACAATCTCACCCCCGTGGCACAATCTCACCCCGGATGGCGGTAGCCAATAAGTTTACGACACGTGGTTGTTTCTTAATGTTGGCCAAATAAACGGTATTTTACCCTAATTTTATAAATATCTCTGGATTCCTCTGGGATAAATTTAATCTTTTTTCACCAGAACAAAAGTAATTTTAATATGCATTTGAGCAGTTTTGTTTTTTTACAGTACCTGTACAGTACCAAATCACAGTACCAGTACCAGTCGAGTGTTTGTTTACAGTACCTGTTTGTTACTTGTAGTTTGAGCCAATAAACATCATACCACCCTAATCTTGCGACGTCAACTGAGAAAATTACACTCAAGTCTTTTTTTACACGGTTTGTTTTTTTCGATTACTCAAGAACGGTGCAACTTAGGGACCATTTACAAAATACGTGACGAATGTCGGGCCACTCCCAAATGTATTGATAAATAAATGAATGGTCTTTAAGTTGCCCCGTTCTTAATATTCGAAAAAACAAACCGTGTAAAAAAAGTACTTGAGTGTAGACTAAAATAACTAATTTTAACACAATCTAATAAATCACTTTCTAAAAACCACATGAAGATAGCTTTCTTCTGGCGAAGGAAAATCGGACGTGGTTGAGGATTTGAGGATATTAATATTTGATTTGATATTTAAGTATTTCACTGCCCATTCATATTCATGGACGAGGATTTTGACGGCGATGTACTAGAAGTAGTAGATGAGCTAATATTTTTGGCATCGCCGATGAGCGCTGCCAAAAACACAACTAAGCAAATGTAATGATACTTTCAAACTGAAAGTCGGAGTTATTCATATAGCACGCGTCGCTGCACAAAGTTAATGATGCACAAAACCTGAATCAGACTAGTAACGGGTTAGAAGTAAAATCTGCACTAGTCTCAATGACCTGCGGTTTTGTTATTTTTAGTTTTTAACATGCTGATATTATGGATCAGCTTTCAAATTCAAACACTACGTACAATAGTATTACAGCAGCAACTACCGACAACCGTGTTATTTTTATATAAAGAACAAGAAGACTAATGGAAAAAGTTTACGTGTGTGCATATTTGAAAAGCGTCAGCAGAAGAGCAATTTACTCATTATTTAGCACTATAATTATGATAGTAATATAACAGAAACCTTTTTTCCTGGCCCACGTTATGAACCAAACTAGCTGGTAGTAAATCTATAAATATAAATTACTCAATGTTTGGACCAAATTTCGGTTCTTTTTAGACATTAACACCATAAAAACGATAATTACGTATTTTGACCAAATAAAATGTTGTCTCGTTACGACTACTTTGAAGATCTTTTCCAACAAGCTTGCCACAGTGCCGACCGATTGGTGATTTTTTAAGGTGTCAAACCTTTAATGTACAAAAATGGCCGAACATGCGAAGTTTTCGACACACGTCATTTGAAAAAAAAAATTTAAAGGCAGTTGATAATTGCGAGTATCCAGGCAAAACGACGAAAGATGGCTGATGTAGGTCGGAAGGTTGGAGTTAATTGACTTTTTTCGTTTTATAGTAAATAATAAAATAATACTGCAATTGAAAAAGGAGTAGCATAATTTTATAATAAAACCCATTATATTTCGCGTTGCGCTGAAATAAAATTTGTGGAGACTTTTGCTCATAATCGGTCATTTGTGTTTGCTGCTATGTTCAGTCAATATGTATTTGTTTTTCGTTTAGACCTATCAGATCGCCCATATACTTAAACCCAATGCAGACAAACGAAATAAAGGGGATCACCTCATTTCTGTCTAGCTTTTTTGATACTGGATAATAAAACAATTCGTTCAGTTTAAAGTCCACTGTAACAATAAATGTTGTTTGTCGGAACAAAAAAACTGCTGTTATCTCCGAAAATTTCAATTAACAATTTCGGTGCCTATCTATCAGTGCGTGCCGTTTCAGTTGCGAATAATTTATACAGTAGAGATTTTCACAATACGGATTCGAGGATCCCGCATTTCCATTACACCGGTACTGTCTAGTTTCCTTGCTCTTCATTTTTGGAGTTTTGGATATAGAAATTAGGTGTAGCATTTGGCTATCACATCTGTCGGAGCTTTTGGACCTTTCAGAGTCGAGTTATGACGTATTAGAATCTATATAGCACCCAATAAATAGATAGACAATTACGTATTGAATGACCCAAGCGAAACTACCTCATTCGTATCTAATCAGGATCTTTCTACATTCGTATTACTTCCCTATTAGCACCAATTTCATACGATACGAGTATTTAGTATCTCAGCTTTCAGTGAAACCCGATCGACCTTATTACACAACTATCGTCTGTAATTTCTTTCATTGTTATCATCACTGTCGCAGTTCGGAATACCTCCCGCATATCGGAAATTTTAATTATTGCGTACAGACGCATTTGAAAGTCGACGCCACCCAAATAAATCGCCGTCCACAGGAGCCGCTTAGTCACACGTATTCATACAGAATTGAACAAATCGGACACACCTCATTGTTTCTGGCTCCTCGTCGAATAATTTAGCTTTTATAATATGATACGACAATATGATAATATTTGATGGATTAGTTCGATTTATTAGGTGAGTTTGGTAATTAATGTCTGGTATTTTCTGGTTATTGTAATTTCCTTTTTCTTTTAGGCATGCATTTGAACGAAAGAAAAGTTTTATCCATTGATAAATTCAATTGGGTTTGGCCATTTGTACCTCGCCTGAAGAAATATGACTCATTTGGTGGCGTTTCCAGAAAATGACTAGTAACACCCAAATGTTGGAATAACTTAGCGAAATTAATTTTTTAGCTTAGAAAACTTAATTATTATTGATCTGTTTCGTGTTTTCTTATCATGAAGTTTTATTTTAAACCTGTACTCGTCTCATACTCTGCTAATACCTAATCTTATCACAAGATTAAACATCGGTGCAGGATTAACTTCCACGAATTATGAGCGCCGTAAACAAAACACATTCTGGGAAACAGAAATATGCATAAAATGATCGGAAATACTGTCGTTTTCTGTTTATGCAACAGCTACCAATAACTTGGGTAGTTGGTTTTGGATGAGACGAATGGGGGATGATTGATTGAATCAATTAATAATTGACGTCCTTTGAGAATGATTTTAATTCTAATTTGAAGATATTGTCTGCGAACAAAACGACACCATTCTTTTTCAGGATCTCTTAAATAAAGCTTCATTTACCAAAAAATCAATAGTTAAAATTTAATTTCCCAATTGATTTTGTTGAAATTTTAAGAAATTATTCATTGGATTGAGCTCTACATCTCAATTTATATAAAGTCTGCCCAATATTGAATTCTGTTCCCAATTCGATATCAGATCAGAAAAAACTCAGTTGGGAATATATATGTTATTCACATCTAATTTTATAATTTAATTTACCTACCGCTAAAGCTCTCTACTGTTGCGACAGAATGTTTCTACAACAAAAAGTTGAGAAAAGTGTTTCAATAGCTCTGCTTAGTACTGTTTGTATTAGTTATCTTTATCCGTAGTTTCAAGTACCCATTATCAGTAATAGAATAGTTTTCACATTTTTATTTATAACTAAATGTGTCAACTCGAACGAAAGAGAGATTAAACTAAATCTACCTTTTCCGTATGTATTTTACGCAGCTTAAGTTACTAACCGCATGTCAATTTTAATTCACTGAACATTGTAACACTAAATTAACCCCGCAGTTACAATGTATTTCTACTCACCACAATGCCACCGTTACTGATTCCCACTTCCGGCAAATTGAAGGAACCGTGTTTTCTGGTGAAAAATTTCGCAAAGCACGCCATCAGTTTAATCCTATTGGTTTTCTCGGTAGGTTAATCCAGCACAGTTCGTACACTCTGTGACCTATAAATATGCAAGTGCGCCTCGCGACAGAGAGATAATATTCGCTGAACGAACGCTCTTGCGAGGCTTGCTACATGAATTTAAATTTATTTGTTTTCACGTTATGACAGCCCCTTTTATGTATCTTCTTCGTTGCTTTTAATCAACACAGTATAAGCGTACTATCCTTCTGAACGTCGCACTCTGGAAAATTCTCCAACTGAACTTATTCAATTTTTTATGAATATCACTTGATTATACACTTAATCTATAATTCACATGGATAAATTCACGCGCGGATACATCAAAGCACAAGCTAAGAAAATACCTTCGTTTCGTTACATTTTCAGAAGCAACTGAATGTTTCATTCGAAAAAAAACAGCAAATTAAGACGTTTGAGCGGCTTGCTATCTCGAAGCTAACTGTCTACGGTTGCACAAGTGACACTGGTACACCTTCCTAGCGACAATATCAGTAAGTAAGTTGCGGGATTCCTTGCTTTTTTGCTGGTCAACACCTTGCTAGCCACCGCCGACCGATAGCCAGCCGGCGGCCATCACCAGGCAGTTCGTTATCAGTTGCTACAACAAAACCCGTGAACGACACTTTCAAGCTCTGATAAGCACCATCGAGAGAGGGATACATCAAGACGATGACAGAGTCGTACTTGGAATCAGCAAAGTTACCAGAAACTCGAAGCGTTTTTCATTTTATATTTTAAACCAAACTAATGAAAGGGCAAAACCCGCAATCTGGCAAGGCAGAAATATTGTAATTTGTAATCTAAACATCCCGTTTGATCTGTTTTTTAGGTGAGTAAGAGCAAATCAAACTCCAGGGTGCTATATTCCGGTTTCAGAATCTAAGCTTTTATAATAAGGGGAAACGAGCAATTAACTTTTCGTCGGAAAGCCTAAATACGGGAGCAGTTTTTGGGCCCAAAACAGGATCTCTGTTTTTAGAAATGTAAGGGAAGTACCCCAGCACCGGACAGCTCCCAATACCGGGCACTTCTGATTTTCATAGTTCAAATGATACACCTTAGTAGATAATATGATAAAATAACTAAATAGGGCAAAAAATTACCATGTGTGCTTTTATAGATCAGAGTCATTCATGAAAACAGAGATTTGTTAGCTTTTATCTACCGCCGATCGAATTGTTATGTTTCGGTTAATTTTCGGATCAGCATTACAGTATTATTCGGCCGCATAAAATTTCGTTTTTCATGTATAAAATATCTTTCATTGAATAGTTTTAAAGCTCCATAGTTCATTTTGCCTCAAAGATATTCAATTCGTTAAAAAATGTAAATTGTACTCAATAATCCCCGTCACCCAGTACCGGACACCGAGCCGTCCTTCAATACAGCAAAATGCTTTGCTTGGTTCAGTCAAATTCTTCAATGAAGTCAACATTTTGCAAAAAAATAGATTGTGAAGAAAGAAAACATCACTTATATCAAGCAATAAGAGATTTTAAACATTTTGACATGTATTTTTAAGAACTATAAGCCCTGAATTGGTTTATTTTATGATTTCTATTAAGTGTCCGGTACTGGGAGACACAATTTTTAAGTAATCATTTTTATCAATTTCTCATTTGGCTTCTAAAATGGTTCATCAGTGATGCAAGTACGTGTAACCCATTTTTATTGGAAAATAGTCTTCTAAATTACTAAAGCGAATAATAACTGAAGTTATGCTAAATGTTGATTTTAAACATGCCAAAATCTTTAGGTGTCCGGTACTGGGGGACTTCCCCCTATACACTGCATTCTTCAGAGAATATATTTTCATGAAAAAAATATTTGTTACAAACAAAAAAACTGCTTTTGAAATTTACAGAATTAATGACGACTCATTTCTCCTTAATTCTTGATTGATTTCGCTCCCAATTGTTAAAAGATTAATAATTCTCTACAACGGGTGACAACTGAAATTTTGGAATTTTTGTCTCAAGCTGTCAAAAAAAAACAAAGATACATGAAAAAGATCTGATTTATCGAAATTGAAGATACATTGTCCATCGCTTAAAAAAAGTAGTGTACATTTGAAAACGGTCCGTAATCGGCTGTTCGGCGAAGCTTCCGTTTGATGTCATAACAGGAGCGACGTAGCGATCAACTTTGCGAATGCATCCCTTGATTCTACCAATCAACTGTTTTCAATTCGTGGCTCTTCAGTTATTTTTGTATACCAAGGAACTCAAAATCCCGAAGAAATCTTCGATTAGGAGCACTGAGACAGATTTGTCGGGGCGTGGTTTTTGGGTACAAATGTGATCGAATGAGTATTCAGGAACGACTGTGTTTTTGGCTTAATGCGATGATGCTCTCTCCGGCCAAAACCCGTATTGTCCATCTGCATGATGTTTTTGTAGAAACAGGATCAAAATTTTCTACAAACATTCGTCTGGTAGCCAAACCAGAGGGCTTGTTGTTGAAGGCACGAGGAAGAGAACGATGTCCTTTTGTGTCCATAATTTTGGTTGGTCTTCCACTACCTTGCTTTCGAATAGTTGTTGGGCATCTTAAGACATGGTAAACAGCTGAAGCCGCAACATATTCGCTTTTTAAATGTTGTACCGTATACTTTTTGCCGAGATTTCTGTGGCAGTTCGTAGAAGTATACAACGTGCTCCCGAAATGCTTCTTGTTTCGACGCCATTTTAAGCAAAACTGGGCAAGTATAAAGAAAATAAAAAATATTGACAAAAAGATGAGAGGGAGAGCTAACACATGCATACTCTCATTTCTCTCTGAGCTCGTTTGTTGTTGAGTATAGTGGCCTCGAAAAAATTCCAAAATTTTAGTTGTCACCCGTTAGTAAGAAAAACAGAGTGAAAGCTCAGAAACTCAAGCGCGGTACGGAGAATTTAGCAGTTCGCACATTTGTTAGCGATACTAAAAAGAACGAAGTGCAGAATATAGAGAAACACCTGGATGATATCTAGTGTAAATGAAAATAATTATGAAAATGGTCATAACTATAATCTTTTTAGTCACCATACGATCACTGTACTGTACTGATGTACTGTAACCTACATTCCAAAAGAAGTAATTTGAATGGCGTCTACAATTTATATTATTGCTCAACCATTACCATTATATTCATCAAATCCTACGCTTCAAATATATGTATGGAGAATTACTCGTTTTCGTATGGTGAACATTCTTAACGACCTATTGTTTTTATGGTGACTTGACGAAGAATCATAATTAATATATTTGATATTATTCCAGGCAACAGTTCTGATACGGCAAGGCACCATTTAACAAATTGGATTTGTTAAATTTGGAAGATAGAAGATAATATTTATGATTAACTATGGTCTTCAATGCTGGTCGCAGTGATAATGTTCATACAAAAAACTCAGAGTCTTCAAGTATTCAACGGTCCCTAACAGGTACATTCGGCATCAACTTTTCAAAAAGGCCAATTTGCAAAATACAAACAAGCCGAGTGAGAGTTATTTTCTGCTTTACTAGCATAGGGAAATAGCCTTTTGGTGACAATATTCGGCTGGACAATAGACGCTTACTGCGAAGGAATATTACAATGCGGCTTTCTGCCTTTTTTGGTGCCACATTGTGCATTTTATTACACACGCGGAGGCGAAAATTAGTAACAAAACCGCAATAAGAGAGTAATAAAATTAACACGGTTAAGTTTGTTTAACGTCACTTTTTCGATGCAAATTCGTGCAAAGTGGCCAAATGAGCTACAGTATCCCCCCGCTAATCCGACACCCAATAATCCGACGACTCGATAGTCCGGATCTCGCTAATCCGGAAAATTCCGAATTAAAACGTATTGTACTTGACTTCTTTCAATCGAACACTACCTTCGTTTGGAGTCTCCGTTAAAGTCAGAATGGCACTCTTTCTAACTAAATGGAAATGGTACATGATGCTGCTTCTAACTACGTTCACTTTTGCCATGGCTATAGTATTTTCATTGCTATTCTCCATAGACTGATGTGCTTGCGCTTATTTCGACACTAACTAAGAATTTTAAAGTATTTTGTTGACGAAAATGAGTATTACCGAGTATAAAACAAAGTTATTGCGTACTTACGACAAATATTTTCAAAAATTTCCGGAGTTGTTTACGTATGGACGTAAACAAAACCACATTTCAAACTCACGCTGACGTCAGTTTGACTGTCGGATTATCGAGTCAAAATTCGCTAATCCGGCTATAAATTTGTCGGATTAGTGGGGCAGTACTGTATCACCATTGGTGACAGGGACCGAAACGGTTACACTTTTTCTATACATCTACCAGCATGCAATGCCATGTCATACTCGTAACCAATACCATCGCTCTGCACTGTTTCTGTATCGATAGTGTCTATCCCTTTTAAGTGTCGAGACTAGCCCGAATGCGTACATGATAATAAGCATACATTTTCGTACGTCAGCTGACCATTCATACAAAATGTGTAGAAATGACATGCAATCGCTGCTTTTTGCTTACAGTTGTAGTTAGAATAGTATGGAGAAGTTGTAGTTGGAATAGTATGGAGAAGTGATAGAGGATAAGGTGTATTGGGGAGGTTCTTATTGAAAACCGTGTTGTTTGGGGGAAAGCTGTAAGTTTGGTTCACGTGCGCAACAGCAAAAGAGAATACAAAAAAGTGTCTTCAAGACTGGTGACATTATCTCCCCGATACCGAAGAGTGTACGACACGTAAAACAAATCTCGGGTAACTTTTCAAATAGACCTAAGTGACACTGAGAGATTCTCTTCGCGTCTCCTCTCTTCCGTCTTTCATGGCTACATAAATGCATAGAAAAGGAAATATTCAAAACATTTAGCTAACTAGTGACTCCGACCACCGTTTTATGCAAAGCTGATGTGTTAAAATGCATTAGGATCGCCGTAAAAAGCGAATCTCTCAAAGAGAATCTCTCATTGTCACTTAGGTCTATTTGAAAATTTACCCGAGAAATGATGTTTTCGTTGTTCTTGCATTTTTGCTCGGTGCTTGTGTACCAGTAACATGTCGCAAGACTGGGAGCAAGAAAAAATGGTAAACGTCTTCAAATTTTTATCACCAACCAGTACATTTTTAGTCCACAATGTAATAAAAGTATACGGGGAAGACTTGTCGACAGCCAGGAAGCCCGGATCGGGGTAACATCAAAGGCTAAAAGTTGCAGCAACGACAAAATAAAGTGGTCTACGCTTTAAAGCAGAACTCCTATTTTTTATTCGAAATATTGAAAACAAGCGGAGAATGTTGTCTACAACCGTTGGTGTATATGGCAACTGGAAAGAAGGGAAAGGTGGCAGATATTTTCAAGCAAATGAAAATGTCGAAGTTTGTTAAGAAATATCTGATTTAACAGGCTTTCTGTAACTCCTGTAGTTTGCCTTTTCTGAATCAATACGATTGTTCCGCGCTGACTTGATCGAATTTGGCATCCTAGCAGTGCGGTATAACTGCCATGGAACTCGGTGTGACTCGCGCTATTTCAAGCAATCGTTTTCATTCAACTCGTGGAGCAGCACGTGGAGTTCCTCTCTTTCTAGTGCCGATGGAGTTGTTAAAGTGTTGAAGAAAACCGTTTTCGTCGCACTAACGTCCGGCATTTTTACCGGACACATCGGCCCACCGTAGCCAACCGAATTTCGCCAGATGTACGATAGGAATCACTCCAAGCAGTGTCTGTAGCTTGTGATTCATACGCCTTCGCCATTTTCCACTTTTAATTTGAACTCTGCAAATTATGCCAATTATCGTCACAGCACCTTCCGCGCCGTGAGCAGCGTCACAACTTCAAGTCCATAAAGAAATATCGGTCTAATTAGGGTTTTGTACATTGTCAGCTTCGTACGGTGCATGCTCCTTGATCGCAACGTTTTGCGAAAGGCATGATATCAAAGCCATTTGGGAAGTCATGGAGTTGACCATTGGTGAAAATCGTGCCCGCATTACGATGTCCGCTCGTTGGATCACCGCCTCAAGTGCGATGTTGAACAGGATGCTGGATAAACCGTCACCTTGTCTCAACGTGTGGCGAGGCCACATATCGAAAGGACTCGAAAGTATCCCTGAGAAACGCACGAAACGCAGCACTCGATCCAATTTTGCTCTGATCAGTCGCGTTAGTTTGACCGGAAAGCTGAGTTCGTGCATTATCTGCCGTAGCTGGTCTCGATCAACTATATCCCATACTGCTTTAAAGTCTATAGAGATGTGATGCCTGGGCACGTTATACTCCTGACATTTCTGCAAAATCTGTTGGCTGATAAAAATTTAGTCTGTAGTTGAGCGATCCCCCATGAAGCCTACCTGGCAATTCCCTACGAAACCCTGTGCTATCGGTGACCGAATAATAGGATCTAAGAAAGTACCTTAAAGTGGCGTTTACCGGTGCTATGCCGCGATAGTCGCGCCAGTCGAGTCGATCACCCTTTTGTGTATGGGACAAACCATTTCATCCATCCAAAATAGCTTCTTCTCCGCTCAAATCTTGGTAATAACCCAGTGAAGAGCCGTTGATAGCTCTGTTCTCCTTTTAGTGTTGTTTACTCCTCCGGATCATGATCAACTGGTTCTTTGCACGTCGTTATTAGGCCAAGTTCTCCGTATTGATAATGCTCAAATAATTTTTTCAAGCAATTTTTTTCTCGTCACCCTATCAAACCAACCAATCATCATACTGCAGGGCCCTTCATCTAGGGTTCTCCGAGCGTATTCTACCCCAACCGTCTTCGAGGTTTGTACTTAAGTACTCGAGTACTTAACTTCTCGAAAGAAGGTAGTGCCTCGTCCAGTATTTGCGCATAGTTCAGCGGAAGAGAACGGCTTTGACGTGTTGACAGTTTTAAGTGCACATGCACTGCTACTAGGTAATGATCAGAGTCAATATCCGCACCTCGTAAGAAACAATATTCGTCATGTTAGAGGAGAATCGGCCATCTATGGGAACGTGGGAAATTTGGTGCATCGTTCGTTGGTTAGGTGATCTCCAGGAGGTTTTGTGGATATCTTCGCGTGGGAAAAAGTTGCTTCAGAACACCAGGCTTTGAGAAGCTGCGAAGTTCATATATCGTTGGCTGTCATCGTTCGTGACAATGTGCAGGCTCTGGAGCCCGATCGCCCCCAGGCAACAACTTGGGTTTCATTAAACTCTTATGATGGCATTTAAGACCAAAAATGGGCATGAAAACCGCCATAAGAGCACAACTAAACTTACATTGTTACTTGGGCCGCTCTATACATTGCTTCCCAGCCGACCTGGGCATTCAGATCCCCGATGACAATCTTGATGTCCTGTGGTGTCGTACATTGCCTCCAGCTTCGCGTAGAACGCTTCCTTTTCGTCGTCGGGTTTACTTTCGTGCAAGCAGTGCACGTTAATGATGCTGTAATTGAAGAAATGGTCCTTTAGTTTCAATACACACATTCTCTCGTTGATCGCCTTCCAATCTATCACGCGATTCCGTATTCTGCTCAACACTACAAAGCCCGTTAACAGTTCGGTGGTAGTGCCACTGTTCTGGTAAAATGGGCCTTTCCACCGTGGATCTTCCAAACCTTCTCTCCATTACGCTATTTCCTACAGAGCTACGATGTCAAGTTTACGGGGTTCAAACTGTTCGAGCAGCACCTGGTCGCCACCTGCGAAATTTAGCGCAGTTCCAAGTACCGAGTATCTAGTCGACGTCCTTGTTTCGTCACCTAGGTCGATGCCGAATATTCCGATTCGTCATGCAGCTGCCATGTTAGGTGCCAAGACAACACAGTGCCTCCTTCCCTTAGTTTCCACCGGGGTGGGATACCCGATCTCCACTAGGGTTGCTCGTATTCCGGCTGGCACCATGAGGAGGTAGGTATTGGAGTGGCTGGATAAGAGGCTGAAGACCACTATTGGAACTATGCTACGCATTATCCAGCTCTTCGTCAACCAAATCCCCATATTGTAGTTTATTAATTTTTTTTTGTTAGATTATAGTCACTTTAACAGCTTAAGTGATTCGTGACTTCTGCGTGGTTGGGATTTGAATCCGGGTCCTCGGCGTGAGAGGCGTGAATGCTAACCACTACGCCGGGACTGACCCCCTTTTATTAAAATTGTGTATACTAAAGTACAAGTTCTATATGCAAACCACAACCTAAATTAGCAGTAAGGATCCCATACCCAAAATCACCGCAAAAATATGCATAAGATGATCTGCAGACACTATTGTTGATAATATGCAAATGTGAATGATGTAAGCGAATGTAGTATAAATTTTACAGTATCTCGGTAAGATCCTGGATAAAATTCGACCAATTTCGAGCTAAAGTTTATCACATATACTTTTTAAATATTATAAAAATTTTCTGAGTACTGGTTAAGCAATGGATGAGTTATCTCTCTGACGAATACCAGTTTGATAGGACAATCAAGACGGCAAAACGTGTAATCAACGAACGAAGTCCGGCCCACAGCAAGTGAAAGCACTTTGAGTAATTGAATTCCTCGGCAGCTTTATTAGGTTCGTTCCGATGATAGTAACCTGGACAGAAGTAGTTTGTAGAATACGAACGAACAGGTCTACCAGATTTTTCATTAATTAGCTCGGTCCATTTCAAACGAGTTCTCCATCAACCGGGCTTTAGGTGGTAGAGAAAAAAAATGCTTGGTAATAATTTTATAATTACTATTTCTTTGCAATCCATGATAAGAAAGTTGAAATCATCGAAATACTTTATGGAGCATACACCGTGATAACTTTTACCGTTTTACGTTTTACCGTGATAACTAGTTGTTCAAAGCTAAAGTTAAGGATCACCACAACGAGTATTTTCTCACCAGGTTAAGTTATTCAACTACGCTTCTAGACACCACTGCACTGCTGGCAAAAATCCCCATTCACTAATCAGGCAGCGAGTGCATTTTGAAAAGCGTGAAATCAATAAATCAGTATATCAACGGCTCTGTGGAATACAATGTTTTTCTACAGCAAATATTGGCTCAAGTGATGCTTCGACATATCCACAAACGAACAACGACACATCGACTTGCGACACGCCAGGTTTCAAGTCGGTTCCTCAGTGCACACCGACACGTTCGTGTGTGGCACAAATGCATCGATAATTGATTTAAATCAATAAACAGTATCGGAATTGTTTGGAACAAAATGTTACATTCCCCGCCCGATCAGCCAATGTACCTAGTTGTACGGGGATTACAGCTGATAGTACTCCACTCTCACTCAGGATGCATTATGGATGAAATGGGGAATTTAATATCAGGGGTACTTCAGATTTTCTTTGTCTCTCTACTTTGTTCGAAGAGATAAATGAAATGCATTGCAGTTAACTGAGTTTGCAGTTATTGTGTATTGTAAAATTTTATATTGCAAGTTTATCAAAAAAGTGCAAAATTTTTGAGCGACTTGGTAGAATCTCTTTTCCATTAAATTCTACTAGTTACGATGTAGTAGGCATTTCTCATAAAACAAAATTTGTAAAAAATTTAGAATGTCACGTACCTATATGATTTTAATTTTAATTTTTTACTTTTATAACACAATCGTATAAACAGTTTTTTAACCCTGAAAATATCACATATTTCAACTATCGTTTCTACTAAGCGCAGGACCATTTCAGCAGCCGTAGTAACAAAACTCGTTCATCTTGTTCTCTGTCACTTTTTTGCCAATAAACTCAATCATGGGAATATTGAAACGAATGACTCGAACGTTTCGGTTTCATTTGCAGCAAATTCCTGTTCGTCATGGAAGCTGCCAACAAACACCAACTCCTACATCGAGTCTATCATTGTCTACCAATGTCTTCGTACTAGGTATATGTTACGAGGAATGCTGAATAACGTGAAGATATACTCCGCCCTGGGAGAGGGTTAGCTAGTACATTAAAAGAGGAAAGCAGTCAGTGGTCCGGAAACCACACCACACTAATTTCTGCGAGCACGATTTACGCGACCATTTGTCATTTTTATCGCGCTCGACAAAAATCACGCGTCGCGCTTAATGATTTCGTGAACCATAAAGACGTCCACTTTAATGGGGGCCAGATTCAATTTAGCATGGCTTTCCTCGCGGATACACGGCGATACGTGTTCCAGGGTGCCCCGCAACAAAAAGGCAGTGGCAGATTCCGAGAACTAATCCGAGCACTGAATAAATCATCGTGTAAGGATTTGTTTTATTCGATTGAGGAAAGGATGAATGATGTGCGGAGAAATTATCCGTCCGAAATAATGGACATAATATTGCGGATACGACAAGTTTTGTTTATTGCTGTTTTGGGTTTATTTTGATTTTCCAAATTGCTGGCAGCATATTTTGAATGAATAATGAGGATGAAAACCATTTGTTGTCACAGGTTGTATCCACAATATGCGTGCAGGATGTGCCGAAAAGTATTCATGATCCGCTCTCGGTACGTATCGGTCTGTTTCGAGCTCCGACGAGTGTCAAACTTGGAACGCCCAAATGATGTGTTTATTAGAACGACGCGTTGCCGGTGATATGTGGCCACCGGCACACATTTTATTAGGTAGCAAACTTTTCATTCGTATGTTCGAACTATAAACTTAGCAAAACCTAAATCAGTACTATACGTTTCGTACATGTTCAGTCCACATTATATTTTATAGTTGAGGGTCCACGTAAGTTTGATAATCCGCAAGTTGCAAAACTGTATTTTGCACAAGTTTAAAAACTATAATGCTCATAAAAGTTTTGAACATTTAGCTCAAACTAAATTTATCACAATTTTCAACGGGAAATATTCTCAATTCGGGTGTACACTCGTTTGTGAAAATAGCCGTAGGTTAAAGTACGGGTTTGAAGTAATTTTGCTACATTCAAATAACTAAATTAGGATGCACACACATATGCGTCATTTACTTTGAATTCTGATGAAAATAAACATATAAAGTACAGCAAGCAGAGCAGGTCACACGAAAAAAAACGATTGCTTCAGGAAGAGGAGGTGGTTCTGGAAAAACACCAACCAAACGCAATCGTAGTAAGGTTAAACGTTTCTTGCTTCCACGAGGAATTCATAAAGAATCACATTTGAGAATGGTAATGACACCCATTCCCAATTGACTGGCATGAATATGCTGGCATTTGGTTCGCATATGGAAAGCTTCCCGCTTCCAGTATTCTAGCAGTATAGCAGTCAATGGTAGGTGGCACACAAAAATATGTGCGAATTTATAAAGCTGGAACGTGGTGGCGAAATATATATATTTAGCGCTCTGTAAAAACTTCACCGGTTCAAGGAGTGGCACGGTCAGGGAAGAGGACGAAGTGTGGACTCGAGAAAAGTATGTCAGGGTGTCAACAAACAATGTAAACAGCAGCAGATAGAAGCTGTGCCACGTGGCCACAGGCCACCGCCACGTGGTACCAGTCGGAATACGAGCAACCTTAATGCAGATCGGGTAACCAACCCCGCTGGACACTAAGGTCTATGCCAACAGTGAAGGAGGCACAGTGTTGTGTCAACACTATAAGATGGTAGCCACGATGGCTATCACGAGACTCGGTAGCAGACTAAATCCAACACACTAAAGAGAATCAAGAAAATTCCACTCCGGACATTCGGCACGGACAAAGGCGATGAAATATGGACACGGAATGTTTGCTTGGTACCAGGAACTGCAGATCACTAAATGTCGTTGGTGGCGACAGGGTGCTGATCGATCAGTTAGAACCCCGAAAGTTTGGTATCGTGGCACTGCAGGAACTAGATGCTTCGACCCTCGAAAATGGATGAAGTATGATACGCTCGGCCGCAACCGCGATGCTAAGCGAGGAAACCCCGAGCCTACGTAATAATTGGTTTGATGGGGAATGCCAGCAAGCGATAGAGAGAAAACAGAGCTTGGAAAAACTATCTAAGCATATTTACGAGATAAAATTTAGGCAAGTATTGACGAGCGCGGAATGAGTTGACCACGATCATGAGGAGGAAAAAGCGACAAAAGGAAGACAGAGATCGTGAAGAACTAGAACAACCATTCCGGCCAACAGGATCTAGGAGAAGGTGTCCCAAACTCGTGAGGGCTACACACCTAAACCTGACATATGTAGGGACGAGGGAGGGGATCTAATCACAAACGAGCGTGAGGTTATCGACAGGTGGTAACAGTTCTTCGATGAACATCTCAACGGTGATGTAGCAGAAGGAGACACAACGGAATTTAACCTAGGAATGCCTACAAACAACAACAGTACGCAGCTCCTGATTTCGGAAAGATCCGGTGAGAAATGAGTCAGTTGAAAAATAATAGAGCCGCCGGAAAGGACCGACTCTCAGAAGAACTCGACAAAAACGGTCAAGAACCGCTAGCAACAGCACTTCACTGGATAATTTTAAGAATTTGAGAAGCTGTAGTCTACATCTACAAATAGGGCGACCGGCTAGATTGCTGTAACTACCGCGGCATTACGCTGGTCGACAGCGCCTACAAGGTGCTATGTCAGGGGATTGAGGACGAAAGTGGACGATATCTTCTTGGCTTCTCGTGATTGCTGTTTTGATGTCATCATATTGACGGAAACCGGACTCAACGACACCATTAATTCTGTGCAGCTATTCGGTCCAACGTTTTTCGCTGCGACCGTTCGTCCTGTAATAGTGATAAGCGGAGCTTTGGAGGTGTATTGATCGCTGTCGCCCGGCAGTACCCCTGCGTTGCCCTCACGTCAGCACAAGCAAGTAGGTTAGAGCAAGTCTGTATTACCACGAATATTCATGGGTTGAAAATTTTATTTGGTGCTGTGTACATTCCTCTCGACAAAAGCCAGGATCCTGTTGTTATTGAATCGCACGTTTCTTCTATTCATGAATTGTGCGAAAAAAAACCCTAAACTGGTGCTATACTCATTTGCGGTGATTATAATCAACCACGCATTATTTGGAAATACAATGACGACATGATAAATCACACTGCGAGTGCGGTTTTAGTTGACGGAATGGATTTCCTCAACCTCCAACAAGCCAACTTGAAACGTAATCATCTCGGAAGGGTGCTTGATTTAGTTTTTTATTCTGCAGACCACGTTGTACCCATTGACGAGTGCGTTGCACCACTACTTTCTGTTGACTCTCATCACCCCCCATTGTTGATTTCGTTACCCGCTTTAAATGACCACTCCGAGAATCATACACCTTCAGAAAATGAATGACGAAAATTAAACTACCGCAAAATAGATTTTGGCCTGCTCTCTTAACATTTACTTAACTATGACTAATCTTCTTGAAATGAGCGAAGTGGATGACATGGCCAATTTATTCTGTAACGCTATTAACCGGTGGCTTCAATCAAATTTGCCTTTTGTTAAGCAACGTTCCACACCGCCCTGGAGTACTAATCGTTTACGAGCCTTAAAACGTTCGCGCAATACTTGTTTACGTAAATACCGACGCCGTAAATCCGCAGAATTAAAACGTGAATATAAACGTACCAGTGACGAGCTTAACGCCTCCCTGTATAAGTCATATGTTCTCCGTGTGCAAACTAACCTGCGAAGAAACCCTAAAGATTTTTGGAGTTTTGTAAACTCGAAACGCAAATGCAATTCTATTCCCCCAGAAGCTGGTTTGGCTGCATTGAATGTTCCCGAAGGACTCGTCGACCTCGACACTTTCGAAATTACTCCAGTGATGATTGTTGAAGCAGCTCGTAGATTGAAGCGACCATTTTCCCCCGGACCTGATGGAATCCCAGCCGCTATTTTTTGTCGCTGCGCATTTGAGTTATCCGTACCACTTCGTTGTATTTTCAACAAGTCTTTTGCACAAGGAAAATTTCCTAGTATTTGGAAACGATCCTTTATGTTTCCCGTTCATAAGAGTGGCGATCGTCAGAATGTTAGGAATTACAGAGGAAATGTCTGCAGCTTCCAAACTTTTTGAAATTATTGTGGGCACTGCCATGCTTAACCGTACCAAAAATTATATATCAGCCCACCAGCACGGGTTCATGCCTGGTCAATCGGTTTCCACCAACCTACTCGATTTTACCTCCTTCTGCATCACGCAACTTGAAGAAAAAGCACAAGTCGACGCAGTTTACACTGACATAAAAGCTGCATTCGACCGGATCGATCATCGCATCCTATTACGGAAATTGCATCGTTTGGGAGCCTCAGAGCAGCTATTGACTTGGCTTGAATCATATTTACGCTATAGAGTCTTGCAAGTCAAGTTAGAATCTACTGTTTCATCTGTGTTTACAAATAAGTCTGGTGTTCCTGAAGGAAGCAATATGGGGCCCTTGCTGTTCATATTGTTTTTTATCGATGTAGTTATGCTACTAGAAATTGGATGCGCACTTATTTACGCTGACGATCTTAAACTGTTTCTTACCGTGCGCTTCATCGACGACTGTCGTCAACTCCAAAGATTGTTAGATGGCTTCGTGAATTGGTGTAAGATCAACTACTTGATAGTGAACACAGCAAAATGTGAGGTAATAACTTTTCATCGCACTCAAAACCCTATCATCTTTGACTACAATATAAATGGAAAGCAAGTAGAGTAGAGCAAGTTAGCGACCTCGGCATCTTACGCGACTCCAAACTTATGTTTAACGCTCACCGATCTGCTATTATTTCCAAAGCATCCCGACAGCTAGGATTTATCTCCAAAATCGGAAGAGATTTTAAGGATCCTCACTGCTTGAAATCTTCATACTGTGCACTAGTCCATCGCCTGCGTGATTTTGCAACCACATCAGCTCACCTGGATTCTAAGAATCGAGCACATCCAAAGACGATTTATCCGTATTGCCCTCAGAGAGTTGCCTTGGAGAGACCCAGAGAATCTTCCTCCTTATCGTGAACGTTGTCTTCTGCTCGGTTTGGACACACTAGAACGGCGCAGAAAAGTTCAGCAGGCAACGTTTGTAGCAAAAATTTTGAACAACGACATTGATTCGCCGACGCTGCTTTCGGAGCATCTCAAAGATCTCTGCGAACTACGGCTTTATTGCACACTGAATTTCACCGAACCACGTTTGGGTACCACGAACAAGTGACGTCATGTATCCGGATGTTCACTCGGGTTAAAGAACTGCACGAATTTGGAGAGCCTACTCGAATTTTTGTTCAAAAATTGTCAAGAACTGATGCTTTGTAAGAGTTTGTGTGACCTTCATGAAGACATTGTCAGATGAATGTATCAAATAAAATAAATAAATAAATGTCAGATTTTGTTGCGTCGTAGAGCAGTACCAGGTGGGTTTTATGGGGCCCGTGCTACTACGGATCAAGTTTTTAGTCTCCGACAATTCCTCCAGTAATGTCGAGAGTACAACGTACCCATGCATCATCTTTTTGTGGACATCAGAGCAGCATACGACACAGTTGAAAGCGAACAGCTATGGCATATAATGCACGAGTACGGTTTTTCAGACAAACTAACGCGGCTGATCATAGCTGATGTGCTAAGTGCGCGTTTCGGGGATACTCTCAAGTCCTTTCGAATCGCGCAGAAGGTTGCGGCAAGGGGATAGAATGTCCTGTGTGTTATTTAATATCGCTATTGAAGGTGTGACCCGCCGAGCGGGCATCGAAACGAGAGGTACGAGCTTCAGCAAGAGTTGCCATCTCCTAACCTTCGCAGACGACCTCGACATCATTACTAGAAACCTTGGAACGACGGAGGCCAACCTATGCCAAACTAAAAACGGAGGCTTGGAGGAAAGGTTTACACATCAATGCGTTGGAAACGAAATATATGATAGGAAGAGGGTCCACAGAAAGCAACGTTTGTCACCCACGGACAGTGACTATTGACGACGATGAACTGGAAGTGATCGGTGAGTTTGTATATTTGGGAACTCTGATCACCGCCGACTATAATACGAGAAAGGAGATCTAATTCAAGCTGAAACTCGAGCCTACTTTTCCTTCCGCAAGACACTTCGATCAAGGAGCATACGCCGCCGCACAAAGCTGACTATGTATAAAACGCGAATCAGACCGGTAGTTCTTTACGGACTTGGGACAGTAACCTTGCTTACGGAAGACATACGTGCACTTGCCGTATTTAAACGAAAGGTGCTGCGGAGTATTTTTGGCGGAGTGCAAACGGATAGCGGAGAGTGGCGTAGGCATATGAACGACGAGTGGCATGAACCAGTTGGAGAGATTCCCATCGTACTCGTGACGAAAGTTGGGAGACTACGGTGGGCCGGACGACTGTGCATTGAAATCCGTTCTCTTCAAAAACCTCACCGGATCAAGAATAGAGGCACCCAACGTGCTAGATGGTTGAAGCCGACTTGCGGGTGTCGAGACGCGCAACGAATTGGCGACGAGCCACCTCGGCTCTCGCGTGGTAAAGTAGTACACACGAAATCTCTCCATATCTTGTATCTTTCAGCCTTTTGAGGTTCAGAGGCAAAAATAATAATTTTTGATACCTAATAGTCCTAATAATTTAATAGTTTTTAATTAAAACAATTAGGGGAGAGTAGTCAACAGTGAGACAACAGGAATAGTGAGTCAACGGAAATAGCTACGCGATAAAATATTCAAGATCCATGATATTTTTATGGAAAGTAACAGTTTTTAACTTACAACCTGATTTTTAAATATATTTTTCAACAAAAATCATTTTTAGGGGTTCAAAGTAATTTTTTGTGATCATTTACAAGTGATTTTCAACAACAAAATACATATTAAGGCATTTGCAAATCATTTCAAAAGTTTTTGTCTTTATTTCGTAGACTTTTGCTTGAAATTTTTATGACACACAATGCAAAACTAGTTATTCCTTAATATTTTAATTTATTGTCTATCATACGCGATCAATCAAAGTGAGCTGAGGTCTATTTAAATGCTTTTTATCATTAAAGAAGTCCTACCAGCCAAATATCCTACGTTTTTTCGTGCGACGAAGAGGAAAATGTCGACTAATCGTTTTAATTTCCGTCATTTTTAAATGAAAACAACTCACCCAAGGCATTGTCGTTATTCTACAGCCAGGAAAACTTGCCTGACCTGCAGAAATTTTGCAGAATAACATTTGTCATGCCGTCCTACACAAATACATGCGCGTTAGCTTTGTAAACATTGTTGTGATTTTTAGTTCGGACGCTGAAAAATTTTGAAACGGTACGACGAATTTAAGAAATAAAGTCAGTTGTGCAAATTCAATAATATGCTTTAATAATCGCTTTTCACTGATTTCAAAGTTCACGGATCGGAAGGTAAGTGTCAAGTGTCAAATCATCACAAGAACTTTTGGAGTATTTATTAAATCCATCCAACAAGTGTTGAAAATTAGAATGGCTTTACTTACTACGACGCGAATTAGAAATAAACCCAATATATTCCCGATCCGTAAAATAGGTTCGAAGCAGAACGTAGCTAATTATCGAGTACTCGTTTCACTCTATGCCAATGGGAAGCTTTTCGAACTTATTGTACTCTACTACTTAAACTTAACTAACTTTTCTCGTTATATTGATGGTACCCAGCATGGTTTCACGCCCAATCGGTCACCTGCACCAACTTGGTTTCATGCACATTCTTCATCGCTCACTCATTGCAAAAACATCTCCAAGTTGATGCAATCTACACCGACTTATCGGCAGCTTTTGTTAAAATCAATCACCAGATTGCAGTAGCAAAACTTCAGCAACTTGGAATAAATGATAATACGTTGTGCTGGTTGAAGACCTACCTCACAGGGCGTTCAATGTCCGTCCAAATAGGTGGCGTTATCCCATCACCCTTCTCTGCCACATCTAGCGTACCTCAAGGTAGTTATCTGGGGCCGTATATCTTTCTGCTTTAGCTGAACGATATCAATTTTACACTGAATTGTATGAAATTATCATATGCAGATGATTTCAAACTCTTTGCAATTATCAGAAACAACACAGTTGCTGAGTTCTTACAAATGCAGCTGGATTATTTCGGTGACAGATGTATAACGAATAGAATGATCCTAAATGCCGCCAAGTGCTCATGTACTTATTTTACACACAAAAGTTCAATTTTGTTTTTTTTTTATTTTTATCAATGGTGGAGAAGCGTTTGATGAGGAAAAATGGTAGGTTGGATATTGCGAAATTTCGATATGAGGCCAAAAATATATTGCGTAGTTCAATTACTAAGTGGGACTCTTACCCACACTCTTTCGGTTTGCGCCCAAATGTTTTGATAATTTCACTATCAGTACACGACATCCTATATTAGATAATCTCACATCTAGTTTTCGATCATTCCAGTCTAACCATTCGTACGCACACACCACACGCTCCATCCGCCGACGGTAATTATTGACAGTTCAGATATCGGCTCTTGAACATGCACATCCGTCGTCGGCATCTCCGATCTCACCATTTTCTCAATCTTCCCGCGTCACGCACCAATTATGATCAAAACAAACCTCTCTCTGGCATGTGGCGTGTCGTTTTTTACGTGCGCTAAAGTAAATTATTAGTTGTGTAGTGTTAGCCGTTAGCAAATAGGTGATAGTTTTTAATACGTGTAATAATTTTAAGCCGATTCACTTCCGCGGGCTTTTCCCTTCTCGAAGAATAAACAAGAATAAACAAGAAAATAATCAGAATTTTCAATCATACTCAACAATAATGTTTGCTTTATAGCCACAATAAACAGCACAACCTCTAAACTATTATTTATTACCCAAAAATATGGTTTAAATTGAATGCCAGTAGGTGTCTCAGTATGCAATACTTGTTGTCTCACTCTTCAAACCTATTGATGAACAGTGAGATAAAATTACATCTTCACGTTGGTTGTTATAACTAATTTAGCTTATAACCAAACCAACTGAAACTTTTTTTTCCAAATATAGGTACTAGAAAGATATACCTTTCAACTAGATTGAAGAGCTCGTTGGCAGCTATCTTACTGTAGACGTTTCTCCCCTACGCATGATTTTATTTAAAGAAACGAACTTTTGATAGGACCATTTTTCATGGAATCACTGATAGTAAACGAAGACGTAATCCTACGTCGAAAAACATTTACAAACCTGAAGTCACATCAAGGCACAGTATTAGTCACGTATCAACAAAAATGCAACTGTTTCAAAATAGCACGGCAAAAGCGCAGGGAACTTTGAACTTTTTGGCTGTGATTTCTGTACCCACTCATATGACTTGCGATTACCAAATCGATAAAAATCTTTATGACATTTTCAATAAATCTTTTTAACCCCACTGCCTGCCGGTACCAAGCCCTGTGGTTGTAGACAGTGCATCGTATCTGTTGTCTATATACGTGTGTCTACTGTTACCAGGGGTGCCTATTATCGGAGTATTTTGATACAGTTGATGGAAATATTAAGCATCAAAGCTTTAAGAGTATAATTAACTTTGAAGTTAACGTTACCCTCTAAACTGCTGATCTTAAATGCTACAGACCTTACCATTAGCTAAGTATTTTGAATTCTACTAAAAGAAAACTCAATGTAACAGAAGTTGCTGGGCCATTTGAATGTTTATAATTTTTCAACCATCCCTAGCCCCGAAAGGAAACACGTCGTAGCCACAATTTTTCCAATCACAAAAGATACGCCGACAGTAGCCAGCTAAAGGAGAAAAATTGCACTGCTTTTCCGACAGCGCTGCTGAGTGTGTCGGTTCTGCAGTCACCATTTGGCGCACACGACGTAAATTTTAAATATTTCATCAGTGGAATGATTTACCATCAAAATCATAAGAACTATGCGAACTAACAAAGAAACGCTCGGAGAGCTCGGAGTTCAATGTCGAATTTCGACTACACAAACCGTACCCTATCTTATCACCAAAAACATGCTAGCACAGGAGCTGTACTATACATTAAATATGAACAATACCCTGGATAATATACTTTATTACCAGCTCAGCTTATATCAAGTGTAGTAATTTATGGCGAAAATTCGATTTGCTCTTCGCCGATATCCCTTGCCTTGTATCCTGTTCGCATTCTTCGAATCAGGAAATCGAAATAATCCGCTCACATGCGGTTTTCCGCTTCAATGAACTTTCACGCCGTTCAATCGGATTCAGATGCAAAAGAACTCGCAACGGGTTCGCAAGATATGGCAATCGTGTTCGGAATTGGAAAGTGCAATTCCACCCTTGAATTCAATTCGCAAAGAATGAAACCGCTCGCAAACTAACTGGCGCTGCGATGGCGCAACGGTGCTCGGGGGGATTGGTGCCACACTGATACAGAGTGTCAATACGGGAAAGTACCAAAGTTGGCTGGTTCGTAAATAGCACCCAGCCAACAACCGTCGTCAAGCCATGATAGCAGGACATGAAAAGTGAGGACAACAAACACATCAATCGCTGTTTGAAGCTATTAGCAAATAGCGTCGTGATCTGGATTTAGAATTCGAAAAAAATTTGGCCCTCCCATGCGACCGGAAATGCGTTGGTTGATAGCGAGACCCTTATTTTATTACACATCTACCTAAGTAAATTGGTCAGCTATCTTTTCATGGAATTAGTTTTTAGTTGAAATTCAACGAAATTCCTTAAATTTGAAAGCGTAAACTAGCTTGGACTTGACTTTAAAACATTTTAAATCTATATTAAGAGAACAGTCACGCATGACTGTTAACGGATCAATAATGTAAGAAATATTTATTATCCAAGCTGTTTACGATCTGCCGGAACGGAACATCATGATTCTGCCAACAATCAGCACAGCATCTGGCAAAGTTCCGATTTTTTCTAGCCACGACTCGCTGAAATGCTGAGCCGACAAAACTTCTTAACGGGCAACTGGCAGTCATTAACTTTTCGTCGGAGTGCCCAATTTCGGAAGCAGTTTTTGGGCCCAAAAGCGGGGTTCTGTGTTTAGAAATGTATTCATGTTCTGAACACAGCGAATATATTTTCATGAACAACATTTCTATTTCAAACAAAAAAACTGCTTTTGAAATTTACAAAATCGATGACGACTAATTTCACCTTAACGCAATAAAACAATATTTTCGACACGTGTCATAAGAGCAACTAAAGGCTTAACTTGTGAAAAATAACTTCCAAAATAATGGTTATCATTTAAGTAGTGATGGACCAGTTTCAATATCAAAGGCTGTGAGTTACACACAAATATACGATAGGCATACGGATGTAAGGCATAAACGCATTAAGGCCCACGCAGAATTGGTATTTTATCGTAGCGGTTGCGTAGATTTGACAGATTATCTGTCAAATTGTATGGGCGAACTGTCAGATTAACGCAAACGCAACCATAAAGTATCAAATATGATTGATTAACGTGTTTAAAATATTTCTTATTTGAGTTTTGTCAAAACTTAAGCTGATTTATTGCTGTATTTATGTGGAAAATACAGGACGTTATTCGTTCATGAAAAAATTTGTTTGATTCCAACAATTTTTACGAGTTTGCCCGTTGAGCCCGTAGAGAGTTAAGCAGGGATAACCACTTTAAATAGAGTATGGAATATTAGTTTCGTAACTTATTCCGAAATTCCAAAACAATAAAGCTCTATATAAATCTGCGGAATCGTATTCTGAAATAACTTCTTTCATTCTTCTGTGCATTTCTTTTAACGATACAAGAATTGTCTCGTTTAGCATAATTTGGGTTTTTTTTTACACGGGGCAACCAAATTGGGAATATTTTACTCTACTTATGTAGATTACCAAAAGTGCTTCGTGTTAAAACAAATACGTAACATCCAATTGAAAGACTAACCACAGACAAACAGACGGGACACTCGCGTTAATTCCATCGTCCAATCAAAAACCACTCGTTTTCCAAAAAAAGCATGTTTCGCAACATGGTCACTCGGCGGCGCGCGTGTGTTGCTTCGAGTTTACAGTATAAAACCATACAAATGTAAAAACCCTTCAGCATAAAACCCTGCAAATGCAAGCTACTCCGCAACATGCATAACAGAGGGTGCTAGCACAGAGAACAGACATTTATGCTCATATAAAATATCATGCAAATGGTGTGTAAACTTTTGAACAAGACACTAGCGACATCTCTCTTACGGTGCACCAGTTGTTCAATATCCTTGTTGCCATATTTATTATACATTCTTGTCATTATCTATATATTCGAAATACTGGCTACTCTAACGGCAGTAACTGTAGCAACGGTTGTTGCTCGATTTTGTTTATGTTATTTGTTGAACGTGGCTGAAAATGGAAAACTTGAACAGCATTGCAATTTTTTCTTTTATTTTCATAAGTATATCAAATTTGTGTTAGATTTAAAGTTTTTCCACATTGGATCGTGCCATTCCGTCGTTTTACGCACCATGACTCCACAACGGCGGGACTAGCAGTAACCTTTCAACTTTGAGCATCGAAAAACCTACCACTTCATCGACGTCCACCGATGGTGCAGTGTTTGGCATTGTTTCAATGATCTCGGAGGTTTCGGCCGCTAAATCATGGCTTATTCTCGGTCTGAATGCCAATGGCACGTGAATCAGAATCACCGGAAACTGGAATTCCGCTTCCTCTATCTGGTACGTTCGTTTCTGAAACAGAAACACAGATTCTCGGAATCATTCAATCATTATTATTTTTTATAAATGTTTACCCTATTTTAAGTTTGATATATTGGGTAAACAATACGTTAGTTGCTGTAGCAACTGCGAAATGCTTTAGTGAAAATTTGACGAAAGCTTTGATATGCGTTGACAGTCATGAACAATCAAAGCCCATACTGTCAGAGATGCGAGCGCCACGTAGCGGGAGCATTACCACTTACTTACAAAATGGCGGCAGAGCTTTTACACACGTCCTGAGACCAAGATGAATGTCTGTTCTCTGTGGTGCTAGTGTGCAAGCAAAATGTGTAGGACGATGGTTTTTAAGGGATTTTCTTCTATGTGTCATGTCAGTTCGTCAGTGGACTAACTAACTGTAACTGCTTTTCTGCCAAATGCGAATGACGCAAAAATTGCTCTTTTTTAACAGCAGGCAATTAGTATCCCTCTTATCTTTTAATCCACCTTAGCTTTCAATCAATAATCGTTAAAATTGTTGTACAATACCCATTTGGGCCCATTTTCTATAAGCGTGTCTGTGTTTTTTAAATCCAACCGGCCGAAATAGCCTGCACAGGGATTAGAAGCTTTTCAAAAACAGATCAAAAGAGAGACCGATGGATAACGTGTCGCTATTGGCTACATTGCCCGTAGCTCATTGAATATAATTAGTTTTGCAGTGACAACAGCTTGTGTATCATTGAATCGTTCATATACATTAGCACCAGAAGCAAGTGGTTATCACTCAAATACTAGCTATGTCAACACGATAGAAGCTTTTCAGGCGTTTCAGGCCTCACATATTGGTAGCAGTGTAAATAACGCACCATATGCTGGAATTAAAAACAAAATGCTGCTAATGGCTTGTGAATGAAAATTGATTTATATTTTCATATCAGAGGGGAATTTTTGTGTTCTTCCGTGATAAAGATTAATCAATCAGTAAATAAGTACCAGAACCAAAAGTACTTACTTTGGCTTTGATGTTATTTGTAACGAATGGCCCTTTTAAGGGCCACCAACAAATTAAATGAAGGTTAAATAAAACTTTTGGTAATCTGCACTTCACATTTACAATTGCAAATTGACTTTCTTGTGAAAGTGTTTACTTTATCGTACCTAAAACGCTAAATGTATACTACTTTTGTGGCGTTCTTTTCAAACTACTGTGTAAAGTGTCGTTAATAAAAAACAACAACGGCAACTTCAAACTACCCAAGTAACAATTCGGGTTTTATTACACTCTTATTATGGCATTTAAGACCAAATTTGATCTTGAAGATCACCATAAGAGTACAATAAAACTTACATTGTTACTTGGGTACTAAGTTACAACACTGTGAAATTCCCTAAAACAATTTTTGCTGTTGCTGATACATTAAAGAGATATTTTTAGCTGAAAGAAAATTCAATTTTTTCTTCAATTACTACTTGATGTTGGAGGCCACCAAGGCTGATTGATGGATGATATTCACATACAGTCGATATTTGTATAACGCGGGTAATTGGGACCGCGTTAAATGAAGCGCGTTATATAAGTACACGTAGCATATGGAAATTGAGTTAATTGGGGCTATACCCGAATTTTACGAAATTTTGAAACAACACGACCATGGTTCCTTTGGGAAAGATGTCAAGTATATATTTTTCCATCTTACCGATGCTTGGTGAAACAGAAAAAAAGCCCTCTTGGTCTCCCAGAGCTTCCGAAACATCCGCTAAATTTTCATTTCTGTGAAGTCTTCTCATAGCTTCTTATTTGGCGTAATATAAGTAAAGTAAACAATCCGTGCTATTGAAAAACCATCATGTGGTTCTCTGACAAATCCGGAACATCCGGTAAGGTGATCAACGAGCGACAATTGTTCTTTGAGTTCGGAATTATGTTCATTCAACCTCGAATTGAACAATGTGAAATAGGAATATAAATTCAGCGGTTTGTGACTCAACCTGGTCACTATGAAATGCATCGAAAGATCCGATATTAAATGATTAACATTGATTATCAAGGGCATCGAACTGCGTTGATGAAAGCAAGAAAGTTTTCGTAGCCTGTTCGCTCTTACAAGAAATCCCATTCTGCATTGTCCAGGAAAAGGTGAAAACCAAATCAATAATACTTCTCTCTCACTTTTTCTCAGGCAAAACCCATAAAAATATTAGATACCGTCAACCAGGGATGCCACATATAATTCTGTGTTTTTTGTTGGAAAAATCTGACAATCTGTACGGCGAGGAAAAATATCTGTGCAAAAATCTGTCCAATGCAAAACAATGAGAGTGAAAGAGATAGAGAGTCATTTTGCTGACTATTTCCGTCTCTTGCACTCTCATGTAAAAGCTCAAAATCTGTTTAATCTGTGTAATTTGGCGAAAATCTGTATTCTATGCATACAGATTCTGTACAGGCGATTTCTTTCAAATATCTGTTAAACACAGAATAATCTGTGCATGTGGCAACCCTGCCGTCAACGCAGATTACGGAATGGCCATGGCTAACTACGATGGTCAGATTTCTGTTAAAATTTTCCGGGTAGAGCACAATACCTGGTGAAGAGCTTATACAAAAGTTGATTTATTTGCTATTAGATTTGTAAGTATAGTAAATGTTACCGGTAGTTCGTTTACTATACCACATCTATCAAATTACACTAGCGAAATTGGTAAATTCAACAAACTTGCGAAATAACCTCATTTATTTGTCAGCGAACATTTGCAGTATTTGCATCATTTCTGCTTCTAAATCCGAAATGTTTCATATCACACCTTTTTCAAATTGTAACGCGGACTTGAACATGAATTTTCACTTATTGTTCACTTCACTGTTCACGGCAAATCCTAATTTTCCAGTGAACGTTTTGACGGCCACGTCGAGTCGTGAGCGGCCTATTTAGTTGAGGATTACTGATATTCCATTTCATTTTGATCTGTTACAAATTAAAACATTTGCATTTCCAGTGACCAATTTCAGGTAAGCTTTGAAGTTTTTCGCGGCCATCCAATGGACAAATTGAGTCACAAATAGTCGAATTACACTCAAAATATTTACGATATATTCTGAATTTTCCGGAGGACCACCTTACGGCTTCCTAAGGTCACTTATTTAGTACTTTTTTTTTAATTTGTATCAATTACCTGACTTTAGTTACTTCAAAAATATTTTGCCAATTTTAACCAACTTTACCAATACGAACATTTCAACGGGTATTCCGGAACATCCAGTAGGCCAACCCGCAACTTTGTGCTTTCCGTATATCACTTAGAGAGTCAACTGTTATATGCCCTAAACTTCTTAAAAGACATCACGGTCATAACTGTTCAAAATCGCTCAAAATTCGAGTTTAGCCCCAATGGATCATTGAAGATAGCTGGTTTTGAAGTGACAACGACTTTCTTTTGGCGCTAGTATATTAAGACGGTTTAATGTACACTAGCGCCAGAAAGAAGTAGTTGTCACTCCAAAACTAGCTACATTCATTGATCCATTAACTCAATATACATATGCTACGTGTATTTGTTATACGCGGAAAACCGCGTTATAAAAATATCGTGGTACCCGCGCTATAGAAATCCGCGTTCTACAAATCCGCGTTATACAAATCTCTACTGTATATCTTGAAACATTTATTAGGAACTCGAATGTCATGATAATTCTGTGGCTTCCGGGACCGCATTTTGGCTAATTCACTCAAAACAAGAAACGAACGAGCGGGTTCCGTAGCGCATCTGCTTACTGTTTTGATGAGCCAAGCTGGAGGCGGTAGATTCTTATGAACATACACATGCCAGAAATGCAGTCTGCATTAGTTCTTGCTCTAAAGATCTGACATAGAGGAATACTTCATCGAGTAAAACATGTATTCAATACAACACAATATAATGTAAACATAGACCTACGTCACCCTTTCGTACAAGCCTTAGGGCTGTATACCTTGTAGTTTTTTTTTCGCCCCCTCTCCCTTCAGTTGCCCAACACCGGAGGGACAAAAACTTTTTAAAATATTTGTAATGGCCTTAGTTGTATGCAATTGTTTACCTACTTTCTATTGTATTGCTGTCAAGTGTAAAATAACCGATAAACAGAGTGTCAAAAAGAACTGTTAATATTCATTAGTTAATTGATTATATTTTAACTGTCAAAATTTTAACGTGTTGCTCGTAGCTGAAAGGCAATTATATTTCAAATCAACCTGTCAAAATTGATGGAGCTATATATTTAATATTTTCAAGGAAATTGACAAATGTGAACCAGTGGTAAATGATAACCCACATTATTTATTAATTTTTTCCGTTCAATCGTAAGTTGTGCGTCCAATGACAAACTTTTTGAGCAAGATCCGATATTTCGACTATCAAAGCATTCGGTTGTGTTTTCGATTTCGTGAAGACATCCTCCCATGCTACGACGCACCGCATCTTCAGTCCGCTGATTTCATCACTGCTGAATCGCTGCAGTAATCATTCTTCATTTCGACCGTTTGGGACCCTGCACGGGACACGGACAACGCAGTACTCCGCGCGTACATGGTTAGTCCAGTTAACATTGGTCAACAGTATACAAGTTTTAAGCCAGTAACCTAGAGTTGACTAATGCTACGTCGCACTAAAATTTTCAAAATGCAGTTTCGTCGAAAATCACCAGAAGAAGTGTGATTGTGGCCTGATGGAAGTCTTTGTGGTAAATTTAAAGTTGTCTTCTGGTATTCTTGTCTATATGTGTAGCAGTGTTACAGAGCATTTATTACAACACAATAAATTAAAAATTTACGTGATAAACATTTGCAAAAGGTCAAGCTTTGTCGGATTGAACATGCATTCGTAGTCCTACGTGAGCCCCTCGTTCGTGCCCCTAGACACAAACCTTCGTACTTTTGTGAACCACAGGCATAGGGTGCGCAACTTGACTTGATTAGTCTATTTTTCCGCGATTTTTCATCAATTTTTCGAAAAGTCTAAAAAACTACTCGTTCACAACCAGGTGGGATAAGAAGGACCACCAAAAGGATAATTACGGACCAGGCGAATTGTGGTAGATTTGAAGGTTTGTTAGAGCTGTAGACATAATTTCAAAAGTATCAACTAAATTAAAACAAGTTTCTAACAGGTTTTCAGATGCATGTTAAAAGAAGGAATAACTTAAATTAGATACATGCTAAATGAAGGAATAGTTTAACTGATAGTTTTATTTTGAAAATAAAACTGTTGATATTTATCAAGACTAAAGTTTACTGTTTTCCCGACGTTTCGACACTTTGTTGGTGTCTTTTTCAAGGGGTTAATATTATTTAGTCTTTTGTTCTGTTTTTAGGTTTTCAGCAGTACAGCTACAAAACAGGAAAAACTTTTTAAATCTTTTAAATATTCAAACTCATGTACTAACTACTACCCTCCATGAGCGTAATATGTACACTCCTAAAAACAGAACAAAAGACTAAAGGTTTTCCTGCCCTCTCAAAAACGCCTTCGATAAAGCGCAGAATATGCTGATTGGGCGAAGGTTTGTAAGGGTAATAATATGCGTTTTTTCTGCAGCGGTACTACCTTGCTTGCTTCCAGCACATGATAATTTGATAGTTTTTACGAATTTTATCGGCAACCCTTCTAGTCCAATAGCATTTGATTTTACATCCCATACAGTGTTTACGACTTCCCAGGATTGCACCAAGCGAAACGAGAAACAGTACGGCGAATTTTGAGGTCTTCCTCTTGAATTATCCGCGTCTGTACTGCGAATGTAGCTTGATAGAAAGACTTGGTTGACTTCATCTGGATGAAATTTACACACAGGTAACGACTTGTCCTTACCAGCTCCAATTTCTTTAAGCTACTTCCAGAGAACTTTAGTTGAAACTTGGCTATTTAAGAATCTATGCATATACATATTGTGCGTTCACTATAACTGTGTTTGCTCTGTTTCTCAGCACCTTGTACCGACTTCTTGCTGGGTCCTTGAGCTCTCTTGGTGCCCTACGTCAATCATGGTTAGGTAGATGTCGTTCTAATATAGCTTTCCGGACTGCACTGTTAAACCACGCATTACATGTCTTCCGTAGTTTCCCTCTACGAAGCGGAATGCATTCATCATGGATTTGCTTCATATGCGAATTAAAGAAACTGACCAGCTCGTTTGGATCGTGGGTATCGTAGAAACTATTCCACGGTACAGAAGCAATAGCGTTCTGCAAAGCGTTCGTATCAAAATTGGCATAATCCCGATACATATCAACTCGTTGTGCCGGTGTCACATCAAAGTCCAGGGAACCAAAAATAACATCCTTCTGTGAATGTGCTGGAAAACCAACTTGGTTGAATCGTAGCACACTATTACCGCTGCTGATAATGAACAAACCTAATTGCGAGCACCCGCTACTATGGTAAAACGTAGGTTGTTCTTCGGTACTGAAAACTTTTCTGCAACTCAAGTGGTCACGGTACTACACCAAAATTCCTCCTCCGCGTTGGTAACCTCTGTCATTACGAGCCAGTGAAAAACCAGGGATAGCTTTTTTTTATTCTTTTTAAAAAACAGGGATGACTATACTGCGACTAGTGTTCCTTCTAGTGAGCCAGATATGTCCAGATATGGCCAAATCTAACCCTAGATAACAGATTTGGCTTCCATTGATCTAGTTATTGAATTCTAGTGTCATTTAAGGTATCGCACGATAGGTTTTTGTTCACGGACGAAATTGGCCACTTGTCTGGGTGTTCCCAGAAGTCCCCGGAACTTGTCCAGATATAACCAACGTGGTGCTAGATAGTTGATCTGACTGTCGGTGATCTAGTTTTTAAATTCTGGCGTAATTTGAGACATCGCATGATAAGTATTTGTTCATGTTCGATACTGGCTATTTTCTACAGCGATAATTTAATCCGGAACATTTGCGGTTAGTCCCAATATAGCGTAAAACTCCCAAATTGGTCGACAATGGGCATATGTTGCATAAAAAATCAATACCAGCTATGATTTACGTTCATACGTACAGCGAAATTGATTATTACATAGATGGATCCTAATGCTGGAAGGCGACCCTTATAACCCCGGAATGCGCACAAGTGCCTCTGCTTGTGGGTCCGCCCAATCCCTTTTGGCCCTTCTGTAACAGCATAGAACGAAAAAATGAATCTCACATTCGACGTAAACTGAAATCCAATATATTTTTCCATTAAATAAAACGTAAATAGCCTAACACGTTTTATAAGATGTATTTTTACATCAAACTAAACGCAATAAACAAGCCTTTATGTGAAATAACACGTAATTTTATACGATTTGCGATGTTCCATTTATGTGCATGTCAGTAAAATTACAAGATCGTTACAGTCAGACGTAAAATTACAAGATTTTTTCGAAGTGTGAGCATTAGTGTGAAATTCATTTGATAACCAAATTTGGATCTACTTTAATTCTACCTACATACACTGGCAAGTTGTTACTACTACTACTACTACTACTACTACTACTACTACTACTACTACTACTACTACTACTACTACTACTACTACTACTACTACTACTACTACTACTACTACTACTACTACTACTACTACTACTACTACTACTACTACTACTACTACTACTACTACTACTACTACTACTACTACTACTACTACTACTACTACTACTACTACTACTACTACTACTACTACTACTACTACTACTACTACTACTACTACTACTACTACTACTACTACTACTACTACTACTACTACTACTACTACTACTACTACTACTACTACTACTACTACTACTACTACTACTACTACTACTACTACTACTACTACTACTACTACTACTACTACTACTACTACTACTACTACTACTACTACTACTACTACTACTACTACTACTACTACTACTACTACTACTACTACTACTACTACTACTACTACTACTACTACTACTACTACTACTACTACTACTACTACTACTACTACTACTACTACTACTACTACTACTACTACTACTACTACTACTACTACTACTACTACTACTACTACTACTACTACTACTACTACTACTACTACTACTACTACTACTACTACTACCTAAGTTTAAGACAATTTCCTTAATTAACTCTGGCTATTATTGGAAACCGTTTGCAACAACTCGTAACATTTCTGATCTTAAACATAAAAGTAGCTTAATTAGCCATATAAATTCATTGCAATATTTTGTAGGAGATGTTGCTTAACGAGCGACCTATAACCATTGACATTACGCGCTCGTTCTCCATGAACGTATATTACCTGAGTGATTTATGTGAACAAATACCAATTCATTCGGATTTGAATGAAGGGAAATAAAAGCCTACCGAGTAAAGCTATTTATCCAGCATGAAAGACAAGAAAAAAGCAATTTCTTGTACATTACTTCCAAACCTATAAGTTTTATTTAACAAAAAATCGTAAATCCATACTGAATGTATACTCTAACATCAGCTTTATGCAGAATCATACCGGATCCATCCACGATGGGTACATAAATAACCGTATGCGGACACTAATCACTTTATATCCGTTCGTACATTAAAGTCTCGCTATGGTAGCGTAAGAGTAATATAGGGACGATGTAGGGTTTATTTCTAATTCCCGTCGTAGTAAGTAAAGTCATTCTAATTTTCATCGTTTGTTGAACGGATTTAATGAATACTCCAAAAGTTCTTGTGCTAATATGAAACTTTGAAATCACTGAAAAGCGATTATTAAAGCATATTATTGAAATTACGCAATTGACTTTATTTCTAAAATTTGTCATACCGTTTTAAAATCCGTCCGTCAAAATTTTTCATCGTCCGAACTAAAAATCACAACAATGTTTACGAAGCTAACGTGCATGTATTTGTGTAGGACGGCATAACAAATGTTTTTCTGCATAATTTCTGCAGGTCAGGCAAGTTTTACTGGCTGTAGAATAACGACAATGCCTTGCGTGAGTTAATTTTCTTTTATGAATGACGGAAATTAAAACGATTAGACGACATTTTCTTCTTCGTCGCACGAAAAAACGTAGGAAATTTGGCTGGTAGGGCTTCTTTAATGATAAAAAGCATTTAAATAGATCTCAGCTCATTTTGATTGATCGCGTATGATAGACAACAAACTAAAATATTAGGAAATAACAAGTTTTGCATTGTGTGTCATAAAAATTCTGATATTTTTAATAATTTGTGTTGGGTAGGACGGGTATGGGTAGTTACGACGAAGCAGCAACATACCCTATATATTCATCATTATGACTGAACCATGATGAAGGAATGAAATTGAAGAGGTCTGCTTGAAGCTCGCTTACTTGCATCGATAGTTCTGCTCGAGTACCTACATACATCTATCAAAGCGAGGGGATAGCGTTCCATATCGCTTATCTAAGCAAATCAAATAATACATTTCTTTTGAGTTCCAATCAGGAAAAAAATCAGCTAATTTAACACTTCATAGCGTTTAATTGACTTTCAAGATTACTTGACGAATACATACCCACTAATTGAAAGGTTTACTAGAACAATGAAAACACTATAAGTACATAAACCATAGTCCAATAATTGCAACCACTCAGGACAGCGTCCTACTCAACTAGTTATCAACGCTGGCGTTTGATTTCCCGTTTAATGTGCCAGCTACATACACACATTCACCCGCACAATAAATACTTATCGCCTCAAGCTACAACAGGCTACCAAGTTACGAACAACAATACAAACACTCAATATCTATATATGGCTGTTTGTACCGAATATTTTCCACCGCAACAACTGCAACGAGAAGCAATCAATCTTTCTCCATAATGGGCGGAATCCGTAGCCCGTGGGGTTCAATCAGAGCTCTGTGAAGTGTAATGGCAACTACTTGGTCCGGTCCGATTGGTGCCGGTAGTCGTCGGACGATGACGCTTTCAGCATGGCAGCAAACTTGGAATCGGAACGCTTTTTCAACACCCGAGGGCATCCGTCTTCCACGATGGTCCCGCGCTCCAGAACTACAACTCGGTCGTAATCGAACAACGAGTGCAATCGATGCTGCACAATCGGGATACGGGGGGGTACGATGCGCGGCCGTGGGGTGGCGTGGGATGAAAAAGGAAGAAAAAAGAAATTAGAAAACATAGCGTTTTTTATCGGTACTGTCTGTGTGCGGTGCATTCGGTTGCACCATCATCGGTTCAGAGCAAAGCTTGAGAACAAGATGGGCATAGTAATAATTAATAATCTGCTTCAAACAGTCAAGTTAGCCGTAGTGAATCGTACTATAACAGGTGTTCGTGCAACCGATCGTTCCAATACGTGATTGATTGCGGATTGGCATGATTTATGAGTTTAATTTACAGATTTCTAGCCTAAAGTGAAATGTCTGCAGGAAAATCATATCTGTACAATCAAACATCGGTAACGTATGATTTCACTTGTCACTGTTTGAGAGTATCTATTCTCCATGAAAATCTCAATTACGAGGTACTTTTTCCTGCATCGGGAAGCAAAATTCTCGTGATCAGTTAAAGCAAAATTAAAATTTAATGAATGGCTTCAATGTCTCTTGAAAGTAAGATTATGAGTTTCTTTACTCTAAGAAAATCACTTTATTCTCTAGCTAGGGATACACACACAAGACATAAATATTCAGAAACCCCTAAACAAGCAATTACTGTGTACCCAGGCTGGGGCACACAGTGGTATGTGTTTCACTTTCCTTGTAAAACTTAATGTACCTAACACAAAATAATTTCCGTAACCTAGAAGTTCGCAGTAGGGGAACTGTGGGTAAGACGAACAGGTTAAGAAGAACATCTAATATAAGACAGAGCACTTATGATTTACAAAACCTAAATACAGTTTACTTTAGTTCAATATATTGTTCTCAAAAGTAGCTAGTGAAATATTTAACAAAAAATGTTTTTCAATGTGTATTTTAAGTTTTAAAAATGGTCCGAAAAAGTGAACTTTTTTAATGCTGCGGGTGAAACGGACAATGTGTGGGGGTAAGATGGACAGGTATTGTAAATCGCCCCAACAGTGAGCATATTATTATTTAATTGAATACGTAAAATATGGTGGTGTGGCGTGCAAAAAGTGAAGGGGGCAGTTCACCCCCTCCCACCAGTGGCAGCCAATCAAAAATTGTTTGGCAGCGGCAATATGAACAAGCATTCTAAAGTCTATTTCGTGCCTGGCTGCTGCTAATTTGTTTGAAGTCCACATTTGCCGGTTAAATTTTCATTTTTATGCATGAGATAATACTAAGAAGCAAAATCAACAATTTTATTATAAAATGTTCACTGACCATCTTACCCACACTGGCAGCTGTCCATTTCACCCCACCATTATACATATTTTTAAAGCGTTCACAATTGTTCAAATGTAAATAAATATACCTATTTTTTCAATGCAGACGTTACTTGAAAAGGTATTAAATCGAAATACTGCATGTTATGGGTTACATTTTTGAATTAAACCACTCAAAAACCTTATTTTCGATGGCAGAAAAGTTACATCCAAACGCAGAATCACTTCCAATTTTCAGTTTTTCTGTACTTTATCAAAATTTGAAAGTTCTAAATGATGATGGAAGCGTTCAGAAATCATGAGATAGTAAGATGGTTGGATGCCCATCAAAACATTTACGAATTTTAGTGCTTAACTGGTAGAATCAACCACCTGTCCGTCTTACCCACCCTGTTCGTCTTACCCACAGTTCCCCTACTGAATTTAAGGGGCATAATACTTTTTACACTATATTTATTGCCACATTTCAAATATTTTTTCTCGATAACGCGATAGACTAATCTATTTAAGTGTTGTGCATTCTGACCATTGCACTCTGGACTAATATTATCAATAATTGCAATTATTACTTTTTGAAGATGATCATTCAAAGAAAAAAACATGAAATTCGATGCCATGGATTGGCGTTTAGGCCTCACGGATTTATAACGAAACGTCGGAGAAAGTACAAAATCTGCTCTGATTTTATAGGACTGATAGCCTATAAAAATAAAATTGTGAATTTGACAGTCGACAAAACATACATAATCAAGTTGAATGAAATAAATAAACTTACTAACTACAAAAGCTTACTAAGGGGTTATATTTTATTGTCTGAAAGTTTGAAAAGGATCGGTCAACTAGGTAATTTGTCATAGCATTTTGTCCGGGATGCAATTCGATATGGGAAACCCTTTACCTACACATTCGCAAACGCATAGCCTCGTAGCATCTTTATGACCAAACTCGTGTTTTTAGTCCTTGACCTTGAAACGCGGTCAGGCACAAATATTAATATTTTTGAAACGATGGTTCTACAATTGATGAAGGGACGGTAGGGGAAAGTAATGAAACTTTTTTGGGAATGGAGGGGAAAGAATGGAAAGGAAGGGGGAGGAGGGTAATAGGTAGCTACGCTCAACAAGTTGTCGTTGTGACTCCTACCTTTTGTCCAATGCTGGAAGGGTGTTGTGGGTTCAAATCCGATTATAATCTGTGATTATAGCTTGGTTCGACCCATCGTTTCAAAAATATTAAGCATCTTTATGCTCAACCCGCTCACGAGCCTCAACAACTCGTGAGCAGGCTGCAGCCCGTGAGGCCTAATGACATACTGGGATACAGGTTTTGCATTATATGTTCTTCTTCATCTTATGCCCTCACACATACTGATTACACACGCGGGCAAGAGTGCGAGCCCTCGCTGCCAATCGGTATCAGCCACTCGAGCTACAATGACGAGCGAAAGCGACAACCTCACCCTCGCAAACACTCATCGCAGTTTATGAATAAATAAAACCGAAAGTCCGAAAGAGATGCGCCTACCGGTGTGTTCGTTAGATCGTGTACGCGTGTGCGAGAAAATTAGACCACACGAGTGTGGGCTTCGCAAAACTGATTTAAATCCATGGTTTGATTTATTACATTAATTTGAAGCATTTATTTCGTGCGAAGGTTCCAAAGAAAAGTCAGAAAAGTATATCAAAAGTATAACATTTTTGTTATTCCTAAGTTATGGCTTGAAAAATTGGTATTCCTGCATACCCGAAAAAAAATTACATTAAATTTTGTACTGAAGTTTTTGGAGCGTCTTAGTAGAATACGAAACCTAAAAATAAAAAATAAGAAAACTTAACCAATTTAATTCTACTATGTGTATTTTATTCAATGACAGATACGTATTTCGCCTACGACTTGCAGGCTTCCTCAGTGTCTGTTTTAGAACTTCGAAAAGTTCGAAAACAGACACTGAGGAAGCCTGCAAGTCGTAGGCGAAATACGTATCTGTCATTGAATAAAATACACATAGTAGAATTAAATTGGATAAGTTTTCTTATTTTTTATTTTTAGGTTAAATTTTGTAGTAGAAACAATGCGTCTACAACAGTTTTTATTGTGAATCTTGAAACTTATGCTAAATTTATTGTAAAAGTGTCTCAAATTCAAATTTAATTCATATTTTTGTTTCTTATTTTATGCAATAGAATTGGCCATAAGGCTGTAAATAAAAATTTCTGTTCGCGAAAAAGTAGATTTTTTATTGTTAAGATGCTTAACAAACCCGTCATTTTTATGGTAGAATCTCTAAAAACCATGAAAGTTATGGTGAGTTTTGAGTTATCTTTTCTGACAATAAGTTTTATTGTTTTTACTGTATTTTGTATCCTACTGTTACCATAATTTTTATCTTCATGCTATGGTAATTTTTTCCCGGGTAATTACCCAATTCAAAAATTCATATCTGATTAACCAAACAGTTTCTTATGAAAATATTAGTAAATTTTCTAAGCATATTCACAGATGGATTACCCATGGTAGTCCGTCTCCTGCTTCTCTACAAAAAAAACGCAAAAATGTGTGAGAGAGAAAGTATGAAAACTGGTTTGAAAAAAAGAAAAACGAATGAAAAAACGTGACAAAATGGAATGGTAACGGTGCATAAAAAGACGGGAGCCAGGAAAGGGGCGTAACGAGAATAGAAAAAGAGGAAAACCGAAACAAAAAACGAAAAAATTGAGAAAAAAATTAAAACAGAAGACAAAAAGGAATAGAAAATACCGACAGAGGACACGAGAAAAAACGGAAACATAAAGCCAAGTAGTATATAAAAGGAAAAAGAAGGGACAAAATACGAGAAAATAGGAAGGATAGAAAAGAAGAATAAAAAAGAAAAAAACGGACTGAAGAAAAAGCAAAACGGAAAAGAAAAGACTAAAATGGAGAGAACAACTGAAGAGAATATGGAAAAAGGAAGGCAAAACTGTATAAACGTAACTGAAAAGGAGGTAAATGGGACATCAGAAAGAGGAAAGCATGAAAGAGGAAGAGGAAACAGGCGATGACAAAAAACGAGATAAAAAGAGTTAGGAAAAGACAAAAACTGAAACGAAAAGAAGGGAAACTAGAACAAAAAAGACGGAAGAAAACGGAAGGAATAAAAAACTAACAACGGTACAACAAAGGAGAAAAAACGAGACTCTTGAAAATCTTGGAAAACAGGACTGGGGAAGAGAAAAAACTGAACAGAAAGGGTGTAATGAATGTGAAAGAATAAGACGAAAAATGCCAATTCTCATTTCAAAACTTAACCAAAACCTTCAAGACTTACAAAATTAAAACTAAAACTAAAACTTAAACTTAAACTTAAACTTAAACTTAAACTTAAACTGAAACTTGAGCTTAAACTTAAACTTAAACTTAAACTTAAACTTAAACTTAAACTTAAACTTAGACTTAAACTTAAACTTAAACTTGAGCTTAAACTTAAACTTAAACCTAAACTTAAACTTAAACTTAAACTTAAACTTAAACTTAAACTTAAACTTAAACTTAAACTTAAACTTAATGTTAGACTTGAACTTAAGCCTAAACTTGAGCTTAAACTTAAACTTAAACTTAAACTTAAACTTAAACTTAAACTTAAACTTAAACTTAAACTTAAACTTAAACCTAAACTTAAACTTAAACTTATACTTAAACTTAAACTTAAGCTTAAGCTTAAACTTAAACTTAAACCTAAACCTAAACTTAAACTTAAACCTAAACTTAAGCTTAAACTTGAACTTAAACTTAAGCTTGAACTTAAATTTAAACTTAACCTTAAACTTAAACTTAAACTTAAACTTAAACTTAAACTTAAACTTAAACTTAAACTTAAACTTAAACTTAAACTTAAACTTAAACTTAAACTTAAACTTAAACTTAAACTTAAACTTAAACTTAAACTTAAACTTAAACTTAAACTTAAACTTAAACTTAAACTTAAACTTAAACTTAAACTTAAACGCACCGAGGGGGTAGAATGGCCCATGATATTAATTGTTTAAAAACGCGGAAACTATTTGGTAAAATTATGAATGCGCATTTTATTTTGGTGTAAAACAAGCTAATTCATAATTGTGTAGAATGTAAAAGCATCAAACATAGTCACATCCAATAAAATCAAGCGTTTATCCCACATGTAAGAAATCACGGTTTTCTCTTAAGCTTTTACCACTAGTCGGTATGCAAATTTCATAATAAATACAGTCTATCTAATTGATATATTATCCCTTTTATGACTATTTAGACTACTGTGATAATCATTTAATGAAACAAACCGCATTTTGCATTGCTAATCTGACACTAGAGTGGCTTTTAATTTCATCAACTTATGAGTTTGACTTCTTTTTCCTTCTTGCCCTTCTTTTTCATTTCATTTTCCTTGAGCGAAATCGTGTGCGAGATTCGACTGTGATAATCGTGTAAATCGGGATGGTCTAAATAAGGGCAAATGTCGCAATACTGTCATACTCGATGATTCATCACAAAAACGGCATTAACTAGGCATGTTTTTCACATATATTGCAAAAAACTTCAAAATACAAAACAGGGGTAGTATGCATCACAGCGGGATCGAACAGTTAAAAAATACTTTTAATTTGCAGTACATCTTTTGTTTCGGATTATTTATTAAAAATGTAGCAATATTATGTATTGTATAGGACTTAGAATATGCCTTAAACCTAATTGAACATTGTTTAACTTACAATATTTCATCACACATCAGTTGGAGAATAGTAGATGATTAAATTTTATTGCCAATGTTGAGATATGAACCCATTATATCCCAGCAAACAAGCGTATGTAACAAACGCTATAACGAACGCTTCGGCCATTTCGGTAGCCAAGTTTTAGGAGTTTATAGAACACGTAATTAAATGTAAATTTTCAGGTTGCGTTTAACGCCTAGTTGGGCAAACTTGGTACGTTTTGTCCACATGCTTTGGCGTTCTGCCCCGCATAATGATGTTGACTCTTGCCAAAAATCGTCGAAAATAACTAAAAAATATTGATTTTTGTTAGGAAATTTCACCAGGAGTAAGTGTAAAAAAGATCCCAAAGTCTTCTAGAAGTTGAAAAACGTGAAACAAACACGCCGTTGCTCTGCAAAATGCTGTTTTGCTTAAGCACTGCATTCTGCACCACCTTACCCTATCCGTTTTTGGCAACACAAAATTTCCCTTACAAAAATATACCTGAATATTAGGTCAGTTTCCGCATACATGTTTTAAATGACGCAAAAATGATGCCCTCAGTGCGTTCATGAGAAAAAGTTTGCTATTATAGAATGTTTTGAACAATTATATTTTCATTGCCGTAGGACTACGTCTTACGGCAGGTTGCCAAAAACTTACTTGCACCGGACGGATAGCTCTTGGCGGACTTTTCAGGCATAAAACGGTTGCAATCGTTGATTTCTAACGCATTTACATTCAACTCTTTCGTATCAAAAAAGGGTCTCGATTTTGGCACGGTTTCGATTTTGGCAACATAGACGACACGCACTTGTTGCCAAATTCGAAATCCCGCTGTACTAAAACTAAAACTAAAACTAAATAAGTAATTTCGGACAAAATTGCAATATATCAGCAAAGTTCAGGACTGCTTAAGAAAATCCCTTGGGGAATGAAATGTATTCCGCTGATTGAGATTAGCTCCTGAATTTTTGATAAACTTTTGATAAAATTCAGAAGTTTAGCTTAATAATAGTGACTTATAGTGGAAACTGCTTGAAGAATTAAAGTTAACTAGAAGTTTGGTATGCTGATATCCCTCACTTAGTCAACCCATCAATTATAATAGGGTAAATCAATAAGTGGACTGCTTAAAATAGGTTCCCTACAAAATGTTCCAATTTTTAGTTCAATTTCGAGCTTAATTTTAAATTCAATGTCCAGTCGAATTTCAACTTTAATTTCAAATCCAGTTTTTAATCCAATCCATGGTAACGCCCATATTTGTGCGACAGGGTTTTACAAGTAAAACTTGAGTCGAAGTTCTCGTTCACGAATCAATCTGGTGTGCCGCAAGGCAGTAACTGAGGACCACTTTTGTTTAATTTAATCTTAAACAACGCCACCTCTGTCCTTGAAAGAGGCTGCAGACTGGTCTCTAAATGCGAGGTTCGAGTACAAAGGACACTGCGATCATTCTCGCTGCTGACCAACCGCTTTCACCGCACCAAATTTGGCCGCAACGATCCAATTGCATCGTATACTAGAACATTTAATCGTGTTGAACAATACTTTGAATTTGGCGAACCTGGGAAAGGCTGTAGGAATCACGAGGATCGTAGTACCGCAATTGTCCTGTACTCTAAGCTCTAGTTGCGAAGTTTGTCGAAAAAAACAGACGCTCAAGTTTCAAAAACATAATGCAGGACGTAAGCTTTGCTTTGCTCTTCACTCCTGCCACTGGGCCCCATTTGCATCCCTAAATTCATTAAGTCGAGCGCATTTAACGATCGATTCATGATGAAATCCAAAGCAAGTGCACTTTTAAAAATCTCCTTTCAACCATCAGCAATATAACCATGTCGATCATATCTATACAGTAACAGTTTGAAGTGGTATCAATATTGGGACTTCAATTGACATTCGTGTGTTTTTGAATTCTATTGAAGTGGATGAAAGTTTCAAATAAAAATATACTCCCCATGCACGCGTGCTCGCTGAATCAGTTGAAATCAATACAAAAATATAGAGCTAACTTCAAAACACATCACAAATATGCATTAGAGCGAAACCATTCGAGCAGCATATCACTGACATTTTGGCCGACACGGTTGTCACACGCTACCGTTTCGGTTTCGCCTAATACAAACATTTACAACTTTACCCGCTGTAAAACACATTTCATTTGCAACCGATAATATTTTGGTATCAAGACAGCAAAACATATAAATATTCATCAGTGATTCCATAACAAACCAGCTAACATTCGAATAACTAATTCAAATTTAGTTACCGCTATCGTGATCACCGTTCGGCCTTTGAAAGCCCTCCCGGCTGCCTCCAGTACCAGTTTCTCCGTTTCCAGGTCGAGTGATGAGGTCGCCTCATCCAGCACCAAACAAACGGAACCCCGCAGAATAGCACGGGCCAAGCACAGAAGCTGCCGCTGACCTGCACTTAACAGGGGCCTACCTTCGTCAATTTGTGTATCTGAAAGTGTTCGATAGTAAAGACAATGTGGATAACAATTAAGGTTAATCTAATTAATTATTTTTTCCTAAATCGCCTCTCATATGCTTCACACTTACCCAGCCCATCCGGCAGTTCCATCACCACCTCCTTCAATTGCGCCATCTCGAGACAGTTCCATAATTCCAAATCGCCAAAATGTCCCCGCGGGTCGAGATTTTCCCGTAGACTACCCCCGAACAGTACCACTTCCTGAGGAATTATGGACAGCCGGCTGCGCAGTTCCTCGCTATGGATGCCAGCAATGTCGACATCATCGATCAATATCCGCCCATCGACCAACTCCAGCACGCCGAACAGCGACAATGCTAGCGAAGATTTACCGCTTCCGGTTCGACCGCATATGCCAATCTGCGAACACAGTTCACGACATGAAAAAAAAGGAATGTAAAGAAGAAAAAATATGAAAAAAATGGTTCGCTGGAACGCCCCGGAAATGAAAAACTGTCACTACAGCTGAAAAGCACTCCAAAGCGGCTAAAGCCGGCACTCGGTCATCCACTGGGAACGGTTAGCAGTCTCTTCTTCAACCAGAGACGGTCGCCCATTGCATTGAAGTGCATTTTAATTTCCACCCATTCTGAAAGCTAATTTCAGATCATCAATTTAACAGACTCACTTTCTTGGTACTTTACTGTCGAGTAATGGGCAGGGTTGCTAGTTTTGTCCCTCGTCCGTTGACAAATTGTATAAAGCGCAATTTGAAAACAAAAAAATGAAATGGAACTACTGCAGTAGCACAGATAGTGTGACAGCCTATTCGTCAACACTGCTTGTAGACAAGTTAAAGCATCGAGTCCAACTCCTAACCGAGAGCAACTTTATCATGTAAAGGGTCACCCACTTTCAAACCGCCCAACCACCGACCAGCTGCATGCAACTCTGTGTCAACAAACAACAACCTTATTCCGAGCTTTTAGTTGCCCTTCAGTTTCCGGTCGCTGAAGAAGAAGCAACGAAGAAGCAGAAAGAAACGGCCACTCTCTAGATGTACAAAACTTGTTTTCCCATCCCGCTTGTACTAGGTTAGTTTTACATATAGTTCCGCTCCGGTAGCAGCTCTCTTATTCCGGTGCCAACATAAATAATTAATTGTAGCCATTCTCTTGGAAGCTACCAACAATCCAGACCAGTGCAAACCGCCAGCCCCAGTACGGTACGGTTATCCGTTCGTCTGTCGGTTCTATTCCATTATTTTTACATCTGCGTTTGAGCAACTACTACCTACCACCACTACTACTATTACCTACTGCCACTGTAAACGCGGGCGGAAATGGCAGGCAGGATTTCGTCCCGAAGCCAACTTACCCTCTGTCCGGTGGGAATGGTTAAATTCAAATTTGTGATTACGTTCTCCTTCTGGCTTTCGTACCGCAGGGAAACGTTCTCGAACACGATGTCACCTTTCTGGGGCCATGAGATCGGAACCGGTTTATCTGCCGAAGAGAGTTGATTGAGAAGATGCACATTAATCGATTTTACTCTGCGGTAAATATTTTCTGTGACAGGGATTGAATTATGCTCGCAATTACTCAGTAGCTAGCATTCATGACGGCACAGGAGGGTTGCGGGTGGCATCCCACAGAGTTCCACCAAGTTTTCTTAAACTAGCGCATCAACGGAGGGACAACTTTTATGTTGTGGTTTGAAAATAGTAGAATGATAGTTAAACAAGGTTTTGGTAATTCCGAAAAGTTGAAATTAAAATTCATACTACCCGTACATAAAACATTGTGAAAATTTGCATTAGTTCATTGATTGAAGCAAGTGTGAGTGGCGAATGAACATTTCTAGACATATTTTAGATTATCAACCCAAACCAATCAAATCAAGCCAAATCAATGGCATCGAATTTTCATGATTTACTCTTTACTCTACTCTAGTCGGACCTTCTAACGCGCTAGTTCTCTCAATGACTAATACCCGTGGGGCCCTTGAAGAAACTGATTTCATCGAACTATCGTCCGACGTCCGTCGCTACCGGGTAGCGTGGCTAGCCCACCGGAACCTCCCGACTTTCGCCAGGTAAACGACGAATACCCCCCTAGGAATGCCTTTTTTATATTGTTTATGCAGGGAGAAAATCTACATAGACAGCACCTTCACGGTGCCGAAAAGGATTCTCAAGGTGCCAACATGCGCCTACCTACTAAAAACTCTTCTGCTGCCCATTCCTGAACCCCTCCCGGAACTACTGTTAGGTTTTACTTCGGGAGGTAGGACGTGCCTAAGCACTCCGACTTATCCGTTGCGTGCGTGGGTTCACACAACACCCTTCCCTACTAGCACGGTTGTTACAAAGTAGTTGTGGTAACCGAATTATGACTAATTTCAGTTGTAATCCGGTTGCGTCAACTAAATGGACCTAAAGTGTGCTACTTGGGTTGTCACTTCATACCGCCACTACCCTTCACCTAGGGCCTGGGCTGCCCAATCAGCCCATTACTGACCCTTAGTTAGAACGTTAAATCACCGCAATATTATGATTTGAGATTGCTTGATTCTTCTCGGTGAAATGATAACTATGTTTGTTTTATGCGTGACGCGTTTCAGCCTACTACATTCCTTCGGCCATCTTCGGACGCAAAACAGGCACGTCTAGTAACTTTAAGCGTTCGGAACGGAATAGACATTGAACGCTTAAAGTTACTAGACGTGCCTGTTTTGCGTCCGAAGATGGCCGAAAGAATGCAGTAGGCTGAAACGCGTCACGCATAAAACAAACATAGTTATCATTTCACCGAGAAGAATCAAGCAATCTCAAATCATTACTGACCCTAGCTAAGCTATGTCAGGCCCTGTCGTTGCAAACGTTCTAGCCGTTGCAACTCCGTTATCACCTCCGTTGCCGCCCTATCGACGCACCCCATGCACGCTGTTCAGCGCATATACTCTGCACGATGTTGTCGGCGTTGATCGCATCCAACGATATGATACGGTAGCCGCACGCAACGCGCAACGCGCAATGCCAACAGCCTGAACACCTTGTTCAGACATGCCTGATTGCGCTTACTCTCCAAAGCCGGAGCCCATGCCGGTGCACCATACCGTAGCACCGCCATGGCAACGCTGGTCATCAGGCGTCTCTTACTGCTGCTAGGACCGTAGCCGTTCGGCATGATCTTGGACAGCGCAGTAACCGCCGTTAACGCTTTGCCACAAGCATAATCACCATGGCTGGTGAAGTTCAGCCTATTGTCTGCCATGACACCCAGGTACTTCACACTTCGTTTGGAGACAATCACCTGTCCTCCAACGATTATTTTGGCCTCTAGGGCCGACTTGCGGTTACTGATCATCACCGCTTCCGTTTTGTGGTGGGCCAATCGTAGATTGACGCCCGGTATCCAACCTTCTGTTATGCTAATAGCGTCTGATACCAGCATTTCCACCTCCTCTAGAAACTCGCCTACCACTGTAAGGACGATATCATCGGCGAAGCCAGTGATCTCGACCCCAGTGGGAAGTTCGAGCCTCAGCACCCCATCGTACATGGCATTCCAGAACGTGGGACCGAGAATCGAGCCCTGTGGAACATCCGCTCTCACTTTGTACTTCTTCGCCCCATCCGCCGTGTCGTACACTAGCGTCCGGTTCTCGAAGTAACTTTTAAGCAACCTGCATAGATGATCCGGTACCCTCATCCTATGCAGCGCTAGCGCGATTGCACCCCAGTTAGCGCTGTTAAAGGTGTTTTTGACATCGATTGTGACTATGGCATAATACCTGTCGCCTCGTCTTTTCCGTCTCATAGGCTTCTCGGCCCTCTCCACCACGGACTTTATGGCGTCTACAGTGGACTTCCTTTTACGGAAGCCAAACTACGAGCTTGCCAGTCCGGCATCACTTTCCACCACAGGCATCAGCCTGTTTAGAATTCCCCGCTCTAGCAATTTGCCTAACGCGTCCAATAGGTAAATTAGCCTGTAAGTCGAAGGATCACCAGGCGGTTTCCCCGGCTTTGGCAGCAGTACCAATTTTTGAACTTTCCATTTGTCTGGAAATTCGCATACCTCAAGGCAATTCTGAAGTGTCTCTCTAAACATATCGGGATATGCTTGGGTCGCCACTTTGAGTGCCTCGTTCGTAATCCCGTCAGGACCGGGCGCTTTCTTCGTTTTTAAACCCCTGGCAATTACGATGAGTTCCTCATTCGTGACCGGAATGAGGACATCATTCGATTGACCGTACGGGGTCGAAGGCCACCAAACTGGATCGTGTTGCGGAAAGAGCCATTCCACGATGACTTTCAGCTTTTGGGGGCAGGTTTCCTGCAGAGCGGATGTACCCTTCATCTTTTTCATCACCACCTGGTATGCACCACCCCAGGGATTCGAACCCGCGTTGCGGCATAGCTCCTGAAAACAAGATTTCTTGCTACGCCTAACCTCCTTGTTGAGCGCCAACCTGGCTGCTCTAAGTTCGACTCCCCGAGCTTCAGCAACTGCATCGGAACGGGTCCTCTGCGCTAGCCTTCTCGCTCTGTGGCACCTGGAGCGGAGCTGGGCAATGGAATCACTCCACCAGTATACCGAACGACGACCGTTCGTTGGCTGTACCGTCCTGGGCATAGTGGTATCACATGCCCGTACTAGGTCAACTCACGGGCACTCATGTTCGAGCGGTTGCTCTCTGCGCTGAGTGCTTCAACGAACAGGTCTTTGTCGAAGGACTTCACTTTCCACCTCCTCCCTATCGACTTCAACCCGCGTGGCCGTAGCATCCGTCGTTCAATCGTGTACCGTATAGCTTGGTGGTCCCCAAGTAGCACTTGTAACTAATCATAAAAATAAAAAAATACAAAAAGGTTGCACAGCAGTTACATTTAGGATACTTGTAACGAGTTAGGTTACATAAAATTAAAAATAGTTACTTTTTAGTTTTCTAGTGACAAAAATCTCAAAAAGTTACCAGGTAGTTACCAAATGACCAAATTGAAACCTTTTGTTCGAACTGTCAACAACTTGGTCGTCGCAAAACAGTCACCTTTCAGTTACGAGTTACCAAATAGTTATCAAGTGACACAAATGAAACCTTTTTCCAAACTGTCATCAACTTGCTGGTCGCAAAACAGTTAATTTTCCGTTACGAGCAGTTACGAAGTCAAAAAAAGTCGGCTAGTAACATTTTCGCAACAATTTGTTCACTGTTCCTTGTAAACACAACGGATTAAGGAAAAACTAGACCTGAAGAATATTGCTAATGGTAAAGATAAACAATTGGTACACGGGTTGTGAAATGCTCTTGTAAATGCGTTTATTTACTTAATTGATGGTACTTGGAATCTTCTCCGCCCAGACATTGGTATTAAGTAAACAAATGATGATTATTCTCAAACGTCAAAACGATCAAGTTACATCGAAACGAAACCGGCAATGAAAATAGGTTAAAGTGTAACTTAGAAATGACGACATAAGAAATAAGTGACTACAACAGATTTAATATTGGTTACCGTATAACCGATACCGTAACCATGTCGAAGGCTAAGGTTACGTACAACTAGAATGTAACTGAAATGTAACCTTCTATGATTAACACTAGTGGTAACTGTTTTATTCAAACTGAAACTATTCTTTGATATTAAATTAACACTTTCTTTTCACAACAATCACTAAAAAATACCTTTTCCCGATATCAACAATGTGAACAATGAACAATGGCTGCTTAAAATCATTTCATGCAATATGCCGAAAACGATACAAAACTTCAAGGACGATGGTGTAGTAGTTAGAACCAAAGGCAAAATGGCTATGAATTTTACTGTGATAGAAGTGATAGCGAAAACAACTTGATTTTTAATGGTTTCTAGGTGAATGCTCCACTAATTCATTATTGCTAAGAATAAATTTAAAAAATCAAAAAATTAAAATTTAAATTTTTATATTTGATTTACAAAACATCAATTTTTCAAAGAAGTAAGTAACGAAAAGCTATATTGAATAAGAGCGCGTGAATTTTTCAAAGCTAGAATCATGCATTTCACCATAAATTTGAAACTGCATTAAAATTTGTGTTGAAATAATAATTTATACACTCTTCTATATTCAACAGTTAAATTTACTGCTTGACGTTGACAGCCATAGATTGAAATAATAAACCTGCTACATTTTCGCTATGCAATAAAAGTTACAAGATAACTAATTTGCCACCAATTGAAAGTCAATTTACAGTTTATGTGTAACTTCAATAGTAACCATTTTGTAACTATACATGTTACATATTGGTTATTGAGTAACTGTTAATGCAACCAGATTTAGTTACATAAGTTGCGCTATTTCGGTTACACAACTGTTATATTTTAGGTTACTGTAACCGAAGTTTTATATTTAAATTTGTCGCATATCAGCCGCTGCGACTCAATTGTGACAACGTGTGCTACTTGGGTCGCTATGCGTGTGCTCATCTGACACCCTCCAACCCAACCCATGTTGGCAAGCAACGTTGGGCTGCAGAAGGTGATATCGAAAAGGTAAGGACAGATCCCACGTTAGCCAGACTTACATCCAGCTTGGACAGAGCTTCCAGCAAGCTTTGTCTTCTAGGGGTAGTGCACCTGCTACCCCGTTCGTCAGCCCAAGCATTGAAGTCTCCTCCAATGACAACGGGTTTGCGGCCCGTAAGCTCGTGGTGAGCACGTCTAGCATCCGGTCAAACTGCTCCGACGACCTGTAACTCCTAGAAATGCCTATAACTGGTGATTCGAACGCCTGTGCCACACTCCGTTTTACGTTTACCCCACAGTGGTTGTTAGCTTCTTATCCAGCAATTTCTATTTCTACCTCCACCCAAGAGCAGCTGGGATATGAAATACCCCCAAGGAAGATCAAGTAGCCATCCGCGGTGGGAACATTTGAGCGCCTGTTCTCCATATCAGAAGCAGCTCAAAATGGCGTTTGACCTCCATTTTAGAGGCGGTTGATCATCTTCCTTGTGTCAGCGTGGAACTCTAAGTAGCACTGTGCACTCCGGGGAAGCAAGGAATTAGTGCAGCAACTTCCGATCTCAACTTTTAGGGAGCACAGATTGCCCAGGTCGACCGGTAGAAGAAATACAAACGGCGAATCAAGGTTTGAGTGCACACCAGCTAACCAACGACTTAACGACTTTGGCGCCTTCAAGAACATGAATGCATCTAGTGTCTTCTTTCAGCAGAAACTTCTACACAAGTTAGTGACCTGGAGCTGAAATACGCCCAAAAACATCATCAAAGCTGTGGAATCATTCATGAAAGGGTGATGGCTGAAAAGAACGCTGCGCGGGTGGTAAGCATGCACAGTACCACTCACCAGGACGTAGAAAGACGCAGATAGAAGAAAATGTAGCGAACCCATATCTTCCGGGAAAAAATTCTCCCTGAAGAAGGAGGGGGAATATGCAGAGTTCAAGCAGCGCCATCGTTCTCAGGAAACATGAAAGTTCTAACGTTTGATCGATACGCGACCATTCGTATGGCGAAAGTTGTAGCGATACGAATGACCGGTACTATCCATTGACTTCAATGCTGCAAATGATACCATCGACCGCGAAGATCCATGGAAAATTATGGTCGATAACGCCTTTCTCAGGAAGCTGATATGACAGGTGCAAAATATACAGATTAAAATTAGACGGTGCACAGTGCAGTATGCAGATGTCCAATTGATTGACGAGTTCATTCGAATCCCACAAGAGGTTCTTCAGGGTGATGGTCTCTTGTGCCTGAGTAGCTCAGGACCGAGTACAATGGAGAGGAATTTATGATACGGCAAGAGCCAACCCGGCTCTCGGCTGAATAAGTAAGTAAAAGAGGTCTCATCCGCTATTGTGACTCATAATTTTTACTCATACAGCGTCACACGAATCAACGTAACTAGTTCTGTAGAAAAACCATGTGCTAGCGTTAACTGCCACAGCTCATTTCGTTTGACTGAATCGTATGTCGCTTTAAAATCCACAAAAAGATGATGAGTCTCTAGTTGTACTCCCGAAACTCGTCAGTTACTCGACGCAGGGTAAATATCTGATCCATCGTGGAGCGACCCTTATGAAAACCAGCTTGGTACTCGCCGACGAAGAATTCCGCTAACGGTCTCAATCTACAACACAGGATACACTGAAACAAGAATCATGGTAATTGTTACCATATTAGAGGGTAAAATTAAAAGGACACACCAGTGAATTTTTGCAGAAAAGATTTCTGTTTAGCTTAAGCAGTGTTCTGGTCAAAATTACTATGTGTTGTTTTCGGCGTTACCCCGATACATGAGAAAAATAACAGAATCGTAGTCAAAATTACTAGACATGACCATGAAAGGTAGTAAAATTATCTGAGAACATATTACTTGTACAAGAATCATGGTAAATTTGAATAGCTTTTTCATGGTACTTACAAAAAGCATGCGTTTTCTGCAAAATTGTGCGAGATACCATGGTTTTTGTTTCAGAGTAGGGAGAGCACCTTATAGACAGAATTGAACAATGTAATTCCTCGATAGTTTTTACTCTCGAGCCGATGTCCGTTTTTTAAATTATGGGAAATGAGGCCAATCAACCACTCCTCCGATGTTTATTTTCCACCCAAATTCTGACAATGATGCGGCGAATTGTTTCGTACAGCTGCTCGATCCCTGCTTTTAGAAGTTCAGCCAGGATACCATTCTTTCCAGCAACGTTACCGCTTTTCAGCTCACTGATTGCCTTCATAAACTCATCCTGCATTGGTGGCTCCACAGTTTGGCCGTCGCTCACAATTCTTATCCTGTACCTGCTGTTCTTCGTGTTTACTTCTCTATTGAATAGCGTCTGGAAATACTCTTCCATCTGGTTGTTACCGTTATTTTGTCAGTAAGCAGGTTGCCAGCACTATCATTGCACATCCTAGGCATGACAAAATTCTTGCACCTGACCCTTTTGTAGAAACTCCGTGTGTCGTTGCTGGCGAACCTCTCCTCTGGACCCGCGAGCACGTGCTCGTTGTACTGGCGTTTTTTAGACGGTGAGTTCTTTTTTCCACAGCTCTACCAGGACGAACCAAAAAGATTCGCACAGAGTCTCTGTGCGCTCCTGCTTCTGCTTATAGAAGCAGGATTCTTATAGAGTTCTTAAGAATTGAATCCCAGAGATAGCTATAACTCAGTACGGGAAACGCCTGCAGTATGAAATAAGAATCAAATATATTATATTAACAATATGGTTCACTTCGCAAAATCCCATATATATCCGAAGAGACGCAAAAGTAACACCCTCTTGCGGACAAAAAGGTGATTAAAAGCTTTTTGTAATAAAATTTTTTAAGCGTGTAACCAATACATAAGAAAAGGTGCGGTAGACAGAATGTGCTATTTCTAACGCTATGACGTCATTCTTGTTTATTGTACCGTTAGGTATAAAACTTAATTGTGTTACTATCCATACCATGCTGGTTCCTTTGTTTACATAACAAATGACAGAATCCAGCAAAGATTCAGGTGTTTAAACGACATGTTTGTTGTTTAAACAGCAGCATAACTGAATTAGAAAAGCCGTTATACCTGTAAAACGTGCAACACACACGCTACATTCGATATAAATGAAAAAGAAAATAATCCAAAATGTAAACAAAGGCGCCACGCCGGTTTCTGTCAATTGACGGCATAATGATTTGGTCTATTTCATAAATGCAAAGGCGATAGAGCTTCTTAATCGTGAATTGAAGATAGAACCAACAAAACGACGAATGTCACAAGTGCGAGCAAACCGAGCGAGAGCTGATTTTCTTAAGCTGGTTCCTCTCCCGTTTTGTTTACATTTGCGACTTTTGTTAATTCTATCTAGAATTGGCTAATTGGCTAAGACGTGTCGAATTTACGGTGTACATTGGTAACCTTTTATGCCGCTATGGCGCTAGTAGTCGTGTCTTCAGGATTGTAGAAGAGTGAACTATATTGTTAATATAATATATTTGTAAGAATCCTCTGGATTCTAAAAGCTGGAATCCTGGTCTTTCGATTCTTTTCTCTGTTCTGACGTGTAAGCGCAGTAAACTACTCATATATATTGAACTCTTGAGATCCTGTCATTTATAAACTCAGCTTATTTGACACTTGCAATTTTGTATGTAATTAACTCATAACTTATCTGCATAATCTGCAGAAACATAAATGGGTGGTAGATGAGGAAAACGCTGCATTGGCGACAAAAATGCACAGTGGCACTCATCAGAATGTGGAAAGTGCTCTTCCGAGTTCGCTGAAGGACGGTCAGTAAAGAATCAAACATTCACGCTGCGGTGGATCCTCCAAAAAGTTCATGAATGCAGAATTCAACGCACTATTATTTCATTGATTTCAAAGTTGCGTGTGATACCATCGACCGTAAAATCATGGCCATTCTAACCTCGCAGAGGACTTTGTTTACGTGAAGGTCCCTCACGTGGGCTGTTCAATATGCCGCTACAGGATGTTATGAACGGAGCAATACATAGGCACAATCTTCAGCAAATCTAGTTAGTTCGCCTGTTTTGCAGATGAAATGGATATTGTCGATAGAACAACATCTGTGGTGGTGGCTGAACAAACTAAAACTCAAAGTAGCGTTAGAGTTAGTAGTTAGAATGTTACTATGCTGTGCAGAAATATTTCTAATTTGTACCTTATTATATTCAGAGATTATGATGCGAAAATGTGAAATACCAATAGCAACTAATCATGAAATTACAGTGTCCATTTGGTACTTACATTTCACCTTATTTCTCTCCCGGGCCCGTTTTCGACTGCTCTCGATATAATACTGTATCCGCTCTACCGCTCCGATGTACATTTCCATTTCGGCAGCCAGCTTCACCACCCAGTTCAGGTAAATCGGAACCAGCAAGGCATAGTTAATGGCCAGCCCAATCAGCGAGGCGTTTGTCGTTTCCGGCTTCAGGCTGGCCGTTATTAGTGCACTACAAATTGCCACAAATACAATAATTGCTCCCAAATAATCGAGAGCGATTCCCAGCCACCGGTTGCTGCAATTTAGGATAACTTGAGCCACATTGTTGGCTTCCATTCGTCGAAAAAGCGTCTCCGTGAAACGGGTCTCCTGCCGGTAGGCTCGGATTGTCGTTACTCCTTCGATGGTCTCGGAAAAATGTGCTATTATTGGCGAATAGGTGATGCTTTCCAGTCTTTGGAGCTCTCTGAAAATTTAAATAACTGTATAGTTTGCACAAGCACAAGTTTCAAAATCATTTAAAGACGTTTGAGATAATTAAACGATAATATTTAGATAAAGGGTCTTATTAAAGAATAAAACTTGAAAGATGAAAGAAACTGAACGACGGTACAAAGTGCTACAGAATGGTTTCATGTCCCATTTCTGTCTACACGACCGAAAAAAGTTTCTTTTTCCCTCGCTTGTCCAGTAAACATCAATAGCTTTTAGATAAACTCGGATGGCATTTTGAAGGACGTTTTTCAACTGCGTGCCTGACGAGAAGGAAAAGTACTGTTCCTTCATTCCGAACATGCAAGCAGAGTCACTTACCGAAAGAAGTGACACAAAAAGTGCCTGAGAATCAGAGAGCTTCATGCATAAATAACATTGGAAACAGTACGCTTTCCGAGAAGAAAAGTTTCACCTGCAAACATTCTAAGAAAGTAGCCCCTTTTTAGGGTACGATATGTCATCTGTGTAACAATGTAAAAACTTAGATAGAGCAATTCATCTTCTGTTATTAAGCAACAAATTCGAAAATATTTTTATTCAAAATTTATATGCAAGCTGGGGAATCTATGAAACAAAAATGTAGCACAGAAACTTCTTCGGAAAGTTTCGCCTCGTAGCACAGAAATATAATTTTGTTGGAAAGGTCAAACCAATACTGTTTCAAAGACTTCAAGTTATTTGAAAGCGTTCTCACTATACCGGTACACAGGTGCTCTGGTATTGCACACCACACAACTAGAATGATAAGAATAATGAAGAAAATTGATTTACCAAACTTTATTCGATCCAATTAAGAGCACCAAAGTGCATTCTATGGCAAGCAGTGTTCAAATGCAGAGTTAGCATTAGAGCAAGCTTCCAACACGTGCAAGTACCCTTCCAGCAATATAGTTCATGCAAAAGGAAGTGTTGGAATATAAACGATAAACTAAAATACGACGAGTATATTTGAAGAAACTTTTCTCGTCTCATTTATTGATTTCGGTGGGAAAGTGGCGCAGCTATGTTGGAACTCTAATTGGCTTCAGCCAATTATGTGCATCGGTAAAATTAACAAAAAAGGGGGTCAGTTTTCCGCTTGAACACTTTTACCAAAAGTTACCCAGAATGTTCAAGTGGTTTTGTGCGGCAGAATCATTCCAGGTAACATTTGCATGTTAGCTCGTGATTTTATGTGTTTGCACAGCTGAGGATTAATAACGTGGTTATTTATTCATACGTTAGTGATGACAAATTTTTGGTTCATTCCCATTATAAAGGAAAAATGTAATTCAGTATTCAGAATAATTCATTTGGGGCACCAAAGCTTTTGAACTTCTTATTTGCTTTAGAAACCAGGTTATCGTTTCTTTTTAGTGAGGATGCTAAAATATCGAACATCCTAACCACTGCATGCCAAAAGAATCCATTGTAACTTTCACTTTATAGGCTAGGTCACGGTAAATCCGTCAGTTTCATATCATCGGGCTATTCTAAAAAAAGCTCTAAAATGGCTGGTAACCGGTGTACACAACGAGTATGCAATCTTGAACGTCACAGACCATAAATCTTCCCTCACTCACCTGGAAGAGCATCGGTAGAACTTTTGCACGATGTAATAAATGCCGCAAATTGGTATTGTTAACAGGATGAAATACGGCGTCACGACACTATTTATGAGCACCGCACAAAGGCACAGCAGAATAAATTGCAGCAGCTTCTGACTTGTTGCAGCGATTTTCTGTGGGAGATCCGAATCGGACCGGAAGACCGAAAACGGAAACACGAGATTAAATCCGGGATTTCCGACCGTTGACTCCTAGATTTATAACGATGCCAATATAGCCTACCTTATCGACCACGGCGATATCGATGCTGAGTCGGTTCATGATGCGGCCCAGGGGTACCGTTTCAAAGAAATGGATCGAGTTTTTCAATACCGACGCCAGCAGCTTGCGGTGCAGTCGCCTACGTGCCTTGCTGCCAGCCATTTGGCCAGTCGGAAAGGAAATCGTTGCTAGCAGGATGCACGTTGCCGACAGTAGTGCGTAAATACGAAAATTGTATGTGATCTGGAAAAGTCGGAGAATAAAATACAATGTTAATTGACGGGTTGGTTGTTGTTTTCAGTCCGGCTACCAATGGGGATGGAAACTACAATATGACTATCAAGGGGCCGTCAATCAAGTGATTGACTGCATTTTGGGCCTACGGAGCCATTACAAAACGTTCGCATGTCCCGAATATTGTCCCAAAAATTAGGTCACAATTTGAATTTAAATGCTTCTACCCGTTACTGATATGAAATTTACAATGCAAATCCTGGCAAATAAATTCCCCATAGCAAGAATCACACTGCGGTAAAGTAGCTTCGTAAAAAACACTTTCCGCAGGTCACTTGTCTCACATCAAGCGGATCAGCGTCGTCTTCCGGCGGCAACCGGTGCGACTGCGTTCCTTCGGTCCAGTTCTGCAGCCAAAAGTCAGTGTATGCCCGCAGGCACTGCTGGACCAGAGCGCTGACGAGGAAGATGGCTGCGACGTGCGGTCCGCTCGCCTTCAGATACAGCCAGTAGATGCGAGCTGGAATTGTGCCATATTTTCGCTCCTCGTCCGTGAGGAACCAGTTTGAGCCATCGTTTGCATCCTTATCTGAAAGTAAACGGGAAAAGTGGGTGAGCATATTCATTTATATAATGAGGTAGCACACTGCAAGTGTATCCAGCGAGTACACTTGATTTGGAAGACATGGTTGGAATTATGGAGCTGTATCACATACGCGTAATTCTAGAAAGTTCTGAGCGTTGCTCTCGCAGCGGAAGTACTGTCTTTTACACTGACACAATTTGTGTTTTTGTGTTAGCAGAAAATCTTTACTGAATCATAGTTTTTTAGCAGAAAGTTTTTCATGTATTCAACGAAAAGTTGAACCACTTTTCATACTGTGTATCATCATGCACCAGCTTAACGAAGCGTTCGTAGAACATCCAACTTTATAATTAATGCCGGATCCAACCTTTCTAATCAATTATGATAATTATGCTACTAAGATAGGTGACTGAGGAAAGTGACAATCATAATAATAATTAAACAAAACGGTTCGTTTTTTGAGCATAATGGTATAGCTCGATATCGGAAAATATAAGGCTAATATATAAGCCTTGTCTATAACCAAAACCAGGCCCCTGCCAGTACACCATACTTTGTGGTAAGAATCGCAGCTCACTCTCTACACGTTTTGTACGAAACTGAAACTAATACATGTGCCAATTAAACTCCAGGTGGTGCAAGCACCTCATGAACACTCTGTCATTCGAGGCAGGATTTGTTGCGGGTCCGTAAAAAGGGGTCCAAAATCGGTGTTAAAACTTTGGGATACAACAGTGTATAGATGATGTTAGTAACCTAGTTAAAACTCCAGTACCACAGTCGATATTAAACAACAGAGTGCGCATAATTCGATGTTTATACGCAATAAGCGCTCTCTGTTGACTATTTTGTATGTAAAGTTTATCTGTGAGCTATGCATGGTATATTTTTTAGTCGCAATTTAGTATTTAAGTCGCAATGATACCTGATGTTTAACATAAGCGCTCTCTATAAGCAAACGTAAGTTTGTAGCAGCAAAAGGGAACGTGCGCTCTGCTGATAGAGATTGCTAATTCGTAGTAACACAACTACAAATGGTAGTTTATTTTCCCACAGTTCAAAAATCTCTTCAACAGCACAGTAAGAAAACCACCAACAGCAACAACAAGTCGCGTGTGCACAAGGGGTTTTAAGTAAGGCGTAGTAATCAGAGACTACTTTTGCAATCATTTACGCCTCATATACGTAACCAATCACAAAAGCCGTTGGTAAAGGGCTGAACATTGCGTAAAATAAATCCCATAATGGTTCTCAGCCTCTTATACAGCAACTATCCTATCCATATCTCCTTGTAGTACCAGCAGGTATACGAGCAACCTTAATGGGGGTCAGGTAACCAACCCCGATGGAAACTAAGGTCGTATACTGATAGTGAAGGGGAAATCATCATCCACGTGTCAGTGTGGGACGTTAAACAGTACTGTCACGATGGACCTCCGGCGACACAGGAAGCTTATGCAAGCCTTACAAGTCATCCATAAAAAACACCAATACAGAAAGTAACTAATGTGGATACGGACCGGAACAATCGGCATAGACCAAGGCAACGAAACAGGACTAACGATTGGAAGCCTGGAATACGGAACATGCAAGTCTCTCAACTATCTGGGAAGTACCCGAATTCTTTCTGATTTAATGAGGGCCCGCAAGATCGATATTGTTGTGCTGCAGGATGTATGCTGGAAGGGCTCTACGGCATAGTTTCAAATCAAGCGAGACCCCAACGATGCCTACTCTCGCGCGAGCGAGTATGAGAAGCATAGCATGCAACGCTTACGCCATCTATGCAATCGTAAAACAAACAGCTGCTGTTTCTGTGTGCAGACATTCTGCTACCTACATACTCACGAACGCACAGTCTTGTAGTATCTTTTTGCATAGCCCACTCGCGAGGCAAACAAATCATGAGCAACAAGCTGTCCGTGAGAGCTAGCGACGCAATGGGATACATATTTTACATTATTTTTTCTTTTCTTCTTTATCTTCGCCGTCGATTCCACACACAGGCGAGAGTGCGAGCTCTCGCGAGTGATAATATCAACAGCTCGGGCTGCAATGACGAGCGAGAGCGACGATCGTGGCTGTTGGCTAAATACACACTCGTAAAAATCTGTCGCAGTGCATGAATAAATAAGGGGGGAAGGGATGCTTCTATCGACGTGTTCGTTAGAACGAGTACGCGTCTAGGAGAAAATTAGAGCACACAAATGAGAGCTTCGCAACACTACTCTATGGCACATGCGTATATAAATAGATACACCATTTACCAGAGCTGCTGCAATCCACACCAGCTAGATACAGCTATTATCGTCATGGGCAACATACAAAAGTGCGTGATTGGATGGTGGTCAACCAACAACCGTATGTGCAAGTTAAGAATCAGAGCCCGTTAGGGCTGGTTCGTTCACGTAGAATGAATTTCGATTCATTTGACAGTACCGTCTCAGACGAGTAAAATTTGACAAAGTTATGTATGGGACATTTGTAGAACCAGTTATTATCTACAATTTTGCTTAACAAAGTTTTACAGTATCTTTTGTATTTACGGTGCTACAATACTAGTACCTTATTTTTGACTAAATGAACGTTCATTTAGTTACTAATGACGTACATTGTAGCATCGGAACTACAACAGACACAGCAAAACTTTCTTCAACAAAATTGTAGAACCTGTTACTACAAATGTCCCATATGTAACTTTTTCAAATTTTGCTCGGCTGAGACGGTATTGTCAAATAAATCAAAATTGAGTCAAAGTGAACGAACCAGCCCTGGAGCCCGTTCAACGTGCATGGTCCACACCTATGAAGTAACGAGGACGATAAAGACACTTCTTACACGTAGCTTGGGCATGAATACGTCAACTGCCCAAGATATGATGTCAAAATCGTCATCGGGCACCTCAACGCTCAGGTTGGCCATGGGGAGAAACCCAGACCGATTATTGGAAAGCTCAGTGCACACCCGCTTACGAACGAAAACGGTCATCGGCTCATGGACTTCGCTGCCTCGAAATATATGGCCAAACGAAGTAGGGGAGTGTCGTCGTGGTTGGGCCACGTTTTGGAATTCGCCCATAACTTTCGTTTCAAAAGGAATTTAGGAAATCTAAATACATCGTTGCAAAGGTCTAAGAGTAAGGTATATTTTTGGAAAGTTTTGAACTAATTGCTTGAAAAATAAGAAAGTTATAGGCATTTACGTGAAGACAAAAAATGTTGTCATAGTCGGGCCATGTTGTGCAGGTTGGGCCACCGCAGAAAATCTAAGACATACGTATTGAAATTCTATATAGAGACATGAAAAGAATGAATTCTGTGAACAACGGCTCATATAGGTACAAATACCCTATTTTTAATTGCATTTTTGCGAAATTTTAGCGATCTTCTAAATTCAATATTGCTACAATCGTCTTTCCCGAAGTGTACAACTACAATGAAAAAACAACAAAAATCTAGGCTTTTATCGTATTAATTTTGCTTTATTTCATCACATTTTACGTGAATGACATTCTCTAGCGATTATTGCGCTTCTGCGCTTAAAATTATTGTGGCCCAACCATGACTATTCAAGTAACCCGACCTTTACAAATAGCGCTTTTCTAGTATTTCAACTTAGCCTTCCCAAACACCTTACTGGAGGGGATTTTTCTATAGTCTTCGTGTGCAGCACAACACACTTCATACATTTTCAAAATATATCTCGTTAATTACATTTCATGAATCATTTGTTGAAGAAAAATTCATTGCGCCTGGAAAACTTTTTTGTAAGATTTAGTCACTGAATTCAGTACGGGTGTTTTGAATACACGATTGAACCTCACAATATTGTGAAAAGTTAGCTATCACTGTAAGAAGTTTTACAATGGTTGCATCATAGATATCATGAGTTACTAAAACTCTAAAATCATGATGGCCCGATCATAACTGTGGCCCGACGATAACGACAATACCCTTCCTACTTCCGGCATAGCCTCCCATATCGCTACACCTGGAGATCACCTCGCAAATCGACCACATTTTGCTTGATCGTCGATGTTAGAACCTAACGTGGCGCAAACCTCGTTTTTAATCACTACCTTTTGATGGTTAAAGTTCGTTGTTACCAGCATTCGGTACCGTCGCCCGCCACGGTATTTATAATCTGGAACAACTTGGAGCTACTCGAAGTCGCTGCTAAGTAAGCACTCAGAGAACTCGTCAAAACGTGAAACGATATAGACAGAAACGAAGACAGAAGACTTAGTTTTTCCGGGATAAGAAGCACCACTTGGAATGAATGCGTGGACAGCTGTATCGTTCTCAGGAGACGTGTAAATTCTACTGAACGTATCCCTTAAAGGCCTTGTGCCGCGAGCCGAAAAATGTCGGGATAAAGACGAAGGGATTTTGTTGACGTAGACGTTGTCAGAAGGACGTTCCATGCGGTTGTTTAGCAGTAAACCAAGATGAAAAGTGAAGCAGTAGTGGTAAATTCGTGTAAAACCAAATACCAGTTAGCAGGAGGAACCGAGCACGATCGAGCTCGCATAGATCGCTCACTACCGAACCAAATGTACCACGTGCAAAACGCTAATAAGACCGGTAGTCCTCTACGAGCACGAACCGTGGACAATGCTCGAAGGGGACGGGGTTCAGTAACCACGCAGATGGAAGTCAATGTCAAGTTGGTGTTGAAATAACAACACAGCATCTGTATCGGTGAACTTGCAAGATGACCAAAGTATCCAATTCTATCTTCATGTTCTGATATTAGTTCTACTGTGTGCTGTGAACAACTGACACCCACTAGTCACCATTGCTGCGAAGCCCGCACTCGTGTAGTCTAATTTTATCATACACGTCTTCTCGTTCTACCGAACACACTAGCATGACCATCTCCCTCGGAATTCCTTCCTTATTTTTTCGTGCCATGCGTCGAGTTTTTGCGATTGTGTGCTTAGCTATCAGCCACCGTTATCGCTTTCGCTCGCAACCCGAGCAATTAATTCCGTAAGATGGAAAAGATAACTTGCAGGCTGTTGACAAATCACGAGCCATTGGCTTCGTGAGCGAGTTGCGCAGAACGACACTACGAGGCTGTACGAGTGTGTCATTAGCAGAATGTATGCGCATAGCATCAGCGGTTGTTTGTCATACTTTTGCGTCAGTGGAGTGAGCGTTGGTTGCTAAGCTTCTCACAATCGCTCGCGTACGGGTAGGCATCATTTGCTTCTCGCTCGGTTTGTATCATTGCTGGTCACATTTGAAACGCGTAGTGCGCTACTTAGAGAGCTCGAAATACTACAGCTTTGTATTTCAGTGCAACAGAAACGTATTCATAGAACCTTTGGTTATGCATATGCTAACTGCGGTAACAACAGAATGACCCTAGATAAACTTCAGGAAGCATGTTACAGGCATTCAGCCCCTTAATACTTTGAACAACTCTACTGAGACAGAGTACGTGTCACTGAGCCAGGCAGCGTGCGTTGCCAAGTAGCTCAGCCCAGCAAACCACCAATCGTATAATAATGTGTGAAAATCATCTTAAATATCGCTAAACAAACTCGAAATCGTACATAAAGCTTAATAAAGCGCACCCTAGTTTACATTTATTCGTACAAAATGATAGTAACTGATTCACATACGATTTTCGTCACAAAATTGTATAGCATTATGGAACTAATCATGTTGAGTCGGATTTCATCGTATACAAATACTTATGAATGTGAATTGTTTTCATATAATTTGAAGTACGTATATCGCCTCCAAAACAGTACGCATATGCTGATTTCGTGCTTCGAATTTTCTAGATATATATCGGTACATATATCATATTTGTTACTTTGATATACGTACGAAAATGTTTGCTGGGAGGAATCTCCTGAGAAATCTCAGGATCGATTGCTGTTTTTCAACAATAGATGGGAACTGGATGAGGACAATTAATCGTCCATCCAAATCACCAACGAACCTCCTGACCAGAAGCGGGAGAAGATTCGCGAGAAGGAAACTATATAATGTCAAATGCAGCCAGTCGTTATCGTTGGTCAAAAATGGAAAAATATTGATAATTCATATAAATTTTCTGCTGGTGTTTTTTTTTTTTGAAAAATACACATTTAGTGTTGAATGGGCCTAATTTTTCTGAATTGTAAATTAATGTATTTGCAAAAACAGAAATAACAGTAGGGCAATCAGTATCAATATATGTCATTATAAAACGCACACTTTAGACGTCCAATGAGGAGTTCATGCACAAGTTTGCTTTATTTGCCCGAAAAAAACCAAACGTAATAATAAAAAAAGAAGATCAGCCAAAACATGAGAAAAAGTAGACCATCTTCACGACTGTCTCTCAGGTTATAACGCAAGAAACAGCGGAATCTGTTTTCCGCACCTTTTATTTTCAATGCATTGATTGCACACTTAGGGCACACGGTGAACGCTTTCAGTGATCATTTTGCCCGGGAGGACCGTTTGCGTCTTTTCGGAGATGTATGAGAAACAGTGAAGATAGTGCATTTAACTTGTTTTTTATAAATTATTCCGACATCATCCAAACATGTAACGAATATTTAAAAATAAATTAAAAACTTTTTAAGCTACAAAACTCACTAAAAAATGCTCAAATTAATGGACTAAGTAGTCAAATCCCCAAACAAAAAAAAAAGCTAACAAAACCACTTTTTTACAACAATTTGACATAAACAAAAGATTTACTATTCTAACTATCAAATCGCTCGCTCAATTAAGCTTATCTTGTTCAATTATTTACTATCATTGCTTATTATATAACGTACTCTAACCTAACCCATGATCTTGCTTCCAGTACTGCTCAGTATGGGTCCGTAAATCCCACTCAACCATTTCTTCCCACAACAGCCAGTTTGTTGTAAACAAGAAACCAGTCGAGAAAACGAAATATGGCGAACATTATAATCAGACTTAAGAAGCTTTTGTTAAGAACCCCAACAGTTGTGATATCTCTCAAATACACCACATTCAATGCAAATGCCTATGCTAATTGACTCGAGACCATTCTCCACGATTGTCTATCTTACTACTCACAGATAATTTATTCGAATTTCATTGGGAGAAATCTTACAATCAGGATCAACAACCTTCCTTTTGGGCATGTTTTGAAGAGCATTAATTTTCGATTCCACCCGACGCCGATGGGAACAACAATTAGCATTCAAATAAATAATCTATAGTTCGAAGTTAATTGGAAGTACATATACAGTAAAAGCAAGCTGCAGCAGTGTGCAGCGGGTGTGATTGATATAACCACCTACCTTCTGTAAAAGCTTCCTCTTCCGCTTCCTCGCTATATCCGGAAGACTTCGAGATCAACCTTCGCAAAGAGTACCGCCATCCGGAGTGCGGTTCGTCACGTCGGTAGGATGGATTCTCACCGGAAGGCAAACTTCTGCAAGGTGTAATAGACTTATTAGTTCGTGATTTTCCAATTTGCCAGTCATCAGAGGTCGACTGCCGCACACCGGAACAAAACGGAGGTCTAATTGATTGCAAATCTATTCCAGTAATTTAAACCCCTTCGAAAAGCACTTATTTCCAGGGTAGCTTATTTACTTTAAATTTTATAAATATTCACTCCAAATCCTTAAGTTTTATAGCGAATTCGTTCCGGTATGCGGCTTTGTGTGAGGTGACTCTTAATCCGTTAGAAAAATATAGTACAAACTTCACAGAACTGCCTTTGCTGGAGGCGGATGGTATTTTACCACAGACAGCCACTCCCGCCATCTCGATCGGATTAGAGTGCCGACCTCGGTACCAAGCACCAGTGCTCAGACTGCGAAAAAGCTTCCGAAAGCCTATAGCATCAGAGAAGCGTATCCTACGAAATGGGTATTACGTTCAAGAAAGATTAACTTCTGCTCTGCTGTGCATATTGATTGCAAGAATTAATCGCACCTTTCATGTGGTCTGCCATTAACTGTGCCATCGTCAGTCGGCGAAAGGCTAACTAACTGAAACGAATTTCGGCTGACAGGTGAACGTGATGATGTGCGTGGGTTGACTGTCGCTGGCGAACGTTCGTCTCGGTGTACGGGCTGGCTATCAATGGCTTCTCCCCGTCCAGTCTGGAGAGATTGTGGGCGAAGGACGTTGTTGCTGGGAGTAAAAGAACGAGATCAATAGGATACCTACATGAGTGAATTCCAGCTCGAACTCATTCAATTTGTCACGGCAGTAAGTTCACCATGATGAATGAGAGCTTCTTGGAATGGGTTGATTCACTTACGGAATGCAAACAGTTTGTATGGCTCGTCGAAAATCATAAAAAAAAGCCGAGACAAGGAGCAAAAAACGAAGACAAAAACATTAAAGGTACTCGTCAAATTAATGAGCCTTGTATTGAAGTATTACTCAAAATAGAGCCTGACTGTGTTTGAGATTTGTAAAGAACAAAGTTGTTTAGGTATGAGAAGCAATGGTTTATGACAAATGAAATTTGATTGCTTTCGGAATTCCGAACAATTATTGTTTGCATTCAATCCAATTTTGATGTATGTATTGACTCGAGACTCGGGACTTGAGAAAGTACCTGTGATGTGCACGAAACACCTTCATTACACGATCCGATGTATCTAGAACCAGTCGCATTAGTTTGTTCGGAAAATTGTGTTCGTGCAGTATCTGCCTTAGCTGGTCTCGATCGGTTGGATCGTATGCTGCTTTGAAGCCAAAAAGGATGTAATGCGTGGGCAAGTAGTGCTCCCGGTATTTCTCTCGGTTCTGTCGGATGATTTAAATTTGATCTGTAGTTGCGCGAATCCCCATGAAGTCTACCTGATACTTCCCCACAAAATCTTATGCCGGCCGTAACAGGCTCTAGAATAACGGCAGCAGTCGAGCCAATCAAAATTTTAGAAATATCCCAATGTAGAGCCGTTGCCAGTGTTTCTAACGCCATGTCTATATAGCTCTGCCGGTAGATGGTCCTTACCAGCGGCATTGTTGGTCTCCAGTAGCTCGATTACTCGTTTGACTTCTTGGAGATCAGGCGTTGGGATATTACTATCTTCCATGGGCACTCCTAGGATAACTTCCGTTCCGCTTCCTTCTGCAACACCGCCATATTGAGGTATTCATCGAAGATAACTTCTACCTGTCGACCACCATGCGCTCGTTTGTGATCAGATTCCTTCCCTCGTCCCTACATAGGTCAGGTTTCGATGTGTTGCGCTTACCTTCTCGTTGCGGTTCACCTTCTCGTAAACCTTGCGCGTGTCATTAACTCGGAATAGTTATTCTAATTCTTCACGATCTCTGTCCTTATTCTGGAATCATGGTCATCATATTTGGTGGAGAACGATTCAGGAGTTACGGAGTTATGATGGAACGTACATACATACTTGTGGCATCCTGGTATTTATAACATATTATAGGATATGCCTTGAATGGGTAATGTATGTTAATAACCCAGTATATAATGGGTGACCATAATAACGTGTAACTAGCACAGAGAGAGTGCCGGTTGACAGCTTCCCGCATAAATGAGATGAGAGACTCAATTTGTGTCAGAAGGTCAACCGCAGTATATCACATTTGGCGATCCATTGCCCTATTAAACATATTTGGTATCGCAATATAATAGCTATCCGTATTCGGGAGAAATTCCGAATGCAAGTAGTAATTTTCTTCGGCTTGCGTTTGTTTTGCGAATTTGTTCGCACTACGAGTTAATTTTAGATTAGATATTGATTGGTAAAACATTTGGTGGTTGCTGGGCGGAGTAATGTTTGTATTCATAGAACTTCAAACATTTTACATGGAAAAGCGCAGTCGCGATAACAAACAGAACTGGTTGGACTTCTTTACGATTAAAGTTAAATATTCCCGATAAAAAATCCCTACTACTATTCCCGCGTAGGTCGAATCGCCCGATTCTTGCAACAACTCTATAATGAGAGATTAAGGCCGAAGCAGCGCACGCTTCAAACAGCGTTGGCGCGATCGAGAAAGATAGCATTTTGAAAATTGTAATTAGTTCTTAAATAACGCTACAACATAGTTTTTCGAATACATCATTGTGTGTAAAACTCTTACTTGATATGATATGTCACTACAGTTGAGTATTCGAACCCATATAATAAAAGTGCACTCTCATTTAAAATTTTGCTTCGTCTTTTTTCTCCCTCTAGAACGCTGGCTTGGCCTTAAAAAGGGGAATCGGTTGATCCGTCGGTATGTTTTCAAAGTATATTGAAATACTGCAGGTATATGATCGTTGAGAGTTGTAAACGAGTGTGCAGGAAAAATAAGAATAAGAAATTGCTCTGAAATATGCTGTAATTTGGAATTAAATGGAAAAATGGAATGGAAAAAAATAGAGACCCCTCACCCCCCTAAGAGGGGGAGGGGCTTCGATTCATATGAAACACAAATTTCTGCATAACTTGAGAACTAATTAAGCAATTTGTCAACGTTTTGCTCCGATGATGAAGGCATAGTTCTTCGAAACGTCAGCTGAACGCAAAATCTTTTAATAAAAATTCAACGGTCTATTATAATCATCACGTAATTTGGAATTAAATTGGAAAATGGAATAGGTGGAAATTGAAACTAAATTAAATTTATTTAATGAAAATAAATATCAGGCAAAACACCTTGAACCTCCCCTCTTTAGGAGGGGGTGCTCCCATACAAATGAAATACAAATTTCCTCATAATTCGAGAACTAACCAAGCAAATGTAACCAAATTTGGCATGTGGGGGTTTTCGGAGGCAAGAATTTTTTCTATCGTGAATTATGACCCCTCTCCCTTTAAGAGCGGGGGCTCCTATACAAATGAAACCCCTTACCCCTATGGTAGTGGGTTATTTACTTGTTTTCCTAGGCCTCTATTACTTTCCTTTAGTTGGGTCAGAACGAGTGATAGCGAGTAGGGAGAGGATCACTCCTGCGAAATGGGCGCTTTATTTTACCTGGCTAAGCAACGGGGCGGTGAACGGGGGTTGTTTGCTACTTTACTGTGAGGAAAAATTCCAAATTTATAACATTTGTATATTAAACTACCCTTGCTTTCATAGTAACGTAACTGCCAAAATGAATCATCTAAGGTTGAGCACCTCAGAAACTTGCCAAACTCGAGATTGTGACAAAGGTCACTCGAGATTCACGATTTATGTACAACACAGTTTAATTTGTGGCAATACGAAGTTTGTCGAGTCAGCTAGTCAACAATAAATTTGAAATGACTGTTACAGCGTGCGAAGAATGAGAAATTGAGTGTTATGTCTGTTTGTTTGTGCATAAGCATTAACCCAAAACCGTATATTGAGAAAATATAAGCATTCCCACTCTAAACTGCTGTATATCAGCAATCTCACTATTCTCAACATATAAAACTTAAATTAGCATTGTTAATGCATAAAAGCATTGCCGCAAATCAACATTAAAGAAAACATTATTTACGCATGTAAAGTTACAATGTACATTACAATTGAGCATGTAATGCAGAAAAGTGCATTATAATAAGTCGTAAGTGTTAATAAAGGATTTATACTTGACTTCTTATGTAGCTTCTCTACGGCAACTATTTCTGCCCTCTTCCATATGACAGATGCTGTTTTTTTCTACCCGACTGGATTTGCAAACTAAGGCACTAGGAAACGAATGAGGTGACAGGATTAACTCCAATTCGAGCCCCGTCTAGGAGGTAATGTTATTCAGCACTTCAAAATATTTTTTATTTGTCTACATAAGTATTACTAATTGCAAGAAAAATTGTCCAATCAATAAGTGCGCAATCGCTCATAAAAGCACTACTTTAGCTTAAATCGCTTCGGTCTCTTCGGTGCATTTATTGCTTAGAATGTAACGAAAAAGTGCCCCAAAGATACCGAAACGGTTTAATGTACAATAGCACTTTTATGAGCGATATCACACTTTGGATGGTACAATTTTCCTTGCAATCAGCAATAAAACGAATAAAAAATATGTTCCCCAGAGAAGCTGCAAAAAAGCTGCTTACATAAAAAACATGTGATAAAATACTTTTTTGTCTTGTCACCGACCGAATTCATGTTTTCTCTTTCCATAACAAGCGAACGATATGCAGTCGATATTTTTTCCATACGTCGATACTGTAGACAAAATAACATTTTGATAAAGCCTCAAACAAACACTAATAATGTTTATTAAATGCTTGCGGCGTAGCATTTTAATTACCCGCTATTTCGTCTTTTTAGCATTATGTGAGTTTTACAGAAGTATATAAAGAATAAAAAGCTCTTAATCATAGTTCTGTATGTTTATACAACGTTGTCAAAGATTAATGATTAGTGCTTACTGCTTACTTAGGAATGGGGACATACAATTCGTCCCATAAATGATCAGGTTGAGAATATTTATATGAAATCCATACAAAGTGTACACTTTTAATAAAGTACACTTTTAATAAAGTAATAAAGAAAACGATTTATACTTACAATCATACAATCATACAATCACACAATACTCATACCTTATTTCTATGAGTCATCCCTAAATATACTCAAGGTTGCATCGATATAATCGGCTTTCTTCTTGAGAGAAAGATAAAAATATTAGACTTAATGTACTGAAACAATAAAATATAAATCATTTTGGAAATTATACGATCCCCAATCCAAAATGGGCCCTAATTTCATTAATTTGAAATAGGTTTGACATGACTTGTCCGCTGCGTCAAGCGTTCATCATTAATTTTATGTCAGCTTAATCTTTTCAGGCATTTCAACTTCTTTATTGTTTTATTAAATACACTTCCCTCTCGCAAACGGTAAAATTCAACCATCGCAGAATTTGCCATTTGAATTAACTTGTGGCGTTCTCGATACCGGACAATAAAAAGTCAAGTAGGTGAAAATAATGCTGTGCAAATTGAATGTCGAACTGATATCTGAAATTTATAACACCGGGAATAAAATGTTTCCCGAAATTATTGCATGAAAAAGTGGATTTCACTTACCGTGACGCACCATTTGCTCCCGACAATCTACCTCTCCTGCCAGTTGGGACGGCACCATCGCTGAAACCTCTACCGTCGGCTCGGTACCTCTTGGAGTAATGCCGGCGAAGTTGGACATCCCCACCGTGGCACTCGTCGATGGGAAGTGGCAAATCGTGTGTATGAAAACGTGATCCAAATAAACTGGAATTACGCTGCAACGCCGCTGGAGTATAAAGCAACGTGCCGGCAGGCTGCTTGCCGGAATTCCGCATGTATGCCGGGGGCGACCGTGCGACGCGCGGGGATGTAGCATGGAAAAAGGAAAGTAACATACCGGGAAATATGAAAACGATTCAACTGAATTCTTGTTGAGCCAAGGTTGCAATAACTCCAAAAAAGAAACTAGAAAACCAAAGCACAGCGCAATGAAATGGCAGGACCGACTGCACGAATTTCAATTGCCATTGCACCGTACGTACGGTTGAGACGTTCAATTGAATGAGAGAAACCCTGTGTGCCGTTCCTTGTTCGTCCACGGGGAACCAAAGATCATTTGTTCCAATAAATTTGATACAGAGTAGTATAGTTCATGCTGTTAAGGCAAGTCTAGGTGCAGAGTTAGTAGTGTTGGGAACAGAGACTGCATCTTGGAGAACAACCTGCTCCTACTGCTCCTTCTTTTCTCGGTAAGCAAAAAGCAAAAAGGGCTAGATCAATAACTTTACCCCTGTCATTTGCAGTAATATGGATAAGACATTATAAAACAATGGGTTTTTATCGGATTTTCACAGGTTGAAACGCAACGGGAATCACTGTAGCACAAAATTCATCGAATTACACTTTCAAGGTTGCAATGAAATATTGCCATTAAGCTAGCAAAGTTTATATTCAGTGAGAAATCATTTTCAGTAGAATGAGTTTTGAACTAAACTACTCCAAAAGTCGTTAACTGTACCAAAATATATAAATTCGAAATGTAGGTATCCTTCAAGAGATCAAAAACTTCATTTAACTTTATTTCTAGGTAAATATTTTTTATTGCAACTCTTCAGTCTATTACGACATCACTTCAAAAGCAGAGCCTAACCGCTGCTGCTGCTGTGCTCCACTGCCGCAGAAAAATTGTTCTGAAGCAAAGTGATATGAGAATTTTGGCCAAATCTAGCAGCATTTTAAAGTTTTACACTCTTCGTGTAGCAAGGAACCAAAGCGGCAGGCCGACGTTGGCGAAAAAGTTTACACAAAAAAGAAAACAGTTAACATCATCGAGGCGAAAGGAAACCCAGAAACCGAAACGATGCAAGTTCGTTCAAAGTTTTGCTCCAAACTTTATGGAAACAGCAATTCAAAGTTTACGGAATTGAAAAAAAGAAGATACTTTATAGGGTAAGCCACCTTGACCGACGCGACGGGTTACTTTTTAAATTAGTCCGGGAAAAAAATTTAATCGTGAATTAATATTAAAAAGCAGAACCAATATTAGTGCTTTCACTCTAATGTGAACAATGAAGTTCACCGTAGCTATTTGGTGGCATTGATTTCGTTTGTTGTCGAACTGAAATCATCGTTAAGAAGGAGGCAGGGCAGGACGAAAAAAAATCTCAATGCTCCGTTGTAATGGCTAGGGATGCGGTTTACCGATGCAATAAAATTTCTCGGGAAATTACACTGTGTCGGTGAAATTGTTCAAGGACCGGTTAGTAAGTCATTATTATTATGTTCAATTCTGATACTGCTATCTTTTTAAATAGAATAAGCCACTTTCGGTCCTGTTGGTATTGTTTTTCAATTTCTATCATGATATTTAGATTAGTCAGTACTAAGCAATCTACAAATCGTCCAAGAAACAAGTCTATTGTTACATATGAGATTCAACATATCAGTAAACATGTCAATTTAAAGCAATACTGAAACAAGTCGAATCCCAACTAAAGATCTAAGTACTGGCGAAAAAGGGAAATAGGGCCAGAAACAGATTGTAAGTGTGCCGCATCAAATTTTTACTTAATTAATTTAGTTTCATGTTGTGAAAACATAAATACCAAAAGATCATATGTACCAACTCAATTTACGATATCCTTGTTTCGACACAACAATATTTTGCTTACCTCGTAGTACTCGTCGTGGGCGTGCCTTTTCTGCAAACTTATCCGAGAAACGATTTTGAACAGTTTCCATCGTTCTCGGGCTGTCTTGCCGGGGCTGCACCGTCCAACCAGGTCCCGGATGCAACCGTCCCATAGTAATTGAACAAAAAGAATAGAAAATTATTTCATCAAAATACAATTGCACTTCAAACGCAACCACTGCTGCACTGGCTCTGGCACTGACTGCACAGCACAGTCTAACGAATGTAAAACTTTCTGCAACTTCCTAACTGGCGCTATCTTGCGCAATTTGCTCGAAATTGGAACTGTAGCCACTTGGAAATTTACTTCGGGCTCGTTGTAGGGAAATAATTGTAGGTATTGTGCAGAGTGTTGCATCCGTTCATCTGTGCCATTAGCACAGCTGTTAATTACCTTAGCCCTGTTTCATTGGATTGTTGCTCCTTAGCGATAATTGCCTTCCACTGCCGTAACGTTTGTGGGAAATTGTTTTCAATTTCTGATAACGTGCCTGTTGCGCTCACAGTAAACGCCTCCATTGCAATTATCTGGTGAAAACACGAAGTAAAACAACCATTATTTCACAGGTCTTGCTAGCATTCAGTGGACAAATGGACTATGGTGAAAGTGAAACCATATGCTCGGGCAAGTCACCATTTTACGGCAGCTCGATTTTCTGCTAGGTGTGGAACAAGTTCAAACGACCGTCTCTATTAATAAATCGATAATCTTCTTTGTTTTGTCTGGTTTATCGTTACTGTGAGCAAGTAAAAATGAAGGAAAATTTATACAAATAGCTTCAATTCAGACGATATTGGACTACGTCTTTCAGCATCAATTTGTTTTAAAATCCATTTTAGATTAACTCAGCAGCTCGCTGATTACATCAGTCGACAAATTAGGACCTGTTTTCTCACAATTTAAATAATTCTGATGTAATGTAATATAAAAAAATTAAAAAAAAAAATTAATAAATTTAAAAAAAATCTACGTTTCAACTAGGGTACGGGGTTAGTTCTTTACACTTCAGGTATTTTGTTTATTTGTTTATTTGTATAAACAAATGTTTATTTGTATAAAAATATCAACAGGCCTTTTGGCCCTACTGATGCACTTAACCTAGGACCTTATGCTCTTACCACTAAAAGTCACTTGTATTCAGCTAAACTTTTGATATTTTAGATTAAAAATTATAGCACTGAAACCAATTTTAATCAGCCAGAACGCATTAATCACCAAGGAGCTTTCTTATGCAGTCCAGAATTTTACTGAGATATTGCAAACTTCTCCCAAACTGAGTTCATTTATTTTTAACTGTTTGAAATAGGCGACCTCTGATTACCCGGTTCCTTACCCTATACCAGCTATACATCCCCTGGATAAATTATTGGAACTTCCGTTGATTTGGATTAGTGGACAACCAAGCCCCTATATACATTTAATTTCAATGCACACCCGTTTTTCTTGCAACCTACAAACTTGTTTAACATGTTAAACATTAGTTAACATTAGTTAAATAATTGATACTGGAAGAACCATGTTTCTCTTATATACTGATGCACAATCACTGATAAACAAGGTTTCTTTATCGGACCCAACATGAAACAGAAAACCATATACATATATACAGAAAAAAATATACAGAAAAAAAATCACAATTAATCAATGTTCCCGATCACGCCCCAAGTAAAAATTAGAGTTTTATTACACTTTTGTGATGGCCGCCCAGCTAGCTTCGAGGTACGATGCTGGTCTAACAAGCCAGTCGTCGTATGTTCGAATCTCGGCTAGGCGCTGCTTGCTAGTTAGAGTCAGTAGGATTGTTGCACTGGCCCCGTAATTTTCCTGTACTCTAACAGCCGGCTGCGAAGTCTGTCGATAAAGAAGGGTAACATCTAAAGACGGTATAAACCCATGGCTTTGCTTTGCTTTGCTTTTGTGATGGCATTTAAAACCAAAATTGGTGATAAAACCCGCCGTTAGAGTACAACAAAGCTTATAAAGTTGCTGGAAGCCCGAAATATTAAAATACACTTCTTGTGAAAATTTACTTCTTGTAGATCGGGATCATTCCACACGAAGTGACCGAGTAAAAGCTCAAACGCATGATCGACCTTCTTGGATTTGAACCAAATTTTGACAAATTGTTTGTTTTAGGTCAGAAAGTAAAAATCCCAAATTTGATGCAGGTTCCTCTCCGCGATTAACGGAAGTAATTCTTCCTTTCAAGAAGATACCCGTTTTTGTTAAGTTCTCTTATTTTCTTTTGATTGTAGGGTACGGGAGAGTATTTCCAGCCCATTAAGCGGTAGCCTGAACAATATTCAGGAATTATGTTGAAACTATATTCATTCGAGACAAGATTTTTATACCAGTTGATAGAATAATATTTACTGAATATCGGTGTGTATTTTGGTCTTAATGAAACGCTACTGAATTTGAGTTACAGTCGCGAGAAATGATGAAGTCGCTGCGGCTAAATTGGGCCCATTTTCTATAGTGGTGTTTGTGTGTTTTAAATCCGACCGGCCGAAATAGCCTGAACAGATGCTTTTCAAAAACAGATCAAAAGGGAGACCGATGAATAACGTGTCGGTATTGCCTAGATACCGGCTCATTGAAGATAACTAGTTTTGCAGTGACAACTGCTTGCTGCTGGCGCTAGTGTATTCATTGAATCGTACATATGCATTAGCACCAGAAGCAAGTGGTTGTCACTCAAATACTAGCTATGTCAACACGATAAATGAGTTTCAGGGGCAACTGCATCACATCTTGGTAGCAGTGTAAATAAAGTACCATATGCTGAAATTAAAAGCAAAATGCTGCAGTTTGCTAGTGAATGAAAATTGATTTATATTTTCATATCAGAGGGGAATTTTTGTGTTCTTCCGTGATGAAAAGAAGTAGAATTGTTCTGTGACATCATATTCACAGCTGTTTAGTTGCTAGAATAAGTAAAAGTGATCATGATTGTGTCTAAACCATCATCAAGAGCGGATACGCTTAGACGATTGCTGCTGGTTTTTTCAGCCTGATTACGTGCCAGTGGAAAAACAGTGGTTTTTATGTTTATTGAATAAAATTTAGCAAATTACCTACATTTTTATGAAAATAGTTATAACACATGAAAACTTATGAGTGCTAGATACGTTGCAGTATTGTTATATAGCGGCAAAGGTTTTATTTGGGAACGCGCAGCAAAAAAAAGGTAATGTATGCCGAGTTTAGTAGCATGCTGGAAATACCCTCCCGTACCCTACTTCCGGAAATTTTATTCCAGAACAATTTATAAAGAAATTGCCCAACATAATCAAAAATATACTAATTTGGAGTGGCAGTTTCTGATTTGAAAGCTACATTTACATTTTTGTCTCGATGAGTGCAATTTGACCTAAAAAATTTCAACTATCGTGTTCCTTAGGTCTTTTACATAAGAATCACGCATCACCTCACTCTGTAAAAAAGCAGATGGTTCCAGATGGAATATCGGGCCCTCCATTATTCCGCATTGAGCGATCTGTTTCAATAACCTCATATGGAACATCCATATTGGGCCTAGTTTCTATGCAGTCAGAGACTGAAGTTACTAAGGGTGTCAGATTGAACTTGAAGTATGCGAAGATGACCGATTTGCCCACCTTCGAGTATAGTTTTACTCCATTGCAACCGTAGTGCGCCGAACTCTGCTTCCTTGTTCACATGAAGATGCAAAGACAGTAAGCATAGCAGTGCCTCCACGGCTGCAGTAGATATTGTACGCATGCCACTGGTAACTGAAAGGCAGACCAGGCGCTGAACTTTGTTGATTTTGGCTTGGGCAGTCACCTCATTCACTTTTGGCCACCATACGACTGCAGCATAGGTTATTCTAGGCCGTGCAATAGTAGTGTATGACCAAAAGGGTAATTGAGATTTCAATCCCAATGTTTTGCCAAACAGTGAGCTGCATGCTCAGATAGCCAAAGTTGTTTTCCTAACAGCTTGATGCCAGCTCATTATACTTACTTACTTACTTATTTACTAAATCAGCTCCAGGCCGTAGTTTCCTCTGCTGGACGAAGAAGTCGTTTCCATTACACTCGGTCCATGGCCGCAATTCGCCAGCCCCGTAGTCTGCGTAGGGTCACCTTCCACTTGATTGGTCCATCTTGCTTGCTACGCGCCCCGCCGTCTCGTTTCAGTCGGATCATTATTGAGAACTTTTTCAACCAGGCTGTCGTCCGACATTCGCACGACGTGCCCAGCCCATCGCAAGCGATCGATTTTTTGCGGTGTGAGCGATGGGTGGTTCCCTAAGCAGCTGAGGCAATTCATGGTTCGTTCGCCTCCTTCACGTTCCGTCTTCCATCTGCACTCCACCGTAGATGGTGCGCAACACCTTCCGTAAGAAAACACTAAGGGCGCGTTGGTCCTCCACGAGCATAGTCCATTCCTCATGGCCGTAAGGACTACCGGTCTAATCAGCGTCTTGTTAACTTCGTGCGGTGGCAAATTTTGTTCGATCGCAGCGTCCTACGGAGTCCAAAGTAGGTACGATTTCCTGCCAGAATGCGTCTTTGTATTTCTCTGTTGGTGACGTTGTCTGCGGTAACACGAACTCTTCTACCACCTCGATTTCATCACCGTCTAAATTAATCCGGGGAGGGAGGTCAGCATTCACTTCTCTAGAACCTCTTCCTTTCATGTATTTCGTTTTCGATACATTAATGACAAGTACAATCCGTTTGGCTTCAGCTTTCAGTCCGATGTACGTTTCCGCCATCCTCTCAAAAGTACGTGTAATGTTGTCAACGTCGTCAGCGAAACCAAGAAGCTGGGCGGACTTCGTGAATATCGGGCCACTCGTGTCTATCCCCGCTATTCTTATCACACCCTCCAAAGCGATGTTGAACAGCAAACATGAAAGCCCGTTACCTTGCCGTAACCCTCTTCGAGATTAAAAGCGACTCGAGACTGCCCTGACACTCGAACAACACACATTACTAGATACATCGTCGCCTTAACCAATCGCGTTAGTTTATCCGGAAATCCGTAGTAATGCATGATCTGCCATAACTAATCTAAATAGCCAGCTCATTATAGTGTGGTCGATTCTCTTTTGACAGAAAGCCATATTAATTGACGGGAAGGACGTGTTATCGAAAGCGCCTTCAATATCAAGAATAACACAAAGTGCCGTCTCTTGATATTTGAGCGATTTCTCAATCAACGTCAACTAAGCAGTGTAGTACGGTGTCCTTAGATTTACCGTGTTGATATGCATGTTATTTTACATGTAACGGAGAGTTTATTAATAACTTTTTGCGGATATAGTCATCCGTGATTTTCTTTACCAGCTTAAGAGGCGATGAAGTCAGACTTTTCGGTTTGGAAGTCTTAGGCATGGTTTTGTCTTTTTTGCCAGCCTTAGGTATAAACACCACCCTTACTTTCCGCCAATTCTCCTGGATATATCCCAAAGTGAAACTGGCTCGAGAGAGGTTGATGAGCATGGACTTTACAGCATATGCGTGTTTGCCATTTAACTTCCACTTCTGTTTCGTGGCCTCAGTGCTATTAAAACTCTTCTATCGATGAAGAACGTAAAAGAATTGCCGTGATTCTTAGGTAAAATCGGGGACATTAAAGTGTTAAAAAGGAAGCATACTTTTATCATTTCTAAAAAATCAATTTTCAGGTAAGGCCATTGCAAATCATTTTCAAAGTTTTTGTCACCCCCCTTGGAAGTTGGCTTGAAAAATCGGGTGCAAAAAAATAATTTGTAGGATATGAGTTAATTTTTTTATAAGATCAATTGTCTGTGGGCTCTACAACCTGAAAAACTCGAAAAATGAGTGTACGAGTTAAGTTAACACTTCTAGCACGAAATATAAATAGAAGTTCAAACAGTGGAATTTCCGAAACTTGGCCAAAAAACTTTTCTTTCGTTTTTGTCTTTTTGTTCGTAGATTTTTGCATGAAAAATAACAAGGTATTTATTAAAAGCAAGAATAGATTTGATTTTCACGTTTAAACTTTAAGTAAAAATGCCTAAAATCCATTTTTTTGCTCAATTAAAAAATTCTCTTTGTTGTTTTTTCGCCTCCCTCCATCAGTGGCCCAACACCGGAGGGACAACAACTTTTTTAAATATTTGTAATGGCATAATTATTTCAAAGGATAAGGAATCTGAACATTTGTTTGCAGCCGTTTAGATGAACTCCAAAAATTGACAAAGTTACCGCTATATTTACTTTACTTTATTATACTCATTTTGTGTCTTCACCGAGAGAGGCATGAATGCTAACCGCTACACCGGAAGTGATCACTACAGGACCTACAGTTCCGAAATATCTTATAATTGTAAAGTTTTATATTCAACACTCGAGCGCTGCGGTGTGGTCACGTTGCAAAACATACTTAGGTATTTGGAAAATGAATGATTTTTGCGTGGACGATTAATTAGCGTAAGTATCTCGTCTGTTTGTCTGTGAATTGGGTTTGTACACCGCTCAGATGTAAATATAAATGCACAGCCCCGTCCAATTAGCTTCGAGATACGATGCTGGTATACCATAGCTCGTCGTCGTTTGTTCAAATCTTATCAAATCAATTTCAAATGAATTCTGTTTATCGTTATACCTAATGTATTAGGTCTTTGTCATCAAAACGTTGAACATAGTGGTACAACAAAAAAAATGTTTTGATCTAATTAGGATTATACGTTTGGTGCACCAAGCTTTCAAATTAAAACGAAGGAATTATCATCATTATAACTAGATTTTCACTAGCTTCCGCGGGAAACGCATTCGTATAATCCACACTGGTCTAGTTACTGGTTAAGATGAAAGAAAAAGGTGCTAATGCTCATCTCATTTTGCCAAAGCTCTATGCGTCAAACCGAACTCCCGAGCTCCGTCCCGCAGTACAGCCACCATTTGAATACACAATTTTAATTCCCATCGGTAACTTACATAATCAGCACTGAACAGCAGCTGTAGACTCTGCGTAACCATGATGACCGTTCGCTTTTGCCTGCGTAGCATCCGGCGGATTCCATGGTCAAACACGAACTTTCCGACCTCGTTATCGAGCGATGAGAGTGGATCATCCTGTGAAAGAGCAGAGGAAAACTCGCGAAGAATTATAACACTCATCTAATCGTTCAATCTGTTCCGCGTGCATATTTTGTGCGAAAAACTTTCAGAGGCGTGAGCTTGGGTTTTTAAATTTCACACCTCATCGGTAGCTATGTTTATCTTTTATCTATTTTCATGTTTAAAGCCTCGTGATGAATAGTTATTGTTTCGTTGTTATCTGAATAACATTTTTGTCCATGATTCAAACGACCCTCTTTTGCAACGCCCCTGATTCTATTTGGTGATGGTAACTTCCAGTCGTTACCGTAACTTGAAAACGAATCGCGAAATCGTTTTCGTTTCAATTGTTGCCAATACTGGCCAATACTCACCATAACAACAACGCTGGCCGTTGAGTAGAAGGCACGAGCCATCACAATCCGCTGGCGTTGACCTCCGGACAGTTTAATTCCCCGCTCGCCAATTTCACTCATATCTCCGTCCGGCATCAGTTCGATATCGGGCTTCAGTGCGCAGAACTTCAGAATCCGGTTGAAACGTTTCGGTCGGAACGGTTCGCCAAATAGAATGTTGTCCCGTACGGTGGCATTTAGCAGCCATGGCTGCTGTGGGACGTAAGCGATGGTGGAATATCTGCAAGTAACGATACACTGTAGACACTCCGGATCTCGAGTATCAACGCAAAAATGCCAACATGTGTTGTGCACCAACGAGAATGCGAGAAAAATCACTCCGTATCGGGGCAATATATTATGCGGAGATTTCCAACATTCAGTATTACGACCAAAACACACATGTAGGATGACTTTTCTTGATTGCTGTACATATTGAAATCTGAAGCAATAAACATATATCAAACTTGTTCAACGATGAGTAAGAATATATACAGCTTTCAATTACTTCCAGAAATTTGATTTCATACAGATAAAATATTTTGTTTTAAAGTAAACTGACATATAAAATATCTGAATAAACTGATTGGATTGAAAAAAACAACCAAAGATATTTATAAACTACAAACATTTTAAACTAATTTTCGTCAAGTTTGTTTCGGTGGATTTTTGTTATATTAGCTGCACTACACTAGTTATAAAAAACTATCTTTGAAAGTTTAAAATTTGAAAACCGGCGAGCAATAACTTACACAGTCCATCCTTGAAACATTGGCCTAGACAGCAGATGAACTAGTTTGATAGAAACCCGATGACCAAAACGCCATCATTTTAAAAAAATTTAACCCATAAGTACTTTTTATTGCTTTTATTTTGTTTGTTTGGTATCGGATAAAAAATATTTTCTATTTTGTTTTTCTACGTAATTTTAGCATGTTCAAATTTCAACGGTTATGAACTAATAGTCAGTAGTATTACCTTTCTAAAACTACTGATATGTGATACTGTTTGCTTCCATATAATAAACACGTAATCAAAACCTTTTAGTATCAGTATCAGGAAATGGTTTTACAAACTGTTGTATCACTTACCCTAGCTTTAAAACCAGTAACATAAAAATGTAATAGCCAAAGATAGAGGAAAAAAGAATTACTTGCACTTTCACTAGTTAAAATCATAAACCAACATATGGAGGCAAAATTGAATAAAAAGAAAACTTGCTTAGAAGAATGCCTTACAATGCTGCTAAGCGTCCGAAAGTTAATCCGCAAAAAGAAAGACAACCACAAACAAACGGCATTACTACCCTGGATTACGGGTTGATTCTTATCGCCATCAAGCTTAACTCCGCTGCAGTCTAGAAAGCGACATCCAGTCAGTGACAAGTGACTTGCTTCAGGGGGAGAAAAGATAGCTCCCCTTTGGACATAAAATCACACTAACAAAAGTAGGTAGGTAGGTAGGTAGGTACGGATGTGCCAATCGGATTCGCCCGTTCTTAGTTCTTAACTCCTAGAGCAGTTGTAATACTTACTTGTTCCATTTCACTTCGCCGGACAGATGATTTATTTCGTTCAATAAAGCCGCCAGTAATGATGATTTACCACTTCCACTGCGACCGACAATAATCGTTAGTTTTCCTGACAGAACGAGATGTGAAGATAAGCAGTTTCGATATGTCGCATGAAAGACCACGTTGTTCGATAGGGATGTTTTTCGCGATGTTCAATGACAGCAGCATTTCGCCGGCATTGCCAATGTTGCATCGTGGAGGGAGGAAACAGAACGTTAGAAATAAAATAATTATCAATTACGAATAAATTTTACATGTGTGGTACTCCAATAAAATAACAACCAAACTGCATTAATCTTACAGGTACAGCAAAATTCACAAGTCTCATCCTATACCTAATATAGGGTACTAGCTGACCCGAAAAGCTTCGTATTGCCACAAATTAAAATGTGTTGTACATAAATCGTGAATCTCAGATGACCTTTGTCACAATCTCGAATTTTGCAAGTTTCTGGGGAGTTCATGGGTTTTTTAATATACAAATTTTCCTCACAGTAAAGTAGAAAACAACTAAGCCATCATTACAAATAGGGTTGGGATACCGGGAGTACCGGAACCGGGAATAACGGTACTACCGGCTGATTTTCCAGTACCGAAATACCGGTACTGGCACAAGAGAAAACCGGTACTTTCGGTACTGATCATTTATGCATGTTTTCTAGCATTCGGCCTTAAAATCGAAGATAACAATTTTAAAATAATTTATAAAACTATGCGCTATATTTTGATAAAGCTAGCGGATGAGTTACTACAACAATTTAACATCAGTAACGAGATTGAGGAAATTGTTGAGCGCTAGTTATTGGAATGAATATGGCTAGCTGATCATGAAGGAAAAATTGGTACGGACTTCCGACGCCTATAGCAGTTCAAGCTTTAAGGAGCGCGATTAGACCTGTACACCAAAATACTCTGCGGAATGAATTCGCTTCGATGTAACTCAAGGATTGAAGAGCAAGTATGCTTTTCGGTACCCTGATTACAGCCTGTCCTTCAGCGATACATTCTGAGAAAGCATTTTCAGCGTCTGGCAGATTCGTTTTCGCATGGTGAACAGTACATTGAATATTCTGTGCATCTTAAAGTTGAATTTTGCAAGCTTCTCCTCTAGCAGCATACAACCGGGGGCGTGTTGTATCAAAAACTTGTCTCCACTGTACTTGGTCCTAGGCTACTTGTCACCAATTCATTGAGCTTCTCGAAGTCGGCTTCAACCTGGTTGTTGGGCCCCTCTATTCATGGTATCGGTGGGGTTTTTGAAAAGAACAGATTTCGGTGCACAGTCATCCGTCATCCTTGCAACATTGCCGACCCATCGTAGCCTCCCGACTTTCGCCAGATGTCGCTTGGAATCATTTTACAAGGGCCCTATTCTCATAGATCTTAGATGAGAACACAATTAGCGATTTTGAAAGTACCTGGGTGACTCCTGTTAGCTAAGTGACAGTACAAATGAAATGGTAACTGCAAGGTGAGGTGAAGTGACTTAAGAATTGGACCACAAATAAAAGTATTAGTAGATTTTTCAAAGAACAAGGATTTTCTTTTTAAAGCTTTGGGTACCGGTACCAGTACCGGTATTACCGGTACTAATCCTTCCAGTACCGAAATACCGGTTCTCAAAAATCCTGTCGGTACTCCCAACCCTAATTACAAACCATTTCGCCGAATACCATTTAGCGAAATATCAATTCTCGGCTGACCATAACGCGGAATATAGAGTTTCGCAGAATACCATTTCGCGAAAAACCTTACGCGGGATGTACCATTTCACGGAAAATCTTTTCGTAGAAAGTACCGTTTCGCAGGGGTTACCCAACTGAAGGAACGTAATATAGGTCGGTAGATTTAGGAAAATAAATAAACCTAGATAGAGGCGATCTCTACGGGGGGTTGCCCCCCTTAGTGGCCGGCGTTTCCGACAGCAGGCCGCCGGCAACACTCGCGGCCTGTGTCCGTCTCGCCCTGAATAATCTAATATTACTGTTAATAGTTTTTGGTGGTCTTGTTACTGACTAATGTTTTATGAAAGAGTCTAAAATTTCTCGGGTTCAATTAGTTTTTGAGTTACGCAAAAATCTCTATTTTATTTGTATGAGAGTCCTTATCCCTCTACCACAGGGGTGAGGGGTATCAGACCATCATAAAAAAAATTCCTGCCTCCAAACCCCCACATGCCAAATTTGATTCCATTTGCCTGATTAGTTCTGGAGTTATGAGAAAATTTGTATTTCATTTGTATGGAAGCCCCCCTCTTAAAGGGGAGAGGGGTTATAGTTCCCCTTCTAAAGAGAGGAGGGGTCTCAATTCACCATAGAAAAAAATCTTGTCTCCAAAAACACCCACATGTCAAATTTTGTTCCATGCTTGATTAGTTCTCGAGTTATGCAGAAATTTGAGTTTCAATTGTATGGGAGCTCCCCCTCTTACACTGAGAAAACTTTTCGTATAGTTTCTATATGTCCCACATATAGATTTTTGCAATGTGCCCAGTAAATGATCTTTATGTGCCAAACAGTTATCATTTATGTGCAAGCGAAAAATTAGCACATACTATTCATATGCGTATAATTTTTATGTGTATAATTGCACATACTATTCATACGCGTATAATTTTTATGTGTATTTCTGGGAGTATTGTGTTTATATGCAGCTCATGATAATCATATGAGATTTTATATGGAAATTTACTATTAGTTATGTGCAGAATATTTTGAGTGTAGTGGGGAGAGAGGTCTCTAACCATCATAAGAACCTTCCCTGACCCCAAAAACCAATATACGCAAATTTTCCCGCCGATCGGTTCAGTAGTTTTTGATTCTATAAGGAACATACGGGCAGACAGACAGAAATCCATTTTTATAGGTATAGATTTGTATGGGAGCCCCCTCTCTTAGTGGGGGAAGCCCAGCAAACCAGATATCGTATATGCATGTTGAGATTTAATCTTATATAAATGAATATCACATCAGCATCGTATAAATGTACACATGTTGTAAGCACAATGTGTAAATTTCATCGTATGTAATGCACACGATGATTGATATACGAATTAATAGTAAAAATCGTAAATAGGTCGAAAGATAATCGGGTTATGCTTAGCGAATATCGCATATGACGATTTCTTAGATTTAGTTAGCAACAATGGCTATCATGAAGATGTAATCCTATTTATTTACAGTTTTCATCGGATTAAGTTTTGCAAAATGTCTTATATGACATCGTTTTAGATTTATATACAAGCAGTGATAATCATGAGATTCTAGGTGCATTAAAATATGGTTTGTATCAAAACAAATTTCGTTCAAATTTGTTATTATTTCTTTACAACAAAAACAACAAAATAAAGAGATATCAAGGATACGTTCTTAATGCAGATTTGTCAACCAATAAAATTACGGGTTCTTCGCTTTTATTTTAAATTTAAATATCTATTTATTTCTTTTGTTAAAATTGAACTTATTTTTATTGCGGCGGAATATTTAACAAACTATTATCTGGTTTGAAAAACTTTTACAATTACCTTTTTAACTATTTTAAAAATGTTAATAATTCAAATAAACCCGCTTTGATATTAGGCAGCAAGCATATAATGCTTAACTCATACAGTTGGATTTCGAATTTGGCATGGTTCGCTTTTGGCATGCCTCGATTTTGGCAACAAAAGTATTCGTTTTTGGCAACACAAGATATTTCACTTCCAAAAATATGCTTAAATATCAATCACTTTCTACATACATGCTTTCAATGATGAAAAAATGATGCCCTCAGTATGTTCATGGAAAAAAATTATGTGGTTTCGAACAATATTTTTATTGCCGTAGGACTACGTCATACCGCGGGGTGTCTATAACTTATTTGCACCAGACGGATAGCTCTTAGTGGACTTTTTAAACATGAAATGTTTGCAATCGTTAATTAACGATATTTAATCAATTTCTAAAGCATTTATATTAAATTTTTTCACATCGAAAAAGGGTCTCGATTTTGGCACGGTTTCGATTTTGGCAACATAGGCGACACGCATTTGTTGCCAAATTCGAAATCCTACTGTACTAACAAGACAATAAAAGATCTTTTTGAAAAAGCACTCTTTGAGGAGTTTGATTGTTTTTTAGCATATTAAAACCACGTAACGTAACGTTTTAAAAATTAAAAATGTTAAAAGTAAAAACTCATAATTTTTTAGATATTTCTCTGATAGGTAAGTGAACGAACGGAAATCTTAAAATTTACCAAGGAAAGTATTTTTCAGAACTGGGCAAGTCTAGATTATAATCCATTCCGCTAATCTAAATGCCTCAAGATCGGTGCATCTTATGGCTTTTCAGCCAAGCTTTTACTTTTTTGTCTCATTAACTTTCGGGGCGAATATTGGGCTAAATAGCCTGCTCTGTATGCAATTTTTGACACTTGCCATTTACCACATGGAGAAAGGCGAAGGGTAGAGTAGAAATATTATCGTAACTGTGTCGAAATGCAATCCACTCAATCGGCTCAGTCGTATACACTGTTTTGTTTTGTCGGCATTTCAATTATTCTGAAGAACTAAATCATGTATATCACCTCCACTTTTGCATGCAGGGTAACCAACCTATTTTGGACCCCATCAGCAGCTGTACATAATTTGGACACTTGCATTTGATTTTGCTGTAAGTGTCCAAATTATGTACAGCTGCTGAGGGGGTCCAAAATACGTTGGTTACCCTACATGCCGTTTCAGCGCATGATATATGATTTGATTGACCTTATATGCTGACGTTTATCTCATTTAGAATTAAGTTATACTGACCAAAATGTTTGCTGGGAGGGGTCACTAACCATAATTAAGAACCTTCCCTGACCCACCTCTACATGCAAATTTTCACCAATCCCGATTAGTATTGTCTCGACTGACGCATCGGTGGAGTGACGAGCGCGACGGAGCAAACCAAACTTGGACAGAAACACTACTAGGGCGGCCGCGAGAGGATGGATGTTATGTTGGTCGCTATCCCTGGATCGGTACACGTCTCGACAGCAGGCTTGGCATTCACTTTTCGCTCCGATTTTGCTCTTTTGATTACAGCATCTCAGCCAAGCAAAATTTCAAAAAGTAATGTATGGGGCGTTTGTAGAACTAGTTATTATCTACAACATTGCGGAAGTAAGCATTACTATGCCTTTTGTATTTATGGCGCTATAAGGCTGCTACCCTCTTGGTAGCAAAAAGAGCGCTCTTTTTGCTACCAACGGCATTGCAGCCCTACAGCGTCGTAAATACTAAAGATAAAACTGTACTTTCTTCAGTAATATTATAGCAATATTATACAAATGCCCCATACACCACGTTTTCAAATTTTGCTTGGCTGAGGTCCAGTAATCAAAAGAGCAAAATCAAAGCGAAAAGTGTATGCCAAGCCTGCTCGACAGGTTAGACAACGCTTTCTGTACGGAAGCTGCTAGTGTATGCTTCCATAATGCTGCAGTTCCGCTATTGCTAGTGGATCTTCACCACTCGGCACATCGGAACCATTCGTCGATCCATTCGGTGTGCCGCAGAGTAACAAGTTAAACCAGCTATGATTTATCCTCTATATCAACGACATCGTACTTATGCTTGACTCAGGTCGCTAATTAACATATGCGGATGATTTGAAGATGGTTTATGAAGTTCGTTCTCCTGATGATTGCACACACCTACAAGAGCTTCTGGATAATTTCGTAGACTGGTGCAGACGAAATCGACTTATGATTAGCATGCCAAAATTTGTCGCCAAGACATACAACCGCAAAAAAAGGTTATTTTTGAATGGCTTGGTAGAATCTCAAATATGAGTAAAAGAATTTTAAACGTTCCATCTCGAGTCTCGTGTTCATCCAGCCTCGCATCCATTTGGCCTCACTTCCGCTGCCTCCATTCCGCTTTCATTCCATTTGTCACGAAAAAATAGAATGTAGTCCAGCGGCATTCGAAGATATAGAGATAAGGGCATCACTGTGCAATGCTTAGAAAAGTTTGGGAGATTAAGGTGGGTCAGCCATGTCAAAATTTGGTAGGTTACGGTGAGCCAGCCACGTCGCGAGGATGCCGAATGACTCATGGTGAGACTATTTCTGGTCTCTTCAAAGATCCGGCAGTAGTAACAGTGGGACCCGGCTGATCCACATTGAAGCAAACTTGCGAATATCAAGGCATTCGGGGAATTGGTGATGAGTAGCCCAGAACCAATTGGAATGGAAACGAGCTCTGGATACGGCACGAATCTTTAATGCTTTCAGCTCTTGAGTTGCCAGTCAACTATAATCCCCAGTTTGCTACACGAATCCAAAAATACTTGTGAAATAAATGCCTGACGTAGGTACTAGAATTGTTCTCAAAAACAAAAATCATATCATCTTTCTAAACTTCAGGCGTATGTATTAATCAAACTAACGAGTTTTAAATGCAATTTGAAAAATAGTTTGGCAAGAAGACTTAGTCTTAAGCTTTAGAATTTTATGGTTGTTTTTTGGCAGTTTTTTCGAAAATTAATTTTATGATCTTTTTCATGCTTCCTAATAATAATACCTAAATGAAAACCAAATCTAATTCTTTATAAATCTGTCCGTGAATGGCCTGTCAAATGTACAACTCCCAAAGCACACTTTGAGTAGATCAAGCGGTTGACTTGTTTTCATGTAATTATAATTTGTACTCACCTTTCGGTATGACCAACTGGTCCACTTTCAGCACCTGACCGCCTTTCGGTTTCGTGTGCAGAGCGGTTTCCACTTTTTCGTCGCCAACCAACAAACCCCACTGAAAGCGAGCATTTTTCATGGAAACTGCTGGGCCATCATTATCATCAACGTCACCTCTACCGGAGTTCGGCTGCTTTGCAAATCTTGACTCATTAGCAGTCACCGGTCCGTGTGATTTCTGTTCCATTCGACCGCACTCGGTAAATCGACAGTTCGAAACGGGCGGCTCCATGGCCTGGGGATTAATTTTCCGATGCTCTTTCGCGCTACCGTCAGTGTTTTGCCGGATTGTTTTGCTCTGGTCGCTGCTGCAATCAGCGGCGCTTTTGGACAGTAAAGGTGTACCACTGCTGCTGCCAACACCAGCAGCTGGAGCTGTTTCCATCCTTACGTCGCTCAATTTACCTTCGCGGTACTGCGAATTCAGTTCATTCTCACTTTCCCGCTCCGCTGATTCGTAGCATAAATTATCACCTGATTTAGCTACCGACCTCGGCAGCGTACGCTTTTTCGTTGTACCTGATTAGGGGAAGAAAAGTCACTAATTTTGATTGAAAAGCACGCTTGATCTGTTTTGTACAGAATAAATTTTGTGGAAACTACTGAATTCAAGCCGCATTTTTAACAAAATTTAAGTTTTATCATGTTTACATGGCTTTCCATAAATTACTTAAAAAGAATTTTGCAACCTTTTAATACCTATGGTAACCATAGGTTACCAGACAACTTAGATGTAATAACAATGAAACTGAACGCACCTGCCATAAGTTTCTCAACCACTCCTTGCAGCAAATCGTCGTCGTTGTGCTGCAGCCCTACGGGAACCGGCTGACGGGTGTCACCTTCCGGTTCGTTATCTTCGCAGGAATTATCAAACGATGCGTCACTGGTCTGACAGTCTTCTTGCACGGCAGAAGCGGACATCGCCGGTAGCCGCTTCTCGCCGGACACTTCCGGCCGGCGAAGAAATGCTTCCAACCTTCTGGTGCTCACCACTGCCGACAGGATAATCGGAATCGTGATTGGAAAGATAAACAATGGCACCGTCAGTTGATTAAACAGTGCCAACGAGGCAAACAGCCGTGCTGCCGTGAATTGGACATCCGAACTAGGCTCGTTCTGCTGCTCGAGATGGGTAAAAACGGCCACCGTGACGAAGGTTATCAGCACCGATGAGATTTGCGTGAGAAGCACTGGAGGGGGGTTTCAGTGCGACGTGAAGGGAAAAAGAAAACAATGCTAGGTTGGATTATTTACATGGTACAAACAAAAATTTGCATTGCACTTCAAAAACAGCCACAAATTTAGCCGATCCGGCTCGAAGTGCATATTTGTACACAAGGTAGTATCATAAAATGGGGGTAAATAAATTGGGAGCATAAATCTTTAAAATTAGCATAATTGAAATGATTATGCCATTGTTTATACGGAACGGCAATATGTTTAAATTTTATTACTATTAATATTAGTTAATTACGTAAATCTAACGTAAATTTTGTTACAGGAAGCTTTATTTGGATTGGAAGAATTTTTGGGCGATTTCGTACAAATAGTTTAATACAACGATTCGAAATTCTACTGAAATAATTTGCCAAATAAATCAACTGAAATTGAATTTGTTCGAAAAACAAACTGAACATAACAACTACATCTCCACCGGCAGAACACAATCGAACAATCAACCACAAAATATCTTTTAAAGAACAATTATGGTTTCGAAATGACGCCCGAAAGCAACTCAACAGGAAGACATAACATAAAAACTGATTATGCGATCAAACCCTTTTCAATAACGGATGGTTGAAAATTTTGCACCTGCCTGTGAAATAGGAAAACCGAACCGAAAAACTTACCTACTAACCGTTCTTCTCCAGCAGCCTTTATCTCTTTTGAAATCATCACCCACTAGTGTGGTTGAGATGTAACCTACTTAAAGTCGATTGGCTACCGTTCTGCTCGAAGCGATAAACTTGGTTAGCTTTTCATTTTTATAAAAATAATAGAAAGGTGATTTCAAGATGGACCCGGATGTTGAAAATGCACAAATTGACGTTCCATGCCATTACCCCCGAGTTCCCTAATGTTTCGGTCACTTTCGTGACTGGAAACCCAATTCGGCTATGTGCTATTGCTGCGAACATCCATATTAGGAATAATTTGCTTTTTAAGCTGCTGAATAAATAATCCAACAAATCAATATTATTCTAACAGCTCTTTATCATTATTATATTGCTTTATCAGAGCATGGCATGTTCACAATTGTAATTAACGCTGAAATATAAATCAAAACTGGTTATTAATGATGGCAACCGTTTATGATACAAAGTACAAACTAATTCCCAAATTATTTTTAAAGAAAAAAGTGCCAAGGAGCTTAAAGAAAATGAAAAACCGTTGTTGCGAAATCTATAGGTTAAATACCTGGAGATGGAGGATGTGCATTATAATAGTCACAGACAAATTTCTAAAATAAATATACACTAAAAATGAAATTTGTCTAGTTGGTTGACAAAAGTTATCAATGAATTTCAATAAACTTTGAGAAATAAAAATATGTTCAAAATGTCGAGGGATTCCGCAAGGTCGGCCAACTTCGCTACAGGACAAAAAAAAGTTTTCACCCGCTTTGCTGTGCCTTTGATTGTGACCTACTTTAAGTGATAATGTTTTTCCCCTTATTGATTTATCTTCTCTGGCATTGAAAAGTCATTCTGATGGCTGGTTGGTGTTGACTGGAGATTCAATCATAAAAGCTTTGCGCGCCCCTTAACAAAATCCCACAGATTGTGGACGCCAGCGTGCAACTTTTTGCAGATGGCCGTTCGTTCAGCATTGCTTTGCGCTGTTTTAGAAACTATTCAAATGCAGATTATCTTTTTTAATCTTTTTTTTCCCTAGTAGCGTCGTTATCGTCAGACAGGCTCAAACAAAATCGAAAATTTTACTTACTCATCAACGTCCAATAGCACGAGTCGAGATCCAGATGCCTAAGTTCCTTCCGACGAGCTCGGGAAATCTTCTCTTGGAAAACATTTTCCCAGGCATTCAGTTTAATTAATTTTATCCCCAGCAGCACCTCGTTGATCCGCCGGAGCCGCTCATCGGTGCATTCCTGTATCGCCAGGAAATCGACATGCATCACAGAATAGACGATGGCGTAAAATAGGAAATGAGCGTAAATTAAGTATGTCAACAGGGTTCAATATAAAGTAAGAAAACCGGGTGACAGCATAATAAGCGCTTCTAACGGTGGTACACATCATATCGCACCAGAAGAAAGACGACGAACGCCTACTCACAGCATGAATGTTTTATTAAATGGGGTGTCCTGTCAAGTTATAATGAAAGCTAGCGCTTTGAAATTTGATGCTTTGATGATTCGCTGAACAACCTCCTCTGCATTTGAAGCTTACATTGAACCATATGGGCTAACGGGGTTTGTTAAATGTGAACAAAAACAAGACCATATGCATACTCACCGAAGCTTTCTTGGAGTTGGCCGACATCATTTTTCCGATGATAAACTGAAGGGGTGTCATCGTGACGATACAAACCACCGAACCAATTACGGTGCTGATTCCCAACAGTTGATACAAAAGATACATTACAACTCCTATCTGTCCAAGCGAGAAAAGTAAAAAAATCAAAGTATTAGTCTAAGTTTGGACAGAAAACCACAGAAATACAATAATTCTCAGTCATCTGAATAATTGAAAAGTACGTGTAAAATATTCAAGGGTAAATTTGACTATTCTATAAACTATCGTCAAAATTTGGTCAACTCTTATGAACATAAAAGAGGCGATCAACCTCATATTGTAAGGTCATACCTAAAAATTTATAATGAAGTCAGACATTATTAATTTTTTTTAACGGAAGTTTTTCGAATAGACAGAAAGAATGAGGGAGAAAGAAATGAAGCCAACAGTATTTTATAGTATCCTTAGAGTGGGACAAGACGTAAAGGAGAAACATCGCAAAATAAAGTCAGAGATGGTCATATCTGTAACCTTAATATAAGCGTGCGAAGTCTTTTAGTTTTTAAAATAGTTGAGTATCAGAAAAAGTACCTAAATGTGTAGGAAAATGTACATATCGTACTCTTTCGAATATGGATTAATTGCCTCCGAGATTCTTAAAAAAAATTATCTGATGAATTTACATGTAATTGCCAGTACGTATCGCTAAAGGCCCAAACAGAATGCTGCGTCAACGCAACCGTCAGCGTCAATTTGACAGTAAACGTACTACAAAATATACGATAACAATTCAACTATATAAATCTTTATATGCGATAAACCCGACTCAAAGCGATTAGTTTTATAATGCTATACAATTATGTACCGAAAATCGCAATTCAATCACTTGCTATCGTCAAATACGACAGAATATAAATTTGTGTGCATTTCATTACGATACTGAATTTATTAAAAGTCAATACCAAAAATTTTCGTACATTGAAACTTTCACCCTTATTCTGCGAGTCACATGACTCAATACGACAATTGTCACTCGCCGTGACTCGCCACGGCGAGTCGAGTCACCTAAGTGACAATCGTGTCACCTAGGTAAGAAACCCTTGTCACCTAAGTGACAAGGCGAGTCACCTAGGTGACAATTGTCACCTGATTCGCGGTGACTGCAGTCACTAGTCACGTCACTCGCCTCGCAGAATAAGGGTAGTTGTACAGCAATCGGACCCAGCTACAAAAGACAATCTTCAAGACTGTCGCAATGGCTTTTTGAACCCAGTGCCCTTCTCGCATATAAGTAAAAAAACCCAAACCTATTCTTATTCTTATTAATACCAACACAGCCTCAACAAAGGATTCCTGGAAATAATTTTAATTATTTCTAATCATAAAAATATTTCAAATTATTTTCTTGTCTGTATTAACATTTGCAAAATATCAGAGATATATTGCAAACGTTTAATCGGCCAGGCCAACTGTGAAGTATTGCCGCAAAGACGATTATAAGAAATAAGTCTCGCGTGAATAAGTCATGGCATGGCAGAGAAACGCTAGCAAAGGCTCTACACTAGGTTATTTCTAGGATTTGGGAGGAGTAAAAGCTACCGGAGGAATGGATGGAAGGAGTGGTTTGTCCCATCCACAAAAAGGGTGATCGGTTAGACTGCTGCAACTATCGTGGTATAACGCTGGTAAACGCCGCCTACAAGGTACTCTCCCAGATCCTGTTACGCCGGCTGTTCACCGATTGCACAAGGTTTCCTAGGGAATTATCAGGCGGGTTTCATGTGGGCTCGCGCAACTACGGACCAAAGTTTTACAATCCGACAGATCTTGCAGAAATGTCGGGAATACAACGTGCCCACGCATCACATCTTTATTGATTTCAAAGCAGCATACGATACAGTCGATCGAGACAAGTTATGGCAGATAATGCACGAATACGGTTTTCCGGACAAACTGACGCGACTGATCAGAGCTACATTGGATCGAGTGATGTGTTTCGTACGCATCTCTGGGACACTCTCGAGTCCCTTCGAGACGCTACGAGGGTTGAGACAAGGTGACGGTCTATCCTGCATGCTGTTCAACATCGCTCTTGAGGGGGTGATCCGACGAGCGGGCATCGAAACGAGAGGCACGATTTTTACCAAGAGTAGCCAACTTCTAGGCTTTGCAGATGACTTCGATATCATTGCCAGGAACTTTGCGACGGCGGAGGCAATCTACGCCAGACTGAAAGTGGAGTCTAGGAGAATTGGGCTAAAAATAAATGCGTCGAAGACCAAATACATGAAAGGAAGAGGCTCAAAGGAAACAAATGCGTGCCTCCCACGGACGGTAACCGTTGACGGCGACGAACTAGAAGTGGTAGAGGAGTTCGTGTATTTGGGATCGCTGGTGACCGCGGACAACAACACTAGTAAGGAGATCCAGCGGCGCATCCAAGCGGGAAATCGGGCCTACTTTGCCCTTCGTAAAACGCTACGATCAGGAAGCACACGCCGCCGCACGAAGCTAACCATGTACAAAACCATTATTAGACCGGTAGTTCTTTATGGACTTGAAGCCGTGACGCTGCTTACGGAGGACATACGCGCCCTTGCCGTGTTTGAGCGGAAAGTGCTGCGGACGATATTTGGCGGAGTACAAAATGAAAGCGGCGAGTGGCGGAGGCGTATGAATCACGAGCTACAGGCACTGCTTGGGGAGACTCCCATCGTACATCTAGCGAAAGTTAACAGGCTACGGTGGGCCGGACACGTCGTAAGGATGCCGGACGACAGTGCGACGAAAATAGTCCTCTTCAACAACCCCACCGGCACCAGGAACAGGGGGACCCAACGTGCACGATGGCTCGACCAGGTCGAAAGCGATTTGCGACTTCTGAGACGACTAGGAAATTGGCGACGAGTGGCCCAAGACCGAGTTGAATGGAGACGAGTGCTTGAAACAGCACGAGCCACCCCGGCTCTATGCTGCTGAAGAAGGAGAAGAAGAAGTGAATAAGTCATTCATACATAGATGCATTTCAAAATCAACAGGGAAGAAGAAACGGGGACGTCTCGTACCAGCCGTTTCTGATTAACTGTAAATTTGTTTCGTTGGGAGTATCTTTGCTAATAATACTGATACTCCAGACCCTCGGGGATGAACTTATGGCTTACTTACTTTTTTTCTTTTTCGGCGACAATCCGCTTATCGAATCCATGCCGAATTCAGGAACCGTCTCCACATTACTCGGTCTTGGGTTGCCACTCTCCAGTCGCCCCTAACACCCGCTGTTCTAGCATCCTCGTCAACAGCGCTCATCCAACGGGTACGGGGTCTGCCTCGAAGTCGTCGGCCTCCGTCGGGTTCTCTGCTAAATAGTGTTTTCGCTGGTCTCTCATCCGGCATCATTGCAACGTGGCCAGCCCACTGTAACCTGCCGTATTTTAGTCGCTTCACAATATCCGCATCTTTGTACACTTGGTATATTTCATGATTCATGCGCCTGCGCCACATTCCTTCGTCTAATATGCCGCCAAGAATTGATCGCAGGATCTTACGCTCGAAAACGCCAAGAGCTCGTCAGTCGCTCTCTTTCAACGTTCACGCTTCGTGGCCGTAGAGTACCACCGGGAGAATTAGCGTCTTATAGAGCGCGAGTTTTGTACGGAGTTGCAGGCTACGGGACCTTAGCTGGCTACCTAATCCGTAGAAGGCCCTGTTGGCAGCCGCTATCCGCCTTTTTACTTCACGGCTCACATCGTTGTCACATGTCACTAACGTACCAAGGTAAACAAATTCGTCGACCACTTCAAAAGTATCTCCATCTATCACCACCGCAGTTCCAACACCCGAAGGGCTACCACGCTCTCTACCAGCCACCATATACTTCGTTTTGGTAGAATTTATGATAAGCCCTATCCTCGCAGCTTCCTCCTTAAGATGCGTGTACGCTTCTTCCACAGCTCTACGGTTAACACCGATGATATCGATGTCGTCCGCGAACCCTAGGAGCATATGAGATTTCGTGATGATGGTACCGCTTCTCTGCACGCCGGCCCTTCGAATAGCACCTTCCACAGCAAGTTCGATAGTCCGTCACCTTGTTTCAAACCATCTAACGTCACAAACAAGTCCGAAGTCTCACCCGCTATCCTGACGCTTGATTTTGAACCATCAAGGGTAGCACGTATCAGCCTAATCAGTTTTGTTGGAAAACCATGTTCAAGCATAATCTGCCACAGCTCGTTTCGTTTAACTGAATCGTACGCCGCCTTGAAGTCTATAAACAGATGATGACTCTGCAAGCTGAATTCCCGGAAATTATCGAGGATTTGTCGCAAGGTGAACATTTCGTCCGTCGTGGAGCGTCCCTCTCGAAAACCGCACTGGTATTCGCCAACAAAGGTTTCCTGTAACGGCCAGTCTGAAAAACAGGATGCGGGAGAGAATTTTGTATACAGAATTGAGGAGAGTAATACCTCGATAATTGCTGCATTCGAGTCGATGGCCCTTTTTGTAAATTGGGCATATGAGACCTTCCAACCAGTTCAGGTAATTCCTCCTCAATCCATACCTTTAGTATAACCTGATGGATTGCACAATACAGCCGTTCGCTCCCGACTTTCAAAACTTCTGCGGGGATGCCGTCCTTTCCAGCTGCTTTGCCGTTTTTCAGCTCTCTCGCTGCTTTCCTAACCTCGTCCAAAGTTGGTGGATCCACAGCTTATCCATCATCCTCAATCGTTATCCTGTTTCTGTTGACCATTCCATCTTGTTCACCATTCAACAATGCATCGAAATATTGTTTCCAACGCCTAGCCACCTCCGATCTTTCGGTAATCAGGTTCCCCTCCTTATCGTTGCACATAGCAGGAGTTGGCACGGTCCGGTTTCTGATTCCGTTGATCGTATTAAAGAGCTTCTTGTACCGTGCCTCTCGAAGCAATTCTCCGCCTCCGCAAGAACGCGATCCCAGTGCTGTCGTTTCTTACGACGATGAAGTCTCATTTCGGCAGCTCTAGCATCTCGGTATCTCTCTCGGTATCTCTCTCTCTCTCTCTCTCTCTCTCTCTCTCTCTCTCTCTCTCTCTCTCTCTCTCTCTCTCTCTCTCTCTCTCTCTCTCTCTGCTCTGGCGTGTCACAGTTGCAGCCAAAATGTGACTTCTGACTCGATTCTTCTCATCAGTCACTCGCTGGCACTCTGCGTCAAACCACTCACTGGAAGTGGCTACAGCAGTAGTACCCAACACTTCCCGTGCTGTAGTACTGATCGCGTTGTGGATGTGTCTCCACTGTTCGTTCAGGTTCTCTCCGAGAGTTTCACCGATCCGCTCATCAGTCTTCCGAGAGTACTCTGCAGCAACTCCCTCCGCTGATAACCGCCGAATGTTCAGTCGTAACTTTCTCGTTGACTACGATTTGAATACGTTGGACAACCGGGCGCGGATCTTGCTTACTACGAGATAGTGGTCCGAGTCAACGTTTGGTCCCCGGAAGGATCGCACGTCTGTGACATCAGAAAAGTGCCGGCCATCAACCAGAACGTGGTCGATCTGAGAGCAGACCTCTCCATTAGGGTGTTTCCATGTGTGCTTCCGAATGTTCCAACGTGCAAAATGGGTACTACAGACAACCATTCCTCTGGCTGCAGCGAAGTTGATTAGCCTCAGGTCATTATCGTTTGTGCTAGGATGGAGGCTTTCTCTACCAATAACGGGACGAAAGAACTCTTTACGTCCGACCTGTACATTTGTATCCCAGATGACTATCTTTATGTCATGTCTTGGGCACTCTCCATATGTTCTGTCGAGAAGATCATAGAACGCCTCCCGATACCCGCGCATGCCGGTTCAAGTAGTGTCCTGACATTCCAAGTACCAAGTTTCCAATAATCGTTGTCCTTTTTCCTTTGCCTGGGTCCATGCCGATTATCCGGTTGTAGTTCCTTTCCTGAATTTCTCCTAGCGGAAGTTGTTTCGCGGACAGGGCTGCTGTCTTGGGTATAACTGGCGAGACACAGCGTTTCATAAGTCAGCCATCCGGTCCGGATCAGTCGCTGTTGTATGCCGCCCCTAACCTGGGATACAGCCGCATACCTGGTACGGAAAGGGCGATTCACCGTGCAGTGGAATTTCCGTCGCGAGCCGCCCCTAACCTGGAGTCAGACGCTCACGGCTGGCAAGGCTGTTCCTTTTGCCAACACACTCAGCAGATGCGTGAGTGCCTCCTTCCCTGTCGGTATACGACCTTAGCTTCCACCGGGGTTGGTTACGCGATCTCCACCAAGGTTGCTCGTATTCCGGCTGGTACCACGAGGAGGTAGGGAGAGGAGTTGCTGGATAAGAGGCTAATGACCACTGCAGGGTCTATTTTATAACTGTAGGTACGCGAGGTACCGATGTTACGCATTACCCAGCCATTTACCAGCCCATGGCATTTAGATCAAAAGTCCGGCTGCTAGTGGCCAAGGTTATAGCACCTTTTTTCGTTCACTGAAAATATATAAAATACACCAGCAACCCAAAAGTAGATAATTAAGTATTTTGAAATATCTAAAAATCAATTTAATAATAACTGTGGTAAAAATTGTCGAAGAATAACTTCGAAATAAGATGTCCGAAGAATCGAAAATTCTCCCCTTCGGGAAAATAGAAGACTCCAAACTTGCCATACATTACCCTTTGATTTCACAGTAGAGCATATAAAGAATAAATAAATATAACTCTCAGGTTATATTGCCAACCGATGTCAGTTGAATCGGCCATGTCCTTAAATATTTCCGGAATACTATGGATAAAACGACGAATCTCGATTCAGTGGGTAATATTGACCGGGTAATATTCAATTCTTCTGAAAGTTCACGACGGCAAATTCTTCGAGAAATATCGGGAACAGATCCTCAAAGTGTTAGTTCAAGGTACCAACTTCGAGTATGGAGAAGGTATTTCACTATAATTTTCACTTCTCTCCGGTTTCGCATAAGCCGCTGAATATTCAGAAGTTTTACAGCATAGACATTCACTTCTAAATTCACTTGAATTTAATATTTTTTAAACACGACACTATTCAAAAAAATTCAGCCGCATATTTTTTTTCGAAAATCTATGAAAAACGTGACAGTAAATTTTTTCGCGTCCATCCGCACGCGTAGTTTGCTACGATCTCGCAAAAAAAAACCCAAACCTATACCCAAAAAGTCCAAACCCATGCCCAAATCCAAATTCAAATCGAAGTTCAAATCCAAGTCCATGTCCTAAACCCAGAAAACGCCAAGCCCAAATCTAAACACAAGCTCATAAGCCCAAGCCCGAGCCGAATCCCTACAAGCCCTATCTCAAACTTAATTTTATAAATCACTTAATCGGATCAGCTTATGCCCATCCAACTCATTTTTCCAGTTACCGGTACAGGCAAATTAAAGTTTCAGCATTCGCGGTTCAATCGGTGCAATAAAAAACTTACATTTGTTTTCATTTATCTTCTTGAATTTATTTCTTTCAACAAATGAAGAATATTTAATTTTAGTTAATTCTCAATTTCAACTAAAACACCTTTAGGTTAGGTTAGGTTTAGTCAAATTCTTTTTTTTTGGAAATCCCTCCCTAAGAATGCCTACGCCACTGCTTGATACCAAACTCCTTTTCAAATTACTCTGCACTACGGCAATTTCAAAAGTTTCTTGACAACTTTATTTATTCGTTAAAACTGTGTCTGATTTTAAACAACCGGAAGTCGGTCTGTCCACTGATTAAAAATGTATGTTTCATGTTGGGCTCTTATCAGTTGGTGTGGAATTTACTAATTTGCGTATTGAATGTGGCAAGACAATTTGTACGAGGGATGAAAATTAATTTTACCTAAAAAAATTAAATTTAATGAGCGTCTTTTGTTTTATACTAGATTAAAAATGCATAACTAATGTTGCGTTATCAATTCAAATTAGCTCGTTATTACTTGTAAAATACTATACTAACTCTACTGTTACGGTTATCGATATAAGTTTAATGATGTCCCAAAAATTTCACGGCGCTTAGCTTGTTCTCAAATTTTCCCGAACGAATAGCAAAACAGACCGATTAGTCTAACGAGTAAGACAATTTCTTCATTCAAATAAACCACGCCCATCTATTTATCTCATTAACACTAAACTAAACATTTTCAATCAAGCTACATAATTATAGCACATATCTGCTGTAGTTGCAATCTATTCTTGTTGCCAGATTTACTATTACATTTCGTACAAGTCGTTACTTTTTCAGCAAAGCTCACCACAAACGAGTAAACTGTTAAACAGGAACGTTTTCCTGTTAACCAAAAACGACCCCCATCTACGAAGGTCTACGATTGTACGAGACGACGACTAAGAAGTGATTCAAAAGTATGTTTACATTGAACCCTTGCCTTATTTATGAAGGGGTATATTATCAAGTTATCTCTCTCCGTTCAGACTATAGCACGTACCTTTTTGGGGATTATTTTGCCTCGAAAGACGAAGGGGGCAGTAATGAGTTTTACAATCTCCTCTTTTTACTACTCGATTTAACCTCGGCGGTGGATACATTGGATCAAGTTTTAGATAATAGATATTCAATCTATTAATAAACTGTAAGCTGTAAGTACAGTTGATTTGATTGAGGTCCACTAACCACAACTTAAAGCTGAGGAAAATTATCTACATCCTTAACTTTTCAAATTATTATAAGGCAAAACACTAAAATGCATCACTTAGTTCCAGCTTAAGAGCATCGCCCAACACTAATTCACTAAACTGATCCAAAGTAAACATTGAAGGAAAATTATCATGCCAGATAGTACCAATCGCCATCGTTGCAGATTCTCTCAGTCTAAAACAAACGATGAAGAATGGGGCAAAAAGCTCCAGACAGCTTGTCTGAATTTAATGCTGCCACACACAGTTGAACGAGAGGAGAAAAGCCACGGTAGGTAGGTAATAGCTGTCCAGTCTGCCCAAAATGAAATATTCGCTTGACTACTCGCTCTTCGGTAACAGCCGCCTGTACCGGCAATTTATTCTAAATACCTATATAGCTTTATCTTTCGAAAGCATTGTTTTAAAAGATCAACATTTCATGTCATGTAAAGAAGCCTTTGCTTTCATTTGCAAGTATAAACCATAAACAGTTTGATCTAATTTGCAGCAGAAAAAAACCTGCAAAAGTTCTGACAAAACCACAAAAAGCTGGCCCCAATCAGTGTAGGTTGCCAGTTTGTCCCTCGTCAAAATTTTCAGTGATTGTCGAAAACTCTCCAAAAACGTAAACTTTCCTAATTCACTCGTCGGTCGTATCTTCTCAATTTCCCGATAAACGGTTGCTTACACAATAGCACTTTGCAACAAGTAGTGTAGAGCATCTAAATCAGCTGCCCGAATGAATGATGTTGCTGACATATCCAGTGAGTAGAGACAGCTTCCCGGCAAATTGTTTTCCTTTACCCTCTCACTTAATTAAAATTACGAACTTGACAGGGTACCACTGTGAAAAGCTATCCTGTGCATCTATCTAACTGCGAAAAAGTTTCTTTTAGTTTTCTTTTCAAAATATTGTTGTTTTTTTTCCTACGTAATCTTAGTTTTGTTTAAGTAAAATTAAATATTATCCCAGTTAAAGTGGTATTATTTTTGTTTTGTGAAACTAGATTTCATTTCCAGTCGAATGGTGAAAAGAGAACGGAAATCCGTCGACAAACAACCAACATATGGCCATTTCAGTGAAATCAATTCTAAATATGTTGCTTGTAACGACCAACCTTTATGACCTTTTTAAAACATGACCGAAACCATATACCAATACGGATGTCAAACTACAATAATTTACGAGAGCTGAAAATCCTGAGGTTTGACACCCATATTGATATGGTTTTGGATATTCTCTAAAACGACCACTTCCGCTGGGGTACCTACTGTACCTAGAACCTGCCACAGGGTTGCCATGGCAAGCTGCGGGCCTGGAAACGCTTCCAGTGTCAGTAGCTCTTAAACCCTTAAAGTTTGATACTCACATTCATATGGTTTGCGTTGTGTCCCAAAATGGTCAGACGTCAAAGCAATAGATGTTATTAGGGGCCATCCATATACCACGTGGACAGCTTAGAGGGGGGTGGGGGGTACGTGAATGTCCACGCTTGTCCACGGAAGGGGGGGAGGGGGTATAGAAAATGTCCACGTGGACAAGCGACATTTTTTGCAATAAATAGAACTTTCATTTGTGCCTTTTGAATTAACTAAAATTAGGTCACGACGCGTATTGTATTTTGCCTTACAATCAAATGCAGCTCGCCACGACAAAGAAAATCCATTGACAACGTATTTGAAAAACAACTCGTCTTCCTAAAATTTCACGAACCACAACGGAGAGGTCTTGTGATGTGTTAAAGTCAGCGACCAAGCTAAGGTACTCTTGTTGAACAGGGGTTGAAGCAGATGAGTCTTCATGCGAATATCAAGCTGGAACAGACTTTCCTGTAGTCCATCATTTATTTGTAGTGGACAAGATCAGCATGGATAGAAGAATTAGATCTAGATAACATGCCTAGTTTAGCTTGCTTTTACGTAAGCTTTTTTTAAATTTTTTTTATATTACAGAATAACGCAAATCAAAACAGAATTGAGCACATAATTTCACATAAGAAAAAAAAATGTCCACGTGGACAAACAATGGAGGGGGGTGGGGGTTGAGTCGATGTCCACGCTTGTCCACGGAGGGGGAGGGGGGTGTTGAAAATTGGCATTTTTGAGTCCACGTGGTATCTGAATGGCCCCTTAATACTGATTTCACGGAAATGGCCGTACCTTGGTAGTTTCGCCTTTCTCTTTTCACCAATCGATTGAAAATGAAATTTAGTTTTGGGACAAAATATGATTATCATTGAAGATCGAATGATCTGATATAGTCCTACGTCACCCTTTCGTACGACCCTTAGGGCTGCATACCTTGTAGTTTTTTCTTTAAAATCTTGTATTTGCTTGCCAAATTTATACTCATAATTTAGATAAGGTATGTTGCTACATCGTCGTAATTGCCTATTCCCGTCCGACCCAACACAAATTATTAAAAATATCAGCAATTTTATGGCACACAATGCAAAACTAGTTATTCCCTAATATTTCAGTTAGTTGTCTATCATACGCGATCAATCAAAGTGAGCTGAGATCTATTTAAATGCTTTTTATCATTAAGGAAGTCCTACTTGCCAAATTTCCTACATTTTTTCGTGCGACGAAGAAGACAATGCATGTCGACTAATCGTTTTAATTTCCGTCATTCATAAATGAAAATAACTCACGCAAGGCATTGTCGTTATTCTACAGCCAGGAAAACTTGCCTGACCTGCAGAAATTTTGTAGAATAACATTTGTCATGCCATCCTACACAAATACGTGCGCGTTAGCTTCGTAAACATTGTTGTGATTTTTTGATTGTGACGATGAAAAATTTTGATAGACGGATTTTAAAACGGTACGACGAATTTTAGAAATAAAGTCAGTTGCGTAATTTCAATAATATGCTTTAATAGTCGCTTTTCAGTGGTTTCAAAGTTCACGGATCGGAAGGTAAGTGTGTTTTAGTCAAATCAGCACAATAACTTTTGGAGTATTCAATAAATCCATCCAACAAATGATGAAAATTAGAATGGCTTTACTTATTACGACGGGAATTAGAAAAAAAACCCTACCATGAAATCTTGCAATTTACTATTGTTCCATGGTTTCGGAATATTTTTATCAACCTTTGTTTTTGAGAAATCCTAGTGTCCGGCCATAGAAGACTTCCCCCTATATCGATAAGAATTACAGTAATATTTTTTTGAAATACATGCACTGGCGGATGTTGTGGGTTCGAATCCGGTTATAATCTCAGATTATAGCTTGGTTCGACCCATGCACCTTCCAGCATTGGACAAAAGGTAAGAGTCACAACGACAACTTGTTAAGCGTACCTACCAATAACCCCCCCTTTACCTTTCCACTCTTTCCCCTCCATTTCAAAAAACTTTCATTACTTTCTCCTACCGTCCCTTCTTCAACTGTAGAACCACCGTTTCAAAAAAAATATTAATATATGCAGGCTTGCTGATTATCGCGAAAGCACTCTACTCTCTTTGTTAGTTATTCTCCAGAGAGTTACACGACCTGTGAAAAAAAGCTTCTCAGATCAGCTTCGATCAGCTTTGCGGTTGAAGCTATTCGGCATATTTCGTTTTTTCATGTTCTTCGTTCTGCTCTGAATTATCGCCTGTATGGCAGGCAACAAGTGTTGCTCACCCATGAACTACGGGTTAATGCGATTCACAAAGCAGTCTTCAGCTAAAGAAGCGTTCAATAGTGAGCGATATCATCTACATTCTTCATGAAGAATATTTTTTGGTTCTTCCTCGCGAATGAATGAATGATTTTAGGAAACAAGGGAAACCAGTTATTCATGTTGAATGGCAAAATTCGTTGTGATGGTAAACAAAATCAGAAGATTTGTTGCATTGCGGGTAGATAAACCTAAAACTTTTCCTCTTAATTCTATTATTTGGTCGGCGTTAAGTCAAACCGAAGACCGAACCAAGTAACAAAACTTTGATTTCGAGAAAAACTCGTTCAAAGTTTGCTGCTCTGTATGGTTTATAGCTATGAATCGTTCGAAATCTTCTCATAACTCTGGCTGTTTGCAACATTTATGTAGTCTGATTAGTGTATAATGTAGCTTAGAAATTTCTTGATCGTTTGCTGTCATTAACTCATTTTATTAAATGTTGCGACTTGGTGTAGTCTGATTTAACACCGACCATTTATAAATCGTAGAATTAAAAGGAAAACTCAGTTTTTTTTTCATTCTGCATAATCTTCTTCGACGAACTGTAGGTCTAATTATAACGATAAATAAGACATTGTAACAAACCTTAAGTAACTTTGTTTATCTTTATACAGAATATAGCTATAGTTATAGGCTATAGCTATTGGCTGTGAAATGTGAGGGTCGACGAAACTTGATGGTATTATCAACTGCTACGCTTACGTTTTACTATTAAATTAAGGTTTCGCGGTCGAAAAACAAAAGAAAAACCCGAATTAATCCACCTAGCGGCGTGACCTAGCCTTTCTACTGCCACAATAATCACTATTTAATTTCTCAGGAACATCTATAATTAACTTGACTATATTTTTAAATATGCGTTCCGTATTCCTCAAAATCCTTGTTTGCCAGTAAAATTCACAACGTATTGCGTAGAATAATTATATTTTCTTTCCTTGGGTGCGTAAATACTTGTAAGCGTCATTTATGTTACTTGATGAACCCTTTATTTAGTTTTATAATATTTACGTGATTTATCGAGAAATAATACAAAAGATAATTTTTACAGATTTGAATGAATATATATATAGAAAATTAGAAATTAACCCACTAACGGGTCTACAGACGGCCTTAACTTTCGGGATTCAGAGCCATATACGAAACTTGTTTTGAATTGACAATTCAAGATTTTTTGATATTTTGATATTAATACCATGCGTTCAAAAGGTTAGCATCTTTGAAAAACAAGAGTTCAGAAAAATTATTATTATACTTCGCTTTTGAAGAAAAAGGATATCGACAACAAAATGATTAATCTCAAAATTTTACTATTAGTTTGCTTGGCTTCAATTTTGCAATATGTCTGAATTAGAAAAAATAACTAAATAGAGCATTAGATATGAAAAAGAGAAATTGAATTTTTTCTTAGCCGGCGCTCCTTCAGATAATTATTTTTGCATGAAAATCAAAACTTAAGCTTCTTTTGAATGTACCTTCATGAAAAGATAGTCATTAGCTTGATCGCATCGTTTTTACAATGTTAGAGGGTTAGGAAAACAAAATGAGGTCGAAAAATAGCGCAAAAGCTGCGCCATTAACATGCTTGAGAATGGGAAATATGATCGATATGATTCCCAGTGCTTGTCTTTTTTTGATTTATTTATTAAAACATGATACATGACATAAGACATCTGTCCTTTAAAATGTCACTAACGAAAACAAATCTTACAAAATTACTATCGTGCAACGTGTACTTCCAATTTTTCATATAACATTTCTAAGCTCTAGTATCTATTGATTGAAAAGAGCATCTATTGATCAAACAGAATTTGTTTGAAATTTGTATAAATTTATTTGGAAAAATAGTCTCACTAGTATTTTTAATCCTATACACTACTATATCTACATGCTTAAATTAACTGCTTTTCTTCGCTTTTTGCTTTTCTTGTACAATTGTGAGTAACAGCAAGTGAACAAAATGACAATTGAAATCTGAAATCAAAGAAAAGAAAAAGCTTTTCGATTGAATCCCACTATTTAATATTTATTTGCAACAGATACGTAGTTCGCCTACGACGCGCAGGCTTCATCAGTGTCTTATTTCAAAGCGTATACGTTTCGTATTCCATTAAGAGGCTTCAAAAACTTCAGTCAATTGACATGTTTCTCACTTTTCTTGAATTTCAATGCAAATTTAAAAATTGCAAATTGTCATCACATACACACACATACATATATACATACATACATACATACATACATATATATATACATACATACATACATACATACATACATACATACATACATACATACATACATACATACATACATACACACATACATCACACACATTGCATACAATCAACATTTGTTTTGATTTCACACGTTTTAACGGTTTAATATACGGTGCTTAAGTGTGCTTACGGCGCTTAAGTTTATATAACTTTTGAATGAACCGTCCGATTTTTAATAACTCGGTTTCGTTTGATAGATCTCAGCAGTAATTTTCAAATAATCATAAAATGTGTGATGTTTTTCATTAAATTAATGCTTATATGTTACATAAATATGTTTTAAATACTATTTTTTCACATTTCTTTATGTAACTTTCAAACTACAAGTCCAATCGTCATGAAATTTGGAAGTTAAGGGTTTGCAAGGCTCCTCTTTCATATGCAATCAATTTTGTTCCAATCGGTTAAGAGACCTATGAGATAATGAAGTCCCATATTTTTCGTATTTTTATACATAACTTTTGAACTAAAAGTCCGATCAGTATGAAATTCAAGAGCGACCAATGGGACACCTAGACCTTTCATTTGACACTAAGAACATTAAAATCGGTCCAGCCATCTCCGAGAAAAGTGAGTGAGATTAAAAGCGTCACATACACACACACACATACACACACACACACACACACACACACACACACACACACACACACACACACACACACACACACACACACACACACACACACACACACACACACACACACACACACACACACACACACACACACACACACACACACACACACACACACACACACACACACACACACACACACACACACACACACACACACACACACACACACACACACACACATACACACATACACACACACAGAAAATGCTCAGTTTTCGAAACTGAGTCGAATGGTATATGACATTCGGCCCGCAGGACCTTCTTTCCATTTCCGGTTTTCCAAGTGATTTCTATACCTTTATACTATATATTTATATAGTTGAAAGGCAAAAATGATTTTTTTTCGTTATGTTAAGCAAATTTGATAGACGCTGCTCATGTAACATTACGTTTTTAGCTTCATATACCTTTATCTCAAAAACTAAACAAAATGTTTGTTGACAGACGTTTGAAGAAAATGTTTATAATTTGTGAGCTTTGGCCACAAAATACAACCTACAACCTGTAAAGGAACTCAGGATCCAGGTTCGCAGGTGATAAACCATTCTGTGTAGTTTATTAATAAAAAAAAAATCTGAGTCAAATGATACCTGGCATTCGTCCCACAGGGCCTTCTTTCGATTTTCGGTTTTCCGAGTGATTCCTATACATTTATACTACTATATTTTCATATACACATAGTACAAAGGCAAAAACTCAAAAAATGCAAAATTGCAAAATAATAAATTTATATCTAGAAAAATGTATTTCTGTCTGTCTGTGTGTTCCTATATGCATGTATGGTACTTTCCGCGAAATGGTATTCCGCGTTATGGTCAATCGAGAATTGCTTTTCCGCGAAATGGTGTTCATCGAAATATTATACAATCACGGCAAATATTTTAATGCTATCAGCTTTATTTTTTTTCGGATTATAATCACTTTAACAGCATTCGTGACTTCTGCGGGGTTGGGATTTGAACCCGGGTCCGCCGCGTGAGAGGCGTAAATGTTAACCACTACGCCGGGACTGACCCCCGGTATCAGTTTTGTTTTATTTAGCATAGCAAGGGGGTGTTGTTTTATACTTTAGTGCGAGGAAAAATTGAAGATTGTTATATTAGACTACCCATGCAGTTTACAATTTTGTACAGCACAGATTATTTGTGGTAGTATGAACTATGCCGGGTCAGCTAATAATAAGTAAATAAGAAATAAATGTTTCAAATTAAAGCTATAAATTAAACTATAAATGTATTACATAGATTAGACTATAATAAAAAGTGTATAAGTGTAAATTATATACAAAAATGAAGTAAAGCATTTACAACGATTTAAAGTGAAACGCCCTTAACCCACCAAATGTCGGGGATGGGCACTAGAGGGTTAACTAATAGAATATATTTTAAATAGTTACAGCTCTATTAAAATTGCTTTGAAATATGCTTTAAGTATTTTATCTGAGGTTACATATTTTTTATGCATATAAAGACAGTTCTTCATAACTAACATTCTCGGTGACCATAAAGATGTATTATCGACTGTATTATCAAATTTGCGTATAGAATTCACTCTATGCGGTGGTACACTCGAGTTTTGAATTGCTTTTCTTGTCTCATTTGATCAATTTTACTTTTTATTTCATGCTATGAACTGGTCGGTATTAAATCGAACCGGACCAGTTAAAATGAGTTAATGACAGCTAACGATCAAGAATTTTCTAAGCTAAATTTTACTCTAATCAGACTACATAAATGTTGCAAACAGCCAGAGTTATAAGATGATTTCGAACGATTGATAAATATAAACCATACCGAGCGAAGTTTGCGCGTTTTTCAAAATCAGAGTTTTGTCTATTAATTCGGTCTGACTTAACACCAGCCAACTGTCTTCCTAATTTTTAAAATAACTGTCAATAATATTGCTACAGTTAGTGAAAAAATTAAGTCAGCTCTAATTTGTAACAGAAAATTTATCGATCTCTTCAAATTTTAGTAACATTTGTAATTGGATGATATTAGACAACATTATGGAAAAAACTGACGCAATTTGAGAAAAATTCAGCCGTTACACGCTTTTACACTTTCACGCTTTTTATTCAGCAGACTTCGCAGCCAGCTATTAGAGTACAGAACAATTGCAAGGCTAGTGCTACGATATTACAGCCTCCCCCAGTCAAGGTTTGAACATGCAACGACGGGTTTGTTAGACCACTGCCATAGCACGTAGCCAACTGGAAGGCTTTTGTTATGTATTGTATTAAAATTCTGAAACTGACTATATTTTTCCAATTATAGTCTTATTCTATTCAATAATTAAGTATAATGTTAACCCTTCCTTCTTTGGAAATTTCAAAAGCATAATTGTTTTCAATAGTTTATAATTATGCTTGTTGTTTTAAATTTTCTTTACTAACGAATAATAGTTTAGTCCTCCAAGCAAAATTTCAAAAACCTATATTTAATTGGATTTAAATATTTTGTTTTTGAGAAAATGTGTTTCATTTGGATAGGAGCCCCATCTCCTACGTCCTCCCTAAAATTGCTCTCTCGCCCACCTATAAAATTGCTGGTCATTTTATCTATCTAACAACATATATATTGTTCAGTTTCGTTCAGTAGTTTAGTAGTTATTAACATTTGAAATCTTTCATTCAAACGTTACACTTCTATTTTCGTTTTCGCAAAGTGCTACCCAGTCCCAGTATAGTAAACAAAGACGTAGTCCTACGTCAAAAATTGGTAAAAATGTGTCTCATTGTAGACGTCTCTCCCCTATATTTTAAAATTTTAGTTATCAATGGTTTTATTTAAATAAAAATAATTCAAGAATGTGCTAGGTGCAATAGTGATATTTCTCTTCCTGGGGTGCGTAAACATTTCTTAGCGTCATCCAGTTAATTTATTTTATCAACACCTTTATTAATTTCAAATATATTCGTATGGTTAGGAAAATATATCACATAGATGATCATTTTTTCAGTCCTCTATGAATATATGTAAAATATCAGTAACTACGGAAACAATATGAAATTAAATGAGATAAATATTTGTTTGTCCAGTGCAAGTCTTTGTTGATTGCAAGAACGCAAAATTTGTTTGAAATTTGTATAGGAAAACTAGTTCTTGCTATTTTAATTCTACGAGTAACTATTTGTATGAACCAGCTACAGATCAAACCGATTTTGGCACGTTTCACGGATTATTTTTGACACGACCGTATTCGAAAATCAGTTTTATTCTTTTCGAAAAATAAAACTGACATATCAGAATATTTCTTCGCGGCCGACATGGCAATTCTGAAGGCTTAGCGGACAATTCCCGGTTCGGTTTGGCGAATTCTGCGCGAAGTTACAAGGGGCCATCCAGATACCACGTGGACAGAAAAATGCAAATTTTCAACCCCCCGTCCCCCTCCGTGGACAAGCGTGGACATTCGCTCAACCCCCACCCCCCCCCCCCCCTGTTTGTCCACGTGGACATTCTTTTTCTTATCTCAAATTTAACAAAACAGAAATGCATTGTTCTAAATTTTGTTTTCAACTTGATTTATGAACTATTTATCAAAAAAGCTTACGTGAAAGGACGCACCAGTCTAAAGGCCGCGACACAATGCATACGGCTTTTTAGTCGTTGCGGAAATTTGAGTTTTTCCATGGATTTTCCGTCAACTTTTCGCAGCGTATTAAAATCCGTATGCAAGGTGACCTTAATTCTTATGATCTTGTCTACTGCAAATTATTATGGACTGCAAGAAAGCTGATAGCTTGACTTTCGCTTAACGATTCTTCTCTGTCCAGGGTATCTTTGTCTAGAGCAGGGCCTTAAATTATCACCGAATTTCAAACGAAACAGAAAATCTTTTTCTCAGCATACATTGTTTTTTATGCCTCTGAGTTTCGTATGTACAGCTGCACATTTTCATCATAGTATACAAGTTCAATATATCGTGAAAATAGAATAGGAGAAAGTGATTTTCAAATCCAGAAGGTGATATTCACTTCAGGTAAAAACAATTTTAAATGCAGTTAATGAAAAGAAAAATCTTATGTCCAACAGCTGAACGCAATAGATGCTAAATTTTTTTTATTGATTTTCACTGCTCAAACGTGAATATCAGTTTGTTACAATATCACAGGGCGCTGATATTCTATATTCTCTTGCATGAAGTTCATGCTTGCTGCATTTAGTTATTATGTACGTTTGATCAAAGCAAGCAGATTTTCAATGCAAGGTAGACTGATAATCCAGAAGTTTGAACGTTATGCTGATGAATATTAACAGCACTGGTCTAGAGTATCTTTATCCAGAACATCTCAGATTGGCCGTCTACTTCAACACAACACAAGACATTTCCGACGCAATGTGATTCGCAAAATTTTCTGAAGGCGAATGCTTTTGGAAATAGGTTGTCCACGGAAACCCTTTTTTTGGCGAGCCGCATTTGATTTTGAGGCAAAATGCAATCATTTAGTGAAAGCGCGACCTAAGTGATAAATGAGTCACGTGACTAGTGAATATTCATGGATTTTTCCGTTACCTTTATCATTTCCCAAGGAAGGCCAGAGTTGTAAAAAAAATAATATATTTTGTTTTGTATTGCACAAATGTCATACTAGGCAATCAACAACTGTGTACTAACGCAGGCTTAATCTTTTCAACAAGATTTATGCCAGATTCATGTTCTCGTAATGCTCGGTTCATGTGTTTACGTGAACATATGCCTCATCAGAATATAAAATTTTATTTGAACTTAAAAACAATCACTGATCAATGGCTAATGCTAATGTGAATAATTAAGTCTATATTGCTGTTTCTAATTTCTATTGCATGAAAAAAAACTTGTCCACGTGGACATTTTCCGTACCCCCTCCCCCCCCTTCCGTGGACAAGCGTGGACATTTTCATACCCCCACCCCCCTCTAAGCTGTCCACGTGGTATATGGATGGCCCCCAAGTACACGTACATACATCACAAATACACACATACTCATACACATACATGCAAGCACACATACATCAATACATAAAATCGACACTTGATAGATGTTTTGGTTATCCACGTTTTGACGGTTTTATATACGTTCCTAAGTATTCAAGTTTAAATATAGTTTATTTTCGTTTGATAGGTTTAAACAGAACAGTTTTCAAATAACGTTTACTTATAAAATTCAATAGTGATCTTTCATTTGTCACCAAGACCATCCAAATCTGTCTACCGACTCTGAGAAAAGTGAGTGCAAACCGTTCATAAGTACACACATACGTACACCCGCCCAACGCCCATACGTACACTCACACATACATACATACACACTATCTTATAAGGTTTCCAAAAATAAAATACGGAAACAGTTTGCTTTTACATTTTATCCGTTATCTGCAGCCAACTAAACTAAGCTATTAATCATCGCCTCGGTGATAAATTTTTGTTCGCTTCTTCATGAAGATCGAAGCATTCGAAGAAGAGTGAAGAATATCATGTACGCTTCGCACCGCAAACGGACCGAAGGCGAAGAATAGAGAGCGCAAAGATAAAACACAAATGTTCGGCCTATGTATTACTCTCACGCAAGTCGCATCGCTGCAAGCTTTCAAGTGTTATTATTATCTTCATTCTGGAGCAGTGAGGCGTTATTGAATCTTCGAATGCGTTCCTGCTTGAAGACTAAAAATAGGCGTTATGATGCGATTATCAGCAAGCCTGAATATATGTTTGACCGCATTGCAAGGTCAAGACTAAAAACACGAGGTTTGGTCTAAGAATTCAGGTTTTAAAACGGCCTCTGGAAAAATTCTTGAGAACCTTCTTATGTCTGTATGGCTTTCTGGATTCATAGAGTTTTATGGCTGTTTCATACTAGTTTTGTAGAATTACATATTTCAAGGATGAACTGCTGAAAACCACGTCTATTGCACCTCAAAAGTTGTTACTTAAGAACCTTACCCTACCTGTAACTGCAGATCGCTGAACTTCGTGATTGTGCAGCTAAAACCCCAAAACGGCCGACTCGTTGATCAGTTTCCTTACGCGTCCATAATTCATATCTGTGAAGGGGCACTGGAAGGATTAGAGTTCTGCAGAGAGCCAGTTTAGTACATAGAAAACCCTATTCGCAAGTGCAATTCGTCGTTTTACTTTCCGGCTTACATCGTTGTCACGTATAACGAGCGTGCCAAGATATATGAATTCCTCCACTTCATATCATTCCCCATCCAGTTTCACTCTATCTCAGCACCAACACCATTTGGACTCCCACATTACCTGCCAGCAATCATGTTCGTTTTGACGATGTTCCAATGCTGTAGCTTCCCATTTAAAAGGCCTAAAGACCTCTTCCACTATTCTACGGTTGATTCCGATGAGACCGGCGTCATCCGCAAAATCAAGAAGCATGTGAGATTTCGCGACGTTAGTCCCTTTCTTTTCCACCTTTGGTCTTCGTATTGCACCTTCCAAAGCAATAGCAATTGAATAGAAGGTTAGAGAACGCATCCCCTTGCTTCAGTCCATCCAACGTCACGATAGCGGCTGGGGCCTCACACGCTATTCTTACGTATGATTTTGATTATCTAACGTCTGACGAATCAGCGTAACTAATTTCGTCGGAAATTTATGTTCTTGCCTTATTTGTCACAGCTCATTTTGTTTGACGAAATCGTACGCCGCCTTAAGGTCCACAAACAGACGATGCATCTGCAAGTTACACCTTATCTTGTAACGTAGAGTAAACATCTGATCCGTCGTGGAGCGACTCTCACGAAAACCAGTTTGGCACTCGTCGATGAAGGACTCCGTTAACGGTTTCAGTCTGCAGAATAGGATACTGGAGAACACATTATAGGTGGAATTGAGCAATGTAATGCCTCGATAGTTTTTACACTCGAGTCGATGTCCGTTTTTGAAAATAGGGCAGATGAACACTGTCATTGCATATCACAGCACAGGTAAAATGCTTGCACTTGCACGTTTTATAGAAACTCCGTGTGTAGTTGCTGGCGAATATCTCCTCTGCACCGGAGGAGCACACGCTCCTTGTACTCGCGTTTTTTTCTGCGACTCCTGGTCTGAATTTTCTCATGTATCTCTCGCTGGCATTCGACATCAAACCTGCTGTTACGCTGTCTTCAACGCGTTATGCCTGCCACCTCTCTCGCAGACAATTGCGACAATCAATGGCACCATGAAGGATCCTCCATAGCTTACTTATATCTTCCCTTTCTTCCAGCGACGCGTTGATCAAAAGCGTTGATCAAGTGGACAGCATTTACGTGGATTTTGCTAAAGCATTCGATAAGGTGCCCCACTAATTAACACTGAAAAAGTTGGAAAAGCTTGGTTTTCCTCACTGGCTCATCTCATGGTTGCAATCATACCTATCGGACAGATCTGCTATCGTGAAACTAGGATCGGTCGAGTCAGGCAGTTTTTCAACTCCATCCGGTGTGCCGCAAGGTAGTCAGTTTGGCCCTTTAATTTTCATTTTATTCGTAAACGATTTGAGCTATCGACTTAACTCTCAGCATCTCATGTACGCTGACGACTTGAAAATATACCGGACCATCAGCTCGCTGATCGACTGCGCTGCTTTGCAGCAAGATTTTGACAATGTAGCCAGTTGGTGTGTCTTAAATGGCATGGAAATGAACGGGACGAAGTGCAAAATAATAAGCTTTACGAAAGCGCGAACGCATCTGAACTATAACTACGAAGTAAACGGTCTCAGCCTGGATCGTGTTACGTCGTTAAACGACTTGGGAGTAACAATGAACAGCAAGCTTTGTTTTAACGAACACATCACTGCGACAACCTCCAAAGCATTCGCCGTGCTCGGGTTTATCCGTCGTAACGCCCGTGAATTCCACGACGTGTACGCCCTGAAGACACTGTACTGCTCACTTGTGAGGAGCATTCTTGAATACGCTGTACAAGTCTGGAAACCTTATCATGCAAGCCAGATCGCTCGTATTGAAAGGGTTCAACGCTGTTTCGTTCGTTTTGCGCTTCGACGACTGCCCTAGAATGAACCACAGAGATTGCCGCCTTACGAACAGCAATGCCTACTGATAAGGCTGGAGCCTTTGCACCAGCGACGCGTATACCTGCAAAGAATGTTTGCCTTTGATATATTGACCAACCGGATTGACTGCCCAGACCTTCTTCGACTGGCAAACTTTTTCGTTCCAGCGCGTCGCTCTCGCCAACGTTCATTATTCCTAACTGTTAGACACAGAACAGTGTTTGGTCTAAACCATCCGCTGGAGAAGTGTTTTAGTCTGCTGAATAATTTAGATGTGTTTGATTTTCATGTTAGTAGACATCGTTTTAAAAGTAGTGTAAGACAATTAATTTAGATATATGTTTCAGTCTGTACAGTATTCACTGAAGATGCAGTAAATAAATAAATAAACTTCTGACATATTCCATTACCAACCCATCTGCCGTCAACCGCTGGATGTTGAAACGTAGCGTTCTCTCAGTGCGAGTCTTCGCCAGGTTCGACAACCTTGCGCGAATCTTACACACGACAAGATAGTGATCAGAGTCGATATTTGGTCCTCGAAAAGACCGTACAACGATGACATTCGAAAAGTATCGAACGTCAGTTAAGACATCTGATCTGAGGGCTGGAGTCTCCATTTGGATGCCTTCAGGTGTGTTTTCGAATACAGTGGTATTCCGATTATATCTACACCTGGTTTAATCTACACCCGATTTTAGGTACCCCCGATTTTGTCTACCATTGTGACCCGGTTTTATCTATCCTTTTTTTAAATTGTCATTTTAACCATGCGGCATGAAAATTTGGAAAATTTCATGAATTTATACATAACAGAGAAAATTTCTTTGTATTTTATAGTTTACTATATGGCATCTGTGATATGTAATTATACACATAATTGGTATAATAAAGCTGAAGTCAAATACGCAAAGTTACTTCTATTTATTTTGTAACGCATATTTTTAACATTTCATAATGATCCTTTGTGAGATTTTTCTATACCGTAACGCTAACGAGTACAGCCCGCCTCCGCTAGGGACTATGGTTATCATCTTCCTTTCCTTAAAAATTCTCATCTTTTGAATCATTGAACCGATTTTAATGATTTTAATACCACATAAAAGGTATTTTAATGAGCTTTTCAGAAAAAAGACAATAAACTGACGTTCAAAGATTTTTATGATTACAAAAACATTTTATGTAGGAGCCTTGAAACTCTTGAAATCACTTAAAACATTTATAATATTTATTTTTTATTTTTTCATTATATTTTCAATGGCAAGCTAGTTTTGTTTACATACAATATCAAAAAAAAAACAGATCTCTCGGGTATTTTTTTCATTTCAACGTTGTGACAATGAGAGATGTATTTTAAAACATCCGCTTTGCATGAATCGGTTGCCGGAGTCACTAACTAGCTAAATGTTTTGAAAATTTTCTTTTCAATGCATTAGTATCGCCGTAAAACGCGGAAGAGAGAAGACACGAAGAGAATCTCTCATTGTCACATATGTCGAAATAAAAAATTATCCGCGATATGTGACATTTTTAGTTTTTGAGATGCTCTTTTTTTAAAGAAATAAAGATGCGAAAATGCAATAAACTCGCATGGCGTTTTATTTTAGAGACGGATTTCATTGTCAAAAAACTCCTTTTATTACAAATAAAAACAAAAACCATGCGTCTCCATTGTATTCCCGGCACATTATGAAAACTTAGTTTCTTTGGTGTTTTTGTGATAAAAAAAAACTTCAGTCTTAAGGGGTTCAGCTCAATATTTTTTTCTGAAAAGCTCATTAAAATACTTTCCATTTGGTATTAACATCATTTAAATTAAATCGGTTAAATGGATCAAAAGTTATGAATTTTTAAAGAAAGAAAGGTGGAAAAATGGTAACTTTTGGGACCACATTGACTCAAAAAAGAGAACCCCAAGTACCAAATAAAAATACCGATCTAAAATCTAAAAATGTCTTTCTTCATAATATTTCTGGGTTTACATGCATTATGGCTGATGGTTGATATGAATAAACGTCACAGAACTTGTCCTTAGCATCATCGGGTTTTAGGTTTATAGGTTTATCGGGTTTATAGGTTTATTTTAAGTGGCTGCAATAGGGTATACTATACGGCAATCCCTCTCTTCGAGACTTGGCCACCGAACTTCCTGAATAGCAGCAATCTCCACTCCCGAACGATGTAGCTCTCTAGCAAGCAAACCAACTCGTACCGGTTCACAGAGAGTTCGAACAATCCAGGTATCGAGTTTCCAATCGCTATTCATTAATCGTTGCCTTGTTCCGTTGACCGCCCAGCTAGCTTCGAGGTACGATGCTGGTCTAACAAGCCAGTCTTCGTAAGTTCGAATCTCGGCTAGGCGGTGCTTGCTAGTTAGAGTTAGTAGGATTGTTGCACTGGCCCCGTAATTTTCCTGTACTCTAACAGCCGGCTGCGAAGTCTGTCGATAAAGAAGGGTAATGTCTAAAGACGAAGACCCATGGCTTTGCTTTGCCTTGTTCCGTTCCGTACTTCCATTTTCATCGTTCGTGATAAATAAGAGTTTCGGCATAATACCTTACCGGAGTCGAGATACCAACATACCACTGATGGGTCTGCCGTCTTAGATATAGCTTGCGGGATACAGCATTTAACATTCAGCCGCTCGCTCCGAGACAGACGCCGTTTGAGCCACCCCTCACTGGGGGAACAGGCGTTCAAGTTCGCACCTCCTAGCTTAGCTGTTCCAGTATAGACATGAAACATATTCAGTTGACCATCGACCGTCATCGTTTGACTTAGATCTACGAGGAGGCGCTAGGTAGCGACTTGAGAGAGCCATAGCAATATTTGACGCTCCTTCCAGGTAACTCTCCCCATTTCACATCCTATTTTCAGTGCAGATTTTATTCTCAAAAAATAATCTAAAAATTATAGAATAAAGAGTAAAGAGTAAAGAGTAAAGAGTAAAGAGTAAAGAGTAAAGAGTAAAGAGTAAAGAGTAAAGAGTAAAGAGTAAAGAGTAAAGAGTAAAGAGTAAAGAGTAAAGAGTAAAGAGTAAAGAGTAAAGAGTAAAGAGTAAAGAGTAAAGAGTAAAGAGTAAAGAGTAAAGAGTAAAGAGTAAAGAGTAAAGAGTAAAGAGTAAAGAGTAAAGAGTAAAGAGTAAAGAGTAAAGAGTAAAGAGTAAAGAGTAAAGAGTAAAGAGTAAAGAGTAAAGAGTAAAGAGTAAAGAGTAAAGAGTAAAGAGTAAAGAGTAAAGAGTAAAGAGTAAAGAGTAAAGAGTAAAGAGTAAAGAGTAAAGAGTAAAGAGTAAAGAGTAAAGAGTAAAGAGTAAAGAGTAAAGAGTAAAGAGTAAAGAGTAAAGAGTAAAGAGTAAAGAGTAAAGAGTAAAGAGTAAAGAGTAAAGAGTAAAGAGTAAAGAGTAAAGAGTAAAGAGTAAAGAGTAAAGAGTAAAGAGTAAAGAGTAAAGAGTAAAGAGTAAAGAGTAAAGAGTAAAGAGTAAAGAGTAAAGAGTAAAGAGTAAAGAGTAAAGAGTAAAGAGTAAAGAGTAAAGAGTAAAGAGTAAAGAGTAAAGAGTAAAGAGTAAAGAGTAAAGAGTAAAGAGTAAAGAGTAAAGAGTAAAGAGTAAAGAGTAAAGAGTAAAGAGTAAAGAGTAGAGAGTAAAAAGTAAAGAGTAAAGAGTAAAGAGTAAAGAGTAAAGAGTAAAGAGTAAAGAGTAAAGAGTAAAGAGTAAAGAGTAAAGAGTAAGAGAAAACAGAAAGTGGAAAAGAGTGGTCTAATGAACTGGGATGTATTAACGATGAAAAGATGGCCGCTCAAATTCATAAGTGGACAGTGTGTTCAGAAAATTATGGGGGTTCCTAATCTCAGCAAAACCAAATTGGCTTTATTTTGAATATCAAATGGTTCTCTTATTTTAAACTAAACTCGAAATGGAGCTAATTTTGTGCGTTCAAATATTGACTAAATCGAGCTTTAAATTCCAAAAATATCGTAAAAATAGGTTTAATAAATACATGGCAAAGACACGTAATTTCTAGAATTCGCGTAAAAAGCGAAAAAAGAATTAAACTTAAGCAAATAATTACAGCCTAGTAAAAAAGCATACATAAAAGAAAACAAAGATAAAGTCAAATAATCACAAACAGCAAAACGTATTTCGGCCAGGGATGGTTCGATCACTTTGATTCAATTTTGATTCATTTAACAGTACCGTCTCAGCCGAGCCAAATATGACAATGTTGTATATGCGACATTTGTAGAACTAATTCTAATCTATAATTTTTCTGAACAAAGTTTTGCTGTATCTTTTGTAGTACGCTAGTAACTCAGAAGTGACTAAATGTACGTTCATTTAGTCAACAATAAGATACTAGCATTGTAGCGCCTTAACTACAAAAGATACAGCAAAACTTTATTCAGCCAAATTATAGATAATAACCTATTCTATAAATGTCTCATAGGTATGACAAAGTTACTTGGCCCCGTTAAAACGGTACTGTCAAATGAATCAAAATTGAGTCAAAGTGATCGAACCATCCCTGATTTCGGCTGCTACTTGCAATCGACTACATTTCTGTCCTGACGTTCACTATTAAGATTCCAATTAAAACTTTACAACTCGTCTCACATCCTGATTTTCTCTTAATGAGTCTACTATATGTCGTTAAACATCGATGCTCCGTTTCCAAAGTCTAGGTACATAAGCAGTGTTTCTAAACTTTTTAGTGATGAACTACGTTTCGCAGCAATTAAGACCATCCACGTGGAATTATAGCATTCGATGCTATGAGGCACTGAGTTTTTCTAATATGACAAAAAATCAGGGAACAACGTGGTACAAAGGTAAAACGTTAACAGATTTGGTTAATTGTATGTCTTTGAAGTCAGAACAGTTGAATACGACAGCACATATACCGACTTGGAATGGTATACTTTTACCAAAACAAATGCAGATTTCAAAGATATTTCGTGTTTGGAAATTAAGTTGTTAGCCGCAAAGAGTTGTTTACCTTAACTTAAACGATAACACTATTTGTATTTTTTCCTTGGAGCACGGAAAATCCAAATTTCAATACAAATAGTTTATTTTCCCGAAAATGTGTTTTCTTTACAAACACCTACATGGTCAAACAAATCATGGACGGAATTTGCTACTTTGTTCGCTCGTGGCTTAAGCATAATTACATTATTCCTTATCCGCATCAGCTTGGAAGCGGAAAACAAACTTCGAAAATCAAATCAACGCTAAGCTGCGAAGAAAAATCATTTCCCGAGAGCGAAATCTAGGGCAGGTCAGTGTACCAGCAGCAAACAATGTAACTGTAGAAACAGTAGGGCAAGTCCGACTACAGACCTACAGTTGGGTAATACCCATTCAGAATTCATAAAATCATAGATTAATCCATGCACCCGGAAGTAATTTTTATAACAATATTTCCATTTGACTTTTTGGTACTGTAAAGTGCCGCTCAAACTGACGGAATGTGCCCATTCTAGTTACTAATCGAAGTTAATTTTTCACAGTTCCCGAATTTCACAGAAACCATTTGCATGCTAACATTTTTCAAAAAACAAGCATTCAACAAAAACCATTGCCTACCTTCAACGGGATCGCCCACACGTAATGCGCAATCTTCACAAACGACATCACGTTAAAAGCATCATCGGACATTAAATTTGTTATGGTACCTGCATCGGCAGCAGCATTACCACCGACCTGCTGCTCCATCCCGTCCGTTCTGGCAGCACATCGCCGGTTTCCGTTTCCGATCGCTTCCGATGCACTTCCAGCGGCAATAACTTTTGCTTGTTTTTCCCCGTCCTCGCCGTCGACAGTTGCCGCTGCCGCCCCCGCCTGGCTGCCGTACGGGGGATGACAGTTGACTTCGGCCTGACCGCTAGCGAACTGTTGCTGATCATCGCTATCGATAGTAGCTATTTTATGTTTTATCTTTTCCTCTGAATTTTGCAACGGATACTGACTGGTTGTTTTTGGTTTCGCTACGGCTGTAACATCTGCCATGCGTTCCACGTTGAAGTTGACCTTGCCCGGAAGGGGTCGGCTTCGGTGGTCAGATACTCCGATTTCTGCCGGTCGCCGGTTGGTTTCGCTTCCATCGCAGCAGCTATCTGCCCCCGGGGAAGAAAGAAAACAAAGCGAAAATATTGATTGTGTGCTGTTGATTCAAGTTTTACACATTATTTATCGATTCAACAAACAAATTGTTTGGGAATGTGAAAATCGCGAATATTTTCTGCGGATTGTTTACATATTCCGGATCAAACAACTTTTTTTCCACAACAGAAGGCAAATGCAATTGAATTTGAGCGGACAGATACCGAACTAGTGGAATAAAATAGATTCTTGGCTAGCGATTCAAACCACAAATATGTTTAATTTTGTACGACAAAGCGAGTACCATTTGGATGAAAACATTCCATATTACTCACCATTTGTTTTTTGATCCGTGCATTCGCTATTTCCACGAGTGGTACTTTTCCCATCGAGGCGACACTTCTGTTGTGTAGGTCGCATCTGCGGTCCACTGGAGCTGAGCAGTAAAGTTTTCCTGTACACCAATCCTTGCAGGGCATTTTTCAGTTTAATTCCCTCCATGTCCATGATGTGGGTACTGGCCTGCGAAAAAGTGCCCTGAGCTACCGAGGACACCAACACCAGAAGCGCAACAAACCAGCCATTGGCCAGCAGCTCCGTCCATGTCAACGGGCCCAGCCGGGATGTTCCATCGTTCGGGGTAGAGATTGATTGATTCCGAAGATTATACTCAAATGGTGCATTGTCATACGGAGGTATTACAGCGCCACCATCATCGGCACTTCCATTCCTGGTATCGCCGCTAGCCATCCTCACCGATGGAGCTGTCAGGGGTTTTGCAATGTAATCGACTATATTGGATATGCAAAGTGGGCCTACAAGAGCACAAAGGTCACCCATAAGCTTAAACACTCCACCAGCGAGAAACATTTGCCAGCAATTGAGCACGTAGCATCGCCACAGAGAGGCCGGTTTCTGGAGAAAGAGAAAAGGAAACACATCAAAGGATTACACGAAATGGGAAATAATGTTCGCCAATTTTGGGGATGCTACATGAAACGGGTGTGTATGTACGGAAGAAGTGTTTATAGTTTATAGTTCTAATCTAAAACGTGAATCGACAGATAATATAAGTAAACGTAAAAAAATTAATCCACTCCAGCGTGTGCACGAAGCACGTGCTGCTCGAGCCACAAATGCTGATACCTGAATGTAATTTGCTGCATTCCTTCCTATCATAAAGCCATAAAAGAATTTCCGAGTCTTTGCAAGATAATGATTTAAAACATTTTATTTCTTCTTTATTGGACGTCTTAAGCTTCTTCCGGAATTTTTTTTTTTTTTTTTGACAACCCAGCACTGCAAATTCAAAAACGACCACGGAATTCACTGGAGGTGCCATGTTGTATTGCAATCAATGCTCTATGGTCCAGAAAACCAAATTAGGTGGAAAAAATTGCTAATCAAGTAGTCGTTGATTTTAGACTATTCACGTGTTAGCAACAAAATCTTGATTTATGATGCCGCTTTTTTTGCATGAGCTATTTTAGGGTGACCCTTAAATTAACCAAGATCCAGAAATTATCTTCAAAACGAAACAAGATTGAGCGATATTGACTTCAGCAATTTTATAGCTTTAAGTATTTTGAGTAATATTGCAGAAAATGAAATCCCTGAGTTAAGGTAGGGTGACCCTGCTATTTTGCGATTTTTCCCCATAACTTTTTTATTTTGCATTTCTCGCAAAACACTTCTTCAGATGACTTTTGAGGTTCAATAAGACGCAACTTTCGGTGCAAAAAGAAATTGGCTATCTACTTTACTTCTACACTTATATTAAATTTTATGATAAAAATAGGCCGTTTTCAAATGTTAGTATCGTAGAAAGAAACACATATGATTTCATTAGTTTGTCTACCATTCCCTCTGTTTATTGGGAAGTCTACCATTTTTAATGTCTAACCTCATTATAAAGTTCAAGTCAACAAACTTGAGGTTAAGAGGACATAAACGACCAAAAATTTTGAGAAAATCATTATTTTTTTATCTCAGATTTTGATTCTGCACTCTTTTTTGCTTATTTTGATACTAAATTTGTAATGATCCGACCACGGGAAGTGGCCGAAAAATGATCATACGCATAAGCATTCCAGTGCGGTGTGGAACAACTTCGGCGGAATAAAACGCCGCCCCTGGAAAACCACGATTTTCAAACTTTATGTACCTTTTTCTCAGAAACTACACAACGTATTGGAATAAACTTTTTTTTTTGTTGATAGTAGCTTGGCAAAGACTTTTATAACTTTTGAGGTTTGTAAACGAAACACAGCCTGATAAAAACGAAAAAGAAGAAAAAAAAGATGGCTGAAAAATTTCGTCTTCTTTTTCTTTTTTCTCTGGCTGTGCTTCATTTACAAACCTCAAAAGTTATAAAAGTCTTTGCCAAGCTGCTACCAGCAAAACAAACACAAAATTGTTCCAATACGTTGTATAGTTTCTGAGAAAAAGGTACATAAAGTTTGAAAATCGTGGTTTTCCAGGAGCGGCATTTTATTCCGCCGAAGTTGTTCCACACCGCACTGGAATGCTTATGTGTATGATCATTTTTCGGTCACTTTCCCTGGTCGGATCATTACAAATTTAGCATCAAAATCTGAAATAAAAAATAATGATTTTTTCAAAATTTTTGGTCGTTCATGTCCCCTTAAGTTTATACATTCTCTTTTAGATTTGGACTACTCACACAACTTATAACGGTCTAAATGCAAGATAATTACAGCCACTATAACTTATTTATACCTCCCCCTCCCCTTTTTAGCGACCACTCCGCATTTGTCAACCCCCTGTGCTGATTTACTTATATCAAGAAACATGTACGCCAAGTTTAATCAAGAACAGTCAAGGCCTTCCGGAGTTATGGCGCAACTCGTTTACTTTTATATACTTAAATATGTTCAAACCACACATATTCATAGTTGATTTATTTGAGATAGACAAAAATTCACACTCCAATTTTTTGGTATTATGCACAAAAAATCACGATCTGTCAAACGCAATCAACCGATTTTAATTCTGCTTGCATCTTTCTAAGATACTAACATTTGAAAACGGCCTATTTGTATCACAAAATATAATATAAGTGAAGAAGTAAAATAGATAGCCAGTTTCTTTTTCCACCAAAATTTGCGTCTTATTGAACTACAAAAGTCATTTGAAGAAGTGTTTTGTGGGAAATGCAAAATAAAAAAGTTATGGAAAAAAATCGCAAAATAGAGGGGTCACCCTAACTTGACTCAGGAAAATCGCCCTAATATGGAAACGGTTCTACATAGAGGGATTCCGTCTTCTGCAATATTACTCAAAATACTTCAAGCTATAAAATTGCTGAAGTAAATATCCTTCTATCTTGTTTCGTTTTGAAGATAATTTGTCGATTTTGGTTAATTTAAGGGTCACCCTAAAATAGCTCATGCCAAAAAAGCGGCATCCTAAATTAAGATTTTGTTGCTAACACGTAAATAGTCTAAAATCAACGACTACTGAGTAATTTCTTCCACCTAATTTGGCTTTCTGGACCACAGTGCAATGATATTGCAAAGCTAAAGTAAGTAACTGCTGAATTTATGGGCTACACACTGTAGAGCTTTTTTTTTTTTTGTATGGACTCATCACTGCGACCAGTATAGTTAGATCTATTGTGATATCGCCCGGGTGTTTGCTGTATGACCTGCACTGCATTTATTTGCTTATCAGGATAACATAGAATGCAGCATTAAGGAAGGGTAAATGAGGGGCCTGAGAATAAACCCATGCTAAAAAGTCACTTTGAACATCGAATGGCTTGATTCTACTAAGATTCGAACCCACGACCATTCGCTTGCCAAAGCAGACTCGGTAACCTTGCGGCTACAGAGCCCCTCACTGTAGAGCTTAGCTGCGGCCTAAAATCTCAAAAAAAAAATCCCCTTATTTTTGCAAACCGTGCTGAATATGGTCTCGTATTACAAAAATGGTAATATCCGATGGTCATAATTTTAATTTGTTCGGTTTGTGCTGGTGGAGTGATTAGGCTCCAGGGCTTATGAATCTGTATTTCAGTAACTTTATATTCATAAAATAGAATCGTCGTCTACTGTTAATTAATGTAATATTCAAGTGCGGCAGGGATGGTTCGATCGCTTTGACTCAATTTTGATTCATTTGACAGTACCGGCTCAGCCGTGCAAAATTTAACAAAGTAATATTTAAGACATTTGTAGAACTAATTATTATCTACAATTTTGCTGAATAACGTTTTGCTCTATCTTTTGTACTTACGGCGCCATATTGCTAGTAATTCATTACTAAATGAACGACTAAATGAACGTTAAAATAGTTACTAAAGAGATACTAGCTTTGTAGCACCGTAAATACAAAAGGTACAGTAAAAGTTTGTTCGGTAAAACTGTAGATAATAACTAGTTCTACAAATGTACCATATATCACTTTGTTAAATTTTACTCGGCTGAGCCGGTACTGTCACATGAATCAAAATTAAGTCAAAGTAATCGAACCATCCCTGCAGGTGCGAACTAAACATGTCAAAACATTATAAAAACAACAGGTTATGTATCATCTTTACAACATATCACATATTACTAAGTAATATTATCGTAACAGGTGCTGTGGTGTCTGTTTTTCTTCATTGAAGCTTATAATAATCAACAGAAATTTTCAGTAAATAAGCGAGCGAATTCTGTACATTGCCTAAAACGTCGACTGAAGGATTCTTCAGATTCACTTGAAAACTGTGACCGAACATGTAAATGAACTCACCAGAAACAATAACCGAAATCTTAACTCGTTAACCAATGACTTTCAACAAACTTGCAAGATTCGCCGCGTTGAAAAGGCCAAAAATAAATTCCACCAGCAGCTTACAATTAAAACTCGTTATCGTCTCAAGAATGGCTTCCTGTCTGCGAGCATGAAAAAGTCACTTTATTTAGCCATTGTCCGGGGCCACGTCTTGCTTGCCTGGCTACCCGAGCCTACAGGAAGGCCCACCCCGAAAAGGCATCCGGTTGGAATCATCCTTCTTCAACTTGCTCTTCTGCTGCCTCTTACAGCCGAAAGGAACCATAACCGGCCGAGAGAGAGACAATAGTAGTGGATCAGACCAAGAAATCCCAAAAAGACACTGAAATTATTACACGACAGCGTAATTAAAATTGTACGACATGAACGTGAGTCGCTTTCTCATTTTTGAAAGAGGCTTGGTTTCGCTTGTTCTATCTGCAACCGGGAATCAGATTGAAGCACTAGAGGCGGCGAGTGCGACGTGGAAAAGGGACTTTTTCCTGGGATAAAAGCATAGCTTACGTCCCGGGGTTGCTTCGTTCGCTAGTAGCGAAACTGTTTCACGCTAATTAATCATGTCATCTGACCAGCGGGTAGGAGCGAAGGTCCGCAGAAGTAGCGTTCGCGACTGTCTTGCTAGCTGTGGAAAATCTTTCCCACTTGAGGGATTTTCACTCCGCGTGAGCCTGTCAAAATTCCCTAAATGCACACATATCACACATGCCAGCTTCCGGAAACGGCTTTGATTTATAACCGATGTCATTCGGTGGCTCTGGATCATTCATAACATCAAACATTCCTCCAGAACAAAGGGGAAACGGAACGTTATTCTCGAGAGATTATCGGCTCTAAGAGTAATTATATTAAAGTGTTTCGTATTGTCTCGCGACGCAATCGTAAGGGCTCTGCCCTTCGCAAACAAGCACTCTAGTTTAAAATTATAATTCAGAACGTCTGTACCAAATATTTGACATCCACAACGTAGTCATTTTTTGTTGAATCGATAAAGTAAGAAAGAATATATATATATTATCATAAAACTACACCTGGGATTTTACCAATGTACATTTATTTCAATCAAAAATACAAAACCAAAGATCTATCAACAGGAAATTCTCAAACAGTGCATTTCATTTTATTCTTGCATTTCGTGCAGAATAATTGGTAAAAATTTCAAAACAAATAGATTGGACTAAACCCTCTTTAAGCTAAAACTCATATATCTAGGAATTTGAAATGAAACTTGTCTATTTTGTTTTAACCCAGTCAAGAAAATCTAAGGATCTTCAATAATTCAGTTTAGTTTGCCCTAAATTTCTACTATAATGAAAAAACGACCGTTTGTTTTGTTTAAAATTTTTTGGTTGGCTTTCGGTCACGGGTTACGTGCGAAAATATTTATTTTCCGTTTACAGTCGACGTTTCGAGGGATATCCCCTCATCTTCAGGACAGAACGTATACAAATATTTCTTTTGTCAAGTGGATTGTGTCATTGCACTGTGGAAAGCTTGTTATTCTACAACAGGTTTTACCCGGGCACAGATTGTATACAATCTGTGTTCGATGTGCCCGAGTAAAACCTGTTGTAGAATAACAAGCTTTCCACAGTGCAATGACACAATCCACTTGACAAAAGAAATATTTGTATACGTTCTGTCCTGAAGATGAGGGGATATCCCTCGAAACGTCGACTGTAAACGGAAAATAAATATTTTCGCACGTAACCCGTGACCGAAAACCAACCAAAAAAATTCTAAATTTCTACCGAATATACTTATATCGTACCTGTACGTATTTTTTCCAGCAAAAGTTTAAAAATCTCAGCAATTTTAACCAATTAGGGCGAAACCATAATAATATTTTAATGGGTAAAAAACTAATTTGTGAATAGATTTTGGAATAAAATAAACTTTGGCAAAATTAAGTAACTCACAACTAACAGAGAAGTGTTTTATTAAACCAAAATAAATTTAGACCAATATTCCGGTAAAACAAAGGGAAAGTTGAAAACACTGAAGCATACGGCTGCCATGCCAACGTTTGCCATACGTACGGTTGTCATAAAAATATTTACCATAACGTATGTATGCGATAATGGATCTCACTTAAAGCTTGTCATTTGTCACTACCTAAGTAACAATTCTAGGTTTTATGACGCTCCTGTAGTGGTTTTCATGACCACTTTCATAAAACCGCTAATAAAACTATCAGCTCCCCCAGAAATGTATGATGACCGTTATAAAACTGCCTTCCCTCTAAGTGACCCACTCTTTATAAGGTTGTCATAACCTCTTCAAGAATCAGATTATAAGCTCAAGTAGTCTCATCACGCTCTGCTGAAAGCAGAAAAAACGATTATATTTTTCGCTACTTGATAACCACCGCCATAGTTCAAGGAAATTTTTCGCTACAGAGCTCTCTACCATACAGCTTGCTCTGGTAAACCTGTCAGTCAGCTTGGCTGACTTGAAAATACGTCCATGAGCAGAAAAGTTAAAGTTTGACTGTCAGAGCATCCTGTTCGAATTTGTTTATGGCGACTATAATATAATATCTCATAGAATTAATAATAAATTTTCAGCAGTCTTCGTAGCTATGAAGCATATGCGCATTAAATTTTATCTTACATACTGGTATGATAGTTGGATAAACCACACGTCAAAAATTTTTTTGAAA